>NC_139040.1:59969634-60595436 GCF_964662115.1 Mustela nivalis | reverse complement strand
ACGTGACATGATACTTTATATGGAAAATCCTACTAAAGACTCCACACCCAAACTACTAAAACTCATACAGCAATTCAGAATACAAACTAATTAAAAAGTTAAAGGATCTGTACTCAAAAACTTATAGAACACTCATAAATGAAATTGAGGAAGACACAGAAATATGGAAGACCATTCCATGCTCACGGATCAGAAGACTAAAACATTGTTAAAATGTCTATACTGCCTAGAGCAATCTATACTTTCAATGCCATCCCAATGGAAATTGCACTGGCATTCTTCAAAATGCTGGAAGAAACAATCCTAAAATTTGTATGGAACCAGAGGAGACCCCAAATTGCTAAGGAAATATTGAAAAAGAAAACAGAACTGGGGGCATCACATTTCCTGATTTCAAGCTTTACTACAAAGCTTTTCTAATCACCCAGACAGCATGGTACTGGCACAAAAACAGACACATAGATGAGTGGAAAAGAGTAGAGAGCCCAGATATGGACCTGTACCTCTATGGTCAACTAATTTTGACAAATCAGGAAAAAATATTCAGTGGAAAAAAGACAGTGTCTTCAATAAATGGCATGGGGAAAATTGGACAGCTATATATAGAAGAATGAAACTTGACCATTCTCTTACACCATACAAAGATAAATTAGAAATGGATAAAAGACCTCAATATGAGACAGGAATCTGTCAAAAGCTTAGAGGAGAATGTAGGCTGTAACTTCTTTAACATCAACCACAGCAACTTCTTTCAAGGCATGTCTCCAAAGTCAAAGGAAACAAAAGTGAAAATGAACTTTTGGGACTTCATCAAGATCAAAAGCTTCTGCACAGCAAAGGAAACAGTCAACAAAATAACGAGGCAACCCAAAGAATGGGAGAAGATATTCACAAATGACACTACAGACAAAGGGCTAATATCCAAGATTTATAAAGAACTCCTCAAACTCAACACTCAAAAAACAGATAATCACATCAACAAATGGGCAGAAGACATGAAGAGACACTTCTTCAAGGAAAACATACAAATGGCTAACAGACACATGAAACATGTTCATCATCTTTAGCCATGAGGGAAATTCATATGAAAACCACATTGAGATACCACCTTACACCAGTTAGAATGGTCAAAATCAAGAAGACAGTAAAGAACAAGTGTTGGAGAGGATGTGGAGAAAGGGGAACCCTGTTACACTGTTGGTGGGAATGCAAGTTGGTGCAGCCGCTTTGGAAAAGTGGGAAGATACCTTAAGAAATTAAATTAGAGCTACTCTATGACCCTAAAATTATACTACTTCAAGATACAGATGCAGAAAAGAAGGGCCATGGGTGCCTGGGTGGCTCAGTGGGTTAAAGCCTCTGCCTTCACCTCAGGTCATGATCCCAGTGTCCTGGGATCCAGCCCCGCATCGGGTTTTCTGCTCAGCGAGGAGTTTGTTTCCTCCTCTCTCTCTGCCTGCCTCGCTGCCTACTTGTGATCTCTGTCAGATAAATAAATTTAAAAAATCTTTAAAAAAAAGAAAAGAAAAGAAGGGCCATCTGTACCCCAATGTTCAAAGCAGCAATGGCTCCAGGTGCCAAACTGTGGACAGAGCCACGATGCCCTTCAACAGATAAATGGATAAAGAAGATATGGTCTATATATACAATGAAATATTATGCCTCCATCAAAAAGTATGAATACCCAACTTTTGCATGAACATGGATAGGGCTGGAGGAGATTATGCTGAGTCAGATAAGTCAAGCAGAGAGAATCAATTATCATATGGTTTCACTTACTTGTGGAGCATAAGGAATAACAGGGAGGACATACATAGAACAAGAGGAGAAGTGAGTTGGGGGAAATAGGAGGAGGTGAGGAACTATCAGAGACTGTGGACTCTGAGAAACAAACTAAGGGGTTTGGAGGGGAGGGGACTGGGGGTTGGGGTGAGCCTTGTGGTGGGTATTATGGAGGGCACGTATTGCATGGAGCACTGGGTGTGGTGCATAAACAATGAATCTTGGAACACTGAGAAAAAAAAATGAAACTTGACCCATATCTTATCTTATCTTATACCAAACATTAAACTCAACACAAAATGGATTAAGGACTTGAGTCCTTAATTTAAAGACATGAAACTTTAAAACCCCTGGGGGGGGGGGAACAACACATGGCCTGAGTACATTGACAGTGGTCCTGGCAATGAATATTTTTGGATTAGACAAAATCCAAAAGCAACAAACAACAACAAAAGCAGAAGTAAACAATTTCAAAGTACAAAGCTTCTGCCCAGCAAAGGAAACCATTGACAAATGAAAAGGTAACCTACAAAATGGGAGAAGGTATTTGCAAATCTTGTATCTGATAAGGGCTTAATTGTCAAAACATATAATAATTTCATATAATTCAATAATAAAAATAAGATCCAATTTAAAAATGGGCATCAGGGTCCGCTGGGTGCCTCAGTTGGTTAAGCAGCTGCCTTCATCTCAAGTCCTGATCTTAGGGTCCTGAGATCGAGCCCCACATTGGGCTCCCTGCTCAGTGGATAGTCTGCTTCTCCCATTCCCTCTGCTCCTCCCCCAGCTTGTGTTTTCTTGCTTGCATGTTTTCACTCTCCCTTAAATAAATAAAATGATAAATTCTCTTAAAAAAACAAAAAAATAAAAATGTGCATTAGAATTGAATAGACATTTTTACAAAGAAGACATCCAAATGGTCAACAAGCATATGAAAAAGTATTCAATGTCACTAATCATCAAGGAAATGCAAATCAAAATCACAATGAAATATCACCTCACACCTATTAAAATGGCTATCATCAGTGTGCCTGGGTGGCTCAATGGGTTAAAGCCTCTGCCTTCAGCTCAGGTCAAGATCCCAGGGTCCTAGGATCGAGCCCTGCATCGGGCTCTCTGCTCAGCAGGAAGCCTGCTTTCTCCTCACTCTGCCTGCTTCTCTGCCTACTTGTGATCTCTGTCTGTCAAATAAATAAATAAAATCTTTAAAATGGCTATCATCAAGAAGACAAGAATAAGTATTCATAAAGATATGGAGAAAAAGGAACCCTTGAGCATTTGTTGTTGGGAATGTAAACTGGTATACCTATTATACAAAACAGTATGGAGAGTCCTCATAAAAATAAAGATAGAACTATCCTACTTTTGAGTATTTATCCAAAGACAATGAAAACAGGATATCAAAGAGAAAAAGCTGTATTTACATATTCACTGTAGCAATATCCACAATAGCCAAGATATGGAAACAACCTAAGTGTGCTCAAAAAATGGATGGATAAAGAAGATGTGATATATATACACAATAGAATACCATTCTGTCTTGAGGGAAAAAAGTAATCCTGCCATTTGTGACAATGTGGGTGGACCCAAAGGGCATTATGCTAAGTGAAATAGCCAGAAAAAAACAAATACAGCATGGTATCACTTACAGATGAATCTTTTAAAAAAAAAGTTAAACTCATAGAAAGAGAGAATAGAAAAGTGGTAGCCAGGGGCTAAATGATGAGAGAAAGAAGGAGAGACTGGTAAAATTAAATTTTCAGCAAAATAAGTAAGGTCTGAGCATCTAAGGCTCTCATGTAAAACACGGTGACCATGACTGATAACACTGTATTGTATAATTGAAAGTTGCTAAGAGAGTAGAACTTAAATGTTCTCACCAAGATAAAAAAGAAAGTTGCTGAATTACATTTTACTTTCAATTTTCCATTCTAACATAAGTAGTGCTACTCTGAGGAGTAATTCTTTCATTTCTTTTTTTTTTTTTAAGATTTTATTTATTTATTTGACAGAAAAATCACAAGTAGGCAGAGAGGCAGGCAGAGAGAGAGAGGAGGAAGCAGGCTCCCCGCTGAGCGGAGAGCCCGATGCGGGGCTCGATCCCAGGACCCTGAGATCATGACCTGAGCCGAAGGCAGCAGCTTAACCCACTGAGCCACCCAGGCGCCCCAACTGAGGAGTAATTCTTGCTCGATCAAATCCTGAGTCAAAATACATTTATATGAAAGGTCAGAGAAATTATCAGAAGTAAGAATGACAAATTCTTCACTAGTTTCAGGAAGATAATATCTAATTGAAATATCTCAGTTTTCCTTATTATATCAATAAGGATATTGATTTAACTCTGATAATACAATATTATATAGTCAGATACATTTTTAGGGAAGATTGAAAAACAACACTAGGACAGAGAACAAACTGATGGTTGTAGGAGGGAAGGGGATGGAGTTGATGAGTGAAATGGGTGAAGGGGAGTGGGAGGTACATACTTCCAGTTATGGAATGAATAAATCACAGGAATAAAAGGTACAGCATAGTGAATACAGTCAATAATACTGTAGTAGCATTGTATGATGATAGATGGAAATTCGACTTGGGGTGAGCATTGTGTAACATGTAAATTAGTTGAATGACTATGTTGTACACCTGAAACTAATGTAACATTGTGTGTCAACTATACTCAAATAAAAGAAATAAAAGACAAATAAACAAAAACAAATAAAATGAGCAGAGAATCTAAATAGACATTTTTCCAAAGAAGATATAGATGACTGACCAGTAAATGAAAAGGCGTTCAACATCAATAACCATCAGGGAAATGCAAATCAAAACCACAATGAGATATCACCTCACATTCGTTAGAATGGCTGTTATCAAAAAAACCAAGAAATAACAAGTGTTAGTAAGGATTTGGAGAAAGGGAACACTTGTGCACTTTCGGTGGAAATGTAAAATTGGTGTAACCTACAGAAAACGGTATGGAGGTTCCTCAAAAAATTAAAAAAAAAAAAAAAAGAACTACCTTATGATCTAGGTACTCCACTCCTGGGCTTTCCAAAGAAAATGAGAACACTAACTCTAAAAGATAAATGTATTCTCATATTCATTACAGGATAATTTACAATAGCCAGCACATAGAAACAATGTTTAATTGCACATTAATGAATAAATGGATAAACAAAAAAATGGTAATATATACCTAATAGGATATTATTCAGCCATAAAAAAGGAACTTTCCATTTGGAACAAAAGTAGATGGACCTTGAGAACATCATGCTTAGTGAAATAAGAGAAATGCATCTCTAATCTCATTTGTATGTGGAACCAAAAAAAAAATTACAGAAGCACAAAACACATTGTAGTTGTCCGAGATGGGGAGGACTAGAGAGAGGCTGGGGGGCAAAACACATGTAGTTGGTAAAAAGGTGCAAGCTTCAGTTCCAAAATAAATGAGTCTTGGGGATATAATGTACAACATAATGTCTATAGCTTAATAATACTAGGTTGAATATATGAAAGTGGCTAAGAAAGTAAATTTTCAAAGTTATTATCACATGAGAAAAACTAACTATGTATGGTGACTAGTCACATTTTGGTGATTCTTCCAAATATATGCAAATATAGAATCATTCGTTATACCTCTGAAACTAGTATGTTACATTAACTATACTTCAAAAAATAGAGAAAAAAACATTGGGGACTTACTGTTCTAGATAATAACAGTAGAGACAACATAAACATGTAATTATCTCTATACAATAGCCATTTCAATAAAATCTAGCATGTCTGAGTCACTCATCCTTGGGGCAAATTGTTTTCCACTAAAGATATTTGAACTATCACATTCTATTACTGTTTCATCCTCTTCTTGGTTTCTCCTTCTCTCTATCATAGCTTTCAGTCAAAAATGGTTTTATGTAAACTGGGAATATGGCTAGGTGGGGAAACCAGATATGTGAAGATCTGCTGATAATATGAATTTAATTTCATTAAGGAAAACTGGCTTATGCTTGCAAATTTCCAAAAAGGAAATTAAAAAGCAATCTGAGGGTTTTGAAGGGGCGGGGGGGGGGGTCGGGGTACCAGGTGGTGGGTATTATAGAGGGCAAGGATTGCATGGAGCACTGGGTGTGGTGCAAAAAGAATGAATACTGTTATGCTGAAAATAAAAAATAAATTTAAAAAAAAGGAAATTAAATAGCAATTCCATGAAACTACTAAAAATGTACTTTGAAACCTAAAACTTAAGAATACTTTAATATATTGCACATATTGCATAGAAAATGAATCCCTATTAAAATTTCTAAAAACTAATAATTCTTTTAAAATATTTAGTGCTTTGTCTTGTTTTTAAGACTGGAAAATGAATTGTTGATTTCTCATCACTGAAACCCACTGAGTCAAACATGATAACTGGCAACCTGTCTCTGACTAAAAATTGTAGCATCACTACATTTCTAATATATACCATCTAAATACAGGTTAAAGAGTTTTATATAAAAAGATGCGGGTGCTCAGCCAGCTTTTAGAAATCAGCTTCAGTGTTTATAGCCATTATAACACACACAATACTTACTGTACTTCAAAAAACAGAAAAGGAATTCATGCCTATTAATCACGCTCTGATTCTCACCTCCTCTGCATCTGTACTGTTTAGTTCTTCTGCTTTAATTTTATTATAAGTATCCAGTATATCAGTACAGCTCTGATCCCTAAGAAATAAGAAAGTCAAAACACTTCAATATATATATTTTTTAAATTAGAAATCAGCTCTTGTGGAAGATAAAGCTGCTACTTACCCAATAAATCGAAGTAAGACATCAGTTACAATTTTGGCTGCTTTAACTATAGGACTGTCTGGCTCATTGAAAGTCCTGGCATTATGCTCAATGTAGCGCACCTCCCACATTAATGCTGATATTCTCCTATGAAAGAAAAACATACCCTATTACTCTTGGTTGATACATTTAGAGTCTATTCTAAGAATATACAACATAGAACAACTAGGCACTCAATCATGGTATGTCAAGGGTGTTCTACTATCTGCATGTGACTTAATACATGTGTATAATGGATGCTCACTAATAAAGGTATATAGTTAGAGTATTTGAGCACAGGTAAGCATTAAGAATCATTGGACTTCACATTAAAAAGAACTGACCCAGGACATTATGAGGAAATAGTGATTTAACCATTTAAGTATAAACACAAAGAAACAGTGTTTTGATAAAGTCCAAAGAATGTTCAGTTTTCAAGGGAAGAAATGAGAACATCATGGAAAAAAATAAACCAGGTTTTAGAAAAAGATTTTTATCCAGTTACTTTTATGACATATTTTATTAAATAAAAATTATAGGTAATGTTATAAAATATACCCAACTGGTTATATTTATAACCAGTTCATGTTGAGATGAATAACTATGGTTAGGATATAGTAGACTTTGGGATGAGAGATGTACCAAAAGCTGCCCTCTACCGCTCTCTCAAAATTACTCCACTCCCAAATGAAACCAACAAAAAAATTACTTGGCTCTTTATCTAAACATATTTTGGGGCTGTTAATTAAATCTAGCTGCTGCCTAATTCCTCAACAGGGGATTTAATCATGCTCCAAGTTTCTGTAGCACCTTAATTATGATGAATCCACAAACTAATCTGCCTCTAATTAAACTAAAGTTAACTGTAGTTTTTGTTTCACGTGATTTGTGCTACTCAAAATTTCATTTCTGTCCTTTATTCCATACTCCTCCTTACCCTGGAAGACTGAGAATCTATTGAATAAAGGGAAATGGTGTTCCAAATTTTTAGAAGAAATTTTGGAGTGGGTATATTGAATGATTATTTTACACTACTAAAATACAGATTCTCACTGTATCATCATACAAAAAGGAAAACAAAAGATGTGAAGCTATGAACTTTATAGTAAATAATAAAACTAAACAAACCTGTAAAAGCGATTTTCAAGTCTCCGCCTAATGGTGTTGAGGTCAGTTGGATAAGCAACTACAGTGCAATACAAGGGATAGGCACTGAGATCCACTGGAACAGCAAAAGGGCTGGCAAAATCTATATTACCAAAATAAAAAAAGGTAGTCATAAAAGACATTAATATTTCATATTAACAAACAAAAAACTCATATATAAATAAGAAGAGAGGGCAATATACTACATTACTAAAATGATAATGATTCAATTATGCAAATATTAGATGAATATTGTTAAAATGTCATTCTCTTTATTTGGACATAATATCTATGAATCGTGCATGACACACTGGTTCAAATCAGGTGAAATCAGGCTAATTAAAGGAGAACTGGGTTTAATTTCAAACTGGTATGTTTTCTAGATAAATCCCAAATAGCTCAAGTGATATAGTTTAGATAATATAGCTTAGGTATGTGAGTAAAATATATTACTCATCTACTATCTACTAAAAAACTCATCCAAAGTCAGGCTCAGGAAATACTTGGAGAGCCAAAGTGATTCAAGAAAGTAAAAGATAATTACATGCCTATTTTTACTACTGGAAGTCCCAAGAGAATAGAATACATTTATCAGTCATTACATTGGCCAAACATATCAAAATATTAATGTTAAGCTAGAAACACTTGATTAAAAGTGCCTATTAAGTTAAAAGTGTACAGTGAAAAAATGTATTTCTTCTTGTAGAACTTAAAATTTTGCTGGTTTTCCTTGTTTCTTCCTAATATCCTTTCACAGCCACCATACCCAGGGAAAGAAGGTGGTTGATGCCCTGAATAACCCGTTCACATTCCTCATCTCTGGAATGAGCCCCCCACTCTCCTTCCTGGGGTTTGTATAGCAAAGCAGTCAGTTCCTCCTGGGACACAGGAACACCAGCACCAACTTCATCTGGAAAGGCAGCTATGTATAAGATGAAAAATCAGGAATCATTAGTTTCCAATATTATGCTATTGGTATTTTTTAGAAGAATTTTAATTCATTTTTAAAAGCATATTTACTTCCTTCTGGAATTGGCTCCATATCCCAGGGGCTCATCTTTTCTCTCTCATTATTGTCCCAGCTATTGAAAAATAATAAGATACTAGTGAAATTCACACGACACTTTCATATACTAGCATAATTTGCATGACTTCTTGAGGTAAAATTCTGAAAAGGGCAATACAATTTTCCTTAAAGTATAATTTCACTTACATAAAGATAGTAATAAACCTTAAATAGAGAAAACAAAAAAAAAATAGAGAATAGTCTACCAATAGGAAATACAAAGAGCAGTAAGCTTACACTTAGTTTTACCTGGCTTTTTAAAAAAATTCCAATTGAGCATATATTCAATATTAAGCCAGGATACAGAATGAAAAGATCTTTTTGGAAAATGTCTTTCAGGTTAAAAAAGTCAATTTGATAGATCAATTCTTTCTGTAGGATAATCTACTTTATACTAACAGACTAAGTATTACAGTATCTCCAAAGTTTTATGATTCCCTTTTCATCAGCAATATGGAGATTAAAAGTCAATCTTCACAGAATAAACCTTTATCACTCTTGAGAAGAAAGCTTCATTATTAGGAATCTTAACAGTGATGGGATTTAATGAAGAACTAAAGTAAATGTTGTAGACAAATAGTACACCCAAATATGATACCTCTGCCTGGAATTCATACCATTAAATAAAAGACTGGGTACTCATATTTATTGCTATATTCCAGCTATAACAATTACTTTAAACATTGAATTAATTTTAGTATTCTTCCTGAAATAATATTTGCAATTCTCATTTAAAATAGAAATATTTAAAAGAAAATACAGGCATAAGGGCGTCTTATGTTATCTTATGACTTAATAAGTCTTCAGTTCCTGCTTTGTATTGGACCAAGAGGTTTATCATCAAATTTCTTCCTTACAGGTACTATGATTACTTCTTTACAGGTCAGATAAAGATAAGCCAAATTAACAAGGTGTTATTCCTAATAGGGTTTATAGAAAGTCCATATAGTACTACAGTATTATATCAGGCATAAAATACCATAACTGTACTTACTGAACACTGTAACACTGGAAAGAACTATCAGGATACTCTGGTTGAAAAGGCTGCTGACTCTCCACAGTCCCAAACCACCAGGCGTCATCTATTATACTGCGGAATCTATCACCTACAATGTTTTTAGAAATTCTTAAAAGGATGTTTTTGAGAAAAATCGCTTTGTTCACATTCTGAATTGCTACTTTGTGTTAGACACAGAAGCAGCATTACTAGAGTTTTCAATCTGAGTTTTCCAGATAAGTAAATTTTATACTTTACCTTCATTAAGGATTTTGATTTCTAAGTACTAGTAATCTTTCTGAAATAAATCAAACATGTCCATGTCTTCTTATATAAAAGCTACAAAGTATAATCTTTTATTAATTATTTAGGATCATCATTAAGCGTACTTTTTCTTGTACTATACATGTTACTACAGTTGTTTCTTTTCCTTATTGCTTTCAGCTTTTTGCCTTTTTTTTAAAAAAGATTTTATTTATTTATTTGACAGACAGAGATCACAAGTAGGCCGAGAGAGAGAGGAAGGGAAGCAGGCTCCCTGCTGGACAGAGAGCCCAATTCGGGGCTCGATCCCAGAACCCTGGGATCATGACCTGAGCCGAAGGCAGAAGCTTTAATCCACTGAGCCAACAAGGTGCCCCTCAGCTTTTTGCCTTTAAAAATCTCTTCATACTAATTTTCTGCCTCTAAAGGGATAAGGATTATAAAACCAAATCACTGTGAACAAAAATTTTCTCCCACGTAAAAAATGAGAAATTAAAAGTACTAATAGCAAACAATTACATAGTATAAATTTTAAGTACTTAGGTACCATTTTAAGTGTTTTTAATATGTCAACTCATTTATTGCTCATATCAACCTTATAGGTGTGTTTTGATGATTCCCACTATAAAGATAAAGGAAGTGGGACAGAGATTAAAAATTTGCCCAAGATCAAATAGCTAGTGAGGAAGTAAGGAAGGTGGAAGAGGAGTGAAGGAGGGGGAGAGGAAAAGAAAAGGGGTAGAAACTCTACCTCTTTCTTTCTACCCCTTTTCTTGGGCAAGAAACAGAGAAAGAGAAAGAGTGACAGACAGACAGAGGGAGAAAAAGAGAAAGAAAGAAAATCACAATCAGTAATGGTCTGCTTAAGAGCCCAAGTGTTAAGTATTTTATACTAGGGCAACTGACATTTGATGCTTTTCTTTGTAATTCATATTTGTATTCTAACAGATTAGATATTTGCAGAGAGTTTAGAGGCTATATGCCACATAGGATGTACATAAAATCACCTCAACATAACTGAGAAGGAAAATTTAATTTGATCTAATTTGGCTAAGAGCTTTACCAATTACATATTAAACTAGTTTATGTCTATTAAATTGGAGTTAAAAAGTTACATTATTTCAAACTTAATGGTTATTAAGTAAGAATTTTATATTTACCTATCTGCCAGTTCCTTTCTTTGGCTTCATTATAAAACTGATGTAGTACAAGGAAGTCAATGACATCTGGCATGTCATGATACCTATTCAAGAAATAAAGCACATATGAATCAATATACAGAGCACCATATGTTACTAAATATCCAGAGATATATGTTTAATGTGAAGCCATTTAAAAACTGTTGAAAGCCTCAAGGTTTCTGCAAATGGCTTTAATTAAACTCCATTGCTTTTATTTGTTTGGGAGTTCCCTACCTACTACGATATCACTTCAAAAACATAAAGACACCAATGAAGATACTTAAAGCTTAATATAAGGTATTATATATTAAGACCTCTTTAAGAAAGGTATGAATTGATGTTCTTTCAACTCCTTAGATTTCAAAGTTCAAGAAATGAGCCACTGATTAGCTATTCCTATTATTAACAGAAATAAAAGCAACTACCATGTCTCAACCACACTCATATATTATATATATGATATAATATATGATTATGATATGATATATAATATTGTATATATATGTGTATATATATATATAAAATCTCCAATTGACCCTTGAACAATATGGGTTTGAACTGTGCAGGTCTATATGCAGATTTTTTTCAATAAATATAGTACTGTAAATATATTTTCTCTCCCTTACAATTTTCTTCTTTTTCTCTTTTTTATTAGATTTTTTTTTCATTTGTCAGAGATAGAGCACAAACAGGGAAAGTGGCAGGTAGAGCAAGCAGAGCAGGCAGAAGCAGGTTCCCTGTCAAGCAGGGAGCCCAGTGTGGGACTGGATCCCACAGGGATCATGACTGGAGCCAAAAGCAGATGCTTAATTGACTGAACCACCCAGGCATCCCATCCCTTATGATTTTCTTAAAAATGTTTCATTTTCTCTAGCTTACTTTATTGTAAGAATACTAAATATAATACATATTAGTCAAAAGTTTTTGTTATCAGTAAGGCTTCTGCTCAACAGCAGGTATTAGTTAAGTTTTGGGGAATCAAAAGCTATATATATATGCAGATTTTCAACTGTGTGGGAGTCAGTGCCCATAACCCCTTACATTGTTCAAGGGTTAACTGTATACACATACACACACACACACACTACATTACATATCTATTAGCTACACACATGCATGCATACACTATGCAAGTTTTTATATCTACACACACACACACACACACCACACACTATTATGTGGAAAAACAAACCAGAAAATAAACATTAAACCCTGGTTTTTATTTGTTTATTTTTTAAATTTAAATTCAATTAGCCAACATACAGTACATCATTAGTTTTTGATGTAGTGTTCAATGATTCATTAGTTGTGTATACACCCAGTGCACATCAAGTCTTTAAAAATCTAAAGCCTATAGTGCTATAGTATTTTCTCTCCCATTAAGCCCTGTACTCCACAGAATACATGATAGGGATTAAAACACACAGACACACAGACACAAACAGAGATAGCTACTCACTTAATGGAAAAAGATTCTCCAGTCATTTTGCCTGAAATAGGGTCCAGAAATGCAAGCTTCAAGCAACATAGTGTAGGTGGTCCAACCTCATATTTGATTCCTACAATCTTAACAAATTCTTGTTCCTATTCATGAGAATACCAATGAATTATTACTTTCAATATAAATAATTGCCTGATATTTGCATATTATTTCACTATTTTTCAAACAATTAAAAATTATCTGAATATCCACCAAATATTAAGCATTCCACTAAGTGCTAAAGACAATAAGACATGGTTCTTGACCTTTAATACTTAACAGCAGGCTGTAGCATAATGCAGGGCTCTAAACCAAGGATAAGCAACAGAATCCCCTTAAGAACATTTTTAAAATTCATATTCCCAAACCCTACTCCTATAGAATTGAATTCAGTAGGTCTGGGGTACAAGCTTAGTCATGCATATTTTGAAAGAACTCCCCAGGGGAGTTAAAAACCAAGTAACGAGTGAGGAAGTAGGGAAGGGAGGGAGGAGTGAGGAGGGGGGGGGGAGAGATAATAGTGGAAAGAGGCAGAGGTACAGAGAAACAGAGAGAGATGGAGAAAGACAAGAATGACAAAGAGGGAGAAAAATGAAAGAAAGGAAACCACAATCAATAATGGTCTGCTTAAGAGCCCAATTGTTAAGTATTTTATATTAGGGCAACTGAATTTGATGACTGTTAAGATTCTTAGTTAAGAATTACTCCTTCAGCAGAAATATGGTATGTAAGAAGGCAGGTAGAAATGTATGTATACATTTGGGGAAAGGACTTATATTTTTTTAATGCCCACAATATTATTTTACAAACCATCCTTGTAACTGATTATTAGTAACACTTAACAGATGACAAAACTGAGCCTCATTGGTATAGTGACTTGCTTAAAGTTATGTACTTGGGTATGTGTATATATATATCAGATCTGGATTGAAATTCAGGTTATATTCCAAAACCCACATTCTTGCACCCACACAAATGCTGCCTCCTATAATTTCCTAGAGCCACAATGTTAGAATTTAAAAAATGAAAAATCGTGTTTTATTCATTCTTGATTTAAAAACAACAACTCAACTTTCACCTGATTCAGAACAGATGATGGTATCACTATCTACCAGGAGATGACTGTGTAAAGGTCACTTGATAAGATACTTTGGTACCTTACAACCTTAATGTAATATTTTACAAGTATCTATATCTTTATTTAAATAAATGTACCCGCTTTCATGTATCCTTCCTGCTATACATCATCACACAACAATCCTTCATTTACCTGGAAACCACTCTAAAATTGCTCTTTAGTCTCTTTTTCTTCAACTTGGAAAAATAAAAGAAGAAAACACCCATAAACCTAACTAGAAATGATGGTGTATGTATACTTATGTCTGTTTCTTTGTATGTATCTATGTATACATGGATAAATGAATGAATGAATATGTATTTATAGTCAGAAAAAACTCCTCTAAAAATAACTATATCTATCTTACTTAATACAATGTAGCTATAAGGTAATATATCAAAATAGGTAATTCATAAAACACCATAAAATTCTGAGTTTCTTGGGATTTATAATTACTAATATCTTAATGTCACTGTAACCTCAAGGATGTCTGTAGTCCACACATGCAGTCAGCTTCCAGAGCTTCCAGAATGTACAAAGCTGCTGAGGAAAATATCCATACCAGGGAACTGCTGTTTTGCAGTATAATATATATGTAATAATATAATATAATATAATATAATATAATATAATATATAATATACACTAGATAATTTGAAGCATGAAGGAAATTAGGTCAAATAATCAAGACAACAGGTAGCATACAAATTTCGGGAAACATAAAATATGACCCATAACACTCAATTGTATCAGAGTATGGTACATCATGTTATCTTAGACACACAATCAACACTGAAATATGTAGGACACAAAAACATATAAGCAAATAACTTAATTCTGAAGTTATTTCAACTGCACACTTATGAATATGTCAAATTTACCCTGAGATCCATTTTATTCCATGGCTGTTTTTGTAAATTAAGGCTGTATATTTTTGACTTCCTTACAGCCCGCACATAAGCTTCATGTCCTTGCCTGAAATAGATAAGCTAAAACAAAAAACATATGGTATTAAACAGCAGCATCTTATTTAACAACTCTATATATCCCAATATATACTCTTACAAATGTCCTCTTCTGTTTAAAACAAACATATTTATAATTTTAAAAAATGTATAATAAAGGTATTTGTCATCATTAAATAATGTTCATTCAGTACTTATAACTGTGTTGCCCTGCACTAAGTACTGCATATAAATAGACACTGTATACACAATCTTTTTCCCCCTAGCTGCTTCAAAAATTTCTGAAGAAACAGGGATCAATGACATATTGTACAGAACACTGGTCATATTTTAAAGTACTATATTTCAAACTGTAATTAACATTCTAAACATCAACATTTTAATAGTGAGCCTATACATTCTTTGTGTGTATGTGTGTGTGTGTGTACACATATATATACACATATATAAAATTCTAACCACAGGCTACTAAATAGAGTAATTTCCAAATAGACTAGAATTTTTATTTCTAAGAATTAACATCAGAACTGGCATAGTATGGAAAGAAAATGAATTCAAGTGCTTAGTTAACACATTTCACCTCCTCAGGACAGCATTAATATTCTTTTTTTTAAAATATTTTATTTATTTATTTGACAGAGAGAGATCACAAGTAGGCAGAGAGGCAGGCAGAGAGAGAGAGAGAGGAGGAAACAGGCTCCCTGCTGAGCAGAGAGCCTGATGCGGGACTCGATCCCAGGACCCTGAGATCATGACCTGAACCGAAGGCAGCGGCTTAACCCACTGAGCAACCCAGGCGTCCAGCATTAATATTCTGATTCGTTAAAAAAGGTTTCTTGTTCTCAATAATTTTAAAGTGGTAGTAGAGTTAATAAAATTTTTTTTAAAATGTAACATTGAAAAATACTGAGATTTAAAAAATACACTGACATACTCTACCAATCAACTGTCTTTTTTTAATTTTTATTTTTTAAAGATTTATTTGTTTATTCATTTGACCCAGAGAGAGAGAGAAACAGCGAGAGAGGGAACACAAGCAGTGGGAGTGAGAGAATGAGAAGCAGGCTTCCCACGGAGCAGGGAGCCTGATGTGGGACTTGATCCCAGGACCCTGGGATCATGACCTGAGCTGAAGGCAGACAATCAACTGAGCCACCCAGGTACCCCCAATCAACAGTGTCTAAGTCAGAATTCTTAATACTTAAAAATACAAGTAGAACACTAAAAAGATTTAAATGCTATTATATAAACATAATTATAAGGGTAAAATATCAATAATAAACAAGTTATTTATATATCATTAATTATATATTTATTCCTGTACTCAACAAATATTGATTGAATGTGTGTATAAGGCATTAGGTGCTGTGGTTAACATATCAAAATACAATCCTTTCCCTCAAGGATATGGGCAGACATGTGAGTATAAAATAAGGCAGAATATACCAAGTATTATAAGAGATAAATAAATTAGGTGTGAAAGCTCAGGAGGAAAGAGTGATAGGCAAATGGCAAGCAGGAGAAGTTGGCATTTAAGTTAGACTTTGGCCAATGAGCATTTTCAAAGGCAATGATCTGTGGGTATGGCCAATCCAGGCAAAATACTGAAGGTTTAACATTTACAGTAAAAAGTAATGCTGTCATTAAGAACTTATTTTATAAAAAGTATGAGTTTTATGAGTTCTTTAAAAACATTATTTATGTATTTCACTAAATCACTTATATACCTCCTCCAATATCTAAACAACTGTCATTACCTAATACACACTAATCTTGAAGCATATAAGCATATGCTAAGTTTAGTGATACAACCAAGATAAATATGATCCTATAGAGAGGAGTCTCGTAATATTAAAGAATATACATATCCTTGTGTTGCTTTATAAAGTGATCTTTTTGTATAGACTTATTTATTTATTTATTTATTAGAGAGAGAGAGAGAGAGATTGAGAGACAGCATGAGCAGAGGGAATGGGCAGAGGAGAGAGCATCTCAAAGAAGACTCCCCATTGAGTGCAGAGCCCAACATGGGGTTCAATCTCATAAATGAGATCATGATCTCAGTCAAAATCAAGAGTCAGACACTTAACTGACTGAGCCATACAAGTTCCCCACATCTTATAAAGTCTCCTAAAATTAATTAAAAATTACTCCCCTTAGAGAAAGATGGCAGCCAAGTAGGATGACCCTAGGCTTGCATGGTCACCAAAACACAACTAGATAACTATCAAATCATCCTAAATATCCCAGAAATATATCTCAAGAATGACAGAACAAACTCCACAACTAAAGGTAGAGAAGAGGCCTCACTGAAGAAGGTAGGAAGGTAGGAAGTATGGAGACATGTAAATGTAAAAAAAAAAAAATGATTTCACGTTATTACATTTAAATTCAATGTCTTCCTTCCCATATGTTCATCTGCTTTGTTTCTTAAATTCCACATATGAGTGAAACCATATAGTATTTGTATTTATCTGACTGACTTAGTTCACTTAGCATAATATACTCTAGCTCCATCCATATTGCTGCAAATGGCCAGATATCATTCTTTTTGATGGCTGAGTAATAGTACATTGTACACACATGCCACTTCTTCTCTACCCATTTATCAAAGGCCATCTGGTCACTTTTCATAATTAGGCTATTATTGATAATGCTACTATAAACATTGGGATACAAGTGCTCCTTTGAATCAGTAATTCTGTATCTTTTAGATAAATACCTAGTAGAAATCGTCAGTCTTAGGATAGTTTTATTTTCAACTTTTTGAGAAACCTCCATACCTGTTTTTCAGAGTGGCTATACCATGAGTTGAAAGTGACTGTCTTTTTTCCACAGGATATTCTTTCTGCTTTGTCAAAGATTAGATACCATGAGTTGAAAGTGACTGTCTTTTTTCCACAGGATATTCTTTCTGCTTTGTCAAAGATTAGTTGACCATCTAGTTGTGGGTTCATTTCTGGGTTCTCTACTAGGTACTACTGATCTATATGTCTGTTTTTGTGCCAGTCACATACTGTCGTCATTGCTACAGCTTTGCAATACAGCTTGAAGTCTGGAATTGTAAGGCCTCCAACTTTTTCTTTTTTAAGATGCCTTTGGTTATTCGGAGTCTTTTGTGGTTCCATACTAGTTTTAGGATTGTTTTTCCTTGCTCAGTGAAAAATGCTGGTAGTATTTTGATAGGGATTGCATTAAATGTATAGATTGCTTTGGGTAGTATACACATTTTAATAATACTAGTTTTTCTAACCCATGAGCATGGGATATTTTTCAATTCCTTTGTGTCCTCTTCAATTTCTTTCATAAGTATTCTAGCTTTCATAGTGCAGATCTCTTACTTCTGTGGTTAGGTTTATTCATAAGTATCTTCTAGTTTTTGGTAAATGGGATGGATTCCTTCATTTCTTTCTGCTGCTTCATTACAGTGTTTAGAAATACAAAATGTTTCTATACATTGATTGTGTATCCTTCTACTTTATTGAATTCATGTACAAGTTCGAGGAATTTTTAGTGGGGTCGTTTGGGCTTCCTACAGAGTATTATGACATTTGTGAATAGTGAAAGTTAGTTCTTCCTCACTGAGTTGGATGCTTTTTATTATTATTATTATTATTATTATTATTATTATGTCTATTTCCTGTGGCTAGGACTTCCAGATATGTCAAATAATGGTGATGAGACTGGACATCCATCCCTGTTTTCTTCCTGACTGAAAAGGAAAAACTGTTTTTCCCCATTGATGGTATTAGCAGTGGGTCTTTCACATAAGGCTTTTATAATGTTGAGTTATGTTCCCTCTATCCCGACATTGTTGAGGGTTTTTTCAAGAAAGGATGCTATACTTTGTCATATGCTTTTTCTGTATCTATTGAGAGGTCATATGGTTCTTACTCTTTATTAATATGGTGCTACCATGTTGATTCATTTACAAATATTTCATTACCCTTGCAGCCCAGGAATAAATCTCACTTGATTGTGGTGAATATTCTTTTAATGTATTGTTGGAGTCAATCTGCTAGCATCTTCTTGAGAATTTTTGCATCCATGTTCATCAGGGATACAGGCTTATACTTAACCACTTCTCCATTTTAGTCTATTTTTTTTTAAGAGAGAGCAGGAGGAATAGAGGAGGGAGAGGAACAAGCAGACTGAGTGTGGAGTCCAGAGTAGGGATCAAACTCACAACCCTGAGATCATGACTTCTACTGAAACTAAGAGTTAGTGCTTAACTGATTTAGCCACCCAGGTGCCCCCGTAGTGGGGTCTTTGTCTGATTTTAGAATCAAGGCAAGCCTGGCCTCGTAAAATAAGTCTGGAAGTTTTCCTTCCATTTCTATTTTTTGCAAAAGTTTGAGAAAAATGGATATTAACTCTTCTTTAAATGACTGGTAGAATTTCCCTGTGAGCCCAACTGGCCCTGGAATTTTGTTTGTTAGATTTGTGATTACTGATTCAATTTTTTGGGTGGTTTTTGGTCTCTTCAAGTTTTCTATTTGTTCCTTATTTCAGTTTTGATAGTTTATGTGTTCTAGGAATTTATCCATTTCTTCTATATTTCCCAATTTGGGCCATACAATTTTTCACAATACTCCCTTATATTTTTTTTTTTAATATTTTTTGTGGTGTTGTGATCTCTCCTCTTTCACTCATGATTTTACTTATTTGGGTCCTTTCTCTTTTCTTTTTGGTAACTCTGGCTAGGGGTTTACCAATTTTATTAATTCTTTTAAAGAATCAGCTCCTAGTTTCACTGATCTGTTTTACTGGTTTTTCTTTGTTCCTATATTATTTATTTTCTGCTCTAATTGTTATTTTTTTCCTGTCCTCTTCTGACTTTCTTCTACTTTAGAAGTAGACTTCTTCTGATTTCTTCTACTTTAGGCTTTGTTTGCTGTTCTTTTTCTAGATGCTCAAGGTATAAGGTTAGGTTGTATGTTTGAGATTTCCTTGCTTCTTGAGGTAGGCCTGTTTTTTTGTATACACTCCCTTCTTATGACTGCTTTTTCTGCATCCCAAAAGTTTTGGACTATTGTGTTTTCATCTTCATTTGTTTCCATGTATTTCTTTATTTCTTCTTTAATTTCATAGTTAACCCATTCGTTTTTTAGTAAGATATTCCTTAACCTCCATGTATATGTGGTCTTTCCAATTTTTTTCTTGTAGTTGACTTCATGTTTCATAGTGTGGTCATAAAATATGCATCGTATGATCTCAATCTTTTTTATTTGTTGAGGCCTGATTTGTAACCCAGTATGTGTATATTCTGGAGAATACCCCATGTGTACACAAAAGAATGTGTATTCTGCTGCTTTAGGATGAAATGTTCTGAATAAATCTGTTAAGTTTACCTCATCCAGCCTGCCATTCAAAGACATTGTTTCCTTGTTGATTTTCTGTTTAGCTCATTTGTCCATTGCTGTAAGTGGGATGTTAAAGTCCCATAATAAACTTGTACTATTATCACTGAGTTTTTTATGTTTGTTATTAATTCATTTATATATTTGGATGCTCTCAAGTTGGCAGCATAAATATTTATATGCATTAGGTCTTGTCTTTTTGTCGGATAGACCCCTTTATTATGATATAGTACCTTTCTTCATCTCTTGTTAAATAGTCTTTGATTTAAAATCTAGTTTGTCTGATATAAGTATGCTTACTCCAGCTTTTCTCTTCTTTTCTTTTTTCTTTTTGATGGCTATTAGCATAATAGATGGCTCTCCATCCCTTCACTTTCAGTCTGTATGTGTCTTTAAGTCTAAAGTGAGCCTATGGTAGGTAGCACATGGATGGGTCTTGTTTTTTGATTCATTATGATATCCTGTGTCTTTTAATTGGAGCATTTAGTCCATTTACATTCAGAGTAATTATTGATAGACATAAATTTAGTGTCATTGTGTCACCTGTATTACCTCATTGTTTCTGGAGATTTTCTCTGTTCCTGTCTAATCTTTGTTGCCTCTGGACTTACTTTCCCACTCAAAAAGTTCCTTTTAATATTTCTCGCAGGACTAGTATAGTGTCCATGAACTCCTTTAGTTTTTGTTTGTCTAGGAAACTCTTTATTTCTCCTTCTATTCTGAATGAAGGCCTTGTTGGACCAAGTATTCTTGGCTGCGTATTTTTCCCATTCAGCACATTGAAAATACCATGTCATTCTCTTCTGGCCTGCCATGTTTCTGCTAGTAAGTCTGGTGCTAGCCTGATTGTCTTCCTTTATAAGTTAGGGATTTCTTTTCCCTTGCTGATCTGAAGATGTTCTCCTTATCTCTATATTTTATAAATTTTACTATGAAGTCTTTATTTTGGCCTGCTTTTGTTGATTTTAATGGGAGTCTTCTGTGCCTCCTAGATTTGGATGTTTGTTTCCTTTCACATTTTAGGTAAGTGTTAAGTTATAATTTCCTCAAAAACACCTTCTGCCTATTTTCCCCCTCTTCTTCTTCTTCTGTGACTCGTATGACATGAATGTTACTATGCTTTATGGAGTCACTGAGTTCCCAAAGTCTGCACTGATGATCCAATATTTTCCTTTCACTGTTATTTTCAGCTTGAATTTTTTCCACAATTTTATCTTCTATACCACTTATTCGTTCCTCTTCTTCCATCCTTTTCATTACATCCAATCTGTTTCATATCTCAGTTATAACATTTTTTATTTCAGCCTAACTAAGTTTTGAGTCTGCAGTAAAGGACTCTCCAGTGTTTTCTATGGTTTTCTCAAGCCCAACTACTACCCTTATGATTGTTGTCTCAAATTCTAGTTCAGGCATATTATATCTGTTTTGATTAGATCCTTGACTATGATCTTGTTACTTCTTTGGGTATGAATTCCTCCAATGTGGCATGTTGTCTAGGTCTCTGCCTTCTGTCTCTTAGGAAAGCCTGTTATGCTTCCTGTTCCTGAGAGTAATGGCTATATGAAGAAAATGTCATATATTGACCAGGACCTGGTGCTTCAGGAAATATTTCTGTGTCTCTTGTATGCATTCTGCTGCTGTGTTTTGACTGCTTTTTCCCTTATGTTGGTCCTCTGCATCATTTCTTCTTGCCTGCAGTAGGGAGTGTTTGGACCTTGTCCAGTGCAGAGTTTTAGCTAGGTTTTCTCTGGTCAGCATGTTAAAAGAAGCTAGATCCAATTTCCACTAGATCTTAAGTTTGGCCACACTCTATGGTCAGTAGACTTGGTGAGGGCAGGGTGGTTTGTGTTGGCTTTCTGGGGGAGGTGCCTGTTGCTCTGGTTCTCAGGCAAGCCTGCCTTAGAAAAAAAGGGCCTGCAGAGCTCAGGGGGACAGGGTTTAGTGCACGCAGCTCCAGGCTCCACTTTGGGCACTATGCTGTTCACTGAAGTCTGTCTGTGCTTCCACAATGTGACCTCTTTTCTCCCTCTAGTTGTTCAGTTTGTTATCTCAGTCCTCATACTGATTTTGTGGGCTTTTGGAATGACCCAATATTTATCTAGCTGTGCTCAAGAGGCAAGGCAAACATAGGGTACCCCTACTACTCTACTATCTTAACTCTTTATAAACCTGATCATTTCAATAGATGCAGAAAAAGCATTTAACAAAGTACAGCCTCCATTCATGATAAAAACCTCCAACAAAGTAGGTTTAGAGGAAACATACCTCTCAACATAATGAAAGCCATATACCCAAAAACCCCCTACAGTTAATATTGTCTTTATAAGGGAAAAACTGAGTTTTTTCCTGGTCAGGAACAAGACAGGGATGGCCATTCTCACCACTCTTATTTAACATAGTACTGGAAGTTATAGCCTCAGCAATCAGACAACAAAAGGAAATAAACAGCATCCAAATCGGCAAGGAAGAACTAAAACTTCCACTATTTGCAGTTGATGTGATACTCTATATAGAAAACCCTAAGGATTGTACTAAAAGAGTGCTAGGATTGATACACAAATTCAGTAAAGTTGCAGGATACAAAATGAATGTACAGAAATCTGTTACATTTCTATATACCAATAACGAATAAGTAGAAAGAGAAATTAAGGACTCAATTCCATTTACAGCTGCAGCAAAGCTAGTAAGATACCTTGGAACAAATTTAACTGAAGAGGTTTAAGATCTGTATTCTAAAAACTGTAAAATGCTGATAAAGGAAATTAAAGATAAGACAAAGAAATGGAAAGACACTCTATGCTCAGGGATTGAAAGAACAAATATTGTTAAAATGTCTACAGAAGCCAAGATAGGCTACACATTTCACACAATCCATATCAAAATACTATCAGCATTCTTCACAGAACTGGAACAAAGAATCGTAAGATTTCTATGGAGCCACAGAAGACATCCAAATAGCCAAAGCTACCTTGCAAAATATAAGCAAAGCTGGATAAATCACAATTTCAGACTTCAATTTTTATTATAAAGCTGGAGTAATCAAAATAATATGGAATTGGCACAAAATCAGATATGTAGATCAATAGAAAACCCAAAAATACATCTACAACTACATGATCAATTAATCTTTGACAAAGGAGGAAAGAATATCCAATGGGAAAAAGACAGTCTCTTCAACAAATGGTGTTGGGAAAACTGAACAGCAACATACAAAATAATGAAAATGGACAACTTTCGTATACCCCAAACCAAAAATAAATTCCAAATGGAATAAAGACCTAAATGTAAGACCTCAAATCATAAAAATCCTAGAAGAAAATGTAGGTACTAACTTCGTTGACACTGGTACAGCAACTTCTTTCTACATATGTTTCCTGAATCAAAGGAAACAAAAGTAAAGATAAACTATTAGGACCACATCAAAATAAAATGTTTCTGTGCAGCAAAGGCAACAATCAACAAAGCTAAAAGGCAAACCACAGAATGGGAAAATATATTTGCAAATGACATGTCTGGTAAAGGGTTAATATCTAAAACATATAAAGAAGTTATAACATTCAAAACCCAAAAAACAAATAATACAATTAAAAAATGGACAGAAGATATGAATAGACAATTTTTCAAAGAAGACACCCAGATGTCCAACACATGTGAAAAGATACTCAACATTACTCATCATTGGGGAAATGATAATCAAAATTACCATGAGATACCACCTCACACAAGTTAGAATGGCTACAATCAACAACACAAGAAACAAGAAGTCTTGGCAAGGGTGTGGAGAAAAGGGCACCCTCCTGCATTGTTGGTGGGAATGCAAAGTGGTGCAGTCACTGTGGAAAACAGTAAGGAGGGTCCCCAAAAAGTTAGAAATAAAATTACCCTAGGATACAGAATTTAACTTACTAGATATTTACCTAAAGAATATAAAAAATACTAATTTAAGTGGATACATGCACCCCAATGTTTATTACGGTATTATGCACAAAGGCCAAATTGTGGAAACAGCTCATGTGTCCCCTGACTTATGTATGGATAAAGCTTTATCCATACACAATGGAATATTACTCAGACACTGAAAAGATGGAATTTTGCCATTTTCAAGGACATAGACTTACCTAGAAAATATTATGGTAAGTGAAATAAGTCAGTCAGAGAAATACAAATACCATGAATTCACTCATATGTGGAATTTAAGAAACAAAACAAAGTAACAAAGTGAAAAAAAGAGCAAGGGAAATCAGGAAAGAGACTTAACTAGGGAGAACAAACTGATGGTTAATAGAGGGGAGGTAGGGGGATGGGTTAAATAGGTGCTAGAGATTATGGTGCACACTTGTGATGAGCACCAGGTATCATATGAAAGTACTGAATCAATATACTGCATACTTGAAATAAACTAATATAAAACTATACATCAAGTAACTGGGATTAAAATAAAATCTTAAAAAACTTACTCCCCTAAAGCCTCCATAAGAATAGGCAGTAAGTTCAACAAATAATGATTTTGAATATGCCCCTGAAAAAGTTCTTTAGGTTCTTTTTTTTAAATATACCATTCATCAGAGCATGTTCTACTAAAACAACCACACAAAAAAGCATTGCTCCAAATATCAATACTCGTTTGGAGACAAAATTATGAAAGAGAATCAGCAAGTAAGTATAAGACTACTTGATCACAGAAGAGGAGTCAAGATGCTGGAGAAGTAGCAGGCTGAGATGACATCAGGTAGCAGGAGATCAGCTAGATAGCTTATCAAAACATTCCAAACACCTACAAATCCAACAGGAGATTGAAGAGAAGAAGGGCAACAATTCTAGAAACAGAAAATCGATCACTTTCTGAAAGGCAGGACCTGCAGAGAAGTGAATCCAAAGCGATGGGAAGATAGACTGCCGGGGGAGGGGCTGGCTCCTGGCAAGCGGCAGAGCAATGGAGCACAAAATCAGAACTTTTAAAAGTCTGCTCCACGGAGGGACATTGCTCCAGAGACAAAACCGGGGTGAATCCCACGCAGAGACAGCATGGTCTCAGGTCCAGCGGGATCACAGAAAGATCAGGGGTGTCTGAGTGTCGCAGAGCTCACAGGTATTAGAGCAGGTAAGCCAGCTACAGAGACAGAGCCGAGGAGTGAGCTCTCAACTCGGAGTTACCCTAAACTATGATATGTGGCAAAGGCCATGGCTCTGTTATTGAGGACCCCACAAGATCTGGAGAGACACCCCTGGAAGAGTTCAGGGATCTGCAGGGTTTGGAGACTCCAGGAGGGGCTGTGTGCCAGAGACAGCTGTGTGCCAGAGACAGAAATGCTTGGTCACAGGCTGGGTGAGCTCGGAGTACAGCTGGAGGCCAGGGAGACAGGAGTGATTGAGGGCTTTTCTCCAAAGGCACACTGAGGAGTGGAGCCCCGAGCTCTCGGCTCCTCCAGGCCAGAGACTGGGAGGCCACCATTTTCATTCCCATCCTCTAGAACTCTATGGAAAGTGTTCAGGGAACAAAAGCTCCCCAAAGCGAACCAGAGCGGATTACTTGGCCTGGCCCAAGGTAACGGTGGTATAATACCGCTTCAGGCAAAGACACTTGAGAATCACTACAACAGGCCCCTCCCCAAGAAGATCAGCAAGAAATCCAGCAGAGACCAAGTTCACTGACCAAAGAGAACAGCGGAATTCCAGAGGAGGGGAAAGCAAAGCATGGAATTCATAGCTTTCTCCCCATGATTCTGAAGTCTTGCAAAGTTAATTAATATTTTTAATTTTTTTCTTCTGTTAATTTTTTTAACTTTTACCCTTTCCTCTTTTAACATTTTTAAACTAGTTTATCTTAACAAGACCTTCCAAAAAAAAATCATTTTTGAACTTTCATTACTATAGTCATATATTATCATTCATTTTATCTAACTTTATTTTTTGTGCACACATAGGATTTTTTATTCTAAAATATTCTGGGATACAACTTCTTCTAACAGATAAAAATATAGCCTAAATCTAGCACAGGGCTTTGTTTTAGTCTCCAGCCTGAGCAAATTCTCTGCACTTTCTTTTTCTTTATTCTTCCAAACATCTTATCAACCCCTTTAAAGAATTTTTTTAAAAAATTCATCTTTATAGTCATATTCCATCCCTTCACCATGTTTACCTTTTATATGTTTTTCATTCTTTAAAATTTTGGGAGGTAGTTTCTTCTAAAAGACCAAACTACTCGCAAAATTAAGTGGGTGACCCTGTTCTATTCACCGGTCTAATATATATGTATATTCTTTTTTATATTTTTCTTTATTCTTTTTATTTTTTTTAATTTCTTTTTTTCTTTTTTTAATTTTTTTTTCTGAACTTCTTTTTATCCCCTTTCTTCCCCCCACGATTTGGGGTCTCTTCTGATTTGGTTGAGGCACATGTTCCTGTGGTCTTTGCCACCCTTTTAGTATTTTATTTACTCCTTCATATATTCTTATCTGGATAAAATGACAAGGTGGAAAAACCCACCAAAAAAAAAAAAAAAAAGAAACAGGCAGTACCGAAGGCCAGGGACCTAATCAATAGAGACATTGGCAATATGTCAGATCTAGAGTTTAGAATGACAATTCTCAGGGTGCTAGCCAGGCTCAAAAAAGTCATGGAAGATATTAGAGAAACCCGGTCTGGAGAGATAAAAGCCTTTTCTGGAGAAATAAAGAACTAAAATCTAAGCAAGTTCAAATCAAAAAAGCTATTAATGAGGTGCAACAAAAAATGGAGGCTCTTACTGTTAGGAAAAATGAGGCAGAAGAGAGGATTAGCGATATAGAAGACCAAATGACAGAGAATAAAGAAGCTGAGCAAAAGAGAGACAAACAATTACTGGACCGCAAGGGAAGAATTCGAGAGATAAGTGATACCAAAAGATGAAACAACATTAGAATAATTGGGATTCCAGAAGAAGAAAAAAGAGAGAGAGGAGCAGAAGGTATATTGGAAAGAATTATTGTAGAGAATTTCCCTAATACGGTAAAAAGAACAAGCATTAAAATCCAGGAGGCACAGAGAGCCCCCCTCAAAATCAATAAAAACAGGTCAACACCCCATCATCCAATAGTAAAATTTACAAGTATTAGCGACAAAAAGAAAATCCTGAAAGCAACCCGGGACAAGAAGTCAGTAACATACAATGGTAAAAATATTAGATTGGCAGAGTACTTATCCATAGAGACCTGGCAGGCCAGAAAGAAGTGACATTATATATTCAGACCACTAAACGAGAAAACATGCAGTCAAGAATACTATATCCACTTAGGCTATCATTGAAAATAGAAGGAGAGGTAAAAAGCTTCCAGGACAACATAAACTAAAAGAATCTGTAAACACCAAACCGGATCTACAGGAAATATTGAAAGGGGTCCTCTAAGCAAAAAGAGAACCGAAAAGTAGTAGATCAGAAAGGAGCAGAGACAATATACAGTAACAGTCACCTCACAGGCAATACAATGGCACAAAATTAATATCTCTCAATAGTTACCCTGAATGTAAATGGGCTAAATGTCCCAATCAAAAGACACAGGGTATCAGAATGGATAAAAAATACCATCAATATGCTGTCTAGAAGAAACTCATTTTGGACCCAAAGACACCTCCTGATTTAAAGTGAGGGGGTGGAAAACAAATTACCATGCTAATGGACACCAGAAGAAAGCTGGGGTGGCAATCCTTGTATCACATCAATTAGATTTTAAGCCAAAGACTATAATAAGAGATGAGGAAGGACACTGTATCATACTCAAAGGACATGTCCAACAAGAATTTTAAATATCTATGCCTCTAATGTGGAAACAGCCAACTACATAAAGCAATTAATAATAAAATCAAAGAAACACATCAACAATAATAGAGTAATATAGGTGAATTTAACACTCCCCTCACTGAAATGGACAGATCATCCAAGCAAAAGATCAACAAGAAAATAAAGGCCTTAAATGATACACTGGACCAGACGGACATCACAGATATACTCAGAACATTCCATCCCAGAGCAACAGAATACACATTCTTCTATAGTGCATGTGCAGCATTCTCCAGAAAAAATCACATCCTGGATCATAAATCAGGAATCAACCGGTATCAAAAGATTGGGATCATTCCCTGCATATTTTCAGACCACAATGCTCTAAAGCTAGAACTCAATCACAAGAGGAAAATTGGAGAGAATCCAAATACATGGAGACTAAAGAGCATCCTTCTAAAGAATGAATGGGTCAACCAGGAAATTAAAGAATAGTTGAAAAAATCATGGAAACAAATGATAATGAAAACACAATGGTTCAAAATCTGTGGGACACAGCAAAGGCAGTCCTGGAAGGAAAATATACAGTGATACAAGCCTCTCTCAAGAAACAAAAAAGGTCTCAAATATACAACCTAACCCTACACCTGAAGGAGATGGAGAAAGAACAACAAAGAAAGCCTAAACCTAGTAGAAGAGAAATAATAAAGATCAGAGCAGAAATCAATGAACGAGAAGCCAAAAGAACAGTAGAACAAATCAATGAAACTAGGAGGTGGTTCTCCGAACGAATTAATCTGATGGATACACCACTGGCCAGACTTATCAAAAAGAAAAGAGAAAAGACCCAAATAAATAAAATCATGAATGAAAGAGGAAAAATCACAACCAACACCAAAGAAATACAAACCATTATAAGAACATACTATGAGCAACTCTACGCCAACAAATTTGACAATCTGGAAGAAATGGATGCATTCCTAGAAACATATAAACTACCACAACTGAACCAGGAAGAAATAGAAAACCTGAACAGACCCATAACCAGTAAGGAGATTGAAGGAGTCATCAAATATCTCCCAACAGACAAGAGCCCAGGGCCAGAAGGCTTCCCAGGGAAATTCTACCAAACAGTTAGAGAAGAATTAATTCCTATTCTCCTGAAACACTTCCAAAAACTAGAAATGGAAGGAAAACTTCCAAACTCATTTTATGAGGCCAGCATCACCCTGATCCCAAAACCAGACAAGGATCACATCAAAAAGGAGAATTACAGACCAATATCCTTGATGAACACAGATGCGAAAATTCTCACCAAAATGCTAGCCAATAGGATCCAACAGTACATTAAAAGGCTTATTCACCACCACCAAGTGGGATTTATTCCAGGGCTGCAATGTTGGTTCAACATCTGCGAATCAATCAATGTGATACAATACATTAATAAAAGAAAGAACAAGAACCATATGATACTCTCCATAGATGCTGAAAAAGCATTTGACAAAGTGCAGCATCCCTTCCTGATCAACACTCTTCAAAGTGTAGGGATAGAGGGCATATACCTCAATATCATCAAAGCCATCTATGAAAAACCCACTGCAAATATCATGCTCAATGGAGAAAAACTGAGAGCATTTCCGCTAAGATCAGGAACACGGCAGGGATGTCCATTATCACCACTGCTATTCAACATAGTACTAGAAGTCCTAGCCTCAGCAATCAGACAACAGAAAGAAATTAAAGGCATCCAAATCGACAAAGAAGAAGTCAAACTATCACTCTTTGCAGATGATATGATACTATATGTGGAAAACCCAAAAGACTCCACTCCAAAACTGCTAGAACTTGTACAGGAATTCAGTAAAGTGTCAGCATATAAAATCAATGCACAGAAATCAGTTGCATTTCTCTACACCAACAGCAAGACAGAAGAAAGAGAAATCAAGGAGTCAATCCCATTTACAATTGCACCCAAAACCATTAAGATACCTAGAAATAAACTTAACCAAAGAGGCAAACAATCTATACTCAGAAAACTATAAAGTCCTCATGAAAGAAATTGAGGAAGACACAAAGAAATGGAAACATGTCCCATGCTCCTGGATTGGAAGAACAAATATTGTGAAAATGTCTAGCTACCTAAAGCAATCTACACATTTAATGCAATCCCTATTAAAGTCCCATCCATTTTTTCCAAAGAAATGGAACAAATGATCCTAAAATTTGTATGGAACCAGAAAAGACCTCAAATAGAGGAATTTTCAAAAAGAAAGCCAAAGTTGGTGGCATCACAATTCCAGACTTCAAGCTCTACTCCAAAATTGTCATCATCAACTCAGTATGGTCCTGGCAGAAAAACAGACACATAGATCAATGGAATAGAATAGAGAGCCCAGAAATTAGACCCTCAACTCTATGGTCAACTAATCTTCGACAAAGCAGGAAAGAATGTCCAATGAAAAAAAGACAGCCTCTTCAACAAATGGTATTGGGAAAATTGGACAGCCACATGCATGAAAAATGAAACTGGACCACTTCCTTACACCACACACAAAAATAGACTCAAAATGGATGAAGGACCTCAATGTGAGAAAGGAATCCATCAGAATCCTTGGGGAGAACACAGGCAGCAACCTCTTTGACCTCAGCTGCAGCAACTTCTTCCTAGGAACATCGCCAAAGGCAAGGGAAGCAAGGGCAAAAATGAACTATTGGGACTACATCAACATCAAAAGCTTTTGCACAGCAAAGGAAACAGTTAACAAAACTAAAAGACAACTGACAGAATGGGAGAAGATATTTGCAAACGACATATCAGATAAAGGGGTGGTATCCAAAATCTATAAAGAGCTTAGCAAACTCAACACACAAAGAACAAAGAATCCAATCAAGAAAAGGGAGGAGGACATGAAAGAAGATATCCAGATGGCCAACAGACACAGGAAAAAGTGCTCCACATAACTCGGCATCAGGGAAATACAAATCAAAACCACAAGGAGATACCACCTCACACCAGTCAGATTGGCTAAAATTAATAAGTCAGAAATGACAGATGCTGGCAAGGATGCGCAGAAAAGGGAACCCTTCTACACTGTTGGTGGGCATGCAAGCTGATGCAATTACTCTGGAAAATGGCATGAAGGTTTCTCAAAAAGTTGAAAATAGAGCTACCCTAGGACCCAGCAATTGCACTATTGGGTATTTACCCTAAAGATACAAACGTAGTGATCCAAAAGTGGCATGTGCACCTGAATGTTTATAGCAGTAATGCCCACAATAGCCAAACTATGGAAAGAACCTAGATGTCCATCAACAGAGGAATGGATAAAGAAGATATGGTGTGTATATATATATACAATGGAATACTATGCAGCCATCAAAAGAAATGAAATCATGCTATTTGCAACGGCGTGGATAGAACGAGAGGGCATTTTGCTTAGCGAAATAAGTCGATCACAGAAAGACAACTATCATATGATCTCCCTGATATGAGGAAGTGGAGATGCAACGTGGGGAGTTTGGGGGGTTGGAAAAGAAGAAATGAAACAAGAGATCAGGAGGGGGACAAAGCATAAGAGACTCTTAATCTCACAAAACAAACTGAGGGTTACCGGGGGAATAGGGAAGGAAGAGGGTGGTGGGGTTATAAACATTGGGGAGGGTACGTGCTATGGTGAGTGCTGTTAAGTGTGTAAACCTGGCAGTCACAGACCTGTACCCTGGGGCTAATAATACATTATATGTTACTTTAAAAAAATAAAGCACCAAGCCAGCTAAAAATCAGCCTTGTTTTTAAATATTTCTTGAATAAATGAAAATAATTTTTCTCTGAAAAAAAAAAAAGAGACTACTTGATCACTATGTCTGGTATAAGATATCTATAAATGTCAGTTACAGAGGCATTTGGTGAAATTCTTATTGGTCCCATGGCTTTTAAATCCATTTGCAAAGTTTTGCCCCTTTTTTATTATGATGACAATATTACTTTCCTATTATTAGTCTTAAATTAAAAACTGCAAACATTTATTCACTCAGAAATGAATGACTATCAATATATCAAAGAACATACAAGATAATTTTAGTTAAATTATTGCAATTATTACCATAATTTTCAAACAGAAAATGAAAATTTTCTCACAAGATAGAATTTAAATCAATTATTGACTGACCACTGACCAGCGTGTTCCATCACGCTTAGCAGGAAGGACTTACTCACAAAATAATATTCTTCTAATCACTGAAAGGGGTAATTGTCCTACAGTATGCATTCTATCAGGTTGATCATGGGCTTTTTTTTAAAGGACTCAAAATACAACTTTATTATTTTAATTTAATTTAATTTATTTTAATTTTTTAATTTATTTTATTTTCAAAATACCACTTTATTTATTAGGACTCAAAATACCACTTTAATCCTACTAAGTTGCAATTAGGCTAAAAATAAATACAATTATTTTCATGAGTTCATTAGCCAATCAATTTATTTAAATAGTCTCTGAGCATCTATTATTTTGGAGATTCTATGCTAAATACTACAAGTGAAATCATTTAAAGCATGAAGTTGAACAGAAACCAAAATGGCTATGTAAAGCAAAATGAGTCAATCAGAGAAAGACAATTATCGTATGATCTCGCTGATATGTAGAATTTGAGAAACAAGGCAAGGACTATAGGGAAAGAGAGGAAAAACAGAAACAAGATGAAACCAGTGAGGGAGACAAACCTTAAGAGACTCTTCATCTCAGGAAACAAACTGAGGGTTGCTGGAGTTGGGGAATGGCAATGGGAGGGATGGGGTGGCTGGGTAATGGACAGCGGGGAGGGTATGTGCTATGGAAGCACTGTGAACTGTGTAAGACTGATGAATCACAGACCTGTACCCCTGAAACAATACATTATATGTTAATAATAAAAAAAGAAATCAAAATGACTACAGTAATGCTTCAGTGAAGCTAGATTTTAAAGTAACCTTTTACAACTCTTTTGCAAACCTCCCTTCCTCCCTTCTTAACCTTTTGTTTCAGGAACCTGTTACCACCCTAAAGACATGACAAAACAGCTGGTAGAAAGTACACAATTCCTATCAAAACTGGTTTGATTTTATATTTCCCTAAACACCCCTATCCCCTTCTTCTAGTGAAACTGCAGTTTTTGAAGGCCATAGCCTGCTGTAGCTGCCTTTGCCTGGGAAGGTTAATAAAGCTACTGTTCCTCTTTGCCCAAACTCTGTCTTCAAGTTATATGTTTCTGAAGTACAGAGGTAGGTTTTTGACAACATTAAGGATATAAAAATTATTAAGATTCCATCCATATATAACAGAGGTGGGCAGTAAAGACAGTGTACATATAACTATAATAGAATTGAGAATATAAATGCCCTAAGACTGACTAAAGTGAGTGTTCTTGAGGTTCTAAGAGAAAAAGATTATAACAGGTAACAATTACCTCATCTCCCATCTGTGGGACAAATGGGGAACGTCGTGGTATGGTATCCAAAATCCACTGAGGGGCAAACCATTCTTCATTCGGTTCACCTGCCATAGAAAGCAGTCCTCCTTTCTAAAATATAGTTCACAAATATATAAACCATAAATAAATGAATAGTAGTATGAAAAATAACAGAATGTTAAAAAAAATCATGTTATAATAAAACCTAAAATATACAAATTTTAAACATTTCATTTATCAATTACAATTATGTACAATCTTGTACCAATAAAATAGTCAAGTGAATTCTTTAATATTTGCTCAATTTTGGCTGACAGATAATAATATGACATTATATACTATGTAAGAACCACAAATTTTCAAGTCCCCAAAATAGCATGTGAATTTGAGTGTAAGTAACACGGGATCTTTTTGCCAATAAAATGGTGACAAGAAGATAATTCTACTAAATCAACAGGATACTGGATACCTGATACATTGTATATATGTACAATATGTACATAACTAATTTTTAAAATAATATTTAAATAACTGTGTGGATTAAGTCTTTACCTGAAATTATAGCGAGGAAGAGAAACCATCATTGGGATGAAATAAAAACATATAAAGAAATGGAAGAACCCCTATAAGATTTATTATACCCTTCCATTTTAAAAGTCAAAAATGTATAAAAATTTGTGACTAGAAACATGACAAGAATAACTTTTTTATACTACAGTAGCTTATTATTTAAAACTCAACTATATTTTAAAAAGTAATTATCAGTATTTTAATTTAACAATAACTAAATAATAATGTAGATATTCTAGCCTCTACTTTTGATAACTGAAAAAAATTAAAACATCTTTTTATTTTAAAGTCATTTTAAACAGTTTTACTCATTTGCTCAGATGGAATGTTATTTTTAGAGAAAAGTTAAGTGTTACTATTTTTCAAGTGTCAAAGGCAAAAACAAAAACAACAGAAACAACTTATAAATTTACAAACCTTCTTTCTAGTTTGTTTAGGTTTCTTTTGCCTTTCTTCTAGTGACTTCAAGTTCTCCTCCTCCGAGCTGCTGCATATTTTCCGTGTTGCCTGTCTGGTTTGTCTTTTTGGAGGTTGCAAATTTATTCCAGCATCTGCTGTCCAATCAGAATATTCACTTGATGAATCACTATAAATATATCAAAATTATGAATATATAAGTTTAGGAAAGGAATACTTTGTCCCCTAATTTAAAGATGATCATTTTGTAATAAAACAGCATTATAAAAGACATGACTTGATTTTGTTCTAACTGAACAGAAAAAATATCAATACAGATTTTAGATCATTAAGTGATTTCAGTGAAAACCTTCTTGGATAAAGTATAATGGTTAGTTTCCCATAAAAGAATTTAAAATTCAAAATTCCTGTCCAAGTAACAAAAGCCTCTTTAAATAAAAATGCCCCTAATCCCTAGAAATGTTAAATGTAGCTGTTTTAAAACTCAACTAAATAAATATAGCCTGCTAAGATGCAGAATCTTGGATTTACAAAGCATCTTATTTTACAAATGAGGAAACTAAAGCCCATAGTGACATGCCCAAAAAGATACTGGTAGAATCAGGATGAAAGAAGTCTCTGAATATCCAACCCAGTACTCTTTCTACTATAAAATACTATTTTAACTCTGGTTTTACCAAATTCCTCCTAGAACATAATTTCACATTAAAATGGTCAGATAATTTTGACCAAATCAAAACCATTAAAACTACCTGGAAGAACTTTCACTTTGCCATTCAATAACAGGATCCTCTACAGAAGCATCACTTGTGCCAATTGTTTCATCTTCCTGCAACAAGGAACCAGCAGTTGAGATATATGGTTATTAACTAGCATATTATTAATTAGCACATACTACCTATTTTATAACACTTTTTGTATTTCCTCTAACCAAAACAACAATCCAGGTAAAATGAACATAATTAGGGGCACCTGGCTCAGGAGGTTGAATGTCCGACTCGGTTTTGGCTCAGGTCATGATCTCATGGTGGTGGGATTGAGCTACACGTCAGGCTCTGCACTCAGTGGTGAGTCTACTTGAGATTTTCACTCTCCTCTCCCCCTGAACCTTTCCCCACTCTCCCTTTCTCTCTCTCTAATAAATAAATAAATAAATTTTAAAAAATAATCATTTTTCTACATATATCTATAACTCATAATTAAGCCTACCAGGTATTTAAAACCTTCTAACATCTACTATCTTATTGATATGGGACATCTTTTATTACTTCAAAGACTGAACAGACTCCTTAAGGTTCCCAGATATAATCCTCTTAAATATTAAAACCATTGCTTAAAAAAATGTATCTGTATGCCTCTGCCAAGTTAATGTAATTACTCTTCATAAAATAATCTTTTTATTACGTAAAACTTCAAACATTCCAAAGTAGAGGGAATAAATTACTCTTGTGTACACAATCTCCAGTATAGACAATAACTCACTGCCTATCATGTTTTATCTGTACCATCACCAACTGCCTCATACCCAAGAGATTATTTCAAAGTAAATCCTTACCAAAAAAAGCATTTTAACTATAAACATTTAATAAGATTATGATTCTTTTTAAACAGAAAACCATACCACTATTATGACCTTAGAAAGGAAATAGTCCTCAATACCTGACTATTCCTTTTAGTTCAAGATTTTCACAGGTGAAGGAGAAGAGGAAGGACATCATTGGTAAGAATTAAAGAGCTGTGAATGCTGGAAGAATAATAGGAGGGCCATATATTATCAATGAATAATTAAGCCCACATTATCCACTTAATAATGAAAGTTGTTAAGAGAACAAAAGGAAAGGACTGGAGAAGAAAAGAAAAGAATTGGTAAACTCTATTCTATTACCATAAAAATGTAGGTCTGAAAAAAGCCATCACTTCATAATCTCCATACTAATGAAGTCAACAATAACGGAAAATGTGCCTTTCTGCTGATTACACAGTAAACCAGTTCTGGGACTGTAAATTGGTTATTATTGTTTATATTCTACTTCTTATTTATGGGAAGATTTCCTTTCACTCTTTTCTCATTGTCCCAAAGTTAAACTTACTGGCATATTTGATACTCTCAAACAAGATAGTATCTTAGGTATAAATCAGAGAAGATAGCTAAAGGAATTCAATGTAATGTTCAAATTTGCCTATTAAATACCTTACTAATGGAAAATCTTAAAAGAAAATCATTAAAAATTAGTTTCTATTAAAATCACTATTAAAAGTAAACCCAAGGTAATGATACTAACTGGTAAACAAAAAATTACACTGAGTAAATAATTGCAGATATCTAACCTCTGAAGAGCTGTCTGAGTCTTCCTGTACACCTGAATTTTGACACGATGCTTGTGAATTATGCTCTATGTTGGACCGTGTTTGGTAAGTATGTTGACGTTTGCGCTGTGTCCTCCGTAAAGACCGCCCACAGCTAGGCTGATAATCAGTCTGTAAAACAGAAAGAAAATTTCGAAAAATGAAAGGCCTGGAGTGCCTGGGTGGCTCAGATGGTTACGTGACTGCCTTTAGCTCAGCTCATAATCTCAGGGTCCTGGGATCGATCCCCATATTGGGCTCCCTGCTCAGTGCAGAGCCTGCTGCTTCTCCACCTTTCTCTGCTATTTCCTCTGCTTGTGCTCTCTGGTTCTATCCCTCTGTCAAATAAATAAAATAAAAATCTAAAAAGAAATGAAAGGCTCAATGAACAAACACAAATATATAAAGCATATAATTTGGGTGGGGGAGGGGAAAGGGATAAATAAAATAATTAGGAATAAATCCCCAAAAAGAAAATATAAGATATATCTATATATATTTCAGCTATTTTCATTAATATTTATTACTCTCCTATTTCAAAAATTTTGTGATCAAATTAAAGAGTGTGCTGAAAGTTTGGGCTGCAAGAATGGGCCCACTCAGAATTTACATATACTGTATTACTCACAATTTATTGCAAGATAAAGCAAGATACATATACCATACCTATGTATATGTAATTCTTAATATAATATGTACTTCTTTGTTCATTAAAAAAACTACATTTAATAAACTGATAAAATATTTAATTTTTAACAACTTAAAGCAAAAACTATTTTCTTCTAACCTTTGTAAGTATAAAATATTAATGATATTACCTTATGTTAAACTTACAACCATAGCATGCTATCAGGAGTAAACAAGTTTAAAAGTCATAAATAAATCAGTAACAAGGACTAGTTTCTTGCCCCATATGTAAATATTTCTCATTTTTGATATAAATAAAAATGTTTATAGACCCAACAACCCTGTTTATTATTAGTAGTCTCAGATAATTATGATATTTGAAAAATCAGCTTAGCAGGAGAAAATAATATAAATCATAGATCTGAGTCATTCAAAATGTCTAAGAAAATAACATTAAGAGAGAACATCAAATAAGCTACCAAATTAAGAAAGTGGGCATCAAAACGATCTAAGGATATTTAAAGATATTCATAAGATACTTACCTAAAATTGTGTTTATCAATACTGAAAAAAAAACATTTAAAATTCAGTGCCCATTGCCTAGATTTCTTTAATAAAATTAAAATCACCTAGACTCTCCAAATTACCATACTTTTTAGGAGTTACAGTTAGATCTGGGAATAAGAATATACATCGTTATGCAACTAGTTTGTTCGATTTCAGAATACTAGTAAGGGGTTTACTATGTACCTAATGAAGTATAGGAATCTGACTCCTTGCCTAGCTGTTTCTACTGGGAATATGAATCTTCCCAATGTATAGATCAGATTGTGCTTCTATATGATTAGGTAGGCCAAGAGTGGGCCTTTCTGTAAAGGGTCAGAGTGTAAATACTTTTGGCTCTGCAGGTCATATGATCTCTGTTATAACTACTCAACTCTATAGTGTGAAATCAGCCATAGATAATATTTTAATTAGTAAGTGTGGCTGTGTTCCAATAAAACTTTTATTAACAGGAATAGGCTATAGACTAGATTTAGACCATGCATAGTAGTTTGTCAACCTCTGACCTAGGATATCTAAACATTTATTTTATACTGTGATTAGTGACCAGCCAACAATTTTAAGGTTTTACTCTAACCATATGAAGATGTTATTTTAATACAAATGTTTTATACCTACAATGACCACATGTCCTAAATTTTGGAGGACAGTCCTGACTTTGAGTGATTTTATTTTTATTAATAATTTCAATTTCAGGATTAAAAAACAGGTTATCCATACATGTAGTTAGCTAGCAAAATAGCCCCTTAATACATAATTGCTACCTTCGAAAAACCCAGTATCTGCAAATATTTACAAGTAGTGTAACCCAATGGACTGTAAAACTAAACTTACCCTTTGGGTAGTATAAGATGGCTTTTTCTTCTTTTCAACTGTATAAAGACTGATTTCTATGTCACCTTTTGCAGTTCGACATTCTTCCTGAACCCTAATAACAAAGGTCAAAGTGACAGAAAATCATAAAAATAAAACCAACAGTCTAAAGGTCAGATAACAAAAATATCTTCAAATGTAAAATTTTCCATTTTAACTATTTTTAGGTGTATGTTAATGACATTTACAAAGTTGTGTAACCACCATCACCATTCTTTCCAAAACTTTTTCATCACTCCAAACTTTGTAACCATTAAGCAGTAACTCTCAATTTCTCCTTCTATCAGTCCTTATTAACCTCTAATAAACTTTATGTCTCTATAAATTTGCTTTCTCTATATATATCATATATGTGGAATCATATGCTATGTTTTTACTATTTATCCACGTGAGAGCAGTTATTAGAACTTCATTCTTTTTTTATGACTGAGCAATATTCCATTTTATGTATATATCACATTTTGTTTATCCATCCATTTGAGGACAGACACTGGAGTTATTTCTACTGTTCTGGTATTGTGAATAATACAGCAATGAACATTGGCATACAAGTATCTATTTGACTTCCTTAATTGCACTTTAATGTTGTGAGTAAAGAATTATTTCAAATTCCTCTACTGCTAAGACTTCATAAATTACCTATGTTTCCCTAAGAAAAGGCAAAACTAAATCATGTTTGATGCCTGTTGGATGAGAGGGTAAAAGGATTGGGAAAGGAAATAGCATTATTAAGAGATTTTTGTATGTTCTCTGTCAAATGTCCTTTTTCTTTACTAAGTCTATTTCCAGCCTCTGTGGATTATCTGTTAGGATTTATAAATAAGAATAGGTATTCTAAATACCTATAAATAAGAATAGGTATTCTAAATTAGAAATTCATCCTAATAAATTCCTTTCATACAAGGACATCTACTTAAAGGGCATTTCAAAATATGCCTTAAGCACCAGGGTCTACAACATATCTATGCTGCATTCCCAAACTATTCCAATATCAAAGTGATGGCCTTTTTCCTCAGAACCACTGCTGAATTTTGGGTCTATATACCAAGGACATATTTAATAACATATGGTCTCATATTCTTACTTAATACTATTTGTATTTTTATGTTCTAACCTAGACTATAAACTCATGGAAAACAAACAATGTTTTTCATTTTTCAGTATTTCCCAAACCATTTAGTACAGAGCCAAGTAAATAAAAAATAATCATTAAATAGTTGTTATGGAATGAACTAACTGGAATAATATAGAAAAACTAATACAAATCTCAGCTTGATTAAAATATACCTTAGTTATTAAAATTTCCTAACTAAACAATAAAGTTCTCAATTTTCTTATCAATGCTATCTTATTGACTCACCTGCTAACTCCACTATTTAGTTCATTGACCACCACCCTTCTGCTCCATGCCATGAGATCTCGTTCAGTGGCCATCTGGCTTCGAGGAGCATTGTTATGCATTTGTCGGACACCTTCAATCTGACCACTGCGTCGAAGCCCAATATTTGGGGATGAATATATGTCCATATTTGGACTTCTCAGAGCTAAAATAAAAAGAAAGGTACCACTTTCTCTGAGTAAAAGCACAAATTTTTAGAGATCAGTACTTCAGAATAGGAAAGTCTAAGATGGTACTTCTAGAAAATATTGCTATATTTTTGTTCTACATTTTCTGTACCACCCTGAATAAAGTAAGGCACTAAATAATTGTTTAAAGTTTCTATCACTCTTTTAAATTTTTTCAAAGTACATTCATATCTGTCATCTAGTAAATACTGAGGAAATACAAAAAGTATATTTACTGTGATTTGGTAGATTCACAAATGTTTAATAGTACTATTTCAGAAAGCAGCTTTTAATCTAAATCCTGCATTAAGCCCATGAAAGGGTCTATGAATAAAATTTCAATAGGCTTTCGAACGCAGTAATAAGAGAAAAAATATAAGCAAAAAATATTTTTTACTATCAAAATTTCATTTTCAAAACTGGTAAGCAATGAAAGAAAGGGGAAATAAAGTAATGAAACATTTTTTAAGCACCTAGACATTCTCTGTTAATTTATTTTGTTGTATTTGCAAATAAAATAAAAATGGAAATTGCATGATTCACTCAACTGTTAAAATAAGCACTCATGAAAAACAATAAAAATAAACATTGGAAACAAAAGTCAGTGGGGTCGCTTTTACTATGGCATTTCAAATCTATCAACAGAAATCTAGTATTGAGGGTAGAGCTGAATGTGGATTTCATTAATGAATCTCTAAATCAGGGTTCTAAGAAAGTTTTTTGTCAAGAAACAAAGAGGGCCTGGTTATGTAGGATTATCAGCTCACTTCTTGTTTTGTTCCAGGTTAAGGAAAGCCAATCTGAGTTAGATGCTCCTTGGGTGAACAAAGAATGTTTTTATTTTAACTTTATGGGATACTTAAGAATCAGGAAATGAGTATAATACCTTGTGAATCATGTCTAATTTAAATTGTTTTATTCAATTCTTGGACTCCAAAAGCTATGATACCCAAATAAACCCCAATTATATGAATGTAAAAAGAAACACATGCCAAAATCCCTTAAGATGGCATTTTGGAATACAACTAACAGTTCTTGATAAAAGTAAAATTGATGGTGCTCACTTTGGCAGCACTTATATTGAAATGATACAAAGAAGATTAGCATGGCCCCTGAGGATGACAGGCAAATTCATGAAGTATTCCATCATTAAAAGAAAAAAAGTAAAACTGACAGAAGCTAAGATTTATATAAAATTCAGATATATAGGGCACCTGGGTACCTCAGTTGGTTGGGCGTCTGCCTTCAGCTTGGGTCATGATCCTAGAGTCTCAGGATCAAGTCCTGCACTGGGCTCCCTGCTCAGCAAGGGAGTATGCTTCTCCATTTGGCCCTCCCACCTCTCGTGCTTTCTCTCTCACTCATTCTTTCTCAAATAAATAAATAAAATCTTTAAAAGATTCAGATGGACAGTCACATTTCATGTAAAGTGAAGAAAAGATACAATAAATTAGAATACTGCTAGAATTTAAACTGTTGTGAAAATCAATCCACAAGTTGCATCTGTATTTCCTATGAATAGGGCTTATCTTCCAGTGTATTTTTGTAAATTCAAGAGTTGAAGGAGATAATTGCCTTTTTTTTTCTTCAACAAAGGTGGATAAAATTTTTCTTAGTTATTTTTACATTCAAGTGGTTTTAATTTTGAAAACATTATAGGTTCTTCTTTTACAAAAATCATGTACTTACTACAGTACCTCATTTACTATAACAAAAGTGAAGACTGAAAATACATTCTTGAGTTAAGAGAAAACAGTATATTAAAATATACCACCCATATTTCATGAGATACATTAAGACCTTTAGCCACAAATGACAATGAGATTATGGCAATTCAGTGTATTTGATATCACAATTTTAAATTAATAAAAATGTTCTTATTTAAAAACCTAAAATGTTCCTTACATGTGATTACTTAGTGCAAATAAAATGAATAAAGTATATCTATCACATATATACATACTTACCACCATTAGCAGAATATGATCTATTAACTGGAAAATGTGGAACATCTCCTTCATTAATTAGTCTAAGATCTTGTTCTCTCTGTAGCTCCCTGATTATCCCATCAAGAATGCTTTCGTCTTGGTCATTGGTTTGTTGTCCAATTACTTGTTCTACCACCTCACCATCACCTTAATGAGACCAAAGATATAAAGCCACAAAATTTTAAATAACCTAAATGGAGTAAAACAATATAGTAAATACAGTAAAAACAAACTTAATCTATAACTTTTTAGATAAATACTAAAAATAAGATTAAAATGAAAATAAAACATATATCAAACAGTACTTATAAAGAACTTTTAAATTTTAATTTAATTTTTTCAGTGTTCCAAGATTCACTGTTTATGCACCACACATTGCTCCATGCAATATGTGCCCTCCTTAATATGCACCACAAGGCTCACCCATCCCCCCACCCCACTAAAACCCTCAGTTTGTTTCTCAGAGTCCACAGTCTCTCATGGTTTGTCTCCCCCTCTAATTTCCCCCAATTCACTTTTCCCTTCCTTCTCCTAATGTCCTCCATGTTATTCCTTATGGTCCACAAGTAAGTGAAACCATATAATTGACTTTCTCTGCTTGACTTATTTCACTCAGCATAATCTCCTCCAGTCCCCTCCATGTTGATACAAAAGATGGGTATTCATCCTTTCTGATGGCTGAGTAATATTCCATTGTATGTATGGACCATATTTTCTTTATCCATTTGTCTGTTGAAGGGCATCTTGGCTCTTTCCAGTTTGGAGATTGTGGGCACTGCTGCTATGAACATTGGGGTACCTATGGCCTTTCTTTTCACTATATCTATATCTTTGGGGTAAATACCCAGTAGTGCAATTGCAGGGTAATATGGAAGCTCTAATTTTAATTTTTTGAGGAATCTTCACACTGTTTTCCGAAGTGGCTATACCAACTTCCATTCCCACCAACAGTGGAAGAGAGTTCCCCTTTCTCCACATCCTCTCCAACATTTGTTGTTTCCTGTCTTGTTAATCTTTGCTATTCTAACTGGTGTAAGGTGGTATCTCAATGTGGTTTTGATTTGAATTTCCCTGATGGCTAGTGATGATGCACATTTTTTCATGTGTCTGTTAGCCATTTGTATGTCTTCTTTGGAGAAGTGTCTGTTCATGTCTTCTGCCCATTTTTTGACGTGATTATCTGGTGTGTGTGTGTTGAGTTTGAGAAGTTCTCTATACATCTTGGATATCAGCCCTTTATCTGTAGTGTCATTTACAAATATCTTCTCCCATTCCGTGGGTTGCCTCTTTGTTTTATTGACAGTTTCCTTTGCTGTGCAGAAGATTTTTATCTTGGCATAGTCCCAAAATTTCATTTTCACTTTTGTTTCCCTCGCCTTTGGGGACGTGTCTAGAAAGCACTTGCTGTAGCCAATGCCGAAGGGCTGACTGCCTATGTTCTCTAGGATTTTGATGGATTCCTGTCTCATGTAGATGTCTTTCATCTATTTTGAGTTTATCTTTGTTTATGGTGTAAGAGAATGGCCGAGTTTCATTCTTCTATACATAGCTGTCCAATTTTCCCAGCACCACTTATGGAAGAGACTGTCTTTTTTCCACTGTTTATTTTTCCTGCTTTGAAAAAGATTACCTGACCATAGATTTGAAGAACTTTTAAACTGTTTGCTATGTCAGTTTGTGTGTATGTATGATGTAACAAATATCCCCAAATTAGCCATTATTAGGAAGGTCTTAAGGAATAATTATTAAATTATGAATTTCCAAATGTACTTTTTTGATGAAATATTCCAAGCAGAAAGTCCAGAGTAGAGATCTGAGTAAAGTTTAAAGTTCAACTACAGATATAGAAAATGTTCTGCATCATTCTTTCATGAGAATTTCCTTACCGAAATAAATCAAAATGATTTATTTATTTCAAATACTATCTCTTTTGAAAACACCTCAGTATATTGATAATTACAGAAATTATTTCTATTTACACACTGAAACACAATGATTACATCTGAATACTTTATTTATTTCTATACTATTTTTTCTTTTAAAGATTTATTTATTTATACCAGAGTGGGGAGGGAGAGGGGAGAGAAAGAGGGACAAAATCCACAAGCAGGCCCTATGCTGAGTATGGAGCCACAGGGGGCTGGATTCTAGGTACCTTAGATCATGACTTGAGACAAAATCAAGAGTCAGATGCTCAATAAATTGAGCCACCCAGGCACCCTTATATTCTTTTTCTTAAATACATCTTAGACATGTTTTTCACCTTGTCCTCTAGTCAGACTAAAAGGTATCCTAAAGAGTAGCCAAGCAGCCAAGTCATCAGGTCTTATAGGAAATTAAATGTGATGAATTAGAGATTTTTTTATTCAAATGTTTTTAGTTTTATCTCCTATTTAATATTCATGCTTTTCACCCTTGTTTACACATATGACATTATAAAAGTTAATATTAGCAAATGTGTAATACTATTGTTCTACAAATTTTTATGAGAGAGTACATAAAAGGATATGTAACATTTCACTCTATAAAAAACAATTCAAGTCTTAAATCCCTAGTGAGGAAATAAAATTCCATTTATAAATCAATACCTACCTCATACCTGAAAGAAAACCTACAACTAACAAACTAAGATATGAAGGCATTCTGGTGTGGGGGATGGGGTGTGGGAATCAGAATATGCAAGAGAAATATACAAACAAGAAGATTTGCTATGGAGGGGAAGATGGCTGTGGAGTAGGAGGAGACTAGGCTTATCTCCTCCCATGAATACAAGTAGATAAATACCAATTATCCTAAATACTCCAGAAATCGATCTGAAGACTAGCAGAATGAACTTTACAACTAAAGGTGGAGAAGAGACCGCCTCAGAGAAGGCAAGAAGTGCTGAGACACGGTTTGGGATAGAAACAGATTATGGCCACCATGGTGGGGAGGGAGCCAAGGGCATAGAGAAGGGCAAGATACAGAGCAGCACAAAGAAGGGTTCACATGGAAAAGATGAATCCTCGTAGTGACTGGCTTCGTAAGCCAGAGCATGTTAATTTCATGAGTTCTTGAAAATAGTGGGACTTAAAGCCTGTTGTTTTATAGGTCATTGGGTTAGGCATCTGGGAGAGCATGCAAAGCGTTGGGGCTGCTCTTCAAAAAAAATCAAGGCAAACAGCTCATAGACATACAGCACAGAAACCGATCTTAAGAACACCCTGAGGCACACAGTGGGGAGATTATCTGCCCATCTCAGAGTGTGTCCCAGAGAGACAGGATACATGGAAAGACCTATATGAGAACAAAATAACTGGAAGCTGCCATTTCCCTCCCAGACCCATCAGCATAAGCACAGGGTCACCTATGGGAAATAGTATAGCACCAGAACTTACTACCTAAATTGCTTATACCACATCCTACCCCATTGTGCTCAGATGGAACTGACCTTCCACATCACACTTACCACAGTCCCAACACAACAGTTCTTTTCCCTCGGACCAGCCCAAACTCCTGCCAACACTGTATCTCCTGACCCAGGAGTTTTGCAGAACCTGGATTCCAGTGGCAGTGACAAAATACCCCATTTCACAAGCAGACCAGAGCACAAATAGTTAAAGCTGACCACAACAGGCCAAGGACCAAAACTGCTGAAAACAGGAAAAAACAGCATCTACAAAAGATGGGCCTAAAGAATAAAGTGGGCAGCACACAACAGCAGAGTGCATGTACCACACGTTAGAAAAACTCACTGAAGTGCCAGGGCCTAGGGAAAAGGGGACACTACACTGAAGGGGACTACAAGGATTTCTTCTTCAAAAGGTCAATACCCCCAAGAAGAGGAGACATAGCTGACTTTCCCAACACACAGAAACAGACACTGAGAGGCAAACAAAATGAGAAGTCAGAGGAACTTCTCCCAAATGAAGAAAGAGGACAAAGCCACAGCAAAAGGTCTAAGCAAAACAGATATAAGTAACATGTTTGACAGAGAATTTAAAGTAATGATTATAAAGATACGTACTGGACTTGAGAAAAGAGTGGAAAACATAAGTGAGACACTTAAAAGATAAGGAATAATATGCCAGAGATAAAGGATTCAATAAACAAAATGAATAATACACTTAACAGAATGAGCAGCAGTCTGGAAGAAGCAGAGGAACAAATCAATGACCTAGATGACAATAATGGAAAGTAGTCAAGCTAAACAAAAGAGAGAAAAAAGAATTAGGTAAAAGAATTATGGAAGTCAGTGACTCCATCAAACATAATAAAATTCATATTATGGGAGTCCTAGATGAAAGAAAGAAAGGGAGAAAAGAGGGCAGAGAATATATTAGAAGAATTAATAGCTGAATACTTCCCTAATCTGGGGGAGGAAACAGAAACCCAGATCCGGGAGACACAGAGAACCCCCAACAAAAAAAAAAAAAAAAAAGCAGATCCACATAAAGACATATTATAATTAAAATGGAAAAATACAGTGATAAATAAAAAGAAAATTAAGTCAGCAAAACAAAAGAAGACAGTTTCACATAAGGGAAATCCCTTAAGGCTATCAGCAGAATTTTTCAGCAGAAATGTTACAACAAAAAGGGAATGCCATGATATACTCATAGTGCTGAATGGGGAAAATCTTCAGACAAGAGTACTCTATCAAGCAAGGTTATTTCAGAATAGGAAAGCTAAAGAGTTTATCAGACAAATAAAAACTAATGGAGTTAATGACCAATAAATCAGCTCTGTAAGAAATATTAAAAAGAATCTTGAGTGGAAAGGAAAGACCATTAAGTGACAGTATCAAGTAGGAAATACAAAAGCAGTGAAAATGAATACTTCTGTAAGAAATCAGTCAAGGAAAACACAAAATAAAGGAACACCATATACCTAAAATGTGGGCAGTAAAGAATGGGTTGACTCTTAAATGACTATCAACTTAATATAGATATCTAAAAGATGGTGGTGTAGTAGGTAGACCCTGGACTTGTCTCATTCCTCAAATACAACTAGACAACTATCAAATCACTCTGAATACCCAAGAAATAAACCTGAGGACTGACATAACAAACTCCACAAAGAGAGGGAGAGAAGAGGCACATCAAGAAAGATAGTTGAGGGGCGCCTGGGTGGCTCAGTGGGTTTAGCTGCTGCCTACGGCTCAGGTCATGATCTCAGGGTCCTGGGATCGAGTCCCGCATCGGGCTCTCTGCTCAGCAGGGAGCCTGCTTCTCTCTCTCTCTCTCTCTCTCTCTCTCTCTCTGCCTGCCTCTCCATCTACTTGTGATCTCTGTCTGTCAAATAAATAAAATCTTTAAAAAAAAAAAAAAAAAAAAAAAAAAGAAAGATAGTTGAGTGTTGGGGTGCCTGGGTGGCTCAGTGGGTTAGGCTGCTGCCTTCGGCTCGGGTCATGATCGCAGGGTCCTGTGATCGAGCCCCGCATCGAGCTCTCTCAGCCGGGAGCCTGCTTCCTTCTCTCTCTCTCTGCCTGCCTCTCTGCCTGCTTGTGATCTCTCTGTGTCAAATAAATAAATAAAATCTTTAAAAAAAAAGAAAGATAGTTGAGTGTGAAGACATGGTTTGGGGGAGAAACAGAATGGGTGCTCTGAGGAAAGGGAGTGTTGGTCACAGGGAAAGGTAGAAGAGTGAGGAGCACACAGGGAAATAGCAAGGAGAACATTTCCCCAGTCTCTGGCTGGGAAAATAAGAAGGGCTGATTTTGTGAGTTTTTGCAACCAGCGGGGTTTGAAGATGGAGGTTTAAAAGTCGGTGGACCTGGCTGAGATAGAGCCCTGACTGCACTGTGGTGCTCCTGGAGATTAGGTAGGCAAACAACCCTGGGGCAAACAGCATGAAAACTGCAACTGAAAAACACCAGGATACACTGGGAAAGATTATTTGCTCTTTTCAGAGTGCTTCTCTGAGAGCAGCAAGCAGAGACCCCTCTCCTGGGACAAAAGAGCTGGCTGGCACCACTTCCCTCCCCTGCCCCTCACATAAACATAAGCTACCTTCAGTAAACAGTAAAGTGCCAATGCTGGCTGCCTAACTTGCTTACACCAGGACCCACACCCTTGCACTCTGTCCTTCTAGGAAAAGATTGCCTCGGTCCTAGCACAGCAGGCCCCTTGCCCAGAAGACCAGCAGAAATCCCTGCACACACCACAACTCCTGAGCAAGGAGTTCTGCAAGGCTTCAGTTCTAGTAGAAGTACCACCAAGTCTCATTTAACAAGCAGAACAGAGCACACATAATTAAAACACACCACACTCTGGCCAAGGTACAAACACTGCCCACCACAGGCAACGAAAACCTCTGAAGAGGAATGGTCTGAAGGACAGGGCAACTGAAACACAGCAGCAGAGTACACTCAGCACACACCAGAGACATTCCTTGAAGCACCAGGCCTTGGACACTTTATGACTGCTTCATAAACCCATAATTCTCAGGAGCAGGAAGCAATAACAGGCTTTTCTAACACAGAGAAGTAGACAGAGACTTGGAAAAAATGCCAAGCTGGAGGAATTCAAACATAAGATAAGGTCATGGCCAGAGATTTAAGAAAAACAGAAATAAGTAATAGGAAGATGGAGAATTTGAAGCAACAGTCATAAGGATAATCACTGGGCTTGAGAAGAGCCTGAAAGACCTTGGGGAGGCCCTTAACCCAGAGATAAAAGGGTTAAAGAACTGTTAGAAACAAAGAATGCAGTAATTGAGATTCAAAACAAACTGGGTGCAATGAAGTTAATATAGACAGCTATATGCACAAGTGATTCTACATAAACCTAATGATAACCACAAATCAAAAAAACATTAATAGATAGGCAAAGAATAAAGAGAAAGGAATTCAAATACATTACCAAAGCAAATCAGCAAAACTTAAAGAAAGATAAGAGAGGATCAAGAAAAACCTTCAAAATAACCACAATACAAGTAATAAAATAGCAATACTACATATCTATCAATAATAACTTTGATGTAAATGTAAATGGACTAAATGTTCCAATCAAAAGACACAGGGTGACAGAATACACTTAAAAAAAAAAGTTATCTATATACTATTTACTGGAGACTCACTTTAGACCTAAAGATAGATGCAGACTGAAAGTGAGGAGACCAAAAAACAATTATCATGCAAATGCATGTGAAAAGAAAGCTGTAGTAGCAATATTTACATCAGAAAATACAGATTTTGAAACAAAGACTATAACAAGAGACAAAGAAGGACTCTATATAATAACAAAGGGGACAATCTACTACAAAGAATGATTGTAAATATTTACACATCCAACATGGGAGCACTAAATACATAAATCAGTTAATAACAAACATAAAGGAACCAATCAATAATAATACAGCAATAGTAGGGAACTTTAATATACTACTTACACCTAAACATAATTAAAAAACAAACAATGACACAGTGCACTGGGTGGATTTAACAGATATATTTAGAACATCCCATCTTAAAACAGCAGAATACACCTTCCTTTCAAATGCACACAGAACATTATCCAGAAGAGATCAAATATTATGCCAGAAAGAGAGTCTCATCAAATTCAAAGAGATTTAAGTCATACCATGCATATTTTTAATGACAAAGCTATGAAAGTAGAAGTTTAACACAAGAAAAAATCTGGAAGACCACAAATACATGGAAGTTAAATAACATGCTACTAAACAATGAATGGATTAACCATGAAATGAATGAAGAAATACAAAAGTACATGGAAATAATGAAAATGAAAACACAATGGTCCAAAAGCTTTGGGATGTAGGAAAAATGGTTCTAAATGGGAACTTTATACCTATACAGGACTTACTCAAGAAGCAAGAAAAACATCAAAAAAACAACTTACCCTTATATCTAAAGGAGTTACAAAAAATACTAAACTACCTAAAACCAGCAGAAGGTAGGAACTAACAAAAAGTAGAGCAAAAATAAATGACATAGAAACTAAAGAAACAGTAGAACAGATCAAAGAAACCAGGAGCTGTTTCTCTGAAAGATAAATTTATAAACCTGGTGATTCACAGACCTGTCCCCCTGGGTATAAAAATATATGTTTATAAAAAATAAAAAATTAATTAAAAAAGAAAAGAAAAGAAAAGAAAATGTCAAAAAAAAAAGAAAAAACAACCAAAAAAGACACAAATAAATAAAATAAGCATGGTGGTGGGTATTATGGAAGGCACGTATTTCATGGAGCACTGGGTGTGGTGCATAAACAGTGAACTTTGAAACACTGAAAACGAAAAAATTAATAAATAAATAAATAAAATTGCTAAGGAAAGAGGAAAAATAGCAACCACACCATATAAGTACAATTAGAATATTATGAAAAACTATTCGCCAGTAACAACGTAGAAGAAATGGATAACTTCCTAGAAAAATACAAACTATGAAAGCAGAAGCTGGAAGAAATAGAAAATGTGAATAGACTGTCAGCGAGAAGGTTGAATCAGTAATCAAAAAACACCCAAAGAACAAAAGTCCAGGACGAGAAGGCTTCACAGGTGACTTCTACCAAACATTTAAAGAAGAGTTAATATCTATTCCTCTCAAAGTATTCCATAAAATATAAGAGGAAGAAAATTTTCCAGAATTATTCTATGAGCCCAGAAATATCCTGATAACTAAAAACATGCAAAAATCCTCAACAAAATACTAACAAACAGAATCCAGCAATCAAGTAGGATCTCCTTCTTGGCTGCAGTGGTGGTTCAGTATTCACAAATCAATCAATGTGATACATCACATTAATAAATGAAAGGATGACCTGGGGAATTCTACCAAACTTTCAAAGAAGAAATAACACCTATTCTCCTAAAGCTGTTTCAAAAAACTGATGCAGAAGGAAAACTTCCAGACTCTTTTTATGAAGCCAGCATTACCCTGATCCCCAAACCAGGCAAAGACCCCAACACAAAGAATTTCAGACCAATATCACTGGTGAATAAGCATGCTAAGATTCTCAACAAGATCCTAGCAAATAGGATCTAACTGCACATTAAAAAGATTATCCACCATGACCAGGTGGGATGCATTCCAGGGTTACAAGGATGGATCAACATTCACAAATCAATCAATGTGATAGAACAAATCAATAGAGAAGAGAGAAGAACCACATGGTCCTCTCAATTGATGCAGAAAAAGCATTTGACAAAATCCAGCATCCGATCCTGATTAAAACGCTTCAAAGTATAGAGATAGAGGGAACATTCCTGAACTTCATCAAATCTATCTATGAAAGACCCACAGCTAATATCATCCTCAATGGGAAAAAGCTCACAGCCTTCCCACTGAGATCAGGAACACGAGAAGGATGCCCACTCTCAACACTCTTGTTCAACTGAGTATTAGAAGTCCTAGCAACATCAATCAGACAACAAAGAGAAATAAAAGGTATCCAAATTGGCAACGAAGAAGTCAAACTCTCTCTCTTTGCAGATGACACACACTTTATATGGACAACCCAAAAGACTGCACCCCCAAATTATTAGAATTCACACAGCAATTCAGTAACATGGCAGGATACAAAGTCAATGTGCAGAAATCAGTGGCTCTCTTATATACTAACAATGAAAATACAGAAAGGGAAATTAGAGAATCGATGCCATTTACTATAGCACCAAGAACCTGGGAATAAACCTAATCAAAGAGGTAAAGGATCTATACTCGAGGAACTACAGAACACTCATGAAAGAAATTGAAGAAGACAAAAAAAGATGGAAGACCATTCCATGCTCTCAGATTGGAAGAATAAACAATGTTAAAATGTCTATACTGCCTAGAGCAATCTATACTGTTAATGACATTCTGATCAAAATTCCACTGGTATTTTTCAAAGACCTGGAGCAAATAATCCTAAAATTTGTATGGAATCAGAAGAGACCCCCCAATTGCTAAAAAAATGCTGAAAAACAAAAATAAAACTGGCGGCATCATGTTACCTGATTTCAAGCTTTACTACAAAGCTGTGATCACCAAGACAGCATGGTACTGGCATAAAAACAGACACATAGATCAGTGTAACAGAGTAGAGAGTCCAGATATGGACCCTCAATTCTATGGTCAAATAGTCTTCGACAAAGCAGGAAAAAATATACAGTGGAAAAAAGACAGTCTCTTCAATAAATGGTGCTGGGAAAATTGGACAGGCATATGTAGAAGAATGAAACTCGACCATTCTCTTACACTGCACACAAAGATAAACTCAAAATGGATAAAAGACATCAACATGAGACAGGAATCCATCAGAATCCTAGAGGAGAACATAGGCAGTAATCTCTTCGATATCAGCCACAGCAACTTCTTTCAAGATATGTCTCCAAAGGCAAAGGTAACAAAAGCAAAAATGAACTTTTGGGACTTCATCAAGATCAAAAGCTTCTGCACAACAAAGGAAGCTGTCAACAAAACAAAAAGGCAACCCACGGAATGGGAGAAGATACTTGCAAATGACAGCACTGACAAAAGGTTGATATCCAGGATCTAGAAAGAACTCCTCAAACTCAACACACACAAAACAGACAATAATATCAAAAAATGGGCAGAAGATATGAACAGACACTTCTCCAATGAAGACATACAAATGGCTATCAGACACATGAAAAAATGTTCATCATCACTAGCCATCAGGGAGATTCAAATTAAAACCACATTGAGATACCATCTCACACAAGTTAGAATGGCCAAAATTAGCAAGACAGGAAACGTGTGTTGGAGAGGATGTGGAGAAAGGGGAACCCTCTTACACTGTTGGGAATTCAAGTTGGTGTAGCCACTTTGGAAAACAGTGTGGAGATTCCTTAAGAAATTAAAAATAGAGCTTCCCTATGACCCTGCAATTGCACTACTGGGTATTTACCCCAAAGATACAGATGTAGTGAAAAGAAGGGCCATCTGTACCCCAATGTTTATAGCAGCAATGACCACGGTCGCCAAACTGTGGAAAGAACCAAGATGCCCTTCAACGGACGAATGGGTAAGGAAGATATGGTCCAAGTACACTATGGAGTATTATGCTTGTATCAGAATGGATGAATACCCAACTTTTGTAGTAACATGGCCGGGACTGGAAGAGATCATGCTGAGTGAAATAAGTCAAGCAGAGAGAGTCAATTATCATATGGTTTCACTTATTTGTGGAGCATAACGAATAACATGGAGGACATGGGGAGATGGAGAGGAGAAGGGAGTTGAGGGAAATTGGTAGAGAGATGAACCATGAGACTATAGAGTCTGAAAAACAATCTGAGGGTTTTGAATGGGCAGGGGTGGGTGGTTGTGGGAGCCAGGTGGTGGTTATTATGGAGGGCACGTATTGCATGGAGCACTGGGTGTGGTGCAAAAACAATGAATTATATTACCCTGAAAAGAAAAATAAAATAAAATAAATAATAAATGAAAGGATGAGAACCATATGATCCTTTCAATAGATGGAGAGAATACATTTGATATAGTATAACAGACAGTTATGATAAAAACTTTCAACAAAGTAGGGATAGAGGGGACATACCTGAACATCATGAAGGCTGTACACAAAAACAACAACAACAAAACACAAAACAAAAAACCAGCTAATATAATCATTGATGGGGAAAAACTGAGAGCTTTCCCCTTAGAGTAAGGAACTAGAAAATTGTATCTGCTCTCACCACTTTTATTCAAGATGGTACTGGAATCCTAGCCATAGCTATTAGATCATACACAAAAAATATAAGGCATGCAAATTGGTAAGGAAGAAGTTAACTGTTCACTATCTGCAGAAAACCCACTATATAGAAAACCCTAAAAACTGTGCCAATAAGCTACTGGCATTGACATATGAATTCAGGAGTCATGGGATAGAAAATGTGCAGAAATCTACTACATTTCTATATACTTATAATGAAGCACAGAAAGAGAGTTTAGGAAAAAAATCACAATGAAAATGATACCAAAAATAATGTTACCTAGGAGTAAATCTATAACAAAAGAGGTGAAAGACCTATCCTCTGAAAACTATAAAACACTGATGACAGTAATTGAAGATGACACCAAGAATTGGAAAGACATCCATGCTTATGGATTAGAAGAACAAATATTTAAGAATGTCTATACTGGGGAGCCTGGGTGGCTCAGTCCATTAAATGGCTGACTCTTGATTTCAGTTCAGGTCATGATCTCAGGGTCCGAGGATTGAACCCTGAGCTAGGCTCCATGTCAGCAGGAAGTATGCTTGGGAGTTCTTTCTCCCTCTGCCCTTCTCGCCTCTCTCTTTCTCTCATAAGTAAACACATCTTTTAAAAATATTTTAAAAGACCTAAATGCAAATTCTGAAAACATAAAAATCCTAGAAGAGAGTATAGGCAATGATTTCTCTGATATCAGACATAGTAACATTTTTGTAGATAGGTCTCCTGTGGCAAGGGAAATAAAAGCCAAAATAAATTATTGGTACTGCATCAAAATAGAAAAGTTCTGCACAGCAAAGGAAACAATCAACAAAACTAAACATTATCCTACTGAGTGGGAGAAAATATTTGCCAAGGACATATCCAATAAACAGTATCTAAAATACATAAGGAACTTAGCTAAATCAACACTCAAAACCAAATAATCCAATTAAAATATAGGCAGAAGAAATAAACAGACATTTCTCCAAAGAAGACATCTGAACTTCCAGTCAGAATGACAAAAATTAATGAGGTAGGAAACAATAAATGTTGGAGAGGATGTGGAGACAGGGGAACCCTCTTACACTGTTGGTGGGAATGTAAGTTGGTACAGGCACTTTGAAAAACAGTACAGAAGTTAATCAAAAAGTTAAAAATAGAGCTACCCTATGACCCAGCAATTGCACTACTGGATATTTACCCCAAAAATATAGATGTGGTGAAAAGAAGGGGCACATGCACCCTAATGTTCATAGCAGCAATGTCCACAATAGTCAAACTGTGGAAGGAGCCGAGATGATCTTCAACAGGTGAAAAGATAAAGAAGATGTGGTCCATATATACAATGGAATATTATTCAGCCATCAGAAAGGATGAATACCCACCATTTACATCAATATGAATGGAACTGGAGGGGATTAAGTGAAATAAGCAGAGAAAGACAATTATCATATAGTTTTACTCATATGTGGAACATAAGGAATAGCATGGAGGATATTAGGGGAAGGAAAGGAAAACTGAAAGGGGAGACATCAAATAGGGAGACAAACCATGAGAGACTATGGACTCTAGGAAATAATCTGAGGGCTTTAGAGGGGAGGGGGTGGGAGGATGGGTTAGCCCCATGATGGTTACTAAGGAGGGCATGTTTTATAATGAGCACTGGGTGTTATACACAAATAATAAACCATGGAACACTATATCAAAAACTAATGATGTACTGTATGGTGTCTAACATAACATAATAAAAAAATAAGACGTCCAAATGGCCAACAGACACATGAAAAGATGCTCAACCTCACAATCAAGGAAGTACAAATCCAAACTACAACGAGATACCACCACACACTCTTCAGAATGGCTAAAATCAAAAACACAAGAAACATCAAGTGTTGGCAAGGATGTGGAGGAAAAGGATCCCTTTTGTGCCTTTGGTGGGAATTCAAACTGGTGTAGTTACTGTGGAAACAGTAACGAGGTTCCTCAAAAAGTTAAAAATAGTGGGGCACCTGGGTGGCATAGTCAGATAAGTGTCTGACTCTTGATTTTAGCTCAGGTCATCATCTCAGGATCATGAAATGGAGTCCAGTGTTGGGCTCTGCATTCAGCGGGGAGTCTGTCTGAGACTTTCTTTCTGCCCCTCCCCGCGCTTGTGCTCTCTTTCTCTTTCTCTCTCAAATAAATAAATCTTCTTTAAAAAGTTAAAAATAGAAGTACCCTAAGATCCAGTAACCACACCACTGGGTATTCACCCAAAAAACGCAAAAGGCCAATTTGAAATGATGCATGTATGTTTATAGCAGCATTATTTATAATAGCCAATATACAGAAGCAGCCCAAGTGTCCATCAAGAGGTGAAAGGATAAAGATATAGTATACATACACACACATACACACACAAATGCACAATGAAATATTACTCAGCCATAAAAAAAAATGAAATCTTGCCATTTGCAATGACAGGGATAGAGCTAGAGAATGTAATGTTAATTGAAATAAGTCAGTCAGAGAAAGACAAATACTGTATTACTTCATTCATATGTGGAATTTCAGAAACAAAAAAAAAATGAGCAAAGGAAAATAAAAGAGAGAGAACGAGTCAAGCCAGGAAATAGTCTCTTAACTATAATGAAAAAGCTGATTGTTAGTAGAGGGGAGTTGGGTGGGGTGTGGGTCAAACAGGTGACAGGGATTAAGGTGTGCACTTGTGGTGATGAGCACAGGGCAATACAAGGAATTGCTGAATAACTATATAGTATATAGTATGCTGAAACAAATGTAACAATGTATGTTAACCATACTGGAATTAAAATTTGAAAAAGAAGAGTTGCTTTGACAGGGACTAGCATAGTTCAGTGTCTTATTCTAGTATCCTTACATCATGCATCATGCTCATCACTGCTTCCTTTACATCCTTCAGAAGTGACTGTTACTTAAACACTAAATAATTCTTTGCATTTCATACAAGAGAATGGGTAAATGGCCATATCCTAGTTTATAGTTTTTGAAATTTCTTTATCTTTGGTCTATTAACTACGGACTGTCAAATTAAAATACCAATAATATGAGCAGTGGAATTTCACCAATGAGAAAAGCTTGACACATTAAAGTTTGTAAATTTAATGTTCAGGGTTCTAAGGAAGCAGGTCAATACATTTTCTGCTTGAGCACATGCCTATTGTCTTAATCCATTTTTCTGTGTTTAAGTGACATAAAAAATATAAAACTACTCTGGTAAGTACTATAAAACTGCAAATTAATAGATTAGGTAAAATATATTATAACTTACTACAGAGTTTAGCAAGGGACATATAGAGAGAACAGCAGCAAGTGTAACATTTTGTAAAATGTTTTACATTTAATTTTGGAAATAACATACCATTAGCCACATATCCCAGCTGTGGTATAAGTTGTTCATCTTTACAATTTTCCCGTCCTGGTACTAGTCTTTGGAATTTTGTAGGATGAGGATTGCCATCAACATCCACCAAGAATGGGGGAGGCATGAGGTGAGGAGCTTGTTGGGTTTGTTCATCCAGTACATAGTTGTTGGCATCACGGATAAGGGGTCGATAATCCGTGTGGAAGAACATCTGATCTGGAATCTTTATGACAGATTTTAAGTATTTAACATGCATAGGGAATTAATTTTTATTCCTAGAGAGAATGCATTTTTCAAATCAGACACTTTTTTACATCCTCTTATAGCCCTCTATTGCTTTGTGCTCCCTCCAGGTAGAAATGAAATCACCTAAATGTTAATCTTATCTCTTCTCCACAAAAATCCTATAATCGGTATTACTTTCTGGCCCTATATGTATTTCTCCAATTAGCACATGAAGGAGAGCAATAACACAGTGGATAAAGTTAGTTATTTTCGTTTAAGTTGCAAACATCATACAAACTATTACAGCTATTTTTATTGCTTATATATACCCAAGTAAGGATAGATGGGAGTATAATATAAATGGCAAAGCAGGTAAGTACAAAATACATAAAAAATACTCAAAGATGTTATAAGTATTGAGCTAAAAATGATTCTGAGTTCTCTTCCAACTTTAAGAATCTATAATCTATTTCAAATTCATAGCTAATAAAATATAAAGAACCAATTAAATTAGCTTCCAAAGTATTTTAACAAGATGACTAATAAAGTGGCCAAGCAAGAAAATTAACATTTGGTTACCAGCTGTTTATTTCTAACTTATGATGAGTTATAAGATGCAACCTGGTAAAGTTGTTCTCCATTACACCTGAAGGGCAGTACAGGGAATATGTTCTAAGCCAAAGGATTTCCTAATGAATTTTTATATCTACATCACCCTATATCTTAATAGTGATTAAAACTGCCAAGCCTATGTTCTGGCAGTGATGAAAACTTTTATCAAGAAAGGTGACTTTGTTATTTTGTGTCTACTGACACACAATGACCCTTATTAAATGGAAGACTTGAAATAAAATTTATGAATGATACAATCCAAAATTAGAGTCTGTAACAAAAAATTAAATAGACTAACCTTTTCATAGTATTTACTGCATCCAAAACCAAAAAGCAGCAAGTGACCATGAGAGTCTGTGCAGGCAAAATGGTTTCCGTCTGGTGAAAATTTACAATCAAACACTGCACCATGGCCTTGGCCTTCAATCTGAAATTTAGAGGAGTCACTCTAAGTCATCTTTAAGAGGTAATTTTCAAATAATAAGTAGGCAATAGATTCAGCTTCCTAATATCTTGGAATCTGTGATGCATCAGCATTCCAATGTACTCTCTGGCTTCTGTAGCCAGAACCCTACTGAAACAGTAAAGCTCTGAAAGAAGTTAAAAAGAAGATATGCAATAAATGGTAAATGCAATAGATGGTATCAAACATTACTAGCATGGTCATATCTCAAGAAGTACTAAATGAATGACTGAGAATAAGAAAAGACCTAAACACAACCAAAATGACAAATGTGCTATTTAAGCAAAGTCAAGATAATATCTTCACACCTTAAATTTTAATGCAACTAAGTCTTTAAAAAATCTTCTTAAAATTAAAGCACACAAATCAATTTTACTAAAAAAAAGACAAGGTATTATTAACACTCTAGAACTATACAAAGCCTATAAGAGAGGGCTCAAAGGTTGACAATTTAGAAATGTTTCCTCAGAACTGTTCTTCAGAGAGGAACATGAAATATGGAGGATATGAGTATTCCCATTACCATAGGAGGATGTTCTACTGGGAGAAGAGATAGCTCACCAGATTTTTCCATGGTTTGAATGAAATATATCTTAAGAGTATCTATACCTTCAATTCCATGTTTGCCAAACAACTTCCTGATTACTAACGAAAGCCATACGGGGTTTACCAGAAGCAGATACAATATAGTCACTATTAGGATTTACAATTGTGATTATTGTTTAAGCATTACACTTTCTGTGATTTTGGTTACTGTTAGCTCCAAAAGCTTTTAAACTTGAGTTTCTAGAATTAAGAGCTGGGGACAAGAATTTAGAAAATACTAATGCCATGACAACAGAGTCACTCTGAAATGTGTAACTCTTGATTGGCCTTACTCTCAGGTCTTGAGACATTCTCTAAGTTATTGTATGGAGTTAAACAAAGATGACAGAGGTTCCTTGGCACTAAGTATACTGTAATTACCAAGTTGTCATATAAGAGATATCTGCCTTAATATGAATTAAATACAGATTTTTCTTACCATGTTAAAATAATTCCGAATTTTGGTCCCCCGGTCAAGGTCCCAAATAAAAATGTTCCCATCATGACCCGCTGAAAGTATGATCCTTTGATCAAATGGATGTGCTTCTAAAACAAATACTTCATCATCATGTCCCTGTGATAAAAATCAATATTAAAAATGAAAAGCGACACCAAGTATTTGGTTTATTTGGCCAAAAGTTCATGGGAATGTGCTATTAATCCCACTCAGATGAATTTATGTACATAACAGCATTTACTAAACGGTCACTACAAGAAATAGTTCAATTAGAGTTCCTTCTATGTTTAGGTGCTGATTTCAAGAAGTATTTAATACAGAATACCCAAAAAGGGGTTTAAAGTACAGTCCAAAACAATTATAGCTCATTAACCAGGCCCCTGAAATCGAATTTGTATTTCTATGACTCTGCTATTTAAAAGACCCACAGAAAATGGGACAAACAGAATCTTTCATTAACACCCAATTCTGCCACAGAGATGACACACAAACCTTTACTATTCTTTATCAAATTATTTGAATAAATCAAATTTATTCAGATTATACCTTGGAAGACTCCATGGTACATTCAAACAAAAAAGTATAGTGGCTCTGCTCTTTTATCTACTTTATAGTTGAAGGTTTCATTTAATATGCTTTCTGAAAAATGGGTTCGCTGCTAAAAAATGTTTAAAAACCAATGGGTGGTTGGGTTATGGACATTGGGGAGGGTATGTGCTATGGTGAGTGCTGTAAAGTGTGTAAACCTGAGGATTCACAGACCTGTACCCTTGGGGCAAGTAATACATTATATGTTAATTTAAAAAAGGGAAAAAAAAGTAAACAACAACAACAATAATCTCTATATATGTTTCCTTTACTAATGAATATCAGTAGATAGAGACCTTAGATCAGGAGTCTGCAACTGTAGCCGGCAATCCAAATCTAGGTCCCAGACTTTTTTGTACACACAGTCCATGAGCAAAGAATGGTTTTTACATTAAAAGGCTTTGAAAAACAAAGAATATACAACAGAGACCATACGTGGCCTGCAAAGCCTAAAATACTTACTATCTAGCCTTGAAGTAGTTTGCCAACACTTGAATTTAGATCATTGATAAGAATACATGATTATACATGATTAACGATAGGCAAAGCATGTACGACATAGTGAAGTGGCATTTCACTTAGGAACACATGAGCATATTACACAATAGGAGCTTTTAGAAATCATCATATAGGGTGCCTGGATGGCTTAGTGGGTTAAAGCCTCTGTCTTCAGCTCGGGTCATGATCTCAGGGTCCTGGGGTCGAATCCCGCATCGGGCTCTCTGCTTGGTGGGGAGCCTGCTTTCCCCCCAACCCCGCCTACCTCTCTACCTACTTGTGATCTCTGTCTGTCAAATAAATAAATAAAATCTTTAAAAAAAAAGAAATCATCATATCTTATGACCCTAAAAAGTGCATTTTATTCCAAATCATTATAAAACATGTAATAATAGAGCACCTTACCATATCACCTTTATATAGAAAAAATATAACTTATTAAAACCTAACTGCAGACTGGCTCAAAATGTGTAGGTAAAATCCCATTGCAATAAATACTTTTACAACTGATAATCTACTAAAACTTTTTTTCCCAGGGACCACTAAAAAATCACTTCGTTATATGCTAAATAATCAATCTGATATAACAAATAGTTTCTCAGGTCTCTAACAAGTAAACAGTAAATTACTTTGTTAAACTCAAATGATAATGATACAACTATTTCACTGTACATTAGAAAATAAAAGTTTTTAAATAGGGGATTTAATTTGTTGGTCCTGTCATAGGATAGGACATAATCACTGGAGCATAGAGAACAAAACCTAACCAAATTCAATAATGTCTTAAGATATATCATCTGTCTTATTATTATTTAATTAATTATTAAGCACACCTCTATTTTCACAACTGCCACACAAATCCAAATTATTATCATGGCTCATCCTACCATAGACTCCTACAGCATACCAGAATCACTCTTATCTTCATTTCAATCTATTCTCTCTATTCTGTTGCCAGAATTATAGAGTATCCTTCAAAAGCAAAATTCACATGTCATCCCTTAGCTTTTAAATCTTTTAATGGTTTTCTATTGGTCTAGAATAGATCCTATATGACACTGAATGGTCTGGTCTCTGTCTATTTCCCCAGTCCTATCTGGTGATACTTTCTGTTCTCTGTGCTCTAGCCAAAAATTGGCTTTATTTCAACTCCCTTCTACCTGAAGACCTTTGATGTGCTTTTCCCTCTTCCTATAAGGACCTTCCAACTCTCTCACATATCTAATATATCAAATATTTATTGATATCCTACCATATTGAGACAGAAAAGAAAAAAAATAAGATACTGATAAATGCTATGATGAAAATAAAGTGAGGTGATAGAATAAGACAAAGGCTGCAAGGCTACTCTAGAATGTTTGATCAGGGAAGGCCTTGTCAAGGAGGTAACATTTAGGCTGAGACCCAGGTGATTTCTATCTTTCAAATATTAACCCAAATTGAACTTCCTTAGGAAACCTCTCTGACCCTATTTTGACAAGGGTCAAGTAGTTTTAGACCAGGTTTGGTCACCCTATTAGAAACTTGCATTGTATTTTGCACTTCTTTTCTACTGACCATTTATTTTAATTAATTTTTGTGTGGCTTTTCTTGTTATTTTTATTTTTTTCTTAAAATGCTGTAAATCGGGGCACCTGGGTGGCTCAGTGGATTAAGCCGCTGCCTTCGGCTCAGGTCATGATCTCAGGGTCCTGGGATCGAGTCCCACATCGGGCTCTCTGCTCAGCAGGGAGCCTGCTTCCCTCTCTCTCTCTCTCTCTGGCTGCCTGTCTACTTGTGATTTCTCTCTGTCAAATAAATAAATAAATAAATCTTAAAAAAAAAAAATGCTGTAAATCCCAGGATGATGGGAACTCTCTAATTTACTGTTTATTCCTAATATCTAACTCAGTTGCTGGCACACAGTAGATGCTCAGTAAGTATTTGCTGAGTGGAAGAACTTTACACTACACTAAGACCCCAATAAACAAATTGTTAATACAGAAAAGATAAATATCAAAACTAAATAGATTTGACTATTACAAGGACTAAAAATAAACATATTCTGTTCTAAATTTTTTTAGTAAAATTCACTGAAAACAAATGACCCATGAATCGACCCATGAAAAGAGTCCCACTAAACAAAATTCTAAATTAAGGTACTTGTTAAGACAGAATTTTACACAGATCTATAAAGCCAGTGGCTATGACACAAACTTTGAAATTGTGATTTTTGAGAGATACAGACCTGTGCAGTCTCATATGCAGTTAGCCCCATGTGGCTATTAAGCATCTGAAATGTGGCTAGTCCAAATTGAGATGTTATGTAAATATAAAATACACACTAGATTTCAAAGATTTTATATTTTAAAAACAGAAAATAGTTAATAATTTTCATATTAGTTACATGCTGAAATACTACTATTTTGGATATACTGGGTTAAATAAAATATATATATATTTTTTTTAATTTGTTCTTTTTTTATAAACATGTATTTTTATCCCCAGGGGTACAGGTCTGTGAATCGCCAGGTTTACACACTTCACAGCACTCACCAAAGCACATACCCTCCCCCATGTCCATAACCCCACCCCCCCTTCCCGTCAAGCAGAGAAAGAAAACTATCATATGATATCCCTGATATGAGGAAGTGGTGATGCAACATGGGGCTTAAGTGGGTAGGAGAAGAATCAATGAAACAAGATGGGATTGGGAGGGAGACAAACCATAAGGGGGAATAAAATATATTTTTAAAATTAATTTCACCTATTGTGCTTTACTTTTTCTCTTGCAGCCACTAGAAAAACTATTTATTACATATGTGGCTCATACTGTATTTCTACTGAAGCATGCACACAGATGAACATTTACTAATCAAGAATCAAGCAAATAGTATATATTTTTCTACACATAATTAACAGAAACTTCTATCAGGGAATAGGGAAAGGCAGAAGGGGATAAAAATTAGTTAAGCAAATTAAAAAAAGAATCTAAAACTCCATTAACATAGTGTTAGCAAAGAGAATTGGGAGGTATATGGAAATCCTCCCAAAATTAAACAGATCTTTAGAAAATCTGACATAGGAGTCAAATAAGGATGATACCATGGTATACTACAAAGTGAATTGAGTCAGGAGAGCTGGATTCTAGTCCTTATCACTTAACTGCTTTGTAAACTGCATGGAAATCATTTGGCCCTGTCCTAAAGTATTTAGGAACAGATAATTGAAGCAGATAGGAAATAAGGCTTTTAAGTGGTATTTAACCTGAAGTGTGCATGACAAACCAATAAACAACCCCACCTATGTGACTTCTGTTATTAATCCTATCTTACTACAACAAATACATTTTTAGAAGAGGAAAAACCACCTTTTCTCTTACTTTTTCCCCTTACCTCTATGTCTTGCATAAATGAATCCCTGAAAGTAGAACATAAAGGAGGCTCTTGTCAAAATAAAGTTAGCTCTAACCCTAAAACAATAATAACAAAAATCCCAACTACTGCTAAAAACAGAATAACTTACATATCCTTAAATGCATTTTATAAAATAAATAATTACCAGACTTCAAAAGGATCTTGAAATGTTTTCATATCTGCTTTTAGCAGCTATACCATGTGCCATCCTTATTTTGTAGATACGTCAACAAAGGTAACTGAAATATTTACTTCTCCAAGGGTAAGTAAGTCATAGAAAGTAAACTAAAATTTAAATTTCCTGTCTTCTGGAATAATGCCCTTTTTGATCAGTTTAATTATTCCAAAAATACTTACAGATAAAGTATGAAGAAGTTGCCCTGTGATAGAATTCCATACTTTCAAAAGGAAATTGTTCACTGCAGTAATAACTGTGGTGTCATAGCGATCCCAGGCCACCATAGTCACCTTAAGTTTAGTGACCTTGTCTTCTCCAGATGGCACATTATTCCTAAATAAAATAATTTGCAGTATTCACACACTGTAAATTACTGACAACGGTATATCTAAAATAGCAAATTATGGGGAAAAAAAAAAAACCTCTCCAGTAGCTTGCAAATTTTTAGATAAAAAAATCCTAAACTATGTTTTTAAGTACTCACAAAATAAAATAATAAAAAGTACCTAAGTAGGGCAAAACCCATAAGCTTATGTTAGGAAGAGAGAAGACACAAAATGACAAAAAAATTTGTTAGTTACACAAGAACAAAAAAAGTGAAACTACAAAAACATCTATAATCCCTTGAAAAATAAGATATAAGATCATGTTGGCTACCAGAAAATAGGAAGGAAACATAAAATGGACACTTGATTCCCTTAGGTAATACATTTTGAAACTAACAGATCTTGTAAAAGAGCAGCAAGAAATTCATTAACTTTTAATTTAGTTGAACATGGTAAGAATAGCTGGCTAGGACTACAATGTCAGTTCCATATTGTTATTAATGGGAAGATAATTGATTCCAGAGCCTTACCCTATAGAAACTGTAATGCCCTAAAGATGTAATCATGTATCTTCCAATCAACAGGGAAGAGGATGAAACAGAATGCTGATTAAGTGTACTTATACTATTGAGTAGGAATGCTAACAATATGTAACATTATAAAGGTAACCCCAGTAAGACAGATAAATAGTTAAGCTTATGATGACATTTGGACAACCCTCAAAGTAGAAAGTAGTATAGACAGATATTAAAAATGACCTATAGAAAACTAAGGCAGAAATAACTCTGAGGGCATTAGCAGAGTAGAGCTCTTTGGTTCACAAGAGATCAGAATTTTGAATGACTATTAATGTTTCTATCATACAGTCTGTCAACAGCAAAAGGCAATTTACTTAGAGACTAAATATAGGTGTATACTTCAAGTCTACCAAAGAACTACAAACTGTTTACGAATCCATATAGTAAAATATAATTCAGTAAATCAAAAGACAGTATACCATATGAGAGCCACTGAAATATCTAACAGCCAATCTTACCCAGTCATTTTAGTAGCCATATCTAGCACTATACTCTTCCATTCTTGTTGCTGATATTGCCAAATTCTTGCTGTTCCATCTCTACTTCCACTAACAAATCTTAAACTGCAGAAAAACAGTGAAATACCCTTATTACTTTTTTCCAAATTAAGAAATCACTTTTTTTTTCAATTATGAAAGTAATACGTTCATCCCCATACACTACTGGGAGGAATGAAAATTATACACTTTGGAACACAGTTTTGCAGTTCCTCAAAATGATAAAGAGAGTCACCATATAACTCAACAATTCTACTCCCAGGTATAAATCCATGAGAAACCAAACATTAAGTCTACATAAAAACTTGTATAAGAATATTCATGGTATTATTCATCACAAGCCAAAAAGTTATAACAATCCAATGTCCATCAACTAATAAGGGGATGAACAAATTGTGGCATCCATACAATCAAATATTATTCAGCAATAAAGAGAAATGAAATAATGATACATGCTGCAACAGGACTGAATCTTGAAAACAATACATTAACTGATAGAAATCAGTCACAAAAAATACATTGTATAATTCAATTTATTTAAAATCTCCAGAAGAGGCAAATCTATAAAGATAAAAACTGGATTAAAGGCTGCCCAGAGTTAAGGGTGGGCAGGTAAAGATACTGGAGAGTGATAGCTGAAGGGTATGAAAATTCTTTTTTGGGGTGATAAAAATGTTCTGAAATTGTGGTAAAGGCTGCACAATCCTGTGAATATATCAGAAAACACTGAAGTTATGTTATTTGCATTATATCTCAATAAAACTTACAAAAATACATTCATTCACCCATAATTCTATCACTGTTTATACTTTCATTTCTATTCCACCAAACTTAATTAAAAACATACATAAATACTTTTCTATTTTCCCCTACAGGAAACAGAATTATACTACATATATGTTTATGTTTTATGTTTATTTTATAGATACATCTCTAGGTTTATAGAAAACTACTGTCACTTTTAATAGGTACTCAGCTATATGGATGCATAAAAATTTAATAACTCCCTAATGAAAATATTTATACTATTTCTATTCTTCACCATTAAAAATAATGTTGTGATGAATATCTCTGTATGTATCTTTGTACAACCTTATACATATCTTTGCAGAGTCAAATGGTCAGGACATTTTTAAAGCTTTTGGTGAGTTATTTGCCTCAAAAGTTTTTTTTTTTTAACATTTTACTATCTCTTAAAAGTTGTGGGAGAGTGAGTGCTCACTTTTCCTAAACCCTTGGCAATACTATATGCTAAAATACTTTAATATCTTGTTATTCTGAAAGAAAAAAAATGTTACTTTTATTCTAAACTGCATCTTTATTAGTAAAATTGGACATCCTTTGTTTATTGTCCACATAACTAATGTAAGATAAAATAATGTTTTTCCTTTAGGGAAAAGGCAAAGAATTAAAAAACTTCAGATTCCTCTAGCATGAAAGAATCATAGCTGTACAAACCTTCAAGTGTATACCTCAGTATAGTGCAATAAATCAACCTCAAAAAATTATCTGAAGGTTTTCTCATTCCTAATATAAACTTCACTCTATGTGGACCATCATTATTTACTCTTGCATTTAATAAAGATGAACAAATTCATCATAGCAATCACCCACTGTCTGAAAAATATTTAAAAATAAAACATGGTCAAAAAATTAAAAAAAATAAATTTAATTAACATAAAACATGGTCACCCACATAAAGTTCTTATAGAAATATATGGTTACACATTTATGTTAAGTGGTTACATTTTAAAATCTATTCTAGGTTAATTTTTAGACCAGGGCAAAAAGATTATCAACCTTTTGGGGTCAAACATTTGAGAGGGTGTACAAATACCTGTACATAATTTCTGAGTTTACAGATACAGGAAATACATATCATATGAGTAAGAGAGACAATAAGTAAAACAGATGTTCAAAGGAAGACAATATGGATAAAATCTGGAGCAGTCAGAAAAGGGTTCAGGTAGAACATGGAAAGACAGGACTCAGAAGAGAAAGGGACTCGAGGGAGAAGAAAAGTAGAGTAAAGGAAAGCAGAAGGGAGAGGGAGACTGTAGGAGGGAAAGAGAAGTGAGGGGGAGTAGGGGGTGATATTTCTGGTTAAGAATGGTGTGAGGTAAAGTATAAGCAAATCAATGAACAGGAGAAAAAATACAGATATATGGATGTAACAAGAGCAATGATTAAGTCAATTAGGTTAAATGTAATGATGTATATGGGAGATAGTAAATGAGAAAAGAATGTAGGTCTAAGTTAAGTTATAAAAAGTTTTGAATTCATAAGACATTTGAATTCTATTCTATAGACAAAGAGGAAACACTAAAGATTTCTGAACAGAGCAATGTGGATTTGGCAGAAATAGACAGGATATATTTTGAAAGGAGAAGAAAACTGGAGGTAATGGGTTAAATAATGGAATCCTTGGCCAAGGTGAGTGATAATAGGAATGGAAAAAAAACAAAATAAACAAAAAAGAAATCACTCAGAAAGGAAGAACTGATAAAGTATGGCTACTACTTGGATAGGAGTTTAAAAGAACAGGGTAAGGATGTTATCAAAAATAGACAAGGGCTTTCAGCTTAAGAAACTGAACAGAAATAAAGTACTACAGTAGAGGGAGCTACTTCTGAAAGAATAAAGGTAAAATATGTCAAACATCTGTATACACAGATATGTACTACATAGTTACCTGTCTCCATTGTTACAGAACTGAACAGCAACAACTTTGTCCTAAGACATAAAACAACAGATTTTTGGTTAGAATTAATTTATTTGTAAAATAAAGTACTCTTCCCTTCAAATTCACATGCAAGAGCATCATGGAGTAGACTTTTTAATGCTATAATTTTCTCAGAAAAAACCTCCAACTTTCTTAAAAAAAATTAATGAAGGTTGAAACAATGCATTGACTGAGGAGGAGTACTTATTAGCAGTAATTTGAGACAAACCAGAATAAGCAAACCTGTTTCTAAATCATAATCTCAAGAGACAGTTTTGAATAGATATTGGTTTTTATGTCCCCCATAATAGGAGCACACTAACCTACAATGTGACCTTAAAGTAAGACTTAATAGAAGTTGAACTAATTTTCCCACTTATTTTATAATTTCAGAAAATAAATCAATCATTTCCTGTTTCTCAGACGGATTCTTTATTTTACAAAGGATTCATCTGTCTTTAGGTACAATATTTCAGATACTTCTCTTTGAATCTTCTTTTATAATGACTAAACTAGTAACTTTTACAAATATAATGTGTATTATAGTGATGAAAAGATTAAAGTATAAGGCAGAATATGCATTTTTCTTCTCTTTATTCCTTGGTAATAAAGCTAAAATGCACCCTCAAATGTTGTACATATTTTCACAAAACACTCAGTTACTGAACTTCATTTGAATTTTTAATAAAAGCTCAGACATTAAATATCTTTATATTTATTTTTCATTTTTAAAAATTAAACTGTCTTCATATGTTCAGAGGTATATTTACACTGTTCCATGATTTCACTATAGTATATATTTGACAGATTCTGTATTCTCACTGCCAATTGCAATAACTGGTTTTAGATGTTCTGAAAGTACATCTTATTTTCAGTGACTAACAGTAGCCACTGACTTCAACAGGGAGTATTTAGGCTTTCTGACTTTGTCGTAGCAGCACCCTGGCAAAAAAAACGTACAAAACTCTACTAATCAATTTTTCTTCATCTTTCCCCCAACTCAATTCTTGCCCATTGTTTCTACTACCACCTTTTCACTCAGCTCTCAATAAACTTGACTGCACTTGTATACATACCCTGCTTGGGTGGTAATTGTAAAGATGCCTCCTTTGCATACTCTAGTACAAATGGATTTCTCCCAATGGATAGTCTCAGATTGAGATCTTTATATATTTCCTAAGTTTTTCTCTTTCACAATTTAAATAATACTCCAGGATTTTAGTATCTAGGAATAAGTAACAGCAAGGTGAGAGCTCAGCTTGGTTCAGTAATGGTTTATAAGTAACTGTTCAGTTATGTTTATGGGATAGGACAAAACCAGGAGATTGTTTCCAAAAGCTCAAGAAGGTTTCTAACAGGTCTCTTTTACTACAAATTTCAGGAACATGACTGATTTTGTAACTCACAAAGTATCTTTTTCTAATAGTGATGATTCTGGAAAACTGTGTATTTTGTTGATGTGCACTAATGCTATCCCAAATGAGAGGTCAATAGTACCGAAAACAGTAATCTTAATTAAGACTTGCAAAGCTGAGTGCTTTCAACTGCTGACTATACAACTTTGACAATAAGGTATATGAGGTGTACAGTGAGCTGAAAAACATGTACTCCTATATTCCACAGTGAATAATTAGAGAAAAAGGTAAGGAAAGGAAGAGGAGAAAGAGATGAAAGGTACACAGAGATATGAAAACAAACATTACTGGCGCCAAGCTTCCTAAATAAAGTAGAAATAGCTTTGAGGAAAAGGTCCAGACACCAATGGCCAGTCACCAATGGCTGTCACCCAGGCATAAAGCTGTTCCCTGCCGTTGTTGATAACTAAGTAGGATTAGATTTCCGAAGTCTGTGATGGCATTCTGAAAATAATCAAACTAAAATCAACAAGCTAAATTAGTAAATTATTTTTTTTCCTCAAGATATACTTAATATGTCTTTTATTATTTGAGGTAAAATGGGCATACAGCATTATATAGGTTTCAGCTGTAAATATTATAATTTGATATTTTCATACACTACAAAGTAATGCCCACTGTTAGTTACCATCCACCACCATACGAATAAGCTCTCTCACCCATCCCCCAACACACTTTCTCCTCTGGTAATCATGGATCTGTGTATCTATGAGTTTCTTTTTGTTTGGTTTGGTTTGTCCATTTGTTTGGTTATTTTAGAAGCCACATATAGTAAAATCATGTTATTTGCCTTTTTCTATCAGATTTTTCACTTAGCATAATACCCTCAAGATCCATCCATATTGTTACAAATGGCAAGATTTCCTTATGTGTGGCTAAGTAGCATTCCAGTGTGTGTGTATGTGTACCACATCTTTATCCATTCATCCATGGATGGACACTTAGGTTGTTTCCATATTCTGGCTACTATAAATACTGCCGCAATGAACATAGGGGTGCATATATCTACTTGAATTAGTGTTTTTGTATTCATCAATAAATACTCAGAAGTGGAATATCTGGATCCTACAGTCATTCTATTTTTAATTTTTTGACAAATCTCCATACTGCTTTCCATAGTGGCTACACCAATTTACATTTACATTCCCACCAATAACGTATAAGAGTATCTTTTTCTTCACATATTCTCCAACACTTGTTACTTCTTGCCTTTTTGATAATAGCCATTCTTTTTTTTTTTTTTAAAGATTTATTTATTTGTCAGAGAGAGAGCGAGCGAGAGCGAGCACAGGCAGACACAGTGGAAGGCAGAGTCAGAGGGAGAAGCAGGCTCCCTGCGGAGCAAGGAGCCCGATGTGGGACTCGATCCCAGGACGCTGGGATCATGACCTGAGCCGAAGGCAGCTGCTTAACCAACTGAGCCACCCAGGCGTCCCGATAATAGCCATTCTAATAGGTATGAGATGACATCACATTGTGTTTTTTTTTTTAAAGATTTTATGTATTTATTTGACACAGAGAGAGAGAGAGAGAGAGAGAGAGAGATCACAAGTAGGCAGAGAGGCAAGGAGGGGAAGTAGGCTCCCCACTGAGCAGAGAGCCCGATGCGGGGCTCGATCCCAGGATCCTGAGATCATGACCTGAGCCAAAGGCAGAGGCTCAACCCACTGAGCCATCCAGGCGCCCCGCACATTGTGGTTTTCATTTCACTGATAATTAGTGATATGGAACATGTTTTCATGTGCCTATTAGCCATCATTATATCTTCTTTAGAAAAAAAAAAGTCTATTTAGTTACTCTGCCCATTTTATAATTGGGTTGTTTTTTGTTGTTGAGTTATAGGAGTCCTTTATATATTTTGGATATTAACCCCTTAATAGATAAATTATTTGCAAATATTGTTTCCCATTTACTAGGTTGCCTTTTTGTTTTATTGATGTTTTCCTTCACTGTGCACTAGCTTTTTACTAAGAAGTAGCCCCATTTGTTCATTTTTGCTTTTGTATCCCTTGCACTTAGAGCCAGAATTTTTTAAAAATCACTAAGACCAACGTCAAGGACCTTACCAGTGCTGGAGAGGGTCATGAAAAAGATATGACCACCAGGTTACCTGTGAGCTGGACCCCAGGCAATTAAAAGCTCCTTACCCTCTTCCCTATCCTAGGATATACGTTCCACTTGCCTTTCCTGCTCCCAGAGGCTGCTCTAAGGACACAGCCTTGAGACGATGATGTGATATTGAGAACACCTGCACAGTATACTTGACTGAACCCAGTTAAGGCTTCTTTATAAACTTTTAAGATTTGGTGGGTAGGTTGGGGGCACCTGGATGGCTCAGTCAGTTAAGCAGCTGCCATCTGCTTGGGTCATGATCCTGGTCCTGGAATCGAGTCCCGCATAAGGCTCCCTGCTTGGCGGGAAGCCTGCTTCTCCCTCTCCTCCCTGCTCATGCTCGCTCTATCTCTGTCTGTCTCTCTCTCAAGTAACTAATAAATAAAATTAAAAAAAGAAAGGTTTGGTGGGCAGGCACAAAGATCCATTCATCCTGCTGCCACCCAAAACAAACTTCATATTTAAATTCCCTTTGCTAATTAAAACTACCACCTACCAACCCAGAGTGGACTACCTCTTTCTTTGGTCTTTCTTTGTCCTCTGAGTATAGGGGTCAGTTTCAGATTATAGCTAAGAAGCTCACAAGAGGGCTATAAAGACAATTGGCAAGCCAGCACAGAGACCAAAGAAATGTGGCCTGTATTTTCGATGCCTATGGACTACTACATGAATATGTGGACACCCAGAAAATGCCAGCCAATCTAAGGTAGACTTGGAGGAAATGCACATACCACACTGGGACAGAGAAGGGAAACATGGTTGCTATAGTGGGCTTCTGTTGTGGGTAGTTCAGCTGGCCAGTGATGCCCAACTAGAGGCTGAAGAAAGTTAGAAGAACTGAGTTTAGAAAAGGAGAACTGAGGGGCACCTGAGTGGCTCAGTGGGTTAAAGTCTCTGCCTTTGGCTCAGGTCATGATCTCAGGGTCCTGGGATTGAGCCCCACATTGGGCTCTCTGCTCAGCAGGGGGCCTGCTTCCTCCTCTCTCTCTGTCTGCCTCTCTGCCTACTTGTGATCTCTCTCCCTCTGTCAAATAAATAAATAAAATCTTTAAAACAACAAAAAAAAAGAAAAGTGAGTTGGGGGAATTTGGAGGGGGAGACAAACCATGAGAGACTGTGGACGCTGAGAAACAAACAGGGTTTTGGAGGGGAGGGGGTTGGGGGGTTCGGTGAGCCTGGTGGCGGGTATTACAGAGGGCATGGAGCACTGGGTGTGGTGCATAAACAATGAATCCTGGAACACTGAAAAGAAATAAAATGGAAAAAAAAAGGATATGTGACTGTCCACTACTCTGCTAGCTCTGGGGGTGGCAGACAAGATGGGAGAGGAAAGCAATAAATTGGAGACCTTAGTGTCCTGTTTTACAAAGCAAAGAGGGTACAACGTATTAAGATATGAGAACTTAGAAGAAAGCCTGACTAGGATGCTATGGTAATTGATGAGGAAACAGACAAAATGCCCCATACCTTCTGACCCCTACTTTTTTTTTTAAAAGATTTTATTTATTTCTTTGAGAGAGAGACAGTGAGAGAGAGCATGAGAGGGAAGATGGTCAGAGGGAGAAGGAGACTCCCCTTGGAGCTGGGAGCCTGATGTAGGACTCGATCCCAGGACTCCAGGATCATGACCTGAGCTGAAGGCAGTTGCTTAACCAACTGAGCCACCCAGGTGCCCTCTGACCCCTACTTTTAAATAGCAATTACCCCAAAACTCCTAGGAGAAAACTTACATCTTTCTCTGTCCCCTTAAGTTTATAAATCTTATCATGTCTTTGAAATATAAATACCTCTGGAGATAACAAAAACATTGCCAGAAAAAAAAGGGAGGGGCTTTTAATAATAGAGCTATAGTTCTCTTGTTCATTGCATAATAATGAACCCTCATCAAATCAAATGACCATTTTTAGGCTTCTGTCATTTGCAGTTACTGTTTTGCTCTGATGCTTTGCAAAAAGTGTCCCTACAACAGTGCTTCATCTTTAAAAACACTCATGGAAAAGAATTTAATAGGTTTCTGATAACTAAGATTAAATTGCTTTCATGTTGGAGAGATAATAATGAACTTTACAAGTGCTCCCCTAAAATTATGTGTACAAGTGCCACGATATGTCATACAATGGTAGCTGGGGACCTATCCCTATTCTCCTTCCCCACATCAGCAAAATGGGCCCAATACACTGATAATACCATGTTAACATGTAAAGATTTTACCTCTGCTGCAGGACACCTGCAGGCTTTGCTCAGGAACATCTGTGAGGAAGAAGATGGGCAATGAACCCAAAGAAAATTCAATGCCTACACACTGCTAGAAGTTTTAAGGTATGATCTGGTCAGCTAAGAGTCATAAAGCTGTAACTGAAAAGGTACAAGGCTATCCAACTTCTAAGAATGGGAAAGAGGTGCAGTCCTTTATAGGGATTTTGGGGTTTGGGAAGACTTTTAAGGTCTACCTGGCACAGTGCTCCCATTCCTTATGCTGCCTGGTAAAAAAAGGACACATATAAGACTGGGGGCAATAGCAGCATGTTGCCTTTGAGAAGGCAAAAATATTAATAAAACAGATTAAAGCTCTGGCCATCTCCTAAGTATTGCTACTTTTTAATTTGATGTGTCTATGACTCCAAAAGATATGGGTCAGACACTATGGCAGAGATAACAAAAGGGGAGAATGCCCCTGGAATTTTGGTTCCAGCTCTGGAAGGGGGCAAAACCTCAATATACCCCCAAAGAGCAACAGTGCCTAGCAATGAACACAGTGCTCCTCCAGGTAAAACTTCTCACACAGCAGCCAGTATAGCCACTAGTATACTGAACTTATGGTGGTCTGGCTACTGATCACTCAGGAGCTATTGCCATTAACCCTTTGTACTGATAATTAGACTATTTTGAGGGATTAAATTTATGGCTTGAACAATGGAAAGCTCATCATTAAAAAGTCTCTGTGGGGTCAAGATATATATATAATATGACATTCGGGTCCATCTTCAAGAGCCTGAAGTGATTCTCAATGTTCTTCATGTCCCAGTTCTTAAGACACTGACACCCCTCTAGCAATCAGGAAGTCGGTGCCCTAGCTTGGGAATGAGCCCTAGCTACTGACCCGTCTGTAGTTTAGGCAAATTGGGTGCATATAAAGAGTGGCTCCCACAATGCCCAAGTAGGATGGCATATTGCTAAAGATGCCAGGCCGCCCTCATAGTACACTGACTTGATTAAAGTAATAACAGCATGCTGTGTATCCTAAATAACACCAAAGGCAACTGCCAAAAGAATCAGGCCATCCACCGGAGTTCCTAACCTGTGAGAAATTGGCAAATTGATTATATTGGCCTCCTCTAAGTGAGGGTTCTAAATATGCCTTGGTTTATGCAGATATTGCATCTGGTCTAACCCAACCCACACTTTTCCTTGCCACCCTACAAACCAGGCTGTCATCATTAGGGGATTAAGGAACTGAGTACCATGTATGTAAAAACCCCATCAAACACATAATTATCAGAGGTCAAATTTGAAAGGCCAGGATGTGCAAGAATGAATAATAAAATGTGACATTAAACAAAGGTTCCATCTCCCCTACAACCACAAGCAGCAGGATTGGTAGAAAGGAAAATGGGTATTAAAACAGCCCATTAAATACTTAACAAAGCAAATACTTTGCTTTGTTAAGTATTGCAAATACTTTGGCAAAGTTACCTCGGCCAACTGGACAAAAAGTACTGTCTGAGGTTTTAATATATTTAAATGACCAAACAATAGGGCCTATTGCCTCATATGCCAGACAAGGGATCCCTGCTCAGAGACCCAATACTGTAAAGACATAGAAGTTTCTGGAAACAACCAAAGCCCAAAATCTCACAGTGGATCAAAACACTATGTTGTGGAAATCACATCCCTCATTCTTGAAAAAGGAATTACCTACTAAAATTTACAATGCAATACCACACTGAGACAGGTGAGTTTCTTCACACCCTTAGGTGAAGAACCACTCAATCTCCACTAAGATCTTCCTGTCCTGCTGCACGCTGGAACTGTTAAAACGCACTATATCTGAAAAGAAGCATGTACCACGGAAAGAATAGAGAAAATGGGGGTCCTGGTAATGGCATATCCTGTCTTCACACCTGACAGTGCTGCTTCCCGTGGACAACATGTATGGTATGTACAACCAGGTCAAGTTTCTAAAGATGCTAACCTCCCTTTCCTCAAAGTCAGGGGAAATGTTTGGTTTTTCCACTGGTAAGATCATTTTGCCATGGTCTTTGTCCCCTCCATTGGCTTAGATTTAGAAGACATTAATAGCAAACGTGAAGCCCTTAATAGATTCACTCAGCAAGCACTGAATGATAGCAATAAAGTCTGTCCTTAATGAATACTGAAATGTCTCTGGTAAGCTGTACTTACTTATTACTTATAAAGCTGTACTCCAAAATAAAATGGCCTTAGACATTCTTACTGACTCATAAGGAGGTACCTGTGCCATTAACCAAACACAATGTGTGTTCATCCCAATGAATCTGCTAATGTGTCATCTTTATTAAATCACATGACATACAAGTGAATGCCCTAAGTAATCCAATCCTCAGCTTAGGAGACTTAATAAATCAATAGCTCAGATCAAGGGTTCTTATAAAAGAACTGTCATCAATTTTGTAATCACTGTCTTATTTAATCTGTGTTTCCTTACATGCACCTGTATTGTTGCTATGGCATTAGACTCCAATGCAGCAAAACAGTCACCAAAGGAGCCACTCCATGACAATAAAACCTCTTGCTGTGGGGCGCCTGCATGGCTCAATGGGTTAAAGCCTCTGCTTCAGCTCACGTCATGATCCCACGGTCCTGGGATTAAGCCCCACATTGGGCTCTCTGCTTGGCAGGGAGCCTGCTTCCCTTCCTCTCTCCCTCTGTCTGACTCATTTCACAAGGGAGCACGTGAGTTTATAAAAGCTGGTCATGAGGGGTGGAATATTGGGGAAGCTCATTGAAAAGATGTGACGACCAGTTGACCTGCGAGCTGGACCCCAGGCTATCAAAGGCTTGCTACCTCCTCCCTTGGAATGTGGGTTCCTCTTGCCTTTACTGCTTCCAGAGGTTGCTCCAAGGACAAAGCCTTGAGATAATGATGTGGTGCTGAGAATACCCGCACAGCATACGTAACTGGACCCAGTTATGGTCTCTTGCTAAACTTTTAAGATTTGGTGGGTGGTCATGGGGATCCATTTGCCTTGCTGCCACCCAAGACATGCCTTACATGTAAGTTCCTTTTACTTATTAAAAATATCACTTACCAACCTGGAGTGTCCTACCTCCTTGTCCTCTGAGTATAGGGGCCAGTTTCAGATTACACTCAATAAGCTCCTGAGAGGATTACAAAGTGACAACTGCATACCTTTTCTTCTAGGAATTTTGATTACACGTAGGTCTTACTTTTGAGTTAATTTTGGTGTATTGTGTAAAATATTAATTCTTCCAGTTCATGAGCATGGAGTATCTTTCCATTTATTTGTCTTCTTCAATTTCTTTCATCAGAGTTTCATTCTTTTGCATATGGCTATCCAGTTATTCCAACACTACTTACTGAAGAAACTACCATTTCTCCATTGTATATTCTTTGCTCCTTCACTGTAAACTTATTGACCATGTATGTGCAGGTTTATTTCTGGGTTGTTTATTTTCTTCCATTGATCTATTTGTCTGTTTTACAGCCAATACATTCCTGTTTTGATGACTAGAATTTTGTAGTACAGTTAAAAATCAGAAAGTGTGATGCCTCCAGTTTTGTTCTCCTTTCTTAAGTTTGTTTTGGCTACTTGTGATCTTCTGTGATTTCTACAAATTCTATATCTGTTCCAGTTCTAAGTATCTGTTCCAGTTCTAAAAACTGCCACTGGGATTTTGATTTTGATGGGGATTGCATGTAACCTCTACATAATTTTGGGCAGCCAGCCTGGACATGATATTAATTCTTCCAGTTCATGAGCATGGAGTATCTTTCCATTTATTTGTCTTCTTCAATTTCTTTCATCAGTTCTGGCTTTCAGTGTGTAGATCTACGTTTCCTTGGTTAAATTTATTCCTAGGTATGTCATTCTTTTCTAAAGAATTTGAAATTGAAATTTGAAATTGCTTCTAGCAATTGTAAATGGGACTGTTTTCTTAGTATATATATATTTTTCTTATAGTCTATTCTCAGTGTATAGAAACACAAAAGATTTCTGCATATAGATTTTCTATCCTGCAACTTTACTAAATACATTTATGAGTTCTAATAATTTTTTTAGTGGAACCTTTAGGGTTTTCTATATATAGAACTATGTTACTTGCAAATAGTTTTACTTCTTCCTTTCCAACCTGGATGCCTATTATCTCTTTTAGATGGCTAATTACTGTTGCTAGGAATTCCAATACTATGTTGAATAAAGTGGCAAAATGGACATCCTTGTCTTGTTCCTGATCTTAGAGAAAAGATTTCACCTTTTCAACATTGAGTATGATGTTAGCTGTGGATCTGTCATATATGACCTTTATTATATTCAGTTCCTTCTGTCACAATTGATATTTTATCATAAACAAATGTGGAATATTGTCAAATACTTTTGCTACAACTATTGAAATGATGATATGATTTTTATCCTTAATTTTGCAATGTGGTGTATCAGGTTGATTGATTTGCAGATGTTGAATCATTCTTGCTTGTAGGAATCCCCACCTAATTATAGTATATGATCCTTTGAATGCATTGTTGAATTCAGTTCACTGATTTTTTTTTTGAAGATTTTTGCATCTCTATACATCAGGGATATTGGCTTGCAATTTCCTCATTTTCAGTGTCCTTGTCTGCTTTTTTTGTTATCAGAAATTGACCTTATAAAATGAGTTTGGAAGCATCCCCTTAATTTTTAGGAAGAGTCTGGGGACAGTAATTAAATCTTTCACTGGTTAGCACTAGTCAGTGAAGCCATCTGTTTATGGACTTTTTTATGTTAGATGGGTTTTGATTACTGATTTGGTCTCCTTTCTAGGAATCAATCAATACAGATTTTTTATTTCTTTATCATTCATTCTTAGGAAACTGTATGTTTTGAGAACTTATCCATATCTGAGTCCAAGATGGCATAGGAGTAGGAGACAAAATTTCATCTGGTCCCAGGAATTCAGCTAGATAGGTATCAAATCATTCTGAATGCCCACGAACTCAACCAGGGACCAAAGAATAAAATTGCTGCAACTATATGAATAGAAAACAACCACTTTCTGCAAGGTAAAAGATGTGGAGAAGTGAATCTGAGGTGTTAAATAGGAAGACAGACATGGGGGTAAGGAGCCTCTGTCATCCAGCTGCTCCCAAGTAATACAGCAGCAGAACACAAAATCAGAACTTTTAGAAGTCTGCTCCAGTGAGGGATGAGGTCAGGGTGGATCCCCAGATAGGACAGTGTGGTCTCAGGATACTCAAGGTCACAGGGAGACCAGGGGTGCATGAGTGTGGCAGAGCTCCCAGGCATCAGAGTGAAAAACCCAGCTGCAAAGAATGGGCACATAAGTGGGCTCTCAGCTCAGGATAGCCATAAACTGTGAAATGCAGCATTCAGGTGACTGCTCTCTAAGAAGGTGCCCAGTAAGCAGCAGAACCTGTGAGATACCCTCCCTCCCCCAAGGGAAGCAGTATAGGAGCACCCAGGAGAAATCTGCAGGGTTCAGAGACTCCAAAAGGGGTGGCCTGCCTGAGACAGAAACACTCAATCACAGGCTGTGTGAACAGGGAGTGTAGACAGAGACCAGGGAGATAGGAGTGATTCACTGTTTTTCCGAGGGCACATTGAGGAGTGCAGCCCCAAGTGATAGATTCTGAGGATAGAGATTGGGAGGCGGCCATTTTCATTCTTATCGTCTGAGATTGTGGGGAAAGCTTTAGGGGAAAAAAGCCTGGCCCCCTGGCAAGGGCTGTACAATTCTGCCTAGAGCAAATACACTTGAGAATTAATGCTACAGGCCCCTCTCCCAGAAGATCAGGAAGAACATCCAGCCAAGACCAAGTTTACCAATCAAGGAGAACTGCAAAACAAAATTCCAGTTCTAGGGGAATACAGCACATAGAACTCATGGCCTTTTTCACATGATTCCTTAGCTTTTCAACCTTAGCATTTTTTAATTGTTTTTCTTTTGATTTTCAACAAAATTTCTTATTTTATCAATTCGTTTTAAAAATGTTTTTAAATGTTCATTTTTACAATTATATCCTATCCCTTCATTGTATTTAATCTTATTTGTGTGTATACATAAGTTTTTCTTGATTTATAATTTCAGGAAACAGTTTCTTCTAACAGAACAAAATACACCCAAAATCTAGTGCAGTCAAATGCTCTACCACTGAGCTATACCCCCACCCCCACCACAAATCTAGTGTAAGGCTCTGTTCCAATCACCTGTTGGATCATTTTCTCTTTTAGGTTTGGTTTTGTTTTGCTTTGTTTTTGTTTTTTATTTCATCTTTTTCTGTTTTCTTTTTTTATTTTGTTAAAGTCTTTTATAATTTTCATGTTTACAGTCATATTCTAGCCCTTCAAGGTATTTTAGATTTGTATATTCTCTCTTCTCAATTTATTTAATTTTATTTTTGTATATACATGGTTTTCTTTCCTTAAAATTTTGAGACATAATTTCTTCTAACAAACTGACCAAAATAAACTCATGGGATAGTGTATTGCTTTGTGCTATTCACCTGTTTATCTCACTTCCATTATTTTTTCTGCAGTTATTTTATTTTCCTCTTTTGTTGTATTCTTATATATGATTTCCATATTTACAGTTACATTCTATCTTTTCATTGGATTTAATTTTATTTTTGTACATATATATTTTTTTTCCTTCTTGATAATGTTGGGATCTAGTTTTCTAAAAAACAGACCAAAATACACAAAAGAAGCCAGTGTATTGCTCTATTCTGCTCACCTGTCTGATTATATTCTCTTTTTTCTTCCTTTTTCCCTTTTCTTTAACTCTTGGTTTCAGATTTCTTCTGATTTGTTTAGTATATAATTCTCTGGGGTTGTTGTTGCCATTTTAGTATTTTGTTCTCTCATTCAGCTATTCTCCTCTAGACAGAATGACAAAATGAAAAAAACTCACGTCAAAAAAAGAGAATAAGAGGCAGTACTGACTGCCAGGGACCTGATCGGGATGGAAATAAGATGTAAGATCTAGAGTTCAGAAAAAATTATTATAAAGATAGTATCTGGGCTTGAAAAAAGCATAAGAGACACTAGAAAATCCCTATCTGGAAAAATAAAAGAACTAAAATATAACCAAGTCAAAAACAAAAAGGCTATTAGTGAGATGCAATAGCAAATGGAGGCTCTAACTGCTAGAATAAATGAGGCAGAAGAGAGAATTAGTGATATAGAAGACAAAATGATGGAGAATAAAGATGCTGAGAGAAAAAGATATACAACTACTGGATCAGGAGAGGAGAATTTGAGATATAAGTGATACAATAAGGTGAAAAAAATATTAGAAAAATTGGGATCCCAGAAGAGGAAATGGGGGCTGGGGAGAAGGTATACTGGAGGAAATAATAGTGGAGAACTTCCCTAATCTGGGGAAGGAAACAGGCTTCTAAAGTCCAGTAGACACAGAAAATCAATAATTTGATCTATTAAAATTAAATACCCAACTTTTGTATCAACATGGATGAAATTGGAAGAGATTATGCTGAGTGAAATAAGTCAAGCAGAGAGAGTCAATTATCATAGGGTTTCACTTATTTGTGGAGCACAATAAATAACACGGAGGACATGGGGAAATGGAGAGGAGAAGGGAGTTGAGGGAAATTGGAGGGGGAGATGAACCATGAGAGACTATGGACTCTGAAAAACAATCTGAAGGTTATGAAGGGGTGGGGGTGGGAGGCTGGGGGAGCCTGGTGGTGGCTATTATAGAGGGCAACATATTGAATGGAGTACTGGGTATGGTGCATAAACAATGAATTTTGTTACACTGAAAAGAAATTAAATTTTTAAAAATGGAATCTTAAAAAAAAAAAGAAAAGAAAAAGGGAAAACAGGTCAAAACACCGACATATAATAGTGAAACTTAAAAATCTCAGAGACAAAGGGAAAATTTTAAAAGCAGCCAGGGACAAGAGATCTCTATGTAACATACAACGGTAGAAAGACTACACTACCAGCAGACCTATCCACAGAGACCTAGCACACCAAAAGGGACTGACTGGCATGATAACTTCAGGTTGCTAAATGAGAAAAAGATGCAGCCAAGAATATGTTTTCCAGCTAGGATGTCACTCAAAATAAAAGGACTGATAAAAAGGCTTCCAGGACAAAAAGAAACTAAAAATTTGTGAGCACCAAACCAGCCCTACAGGAAATATTACAAGGGATCCTCTAAACAAAGAGAGAGCCCAAAACTAATACAGATATATATATATGTGTGTGTATATATTAATATATACACATATATATATTATTAGTAAGAGTCACTATACAGATAATACAATTTTACTCAATTCACATCCTTCAATAGTTACTCTGAATGTAAATGGGCTAAAATGTCCCATTCAAAGACACAGGGATTCAGATTGGATACAAAATCAAGACTCATCAATATGCTATCTGTAAGAGATTAATTTTAAACCCAAAGACACCTCCAGATTTAAAGTAACAGGGGTGGATACAATTTATCAAGTGAATGGACATCAAAGAAAGCTGGGGTGGCCATCTTTATACCAGACAAATTAGATTTTAAAACAAAGACTGTAATAAGAGATAAGGAAGGACACTATATCATAATTCAAGGGTTTACCTAACAAGAAGATCAAAAACTATACATATTTATGTCCCTAACATGGGAGCAGCCAATGACATAAGCCAATTAATAACAAAACCAAGAAACCACATCAATAATAATAAAATAATAGTAGGGGATTTTAACACCTCCCTCATTGCAATGGACAGTTTGTCCAAGCAGAAGGTAAACAAGGAGATAAGGGCTTTCTTTAACACACAGAACCAGATGGAATTCACGGATAGATTCAGAACATTCCATCCTAAAAGGAAGAATACACATTCTTCTCAAGTGCACATGGAACATTTTCCAGAATAGATCATATACTGGGTCACAAATCATGTCTCAACTGGTACAAAAGGATTGTGACCATTCCTACATATTTTCAGGACACAGTGCTTTGAAACTGGAACTCAATCAAAAGAGGAAATTTGGAAAGAACTCAAACAGACGGAGGCAAAAGAGCATCTTACTAAAGAATGAATGGGTCAACTAGGAAGTTAAAGAAGAATTTTTTTAAAAATCATGAAAACAAATGAAAATGAAAATACAACTGTTCAAAACATAGGGGGTATAGCAAAGATGGTCCTAAGAAGGGAGTATATTGCAACACAAGACTTTCTCAAGGAAAAAGAATGGTCTCAAAAGCACGACCTCCCTTTACACCTAAAGGAGCTGGAGAAAAAAAAACAGCAAATAAAGCTTAAATCCAGCAGAAGAAGACAACTAATAATATGAGAGTGGAGATCAACGAAACAGAAACTAAAAGATCAGTAGAACTGATCAACAAAAATAGGAGCTGGTTCTTTGAAAGAATTAATAAGATTGATAAACCCCTGGCCAAACCTAAAAATAAGAAAAGAGAAAGGACCCAAATTAATAAAATCATGAATCAAAGAGGAGAGATCACAACCAATACCAAAGAAACAAAAAGGCTATTAATGAGATGCAATAAAAATGGAGGCATGAAATCCTAAGAACATACAAGCAAGTATATGCCAACAAATTAGGCAATCTGAAAGAAACAGATGCATTCCTAGAGACATATAAATGAACAAAACTGAAACAGGAAGAAATAGAAAAACTGAACAGACCCATGGCTAGCAAGGAAACTGAAGCAGTCATCAAAAATCTCCCAACAACCAAGAGCCAAGTGGCAGAGAGCTTCTCAGGAGAATTCTACCAAACAGTTAAAAAAGAAATGCCTATTCTTCTGAAGCTGTTTCAAGAAACAGAAAATGGAAGGAAAAATTGCAAACTCTTTCTATGAGGCCAGCATTATCTTGATCCCAAAACCAGACAAAGACCCCATCAAAAAGGAGAATCACAGAAGAATATCCCTGATGAACACTGATGCAAAAATTCTCACCAATATACTAGCTAATAGGATCCAAAAGTACAATAAAAGGATTTTCACCATGACCAGATGGGATTTATTCCTGGGCTGAAAGGGTGAGTCAACATTTACAAATCAAGCAATGTGATACACTGCATAAATAAAAGAAAGAAGAACCATATGATACTCTCAAAAGATGCAGAATAAGCATTTTACAAAGTACAGTATCCTTTCCTGATTACAACCCTTCACTATGTAGGGACAGAGTGAACAGACCTCAATATCATAAAAGCTATCCATGAAAAGCACCCAGCAAATATCATTCTCAATGGGGAAAACTGGAGCTTTCTTCCTGAGGTCAGGAACATGGCAGCAGTGTTCACTATCACTGCTGCTATTCATCATAGTACTAGAATTCCTAGCCTCAGCAATCAGACAAAAAGAAGTAAAAGGCATCAAAATTGGCAAGGAAAAAAATCAAACTCTCATTCTGCAGATGACATGATACTTTATGTGAAAACCCCCAAAAAACTCTACCACAAAATTGCTAGAAAAACCATCACTCAGCATCAGGGAAATACAAATCAAAACCACAATAAGATACCAACTCACACAGGTCAGAATGACTAAAATTAACAAGTCAGGAAATGACAGGTGTTGGCCAGGATGTGGAGAAAGGGGAACTCTCCTACACTGTTGGTGGGAATGCAAGCTGGTACAGCTATGCTGGAAAACAGTATGGAGGTTCCTCAAAATGTTGAAAATAGAGCTACTGTACAACCCAGCAACTGTACCACTGGGTATTTACCACAATGATAGAAACGTAGTGAAACGATGGGGCAGCTGCCTGCCAATGTTTATAGCTGCCATGTCCATAATAGCCAAACTATGGAAAGAGGCCAGATGCCCACTGACAGATGAATGGATAGAGAAGATGCGGTATATATATAAACATATACAGTGGAATGTTGCTCAGCCACAAAAAAATGAAATCTTCCCATTTGCAAGGACATGGATGGAACAAGAAGGTATTATGCTAAGCAAAATAAGTCAATCAGAGAAAGATGATTATCATATGATCTCACTGATATGTAGAATTTAAGAAAAAAAAAAAGAGGATCATAGGGGAAGAGAGGAAAAAATAAGATAAAACCAGAAAGGGGGAGAAACCATAAGAGACTCAATCACTAGAAACAGAGGGTTGCTGGAGGTGACAGGGTGGAGGGATAGGGTAACTGGGTGATGGACTCTAAGGAGGGCATGTGATGTAATGGGCACTCCGTATTATATAAGACTGATAAATCACAGGCTTCTATTTCTAAAACCAATAACACAAATATGTGAATTAATCACATTAAAATAAAAATTTAAAAAAAGAATTTTTCTAGGTTATCCCATTGTAGGCATATAATGGCTTATATGCTTTTTTTTAAAAGATTTTATTTATTTATTTGACAGAGAGAAAGATCACAAGTAGGCAGAGAGGCAGGCAGAGAGAGAGGGGGAAGCAGGCTCTCCGCTGTGCAGAGATCCCGATATGGGGCTTGATCCCAGGACCCTGAGATCATGACCTGAGCCGAAAGCAGAGGCTTAACCCACTGAACCACCCAGGCGCCCCGGCTTATATACTCTTTTATGACCCCTTGTGGTTTTATGGTATCAACTGGAACTCCACTTTTGTTTCTGATTATCCATTTGCGTCCACTCATTTTTTTCTTGATGAATATAGCTAAATATCTGTCAACTTTATTATTTCAAAGAACTAGCTCTTATTTTCATTGATCTTTTCTACTGTCATTTAGTCTCTATTTCATTTATTTCTCCTTTGATCTTTATTTCCTTCCTTTAGTAACTTTGGTCTTTTTCTTTTTCTTTAGATCTTTTATGTGTAGAATAAGATTATTTTTGATTTCTCTTTTGAAATATATATATATATTTATACACTACTATATATATATACTTTATATATATATACTACTCTCTCTCTATATATATACTTACTCTACACATATATATATTTGAAATATATATATATTTCAAAAGAGAAATCAAAAATAATCTTACTCTACATATATATATATATATATATATATATATATATATATATATATATATATGCCTGTATTGCTGTTAAATTTAACTCTTAAAACTGCTTGTGTTGTATTATACATGTTTTGGACTGTCATATTGCCATTTTTATTTGTCTCCAGGTACTTTGTTTTCTCTTTTGATCTCTGAATCAATCCAGTGAGTATTCAGTAGCATCTTGTTTCATCTCCACATATCTGTGATTTCCTACCAGTTGTCCTTGTATGATTGATTTGTATTTTTATAGCACTGTGATCAGAAAAGATAGTTGATATGGTTTCAACCTTTTTGAATTACTGAGACTTCTTTTGTGGCCTCAATATGATCCATCCTAGACAATGTTTCAGGGGTACTCTGTACTTTTAGATGGAGCATTTTTTTAATGTATCTATTAAGTCCATCTGGTCTAATGTGTCCTTTAAGGCCAATCTTTCCTTATTGTTTTTTTTGCCTGGAAAATCTATCCAGTGATGTCAGTTGGATATTAAAATCCCCTACTATTATTTTATTGCTTTCAAATTCTCCCTTAAACTCTATTAATCTTTGCTTTGTATATTTTGGTGTTTAAATATTTACAAACACTATATCCTCATGTTGCACTGATGCTTTTATCATTTGGTAACACCCTTCTATACCTTTAATTACCATTTTTGTTTGAGAGTTTGTCCGGTATATGCAGTTTCACAAGGGTTCATTTTTTTCTCCTTGAAAGCTTTCATTTTTCAAAGTTTTAGTTTAAACCCAGTTAGTTAAAATTCAAAGTTATATTGGTTTCAGGTGTGCAATATACTGATCACCACATCCATACAACACCCTGTGCTCATCACAAGTACACTCCATAATCATCAACAACTTAATCCATTGCATAACCACCACCCCTCTGATAACCATCAGTTTGTTCACAATTGTTAAGTCTGTTTCTACATTTGCCTCTCTTTTTTGTTCCCTTTGCTGTTTTGTTTTGTTCCTTAAATTCCACACATGAGTGAAGTCGTACAGTATTTGTCACTTTCTGATTAACATTTTTCACTTAGGATAATATCAAGTTCCATCCACATCATTGCAAATGGCAATATTTTAATACTTCTTATGGCTAATATTCCAGTGTGTATTTATATGTGTGTGTGTGTGTGTGTGTGTGTGTGTGTTCTTTATCCATTCATCAATCTATGAGCACATATTTTTCCATTCATCAGTCAATGGACACATCTAATTTATCCATTCATCACTTGATGGACACGTGGGCTGTTTTCATAGTTTGACTATTATAAAAACTAGAATGCATGTATACCTTTTTTAATTTTTTAAATTTTTTATCCCTTTTTAAAAAACATAGCCATTTTAACTTTTATTTCATTATGAGTATGTATCCCTTTGAATTAGCATTTCTGTATTCTTTGGGTAAATACCAAGTACTGCAATTGCCAGATCATAGGGTAGTTCAATTTTTAACTTTTTGAGGATCCTCTGTACAATTTCCCAGAGTTGCTACACCAGTTTCCATTCCCACCAGCAGGGTAATAGGGCTCCCCTTTCTTCACTTTCTCACCAACACCTGTTGTTTCTTGTGTTGTTGATTTTAGTCATTCTGTCAGGTGTGAGGTAATATATCAATGTTATTTAATTTTGTATTTCCCTGATTATCAGTGATGCTGAGCATCTTTTCATATGTCTGTTGGCCTTTTGCATGTCTTCTTTGGAAAAAAGCCTATTCATGTCTTCTGTCCATTTTTTAACTACATTGTCTTCAGAGGGTTGGGGGTTTGTCTTTTTTGTTTGTTTTTCTTTTTTTGTTTGTTTGTTTTTTTGTTTGTTTTTATGGGGCATCTGGGTGGCTCAGTTGGTTAAGCATCTGTTTTCGGCTCCGGTCATGATCCCTGGGTCCTGGGATCAAGCCAGCATCAGGCTCTGTGCTCAGAGGGGAGCCTCCTTCTCCCTCTCCCTCTGCCCTTCCAACCCCACTCATGGTCTCTCTTGTTCTGTTTTTGTTTTCTTGAGAGTGAGAGTGAGTGGGGGCAGGTGCAGAGGGAGAGAGTATCTCAAGCAGACTCTATACTGAGCAGAGTCTGATGCAGGGTTTGATCCAATACCCTAAGACCATGACCTAAGCCGAAACCAAGTGTTGTACAAAACCAAACCACCCAGGTGCCCCTAGGGTTTGAGTTTTATAACTTCTTTATATAGTTTGGATACCAAACCATTAATAGATATATCATTTGAATATATCTTCTCCCATTCCATTGGCTGACTTTTATTTTTGTTCATTGTTTCCTTCCATATCCACTAGCTTTTCATATTGATGAAGTCCCAAAAGATTATTTTTGCTTTGGTTTCATTTGCCTCAGGAGACATATCTACTAAGTTGCTACAACCAGTGTCAAAGAGGTTAATGCCTAGTTAATACCCTAGGATTTTTATGGCTTCAGGCCTTGCATTTAGATCTTTAATCCAGTTTTTTTTTTTTTGGTGTAAGAATGAAGCCTAGTTGCATTCTCTTGTATGTTGCTTTCCAGTTTTTCCAACCCAATTTGTTGGAGTTACTGTTTTTTTTCCATTGGATAGTCTTCCGTTTTGTCAAAAATTAATTCACCATATAGCTGTGGGTTCCTGGGTTATCTATTCTGTTCCATTGATCTATGTGTCTATTTTTGTGCAGGTACCATACTGTCTTGATGATTACGGCTTGTTGTAGTTCTGTGAAAAAGGCTGTTGGTATTTTGATAGGTACTGTATGAAACGTGTACATTGCTTTGGGTAATATAGACATTTTAACAGTGTTTGTTTCAATCCATGAGCATGTGATGACCTTCCATTTCTTTGTGTCAGCTTCAATATTTTTCATCCAGTGTTTTATAGTTTACAGAGTAAAGGTCTTTCATCTACTTAGTTAGGATTATTCCTAGGTACATTATTTCTGATGCAATTGAAAATGGAACTGATTTCTTAATTTCTTCTTTCTGCTGCTTCATTATTGGTGTATAGAAATGGAACAGATTTCTGTACATTGATTTTGGATCTTGCAACTTAACTGAATTTCTTTATCAGTTCTAACAGTGTTTTGGTAGTCTACTGGGATTTCTATATAGAATATCATGTTATCTGTAAATAGTGAAAGCTTGACTTTCCTTACTCATTTGGATGCCTTTTATATCTTTTTGTTATCTGATTTGTGATTAAGACTTCCAGTATTATGTTAAATAACAGTGGTGAGAGTGGAAATTCCCACATTGTTGCTGAGTGTAATTCCCCATTAAATATGCTGTTAGCTGTGGGTTTTTCATATTAGGCCTTTATGATATTGAAGTATGTTTCCTCTAAACCTACTCAGTTGAGGGTTTTTATCAAGAATGGATGCTGTACCTTGTCAAATGCTTTTTCTGCATCTATTGAAAGGTTCATATGTTTCTTATCCTTTCCCTTATGAGGTGTATCACATTGATTGATTTATAAATATTGTACCACCCTTATCACTGAGTAATAAATCCCATTTGATCATGGTGAATGATTTTATCAATATACTGTTGGATGTGTATTACTGGTATTTTATTAAGAATGTTTGCATCCATGTTCATCAGGGATATTGGCCTATACTTCTCCTTTTTAGTAGTCTTTATCTGGTTTTGGTTCAGGTTAATGCTGGTTCACAGAATGAATGTGGAAGTTTTCTGTCCTTTTCTACTTTTTGGAATGGTTTGAGAAGAATAGGTTTTAATTCTTCTTTACATATATGTTAGAAATTGCCTCTGAACCATCTGACTCTGGACTTCTGTTTATTGGGAGTTTTGGGGATGCAGGAAAACTGTCCTCAAAAGGTAAGTTTACAGTAATACAGGCCTCAAGAAGCAAGAAAAATATCATATAAACATTCTAAACTTACACCTAAAGGAGTTAGAAAAAGAACAACAATGAAGCCTAAAGCCAACAAAAGGGAACAAATAATACAGATTAGAGCACAAAATAATGATATAAAACCTAAAAACAACTACAACAACAACAAAAACCAATAGAACAAATCAAGAAACCAGTAGATGCTTCTTTGAAGAAAAAAAAATTGATAAATCATTATTCAGACTTAACAAAAAGCAAAGAGAAAGAACCCAAATAAATAAAATCACAAATGAGAAAGGGGACATAACAACCAACACCACAGAAATACAAACAATTATAGGAGAATACTGGGAAAAACTATATGACAACAAATTCGACAATCTTAAAGAAATTAATTCCTAGAAACATAAAAACTACCAAAAACTGAAATAGAAATAAATAGAAAACCTGAAGATACCAATAACCAGCAAAGGAACTGAATTAGAAATCAAAAGTTCCCAACATGCAAAAGACTAGTTTTCTTTTCATTTCCATTTGCATTGAACATCTTTTTCTATAATTTCACTTTCAGTTTCTTTGTGTTCTTAGACCTGAAATGAGTATGCAGACAGCATAATAATGAGTTTTGGTGTTTTTTTTTTAATCAATTTATCTACTCTATGTCTTTGACTAGAGAATTTAGTCCATTTAACCTTACAGTATTTATAGATAGGAATGTACTTACTGACAATTGTTGAGTATTTTCTGGCAGATTTTTTACTTCCTCTCTTTTCATTTCTTCCTTCCTTTCTTTCTTTCTTTTTTATTCAGCACTCTTACTTGTGGTTGGGTAATTTTCTTTAGTGTATGTGTTTTTCATTTTCTGTGTTCTACTATAGATTTCTGCTTTGTATTAAGTGAGTTTCACATTTAATATCCTATACATATCACTCTATTTTAAGGTGATAATATCTGATGCATGAATACATTCTAGAACTACACATCTTTATCGCACCTCACGTGTTATTTTTTTTATGTTTATTTTTTTAACTTATTTTTTTATTGATGTTGATTTTAACTCTGGTCATTTTGGATGCCTACCAGGAAAGATGGTAGAGAAGGAGGACCCAAGCTCACCCTATACCACGAGATATAATCCACATCTTAGTCAATAAACTGGAGAGTAATCTGAATACTGTCAGAACAAACTCAACAACTAAATACAGAGGAAAAGCTGCATCTGAGAGGTTAGGAAGCTCAGAAAGGCAGAGAGAGGCTTCTGCAGAAGGGAGGGAGCTGTGTGTATGGAGAGGGTAAAGAAACAGGCCTTAACACCAAGAAACTTGCAGTGAGAAGAATAATCCCCATAATGTTTGACTTTGAAAACCAGAGGGGCTGAATTTTTTAAGATTGTATAATCAGTGGGACTTGGAGCCTGCAGCTTTAAAACTCAGCTGATTCAGCACTAAAGCAGCCAGGAGGGTGAGCAATTGCTGGGCCACTGCCCTTAAAGAGACAGCAACCTGCACAGAGAAGCAATATAGAATTAGTAGTTTACACAATGCTGGGGAGCAAACAGGAGACAGATCTATTCGTACTGATTTCAAAGCAAGTTGGGGGACTTTAAAAATGAAGGACCCAACAGATAAGATTTTTACCCCCACCTCTCAGCATAAACAAATTGTCATCGGCAGGAGGTAGAACTGCACAGACACTGGCTATCTAACTTACGGGCAGTAGTTACCTCCGTGAGTTCTCCTGAGCACTCAACCACTCCAAGCCTGCATCCCTGTGACTGTGGGCTCAGGGCAAATTTGCTAAAACCACACACTCTTCACCCACTCACCAGTGCATAGGTGCCCCTATCCACTAAGCCCAGCCATCTCATAAGATATAGCTACCTTGCCACACTGAGCCATAATGACCATACAATAACCAGCTGCTGAGTGGTGCTGCTGCTGCAGGCCACTCCTTACCATATGCTCCAAGCCACTATCGTGTACCAAGCCCAACCACATCCAGGCATCATGACGTACAGCTCCCAGCCTCTGACCCCAGGCCAACCTGGCAAGCAGTTCCCAGCCAATGCAGTATTTCTGTGGATGCAGCATAGGACTAGTGGCCCAGTACAACTGTTGCTAACACTGCTACCCTACTCCCAAGTTTCTGGGTAGGCATGACCCTTATAGCTACCCTGCTTAGATCCCACTAACAATACAGAGAGCAAATACAGCCCACAACAGGCAGAGAGAAAATACAGCCCACAACATCCCACAAAGGAAAAGTGACTCAGACACAACAGCAGAGCACAAGCAACACACAAACACACACAGAGGATATGCTCCTGAAATGCAAGATTCAGGCAAACATGGGATAGTGCACTTCAGAGAACTCCAGGATCTCTTCCTTATAAAAGCACTACTTTGAAGAGCAGAAGACATAGCTGACTTTATTAACACAGAGAAATAGACACAGAGAGGGAGGGGAAAGGGGAAAAAAACTTCTCCCAAATGAAAGAAGAGAAAAAAGCCATGGCTAAAGATCTAAGTGAAACAGATATAAATAATGTGCCTAATAGAGAATTTAAAGTATTGTTCATAAGAATACTCATGAACTTAAGAAAGGAGTAGAAGACATGAGAGACCTTAACACCCAGATAAAAAATAACATAGCAGAGATAAAGGGGCCAATAAACAAAATGAGACACATACATGCTTGATGGAATGAAGAGAACATTAGAAGAAGCAGAGGAACAAATTAGTCATCTAGAAGACAAAATAATGAAAGGTATTCAAGGTGAACAAAAAAAGAGAGAAAAAGAATTATGCCTAATGAGAATAGACTTTGGGAACTCACAGACTCATCAAATTTAATAACATTTGTATTATGGGAGTCCCAGAATAACAGCAGAAAAGGGGGCAGAAAATTTATGTGAAGAAATAACAGCTGGAAACTTCCCTAATCTAAGAAAAGAAACAGATACATCGATCAGGAAACAAAGAAAATTCCATCAAAATCAACAAAAACAGGCCAACACCAACACATACTGTAATTAAATGTGCAAAATATAGTGACAGAGACAAAATCTTAAAAGCAAAAAAACAAAAGAGACAGTAACTTAAAAGGGAAAGCCAATTATCAGGACACTTTTAAATGGAAAATTTGCAAGCCAGAACAGAGTGACATAATATATCAAAGTGCTGAAAGGGAAAAATCTAAAGCACAGAATACTTTATGAAAGGCTATGATTCAGAATAGAAGGAGACAGAAAGAGTTTCCGGACAAACAAACAAACATCAACTTAAAAGAATTCATGACAACTAAACCAGCCCTGCTACAAATAGTTAAGGGGACTCTGAGTGGAAAGGAGAAACAAAAAGTGACAGTATAAACAAAGATTGACAGGAAACAAAAGCAGTAAAAATGAATATTTCGGTAAAAAGTCAGTCAATGATTTCACAAAATAAAAGGATATAAATTATAACAACATACACATTAAGCATGGGGATTAGAGCAGTAAGGAATGGGTTCAAACTTAAAAAACCATCAACTTAATATAGACTCCAATAAAAAGAACAGGTTACATACAAAACTAATGGTAACCATATAAAAAGAATCATCAATAAATATGCAAAAAATTGAGAGAAAAAAATCCAAATGTTACAGTAATGAAAATCAGGAAAACATGAAAAACAAGAAACAGAGAAAATATTCAGAAACAACTACACAATAAATAATAGACAATAAACACATATCTATCAATAATTACTTTGAATATAAATGACCTAAAAGCTCTAATCAAATAATAGGGTGATGTAATGGGTACAAAACAAGACCCATCTATATGCTATCTAGAGAAGACTGATTTTAGACCTAAAGAAACCTGCAGATTGAAAGTGAGGGAATGGAGAAACATCATGCAAGTGTTAGCCAAAAGAAAGTTGGACTAGCAATGTTTACATCAGAATGTTTACATCAGAAAAAAAAAAAAGACATTAAAAAACAGTAGGAGGGAAAGATGGCAGAGGAGTAGGGACCCTATTTCAACCAGTCCCCTGAATAGAGCTATATATCTACCAACCACTCTAAATACCCATGAAATCAGTCTGAGATAGAAGAAGATATATCTGGATCTCTACAAACAGAATATCTCTGGTGGCTGGTATCAAGGTATGATGTGGGAAGTTGTGATACTGGACAGATACTGGAAGATAAATGGAAGGGGAAGGGAAGGATCCAGGAACCTCTGCAGCCAGAGTACAAAAGCCTCCCATGCCGGGAACTGGGCAAAGACTCACAGACTGGTAGTGGGGTAGGGAGACAATGGGGCAACCCCCCAGACTGAAACCTGGAGCTGCAGGAGCACACATGCAAACTGGGGGTGGCTGGCAATTTTAGTAGCACAAAGAGCAGTAACATGCCTGGACCTGGAAGTGAGGGCTGGGAGTGCTACTGTGGGGCTCACAACCCAGGACACTGTGGGTTTTAGCAGCACAAACAAAATGGAGACAGTGTGGGGCTCACAACCCAGGACACTGTGGGTTTTAGCAGCACAAACAAAATGGAGACAGTGTGGCATGGAGAGCGCACTGAGAGGCAGACTGTGATCTCTCTGTTCTGAGATAGAGCTTTGGATCAGTCAATTCTGCTCTGACTCACGAGGGGGGGAAATGCAGAAAGCCACCAGAGAACAAAAGCCCCCCAAAACTGGTTTTCACTGAGCCCATCCCCCCATAGGGGACAGGGCAACTCTGCCCAAACAGGGTTGCCTGAGTAACAGCATGACAGGCCCCTCGATCAGAAGACAGCCTGGAAGAACAAAAGGTCAATAACCCTAACGTTCCTAAAAAACAGATACATCTCATTTGGGTGGTAGTCAGTAATTTGGATTCTGTACATTCCCTAAACCACACTGCAGCAGAATGACTAAGAGAAGGAATCCCTAACACAGGAAAAATTCAGACTGTGACCTCTGCCACCAAACAAATAGATACACACATAAGCAAGATGTCGAAAACAGACTTCAGGGTAAGTTATGCAGACAATAGCTACAATGGAGAAAACCATTAATGGCAACACAGATTCTCTAAGGGTAGAACTGAGAGCTGATCTAGAGGATCTTGAAACAGCTATCTATGAGATCCAATCTAATCTACATACTCTAACAGCTAGGGTAAACAAGGCTGATGAAATAATTACTGATCTAGAAGACAAACTGATAGAAAAGAAGGAACAGGAGGAATCCTGGAAAAATAGCTTAAAATCCATGAATACAAAATTAAAAAAATAAACAATGCCAACACACATTCCAAGGTCAGAATTATTGGGATCCTTGAGGGTGGGTGGACACAGAGAGAGGCCTAGAAGATACATTTGAGCAAATCATAGCTGAGAACTCCCCTAATCTGGGAAAGGAAATGAGTATTTGTGTCCTAGAGGCAGAAAGGACCCCTCCCAAGATCAAGGGAAATACCAACGCCCAAGTATATAGTAGTAAAACTCACAAATCTTAGAACCAAGGAAACCATCTTAAGGGCAGTTAGGGGCAAGAGATATCTTACGTACAGAGGAAAGAACATCAGAATAATGTCAGACCTGTCCATAGAGCCCCAGCAAGCCAGAAAGGAAAGGCAAGACATACTGAGGGTAATAAATGAGAAGAACATGCAGCCATGAATATTTTATCCACCAAGTCTGTCATGTGCAATGGATGGAGAGATAAAAAGCATCCAAGACTGGCAAAAACTGAAAGACTATGTGACCACTAAACCAGCCCTGCAAGAAAAATAAACTGGGATTCTATAAAAGAAGAAGGACCCCAAGAGTGATATGCAAAAGAAAAGTACAAAGAAAATCTATAGAGGGGCGCCTGGGTGGCTCAGTGGGTTAGGCCGCTGCCTTCGGCTCGGGTCATGATCTCAGGGTCCTGGGATCGAGTCCCGCATCGGGCTCTCTGCTCAGCAGGGAGCCTGCTTCCCTCTCTCTCTCTGCCTGCCTCTCCATCTACTTGTGATTTCTCTCTGTCAAATAAATAAATAAAATCTTTAAAAAAAAATCTATAGAAACAAAGACTTCACAGACAACATGATGACAATAAACTCTTATCTTTCAATAATTACTCTCAAGGTGAATGGCCTTTTAGGCCATTTTATGCTCCTCTTAAACAGCACAGGGTTGCAGATTGGATAAAGAGACAGTACCCATACATATGCTGTCTATAAGTGACATATTTTGAACCTACAGATACATCCATACTGAAGGGAAACAGATGGAGAACCATCTTTCATGCCAATGGACCACATAAGAAAACTGAGGCAGCAATTCTCCTATCTGACAAATTAGATTTTAAGGTAAAGACTACAGTTAGAGATACAGAAGGACATTATATCACTCTTAAAGGGTCTATCTAATAAGAATATCTAACAATTGTAAATACCTATGTCCCCAACATGGGAGCAGCCAAACACATAAGTCAACCCTTAACCCAAACAAAGACACATACTGATAATAAAACATTAATAATAGGAGACCTCAACACTCCACTCTCTGTAATAGATCATCTATGCAAAAAATCAACAAAGAAACAAGAGCTTTGAATGACATACTGGACCTCATAGATATAACATTCCACCCTAAAACAACAGAATACTCATTCTTCTCAAGTGCATATGGAACTTTCTCCAGAATAGACCACATACTGGGTCACAAATCAGGTCTCAACCGATACCAAAAGACTGAGATTCTTTCCTGCATATTCTCAGACCACGATACTTTGAAACTGGAACTCAATCCCCAGAAAAGTTTGGAAGAAATTCAAACACTTAGCTAAAGACCATCCTGCTCAAGAATGTTTGGGTCAAACAGGAAATCAAAGAACTTAAACAATTCATGGAAAACAATGAGAATGAAAACACTTTGGTCCAAAACCTATGGGATACGGCAAAGGTAGTCCTAAGGGGGAAGTACGTAGTCATCCAAAACTCACTAAAAAAAATGTAGAGAAATTATGAATACACAAACTATCTTTTATACCTTAAAGTACTAGAGAATCAACAACAAATTAAGCCTAACCCATGCATGATAAGGGAAATAATTAAGATTAGAACAGAGATTGATGAATCAGAGATAAAAAAATATAGTAGAACATATCAACGAAACTAGAAGCTGATTCTTTGAAAGAATTAATATGATCAATAAACCACTGGCAGACATGTCCAAAAGAAAAGAGAAAGGACCCAAATTAATAAAATTATGAACGAAAGGGGAGAGAACACAACTAACACAAAGGAATAGAAATAATCATCAGAAATTATCATCAACAGCTATATGTCAGTAAGTTAACCAATCTAGAAGAAATGGATGCATTCCTGGAAACCTATAAACTACCAAGACTGAAACAGGAAGAAATTGACAACCTGAATAGACCAATATCTAGTAATGAGATTGAAGCAGCAATCAAAAACCTCCCAAAACACAAGAGTCCAGGACGTGAAAGATACCCTGGGGAATTATACCAAACATTCAAAGAAGAACTAATACCTATTGCCCTGAAGCTGTTTTAAAAAAACAGAAATAAGGAAAACTTCCAGATTCTTTCTAGGAGGTCAGCATTACCTTGATCCCCAAACCAGGCAAAGACCCCATCAAAAAGGAGAATTTCAGACCAATATACCTGATGAATATGGATGAAAAAATTCTCAACAAGATACTAGCTAATAGGATCCAGCACTACATTAAAAGGATAATCTACCACACCAGGTGGGATTTATCCCTGGGATGCAAGGGTGGTTCAACATTGTTAATTAATTAACATTAATTAATTAGTAACTTAATCAATAATTAATTAATTAATTAAAATTTTGAAAGTTAATAGAAATTAAGTAATTTAATTAATAAAATTAATAGAAAAATAATAAATTAATAAAAATTAATAGAAGAGAGAAAAATTATAGAAAAAATTAATAGAAGGAGAGAGAAAAACCACATGTTCTTTTGAATGGATGCAGAAAAAGCATTTAACAAAATATAGCATCCTTTCCTGATTAAAACTCTTCAGAGTATAGTGATGGGGGAACATTCCTCAATTTTATAAAATCCATCTATAAAAAACCCAGAGTAAATATCATTCTCAATGGGAAAAAGCTGACAGCCTTCCCTTTGAGATCAGGAACATGATAAGAATGGCCACTATCACCATTGTTGTTCAACATAGTACTAGAAGTCCTAGCAACAGCAATCAGACAACAAAAAGAAATAAAAGTTATTCAAACTAGCAAAGAAGTCAAACAAATTCTCTCCCCACACAGATGACATGATACTTTATATGGAAAACCCAAGACTCCACCCCCAAAGCAATTCAGTAATGTGGCAGGACACAAAATCAATGCACAGCAGTCAGTTGCAGAAATAGAAATTAAAGAATCAACTGCATTTACAATCGCACCAAAAACAAGATATCTTGGAATAAACCTAACTAAAGGGGTGAAGGATCTATACTCTAGGAACTACAGAATACTCCTGAAAGAAATCAAGGAAGACACAAAGAAATCAAAAGAAGATACAAAGAAATCAAGGAAGACACAAAGAAAAATATTCCACGCTCATGGATCGGAAGAATAAATTTTGTTAAAATGTTGATGGAGCAGCCTATACTTTCAACACCATCCTGTTCAAAATACCAACAGCATTTTTCAAAGTGCTGGAACAAAAAATCCTAAAATTTGTATGGAACCAGAAAAGACCCCAAATTGGCAAGGAAATGCTGAAAAAGTAAACAATGCTGGGGGTATCATGCTTCCTTATTTCGAGCTATATTACAAAGCTGTGATCACCAAGAGAGCATAGTACAGGCACAAAAGCAGATACATATACCAATGGAACAGAATATAGAGCCCAGATATGGGCCCTCAATTCTATGGTCAACTAATCTTCAAAAAAGCAGGAAGAAGTATCCTATGGAAAAAAAGACAGTTTCTTCAATAAATGGTGCTGGGAAAATTGGACAGCTATATACAGAAAAAGGAAACTCGACCATTCTCTGACACCATACACAAAGATACATTCTAAATGGATGAAAGCTCAATATGAGACAGGAATCCACCAAAATCCTAGAAGAGAACATAGGCAGTAACATCTTTGACATCAACCACAGCAGCTTCTTTCAAGACAGGGGGAAAAAAGCAAATATGAACTTTGGGGCTTCATCGAGTTTCCTGCCCACCAAAGGAAACAGTCAACAAAACCAAGAGGCAATCAGGGAATGGGAGAAGAAATTTGCAAATGACACTACAGACAAAGGGCTGATATTTAAGATCTGTAAAGAATTTCTAAAACTCAACACTCAAAAAACAAATAATCAAGTCAAAAAATGGGAAGAAGACATGAACAGACACTTCTTCAAAGAAGACATACAAATGGCTATCAGACACATGAAAAAGTGTTCATCCGCATTAGCCATCAGGGAAATTCAAATGAAAACCACACTGACATACCACCTCACACCACATAGAATGGCAAAAATTGACAAGGCAAGAAACAACAAATGTTGGAGGGGTTGTGAAGAAAGGGGAATCCTCTTACTCTGTTGGTGGGAATGAAAGCTGGTACAGCCACTTTGGAAAACAGTATGGAGGTTCCTCAAGGCATTAAAAATAGAGGTACCTTACAACCCAGCAACTGGACTACAGGGTGTTTACCCCAAACATAGACATGTAGTGAAAAGAAAGGACACATGCACCCCAATGTTCATAGCAGCAATGTCCAGAATAGCCAAACTGTGGAAAGAGCTGAAATGCCATTCAACAGACAAATGGATAAAGGAGATGTGGTCCATATATACAATGGAATATTACTCAGCCATCAGAAAGGATGAATATCCAACTTTTGCATCAATGTGGATGGAACTGGAGGAGATTATGCTGACTGAAATAAGTCAAGCAGAGACAGTCAATTATCATATGGTTTCACTTACTTGTGGAACATAAGGAATAGCATGGAGGACATTAGAAGGAAGGTTAAAATGAAGGGAGAGAGGAATCAGGAGGGAGATAAACCATGAAAGACTATGGACTCTGGGAAACAAACTGAGAGTTTTAGAGGGCAGGGGTGTGGAGGGATGGTTTATTAGCCCGCTGATGGGTACTAAGGAGGGCATGTATTGCATGGAACGCTGGGTGTTATACACAGACAATGAATCATGGAACACTGCATCAAAAACTAATAATGTAGTGTATGGTGGCTAACAAAAACAAACAAACAAATAAGTAAATAAATAAAAATGCACGGTAATCCAGGGCAAAAAAAAAAAAAAAAAAGACACTATAAAATGACTAACAAGAGACAAAGAAGTACACTATATAATAATAAAGGAGAAAATCCAAGAAGAAAATATAACAATTATAAGGATTTATGCACCTAACATAGCTGCACACAAATATATAAAACAGTTAATAAACAATTATGAAGGAACTAATTGACAATAATACAATTATAAAGAGTATTTTTTTAAGATTTATTTTTTAATTTGACGGAGAGAAATCACAAGTAGGCAGAGAGGCAGGCAGAGAGAGAGGGAGGAGGAAGCAGGCTCCCCACTCAGCAGAGAACCCGACGCGGGCAGAGGCCAAAGGCAGAGGCTTAACCCACTGAGCCACTCAGGTGCCCCGACAATAATACAATTATAGTACAGAATTTTATCACCCCACTTAGGTTAATGGACAGATTATCTGAACAGAAATGCAAGAAGGAAACAATGGCTTTAAATGACACACTGGAACACATGAATCTAACAGATATATTCAGAACATTCCTTCCTAAAACAGCAAAATACACATGCTTTTCAAGTGTACATGGAACATTATCCAGAATAGATCACATATCATCCCACAAAACACCCTCAACAAATTAAACAATATGAAATTCATACCATGCATCTTTTCTGACCAGAATACTATGAAACTAGAAGTCCATTACAATAAAAAATCTGGAAAGAGTACAATAAGTGGAGATTAAATAACATGTTAACTCAACAATGATAGGTCAAAGAGGAAACAAAGGAAGAGATTTAAAAATACATGGAAGCAGATAAAAATGAAAATACAACAGTGCAAAATCCCTGGCACAGAACGGTGATTGTAAAAGGAAAGTTTGTGGCAATATAGGCCTTCTTGAAGAAGCAAGAGAAAACCCAAATAAACAACCTAACATTACATCTAAAGGAGCTAGAAAAAGCAGGACAAACTATATGTAAAGCCAGTAGAAAGAAGGCAATAAAAAGGGTAGAGCAGTAATAAATGACAGAGATACTAAAACAAACAACTGAACAGATCAATAAAACCTAGAACTTGGTTTCTTGAAAAAATTAATAAAACTGATAAACTTCTAGCCAGACTCAAGAAAAAAACGAGAAAGGGCTCCAATAAATAAAATCCCATATGAGAAAGGAGAAATAACCAATACCACAGAAATAAAAAGAATTATAAGAGAATATAATGAAAAACAATATGCCAACATATTGAACAACATGTAAGAAATGGATAAATTCAATAAATATATTACCAAACTGAAACACGCAGAAACATACATTTTTTAAGATCTTATTTATTTATTTATTTATTTATTTAATTTGACAGAGAGAGAGAGAGAGAAAGAGAGAAAACGAGTAAGCAGAAGGAGCAGCAGAGGAAGAGGAAAAAGCAGGCTCTCCACTGAGCAAGGAGCTCAATGTGAGGCTCAATCCCAAGACCCCAGGATCATGACCTGAGCCAAAGGCAGACGCTCAATGACTGAGCTACCCAGGTGCCCCAAGAAACATAAAATTTGAACAGACCAATAACCAGCAAAGAAAATGAGTCAGTAATTAAAAAAACTCCCAGCCACAAAAGTCTAGGACCAAGGGGCTTTACAGGTAAATTATACCAAATACTTAAAGAGTTAATACCTCCTCTTCTCAAACAATTCCAATATAAACTTCCCAATTCATTCTATGAGGCCATCATTACCCTGATACCAAACCAGATAAAAGACACCACTAAAAACAAATGACAGGCTGATCCTTGATGAATGGAGATTCAGAAATATTCACCAAAATGCTAGTAAACGAAATTCATCAATACATTAATAAAATCATTTAACAAGACAAAGTAGAATTTATTCCTGGGTTGGAAGGGTGGTTCAATATTTGCAAATAAATCAACGTGACACATCACATAAATAAAAGATAATAATCATGTGTTGAACATCTGTTGAACGGTCAACAGAAAAAAGCTTTTGACAAAGTACAGAATCCATGATAAAAACCCTCAACTAAGTAGGTTTAGAGGGAACATACCTCAACATGATGAAGGCCATATACAGAAAAACGGAAAGCTAACATCATCCTCAATGGGGTACAACTGAGAGCTTTTCCTCTATATTCAGAAACAAGATAGGGATTGTCTACTCTCACCACTGTTAACATAGTACAGGAAGTCCTGATCACAGCAATCAAACACAAAGAAATAAAAGGCATCCAAATCAGTAAGAAGAAATCAAATTTTCACCATTTCCAGTTGTCATGATACTTTATATAAAAAAAACCAAAGACACCACCAAAAGACTGCTAGAACTGGGGCGCCTGGGTGGCTCAGTGAGTTAGGCCGCTGCCTTCGGCTCAGGTCATGATCTCAGGGTCCTGGGATCGAGCCCCACATCGGGCTCTCTGCTCAGCGGGGAGCCTGCTTCCCCCTCTCTCTCTGCCTGCCTCTCTGCCTACTTGTGATCTCTATCAAATAAATAAATAAAATCTTTTAAAAAAAAAACACTGCTAGAACTGATAAATAAATTTAGTTAAGCTGCAGGATACAAAATCAACATAAGAAATCTGTTGCATTATTATACATTAATGATAAAGCAGCAGAAAGAGAAATTAAGGATTCAATCCAACTTATAATCGCACAAGAAATAATAAGATACATAGGAATAAACCTAACGAAAGAAGTAAAAGACCTAGACTGCGGAAAGTATAAAACACTGATGAAAGAAACTGAGGATCATAGAAATAGAAGACATTTCATGCTCAAGGATCAGAACGAATATTGTTAAAATGTCTATTCCACCCAATGTAATCTACACATTTACTGCAATCCCTATCAAAATACCACCAGCATTTTTCAGAGTTAGAACAAATAATCCAAAAATTTGTAGGGAACCACAAAATACCTTGAATAACCAATGCAATCCTGAAAAAGAAAAGCAAAGCTGGAGGCATCACAATTCTGGACTTCACATTATATTACAAAGCTATGGTGATCAGAACAGTATGGTAGTAGTACAAAAATGGACACATATATTAACAGAAAAGAACAGGAATCCCAGAAATGAACCCACAAATATATGGCCAATTAATCTAGAAACACAGAAAGGGTCACCTGAGTGGCTCAGTGGGTTAATAACTGCCTTTGGCTCAGGTCATGATCTCAGGGTCTTGGGATCGAGTCCCACATCTGATTCCCTGCTCAGCAGGGAGCCTACTTCCCCCCTCTCTCCCTGCTGCTCTGCCTACTTGTTATATCTTTCTCTGCGTCAAATGAATAAATAAAATCTTTAAAATAAAAACAGGAAAGAATATCTAACAGGAAAAAGAGAGTCCCTCCAACAAATGGTGTTAGGAAAACTGGATAGCCACATGCAAAAGGAAGAAACTGTACCACGTTCTTACACTGCACACAAAAATAAATTCAAAATGGATGAAAGACCTAAATGTGAGACAGGAAACCATCAAAAATCCTGAAAAAAAACAGAGGCAGTAATCTCTTTGACTCAGCCATAACAACTTCTTTCTAGATATATCTCCTGAGGCAAGGGAAACAAAAGCAAAAATAAACTACTGGGGGCACATCAAAATAAAAAGTGTCTGCACAATGAAGGAAACAATCAACAAACCTAAAAGGGAACCTAAGCAATGGGAGAAGATATTTGCAAAGGACATATCTGATAAAAGGTTAGTATCCAAAATATATATGGAACATATAAAACTCAACACTCAGAAATCAAATAATCCAGTTAAAAAATGGACAGAAGAAATAGTCTTCCAAAAACAGACATACAGATGGCCCACAGACACATGAAAAGATGTTCATCATCACTTACTATCTGGGAAATTCAGATCAAAACTACAATGAGATATCACCTCATACTTGCCAGAATGGCTAAAATCAACAACACAAGAAAAAAAAGGTGTTGGTGAGGATATGAAGAAAGGAGAACCATCTTGCACTGTTGGTAGGAATGCAAACTGGGTGCAGCCACTCTGGATAGTATGGTGGTTCCTCAAAAAGTTAAAAGTCAAACTACCCTATGATCCAGCAACTGCAATACCGGGTAATTACCCAAAGAATACAAAAACACTAATTCAGAGGGATATATGAATCCATATTTTTATAGCAGCATTTTTTTACAATAGCCAAGACACATGCAGCAACACACATGTGCATCAATTGATGGATAAAGAAGAATACAGACAATGGGATATTATTCAGTTTTTAAAAAGAATGCAATCTTGTCATTTGTGATGACATGGATGGAGCTACAGAGTATAATGCTAAGTGAAATGGCAGTCAGAGAAAGACAAATACCGTTATGTTTTCATGCACCCGTGGAATTTAAGAAGCAAAAGAAAGGAGCAAAGGGAAAGAAAGAGACAAATCAAGAAACAGACTCTTACTTATAGAGAACAAACTGATGGTTACCAGATGAGTTTTGGGGGAATGGGTTAAATAGGTGATGGGGATTAAAGAGGGCACTTTTCATGATGAGCACCAGGTGATGTATGGAATTGCTGAATCACTATATTGTCCAGCTGAAACTAATAAAACACGGTTAAGCAACAAAATTTAAAACTAAAAAAGAAAAGATTTAATAAATAAAACTTTTCATTTTGTGTATCCCTGTAACAATTACTATATAATTTTAACACTTTTTTTGTTCTGAAATTCATATTAGCTTTATATATGTTTAATCCCCTATCTTTAATACATGCTTGTCTTTTTCAGTGAGATATTTTACTTTCATACAATTTCTTATTACTAGTTAATTCCTTTTCTTTTCTGAAAAAAGTTATCTCAACATTTTTTTTTAGATTTAATTTTTTTTCAGTGTTCCAAAATTCATTGTTTATGCACCATATCCAGTGGTCCATGTAATACATGCCCTCCACAATACCCACTACCAGGCTCTCCCTACCCCCACACCCCTCCAAAACCTTCAGTTTGTTTCTCAGAGTCCACAGTCTCTCATGGTTTGTCTCCCCTCCAGTTCCCCCCAACTCACTTCTCCAACATTTCTTTTATGACTGTTTTAATTTTGACAAGTTCATTTATTTTTTGCTTGTCTGGAAAACTATTTATCTCCCCTTAAATTCTGAATAATATTACCAAGTAGGATTCTTGGTTGGACATTTTCTTGTTTTGTTTTTTTTTTTTCCTTTCAGCACCTTCAATATACCATGTCATACCATGCCACTCCCTTTTGACCTACAAAGTTTCCAGTGAAAAATCAGCTGATGGGCTTATGGGGGCCCTTTTTAAAATATTTTATTTATTTATTTGACAGAGAGAAAGATCACAAGTAAGCAGAGAGGCAGGTAGAGAGAGAGAGAAGAGGAAGCAGGCTCCCCACTGAGCAGAGAACCCGATGTGGGGCTTGATCCCAGGACCCTGAGATCATGACCTGAGCAGAAGGCAGAGGCTTTAACCCACTGAGCCACCCAAGCACCCCTGTGGGGGCCCTTTTAATGCAACAATTCATTTATCTCTGGCTGCTCTTAAGATTCTCTTTAATCTTTAACATTTTAAATTGAATGTTCTTTATTTTTTTTAAAGATTTTATTTATTTATTTGACAGAGATCACAAGTAGGCAGAGAGGCAGGCAGAGAGAGAGAGAGAGAGAGAGAGAGAAGCAGGTTCCCTGCGGAGCAGAGAGCCCGATGCGGGGCTCGATCCCAGGACCCTGAGATCATGACCCAAGCCGAAGGCAGCAGCCCAAACCACTGAGCCACCCAGGCGCCCCTTGAATGTTCTTTAATGTAGAACTCTTTTTTTCTTATTTGGAACTCTGTGGGCTCCCTGGAACTGAATATCTGTTTCCTTCCCTACATTAGGGAAATTTTTAGCCATAATTTATTGAAATAAGTTTTCTACCTTTTTTGCTTTTTCTTCTGTCTTCATTTGGGACTCCCTATAATGCAGATGTTATTCTGCTAGATGTTGTCTAGTATGTACCTTAAACTATCTTAATTTTTCTATTTTTTTCCCCTTTTCCTATTCTTGGTACTTCTGATGTCTTGTCTTCCATGTTGCTCATCTGTTCTATTTTGTTTATTCTGCCATTGAACCCTCTAGGTATATTTACCACTTCACTTATTGTATTCTTCAGCTTTGTGACTTCTCTTTGTTACTTTCTTGTGGTTTATATCTCTCTGTTGAAGTTTTCACTGTGTTCATCCATTCCTCTCCTGAGTTTGGTAAGCATATTTATGACCATTACTTTGAATTCTTTATCAGGGAGATTACTTATCTCTACTTCATTAAGGTCTTTTTCTGAGGTTTTCTCATTCTTTCATCAGGAACATATACCTGTCTGCTCATTTTGCTTGACTCCATTTATGTTTCTATGTGTTAGGTAAAATAGTTACCTTTCCTCTTTAAAAAAATTTAATTATAGCTAACACACAATGTTATATTAATCTCAGGTGTACAACATAGTAATTTGATAAGTTTACACATTATACTATGTTCACCAGAAGTATAACTACTGTCTGTCACCATATACTGCTATTAAAATATGACTTACTACATCCCCTATTTGGTAATTTTTACCCTATGATTTATTTATCCCATAACTGAAAACCTGTATCTCTCATCCCCTTCACCCATTTTACCAATTACACTACTTCCTTCCCGGATGGCAATCACAAGCTTCTTCTCTGCATTTATGGGTCTGCTTCTGCTTTTTGTTCATTGGTTTTACTTTTTAGATTCCACATATAAATGAAATTATATAGTGTGATCTTGCATTGGAGATAAATCTTATCAGTTCAACCATGGCCTAGCTTATGGCTGTTTCTCATACCCCTGAGATTGTCTATAAGTAGCACAATTTGTTCTTGATAGGTCTCAGTTGTTGAGGGTATGCCAAGGAAGGGATCTCAAGACAGTGTCTAGTTTCAGGCTAATTTTAAGACAGATTATCAGGCAATATATTCTTAAGATATGCAAATATGTAGTCTTTGGGTCCACAATCATAAAACCTGTTGACTTCCAGACCAATTCCAGAGGTGTCCCTGCACAATAGTTGCAAAAATCATAGATTTAGACGTGTGTATAACGTCCTTTCTGTGAGGTATCAGTGAGCTACAATGATGTCAAGATAATGCCAAGTGAGGGTTCCAATATAGTGAATACCCCTGCCCATGTGCCCTGAGAGCCTTTCTATAGCCTCTGGATGTGTGAGCTGCCCCCATGACAAAAAAAAATAGGAATTTTTTCATATCAAGAACAGGGGTGTATTTTAGTCTTAGTTGTGCAATTCCCTGGGTATGATAGCCTGTCAAAAACTGTCTCTTTAACTTCTTCAAACACATTGGATCCAGAAACAATATCCTGGGCCTCTAGAGCCAGGTGGTCAAGGGGTGTCCTGTGTGGGGTGTGCATGCCCACCAACTATGGCAGGCAGGCTGTAAATGTGGTATGGGGGTGGGGTACTCAGCCCACCTGGTTGTGGTGGGATAGGCCACAGCTGCAGAATGCATGGGTAGGGTGCTCCCATTGAAGCTAGTGGACTTAAAGACTTAAAGGAGGGGTTCCCAACAGTGCCCATCTACACCATCACCAACAAGGGAGGAGAATCCAAAAATGGTGCCCACTTCTGCCCCTGGAGAGAGTCCCAAGAGGTTCCTGCTTCTCCAGCAGATGCATTAAGAATAGCAAAGGAGTCTCCTTCACATAGAGTCTAGTTGCCTTGCAAACTATTGTTTTTGAGCTGAGTCCCATGGCAAGTGAGTCTGTGCAGGACCCTTTAAGAGTATATTTTTCATTCCCTACAATTCTCCTAGAAGTAAGCCCCACTGGTTCTTATAGCCAGATGCTTTGGGGGCTCATTTCTCCACTGTAGGTCCCAACGGTTGGGGTGTCTGATGTGGGACATAAATAACTTGCTCCACAAGAACAAGTTCCGTATTATGAGATCACTCCCAACTGTGGATTGCTGCTCCTGAGGTGGAGTTTTTTTGAAGGACCACATCTCTACCTCTTCTACCCTTCTCAATGTGGTCCATTTATGCTTTGTTGTAGAGCCACTGTTTACCTAGCTTTCAGGTCCTTTTCAGAGGGAATTGTCCCATATATAGCTGCAGATTTGTTGTGTTCATAGAAGGAGGTAGTTTCAGGATCCTTCTAGGCCACCATTTTTCAATGTGTCTTTTAAAAAGTATGTATATTGTAAATGCCTAAGAACAACTGATTGGTCATATTTGAGCATCACCAATACATGCTACTAAAGAGAATATGGTTTATTTATTTTAAAAAAGTATGTAATTTTAAAGTAACAAACAGCTCACATAATTAATTGAATACAGCAGGCTCAAAGAGGATTTTCATTAACTGTTACTATAATATGTGTTTTCTTCCTTTCTATGTAATCAAATAGAACTTGTTTTATATACTACAGCCATACTAAATCCAGAATTTCACACTGATCTTCATTACTACCGAGATATCTTACCATGTAGATTTCAGCACCAATATATATTAATTAAGGTACAGATCAGAAAAGAAGAAATAAAACCAACTTTCCAGAGATATGAAAAAAGAAAGCAACATACTTAAGTTTCTCATTTTGCTCTTACCGTATGTGATTCTAATTCAGCAATTTTCTCAGGGGTCTCAGAACCCAAATAATATATTCTAATCACATGGTCAGTGCTACCTGTTGTAATGAACATACCACCTGGAAGATTAAAAAACAAGCAAACATTACACCAAGTAACTTTAAAAAACCTTTTAATTGCCTTCTTAGTTAGTTATATGCTACCTTATATTAATAAGAGGATATCTTATCATTAAAGACAGGTTATCTTCTAATCATTAAAGACATAAAATTTCAGAGAAAAATACATAAAATTCAGGAGAAGTATTTAAAGGACAACTATACCACTCACCCAATAAAAATCCAACAACTATACACTAAATACAGGCCTTTGAATAATAAACATTAAAGGTCAGAGCCTTGAGGAATTCTTTATAATTTATGCAAAATCCTAACGCTCAAAATTTTTTTATAAAATGACCTATAGCTACAGTTCTCTTTACAGTGGCTATCATGGTGTAACCTAAAAACTCAACCACTTTTTAGATTATGAAAAAATTCTAGAGATGGAAGGTGGTAATATATCAAAAACATTGTGAATATACTTAATGTCAAAAAACTACTCACCTAAAAATAGTTATTAAAATAGTAAATTTAAGGGGCACCTGGGTGGTTTTGTCAGTTGAGTGTGCCACTCTTGGTTTCAGCTCAGGTCATGATCTGTGGTCCAGACATTGAGCCCTATATCCATGCTCAGCATGGAGTTTGCCTGAGAGTCTCTTCCTCTGTCCCTTCCCCAACTCAAGTGCTCATGGGCACATGTGTGCACTCTCCCTCTCTTTGTCTCAAATAAATAAATCTTTTTTTTTAAATAGTAAAATTTATGTTAAATTTACCACAATGAAAGAAAAGGTCAACTAGCATATAATTCTTAGCAGTAGAAAAGCAACCTTTACACACTGTAAAAGTGACTTCTATATGGAACTACAGTATATATTTTCTGAAACATCAGGTCAGGATTTTAATGTTGAACTGTGTGTGTATGGGGGGAGAGCTGTACTTTTTACCAACCAAATTCTGATTTATATAAAAACATATTAGAAAAATAAAAAAAAAACCTTCAAAAGCTATTACATGTTAGTTAAAATCCACAAAGGTCCATCTATTATATCATATGGTTCACATTTTGGGTATGTTTCTATTAAAAAACATATACCTTTTTCTCCACAAAATTAAACATATATCTTTTACAACTGGATCATTTAGTATTTTGGGTACTTGAAACTTTCAATTTTTACACATACCAGAACTGAAAGATGAGCAAGATATCTGAACTCCAGGTCTGGATCTCTCCGTAAATTTCACTGGGCGATCTCTAAGGGAAAAGTTAAGACATTTGTATTTTCCATCATGTTCATTTAACATACAAGAATCTTTGCACACTGCTACATATTGACAGATTTAACATCAGCATTATAAAAAACACAACTGAAGTAGTCAGTACTATTGCCATCATTTGGGTTAAAAATACATTAAACCTTGCAAATATACATTAAGATACCAGTATTATTATTATAACTTTACATATTACCACATAACTTACTACCATTAAGAAGTTCAAAGCCTTTTTTTTAATTTTTTATTTCTTTTCAGCATAACAGTATTCATTGTTTTTGCACCACACCCAGTGCTCCATGCAATCCGTGCCCTCCCTAATACCCACCACCTGGCTCCCCCAACCTCCCACCCCCTGCCCCTTAAAAACCCTCAGATTGTTTGTCAGAGTCCATAGTCTCTCATGGTTCACCTCCCCTTCCAATTTCCCTCAACTCTCTTCTCCTCTCCATCTCCCCTTGTCCTCCATGTTATTTGTTATGTTCCACAAATAAGTGAAACCATATGATAATTGACTCTCTCAGCTTGACTTATTTCACTCAGCATAATCTCTTCCAGTCCCGTCCATGTTGCTACAAAAATTGGGTATTCATCCTTTCTGATGGAGGCATACTATTCCATAGTCTTCCTTATCCATTCGTCCATTGAAGGGCATCTTGGTTCTTTCCACAGTTCGGCGACCATGGCCATTGCTGCTATAAACATTAGGGTACAGATGGCCCTTCTTTTCACTACATCTGTATCTTTGGGGTAAATACCCAGGAGTGCAATTGCACGGTCATAGGGAAGCTCTATTTTTAATTTCTTTTTTTTTTTTTTTTAACTTTTTATTTTTTATAAACATATATTTTTATCCCCAGGGGTACAGGTCTGTGAATCACCAGGTTTACACACTTCACAGCACTCACCAAAGCACATACCCTCCCCAATGTCCATAATCCCACCCCCTTCTCCCAAACCCCCTCCCCCAGCAACCCTTAGTTTGTTTTGTGAGATTAAGAGTCACTTATGGTTTGTCTCCCTCCCAATCCCATCTTGTTTCATTTATTCTTCTCCTACCCACTTAAGCCTCCATGTTGCATCACCACTTCCTCATATCAGGGAGATCATATGAATACACATTCTTCTCTAGTGCACATGGAACATTCTCCAGAATAGATCACATCCTCGGTCCTAAATCAGGACTCAACCGGTATTTTTAATTTCTTAAGGAATCTCCACACTGTTTTCCAAAGTGGCTGCACCAACTTGCATTCCTACCAACAGTGCAAGAGGGTTCCCCTTTCTCCACATCCTCTCCAACACATGTTGTTTCCTATGTTGCTAATTTTGGCCATTCTAACTGGTGTAAGGTGGTATTTCAATGTGGTTTTAATTTGAATCTCCCTGATGGCTAGTGATGATGAACATTTTCTCATGTGTCTGATAGCCATTTGTATGTCTTCATTGGAGAAATGACTGTTAATATCTTCTGCCCATTTTATGATATGATTATCAGTTTTGTGTGTGTTGAGTTTGAGGAGTTCTTTATAGATCCTGGTATCAACCTTTTGTCTGTACTGTCATTTGCAAATATCTTCTATTTGCAAATGACAGTACAGAAAAAAGTTCAAAGTCTTCTTACCAGAATAATAAATGATACAAATACTCTTTAAAAAAATTTTGTGTATAAGTTAAATAGTCTCTTCAACACTAGTTTCATAAGAATTTTATTCTAAAATCTCTAACATCTAATTGAAGTAGGTATAGATGTATTTTACATATTTATACACATGCATACATATATTTTATACTTAAATACATGGACTAAAGAATTTCTCAAGGTAATAAAGAAAAACAAACAGGATTGATTTTGTACAAAATTTCTAATCCAATTCTAAACTTACCTAAACTTCATTGTTTTTACATGCCATTGCCAGAAACAGATTGTTCCATCAGCACCAGTAGAAGTGAGGTATCTGGTTGTGCCTTTAGTTGATGGACAGAACTAAAAAAAAAAAATCTAATTGAAATAGAAAGCTTTCATGTTCAAATTTATTTTAAACACAGCATGTTCTAAAATTATAATCATTTAAAAAATAATTTAAATAAATTCAATCAAGAATTTCAAGAAATCAGTTAAATTTCCTAGATTAATGGATACCTTACAAAAATTGAAAATATCAAGAAACTGTAGAAAAAAAAGTCAGTCAACAAATTTAGGATTAAATATATTAGTCTTAAAAATAATTACTTTTAGGGGTCCCTGGGTGGCTCAATCAATAGAGCATGCAACTCTTGATCTCAGGGTTATGAATGTAGAGATTACCTAAAAATAAAATCTCAAATAACTATTTTAAAGTACTGAACATCACACTTTAAAAGATTACTATTTCATTACTTCTAATGGAGAAAAAAAAAATCACAAGGTGGTTACTAGGTAAACCATTACAAATCTGCTAAATATATGTTTAACAGCAATGACTGTGGAATTTTCATAGTTTTTATGACCACAGCATCAGAAGCCATTCTAAAATCAATGCCTAGGAAGTTACTATCTAAATATTTTGGTATTAATGCTTAACTTTAAATTCCAGCTTTAATGACATATGATATAAATTTTGTCCTTTTTAAATTTAAATCATTTTCATTTGTTATAATAGAATAAGTAAAATGGTCAAATCACTATATCATTGTGGAAAAAACAGATTAAAAAATATACTTAAGTTGACAATTTAAAGGATGACTAATACCCTAGATGAAACATGGACAGCCTTATCATATAGGATTCTCAAGCTGTGACTCTCAGTATTTTATACATCCTCAGAAAAGAATCACAGATAAGGGAAGAGCCACTGGGCTCCTGATGCCTGAGATACAGGAAAAAGCTGAAAATCAAACCAGGGTCTCTGCATGCCATGAGTTTTAAAAATCCCAAATAGAGATAATCAACACCATGAAGATAAATATTAAGAATCAAGATGCATAGGGTTTGAATAAATTTTGACCACAAATCTGAAGAAAATGGTCACTACAGATTAGAAATCATTTATACAGTTCTTGATTGGAAACACATAACTTCTTAAAGACTAGAGTTTAAATAAAAAATTATCAATTAATGTTATCCATTAATAATTGATAATATAGTAAAGAAACCAGTACTCAGGTAGCATGCCTACACTTTCCTTTCTGAGATAGAGAAGCTTGCATTGGAGAACTTAATCCACAATTTATAGGCAGAGTCTGCAAGCTACAGCCTACAGGCCAATTCCAGCTTGCTGTATATTTCTGTAAATGAAGTTTTACTGGAACAAATTCACCTTACACTGCCTATGGCTGCTTTTGCACTGGAATGCAGAGTTAAGTAGGTGTGACAGAGACAGTTAAGTAGTATGGCCTGCAAATCCTAAAATATTTACCTATCTGATCTGTAAAATTTGCTGATCACTGATTTATACAAATGAGAAATATGAAACTCTATAATTTTATTAAGTTTGAAGAAACACTAGAACCTTTATTATCACCATTATATTTAAATAAATTCAGTCACAAAGGGGTATCTGGCCCATTAATGTAGTCTAATTGAATTGTTTTTAAATAATAAATCGTGTTAGAGATTATAAAACATTTGTATTTGTATTTCTTAATATAAATTAATATATCATTATTGAAGAAAATTTAGTAAATACAGAAAACAATAAAAGATACTTATAATCCCACCATCCAGAGGCAACCACTATTGAAATCATACCATTTTATCTCAATTTTGCTTACAAAAAAGAATCTGGAAAGATAAACACCATGATGTTAAGAGAGACAGTTAATTAGTCCAGAGTAAGTAAAACATATAGAATGCTAAATAAAATTAAGAGGAGATAAAGAGTGCTGGTGCAGGGAACAACTTAAAATTTTAGAATGGTAAGATGGCCAGAGAAAGTCTCCCTGTGAAAGACAATTTGCACAAGGTGGTTAGAAAGGGAAGGAGGGGCGCCTGAGTGGCTCAGTGGGTTAAAGCCTCTGCCTTCAGCTCAGGTCATGATCCCAGGGTCCTGGGATTGAGCCCTGCATCGTGCTCTCTGCTCAGCAGGGAGCCTGCTTCCCCTCTCTTTCTGCCTGCCTCTCTGCCTACTTGTGATTTCTGAATTTCAAATAAATAAATAAAATCTTTAAAAAAAATTAAAAAAAAAAGAAAGGGAAAGAATAAGCCATGTGACTATGCAAGAAAGAGCCATTCCACGGCCATGAAACAGAAAAAGCTAAGGCAGCAGTGTAGATAGAGTGATCTAAAAAAGCAGAGAGGTAGCAGCTAAAGCAGAATGGAAATGGGAAACAAGTAGTAGACAATGAGTTCAAAGAGAGAAAGGGGTTGAGAATATACGCCTTACAATGTGGGTCATTTAGACTTCCACTTAAATCTGAATTTGGAAGCTACTGAAGTTTCTGAGTACCAGTGAAATGATTTAACTTCCATTTAAAAAATCACTCAGCTTGCTATGCAGAGGTTAGACTGGGGCAAGAAAGAGGGAAGGGAAGAAGCAGGAAGATCAGTTAGATGTTTGTCTCAATAATCTAGGTTACCAAGGATAATGGTTTGAAATGGAATAGTAATGATTAAGGTCATGATAATTTGTCAGATTCTGGATTTATTCTGAGGGTACAGCCAACATGATATGCTAACAAGTTAGATATGAGATATAAGAGAAAGAAAAAAAGCCAGGGAGGACTACTCTGAGCAACTGAAAGGATAAAACTGCCGTATGTTGAGTTGAAGAAAGCTCTTGGAAAAGTAGATTTGAGGAAGAAAGACAGAAGTTCAATTTTGAATATGTTGAATTTGAGATTCATGACATTTATGTGATGGTACCAAGTAGGTATTTGAATATATAAGTATGGAACTAAAAGAAAGGTCCCAGAATAAAAATATAAGTTTGAAAATCATCAGCCTACAGATAAACCTAAAGCCATGAAACTTAATGAGATCACTAAGAGAAAGAATGTGATAGAGATCCATGGATCTTTAGGGATTTCCCACGTATAAATGAAATGAGATCGAAAGTAGAAAATCAAACTATGAAGGAGCCAAACAGTATCATAAACATTTTTCAATATAAGCAGTTTTTTTTTATGTTATGTGAGAGTTGCTTCCAAATTCCAGAAATAATTTGTCAGATAAGATGGTAGAAATACAAATAACTAAATAATCACCTAAAACAAAGTCCACGAAATAATTTCCATTGATCAAAAATTTAAATCTAATATACGTTAAACCTAATTCATGAGGTGCCTAGGTGGCTCAGTCGGTTAAGCAGCTGTCTTCAGCTCAGCTCATGATCCCAAAGTCCTGGGATCAAGCCCCAAGTTGGGCTCCTTGCTCAGCAGAGAGCTTGCTTCTCACTCTCCTTCTGCCTGCTACTCTGCCTACTTGTATGTGCTCTCTTTATCAATTAAATAAATAAAATCTTTTAAAAAATCTTGCTAACTCCTCATAAACAGGTGATATTAAATTAAATAACAGACAAAAATTAATGGACATACTTTCTAGTGACCAAAGAACAAAGAAAAGTAAATGGGAGTAATTATCTCATCCACAAAAGTAGTCTCCTTGACCATAGTATAAAATAGTTTCAGGATTCCTTTTTGCTCTCAACACAAAGAAGAGAACAAGTTCAACTTAGTTTTCTTAAATTAAAGGTATTTTTCCCAAACCCCCTCCCCCCAGCAACCCTCAGTTTGTTTTGTGAGATTAAGAGTCACTTATGGTTTGTCTCCCTCCCAATCCCATCTTGTTTCATTGATTCTTCTCCTACCCACTTAAGCCTCCATGTTGCATCACCACTATGGACATTGGGGAGGGTATGTGCTTTGGTGAGTGCTGTGAAGTGTGTAAACCTGGTGATTCACAGACCTGTACCCCTGGGGATAAAAATATATGTTTATAAAAAATAAAAATTAAAGAAGAGAGCAACTGAAAAAAAAAAAAAATTAAAGGTATTTTTGGAGGTATCCAGGATTTTCACTATCAACATTTAGTAAAAACACTCTGTGAACAAGAATTGAAAAGAAGTCAATGCATTTTATGTCAAACATCAAGCTAAAACAGGAAATCACTGAAACAAAGAATAAAATTTTAACATTAAACCATACACACACAATCTGACTGACAAACATCTTGCATTAAGTATTAACACAAAGTATGCCAATATTCAAATTAGAACCTGTTTCCAACCTAACAGGTATCAGTGTTGCTTCCTTACAATATTTGTAAGTCTTTTCCCTTCTTCACAAATACTAGTCAGATAAATGTCTTGCCCTATATTTGGAAAACTAATTCAGTGATTTTTGAATGATCTCTAAAACAATAAATTTATATGAAAAAGGAATTTAAAAAATACCAGAGAAAGGTAGGGCAAAGCCCTTAGAGAACATTTTTCTGTTGCCATTCTTTATAATAATATCCACACAAAATAACAAAAACTGAGAGTATTTTCATCCTCATTACATAGGTAGTGATACCTTTTCATTTTTCTTACCTGTATGGAAGTAATAGAAGCTGAATGTCCCTGAAGGACTGCAACTGGTGCACAAGTTCGAAGACACCACACTCTTACAACCTTATCACAGCTGCCTGCAGCAATAAGAGTGTTTTCATAGTTAACAGCCATATCAGAAATTTCAGCAGAGTGCCCTCGGAGTGTAGCAAGGAGACGTCCATCATCCGTTGCCCAAATTTTCACCAAACAGTCATCTGAACCCTATAGTAACACAGAATGACAGATTCCCAATGAAGCAAAAATTTGCACCACCACCCCTCTTCCCGGAAAAAAAGAGCCAAAATGACAAAGGGAGGATTTTTCTTTAAGATTTTATTTATTTATTTGACAAAGAGAGAGAGAGAGATCACACATAGGAAGAGAGAGAAGCAGAGAGAGGGGGAAGCAGGCTCCCTGATGAGCAGAGCCAAATGCGGGGCTCGATCCCAGGACCCTGAGATCATGACCTGAATGAAGGCAGAGGCTTAACCCACTGAGCCACCCAGGTGCCCCAAAGGGAGGATTTTTATTAAGTTACTTCTAAGCCTTTACTTTCTAATCTCCTCTGTCCATATAATATGGATCCAGGAAGAAATATAAATGATCTTCAAATGACAGCGTTGACAAAGCATTATGTAAACTGATGAAATTTGTGAAGAACTCCCCAAAACTACCAATCCTGACAACTCAAATATTAAAACTCACTTTAAGTGATTTGGCATTAAATATATCTGACATTATTTCTTTTTTTTAAAAGATTTTATTTATTTATTTGACAGAGAGAGAGAGATCACAAGTAGGCAGAGAGGCAGGTGGGGCGGGGGAGGGGAAGCAGGCTCCCCACTGAGCAGAGAGCCCAATGCGGGCTCGATCCCAGGACCCTGGGATCATGATCTGAGTGGAAGGCAGAGACTTAACCCACTGAGCCACCCAGGTACCCCTGCCATTATTTCTTTCCTTATGCCTGACAGCCTTTTATCATGATTCCTTGAATATTTTTCTACAAATATTTAAAAATTTAGCCTAAACTCTACATGCATTTCTCAATAACTTGTGTCCTTGTTAATAAACTCTGCTGAAAATGTTAAGTTGAACTTCCTATTGATAATTTCAAGAGCTTTAAAAATAGTAAAAAGCAATTCTACTCCAATGTAGTAAATAAGTTAGTTCATAATTACTGGTTTATAAAAAGATAATGGGACATCTGGGTTGCACAGCCAGTTAAATGTCTGCCTTCAACTCAGGTCATGATCCCAGGGCCCTGAGATCTAGCCCAGAGCCCCAGGTCAGGCTCCCTGCTCAGCGGGAGGTCTGCTTCTCCCTCTCCCTCTTCCCCCAACCCCACCACCCCTGCTCATGTTCTCTTTCCCTCTCTCTCTCAAATAAATAAAACCTTAAAAAAATAAAAAATAAAAAGATAGCAACTGTCATTCTCATCATGATCATTAACATCCAAAGACTTAGGTGATGCATTTGGAGTTAAGAAAATGTCAATGGAAGAGTCTTTAATGAACTCCAAGGAGTCATAAGTTCCCAAAATGCAAACTATTTCATTTACTATAGCACAGAAAGTTAAAAAGAAAATTATGACACTAAATACACTTCTATGTTAACTTACTACTAAAATAGTGAGACTAAAACCCTTCTTAGAAATATTAGCATGCTACAATTTTGTACTCAAAAGCCCACAATATTATCTGGTTAATAAAATGCTAAGCAAAGTAAGTCAGTCAGAGAAAGACAAATACCATATGATTTCACTCATATGTGGAATTTAAGAAACAAAACAAATGAGCAAAGGGGAAAAAAGGAGAGAGAGAGGCAAACCAAGAAAGACTCTTAACTATAGAGAACAAACCTATGGTTACCAGAGGGGAGGTGGGTGTGGGGGAAGAGGTAAAATATATGACCAGGATTAAGGAGTATGCTTGCTGTGATGAGCACCAGGTGATGTATTGGAAGCGCCTAATCACTATATCGTACACCTGAAACTAATATTACACTGTATGGAAACTAACTGGAATTTAAATAAAACTTTAAAAACCCAGATTTAAGGATGCCTGGGTGTTTCAGTTGGTCGAGCATCCAAGTCTTGATCTCAGTTCAAGTCTTGATCTCAGTTCAGGTCTTAATCTCAGGATCCTGAGTTCAAACCCCATGTGCAAAACTTTTTAAAAACTTAGTATTGGGGCACTTGGGTGGCTCAGTCAGTTAAGCATCTACCTTTGGCTCAAGTCATGATCTCAGAGTCCTGGAATTGAGCCCAGAGATGGGCTCCCTCCCTACTCAGGCGGGAGTATGCTTCTCCCTCTGCCCCTTCCCCCTGGCTCTCTCTCCCAGAAAAATAGATGAAATCTTAAAAAAATATATTAGTACTGAAATAAAAGAAAGATATACACAATAAATGTAATTTTGGTTACAAACTGTGTATGGAGTACAATTACTCAACCATAAGAATGACATAATCATTTTAATTAAGAAGAATAGGCACCATTTACACTAAGTGACAAATGCAAAATGCATTTTAATAAATGTTTGCAAAAATGAAATAGAATGGAGTAGATAAGTTTGTTTCACACAAATTAACCTCTAGAATATAAGGCCTTCTTAAGATTTAATTTTTTAAATTAGATTTCCCAAAACATAGAGAACATTATAGTTCACCCATTTATTTATATAGAATGAGTAAAGATTTTCAATTTCTTTTTTTAAGTTACATATTTATTCCCTTTTTTTTAGATTTTACTTTAATTCAAATTAGTTAACATATAATATATTATTAGTTTCAGAGGTAGAATTTGGTGATTCATCAGTTGCATATAACACCCAGTGCTCACTACATCAAGTTCCCTCCTTAATGTCCCTCATCCAATTATCCATCCCGCACCCACCACCCCTCCAGCAACGCTGTTTGTAAATTTATCTTTTTACTCATCTTTGTACTCATCTTTCCTTGCATTCATGTGTCTAAGAAGGATGAATTGCTTACAAAGCATAATTCAATACCATGAAGCCTACCTTCAACTGTAGTAAATGGCAAACATGCTACAGTATCATTAATTTTAAACTCACTGTAAAAATTCTTCTCCCACTTCGGTCAAATGCTACACAATAGACAGATGACAAGTGCCCCAGAATTCTCTTGTGCATCTTAATGTGCTGATAAGCAGATGAAGGGAAAATATGGCTGAAGCGACTGCATCCAGTTAATTGCCGGGCAGAGGTGATATTCACTGAAAAACATAGAATAGAAGATTCCTTCTTAAAACCTAAAAGCAAAACGTTATTTATAAAGTCAAATCATAAGTATTAAGATGAGATAAAATAGGGTACACAGACCATAGCAATTTTACCCTGTGAAAAGCCTAAGTTTCATTATACATTTCATGATTTTATGAATTCAAGTTTAATACCACAAAGCACTAAGAATACTCTTCTTTTAAATCCCGTAAGTCTGATTTTCTGTTTGCCTTACTATGGGTTCTCAAGTACATTTTTGTTTTACCTTTCTTGGTAAACTATAGTCAAAGACACTGTCACTTTAAATATATAGGTAAATCGTACCATAACATAAAGGAATTTTAGAATACAGACTGCATTTGATTAAATAAATACATTTTAAAAGTTACATAGGGAACTGTATGAACTCCTATCCTACCTCCTCAAACCTATTCACTGCATATGCAGCTACACAGCTGTCTCTAAACTTTCAAGAGTAATAGGCTTATACAGTGGGATGCCTGGGTGACTCAAGTCAGTTAAGCATCTGCCTTTGGCTCAAGTTATGATCCCAGGGTCCCAGGACAGAGTCCTGCATCCGGCACCCTGCTCAATGGGAAGCCTGCTTCTCCCTCTACCTGCTCTGCCTGCTGCTCCCCCTGCTTGTGCTCTCTCTCTGACAAATAAATACATAAAATCTTAAAAAAAAAAGACTTATACAGTGAAAAAAGAAAGGAAGCTATGATAATACATTAAGCTTTTAGTAACAAACAATCCTTTCTAAGTTTGTATATAGGTTCTCCATTTTTTGGTCTCTGAAACAGTAGACTCTCCACTAGTTACCAATAAATTTTTGAAACTGCATCTCCTATATAAAGTCATCATAGTTCTTTTTGTTTGTTGTTTTGCCTTATTAATTTCCTTTATAAAAACAGAATAAAGCAGAAGTCTGCCCAGTTCTCTTTCAAATGCCACCTGGATTCTTCTCACTTACCTAAAATGGAGATCTTAATCCCCATGTAAGGATTTACAAGCAGCCGCTTGCTCTGTGAAATTCCTCCAGTCTTCCCTTATACACTAAAAATATTTAACATCCCATACATTATATTTTAATCAAAACATAAGATCCTTATAAGCGTGAAGTTACCTTGAAACAACATGACATTTTACTGTAGTGCATAAATAATACAGTACAGATGGTAACAGCTTTATGTTGAAGTAAGGCAAAATTAAGGCAAGAATGGGTTTGTAGCTAGATTAAAACAATTAGAACCATGCCACAACAGGGGTGCCTGGGTGGCTCAGTAGGTTAATCCTCTGCCTTCGGCTCAGGTCATGATCTCAGGGTCCTGGGATTGAGCCCCACATTGTGTTCTCTGCTCAGTAGGGAATCTACTTCCACCTCTCTTTCTGCCTGCCTCTCTACCTACTTGTGATCTCTCTCTCTCTCTGTCAAATAAATAAATAAAAATCTTTAAAAAAATGTCAGGGTCATGTTAAAAAAAAATGCCACAATAAAAAATATGGAGTTTTCACACATCTCAATCTTAAAAGCAAAGGAGTCTTTTTTTTTTTTTCAAAGGCAGATCCACTGGCCATTTTAAATTCAAAAAATGACAAAAAATGAATGATGAATAGCAAAACCAATTAGACTTTGAATGCCAAACAATAGAGATCTGAGGATTTATAGAACACTGTGAGATGCTGAGTAAATAATGGTAGAAAACCCACAAGCATCACTACTACCAGCTCAGAGGATTTCTTTTTGGCACCTTTCCCCATCCCAACCTCTAGAAATTTTCACAACTCTAAGATGGAAAGAGTAGACACCATTAACTTTGGGACTTAGTAATCTTCCTTTACCAGTCAAACATTTCTTACTGCTCTTAGTTCCTTAAAACAATCAACCATCACTTCTGCTTTGCTTTTTTTCTACCCATACTTTTCAAATAGATAGAAGAAAAGGTGTGTTACTTTAAGGCAGGGTTTTTCAGCCTCAGCAATACTGGACTTTGGGTCTGATGAACCTTCACTGTGTGGGGCCTGTCTACTGAAAAGTATTCCTTAGCCTCTACCCACTAGATTTTAGTAGAACCCTACCACCATTAAGCTGTGACAAGGAAAAATATCTCTAGACATTGCCAAATGTCTACTGGTGGTAATAAACAAAAACAAAAAACATGACAACTGTCCCCAGTTAAAAAACACTACTTAAAGTAGAAAAACAAAAAACAATATCAATAGGAATAAAAGTAATCAGAAAAGCAACTCTAAGAAGAAAAGCAGAAACATAAGGAAAAAGAAGTAGTGAAAGACACAGGGTAGAGATAAAGAGCTACCAGAAAGCTACCAGAAATCATTCCTCTAATAAATACCTGCATTTTTTGAAGGCCAAAGGAATACAACTAAGCATATAAACAGTATATTCTTAACCCCACTAAGAGATCCCATTAGTACCACAGGTCAAAACTATTAAATCAGGAAAAATGACTAAAAACTTTATGCATCTTTACAGTCTATACCAATTAGCTTTTACTTTTTAAGACTCCTTTACAAAGAAAACTATTAATTGAAAAAAAATGGAAAATATATCCAACAAATATGACAAAATCTTAATATTTTAAAACACATATAAAACTAACCATCTATAAGAATATCATTAAGGGGGCGCCTAAGTAGCTCAGGTCCTGATCCCAGACTCCTGGGACAGAGTTCCACATTGAGCTTCTAGCTCAGCAGGGAGCCTGCTTCTCCCTCTCCCTCTGACCGCTCCCCCTTGATCTCTTTCTCAACTCAGCTCTCTCTAATAAATAAATAGAATCTTTAAAAAAAATTCCACTAAGATCTAATAGATGAACAGATAAAAGGAAATTAACAGGTAAGTCACAATATAGGAAATACAAATAAACAGAATCATAGAATATATTTAACTATTTTGCCAACTATCAAAAGGAATTTAAATGAAATTAATGAAATACAGTACTATACCTAATAAATTAGCATTTTAAAAATTATAAAACCTAAGGCCAGCAATTACTACTTGAAACTGTTATATGCCTACATTTCTAGATAGACTATAAAGTGACATGATCCATTTGGAAAATAATTTTGGCAATACACCTCAAGAGTCATGAAAATAAACACACTCATTGCCCAACCCTTGAGAATCTATTCTAGTGACACAACTTATTAGCAAAAATGAGTTACATGCACAAATGTTTAATGAAGTACTACTTACACTACCAAAGAATGATAAATAACCTAAGTCCAACAACAGGGGAATGGTTGATCAAATTACAGAATATGTGATGGACTATTCTATAGAAATTAACAATTAAAATACAAAACTAGGCACTGTGGAAAAATTTAGGAACTACAAAGCACAAAATATAAAATGCAATTTTACAAGTATACTATGACTTAAATTATGGGAAAATATGCAAAATATGCATAATAAAGACTTAAAAGAAACAAAGGAAATGAAACTATCTGCTTTGTGATTAAACTATAGGTAAATTTTTAAAATTTCACCTAACACACATAACAATACATTTTTAACTTAAACACAACTTTTCTATTGGGTTCTTCCTAGTTACTGTTAATGGCTATTCAAAATATTTCTAATATAAGGTACATTGTATATTTGACAGCAGCAGCATCAAATATTCCTTCTTTCCAACCTCAGTGATTTTTTGTTTATTCATCTAGCACCTGAGATGCTAACATTTATATATTTTCTGTTATTTGATATCAACAGGGCTGAAGCTCTATATACACTAAGGAGTTCTGTCAACACTCTTTTTTGCATGCATTGTCCATTTAACCAGTATTTTTCACAATTGCTGCTTTCTGTTTTTCTTATATATTTACAGAGCACTTTATCAGAAACATTTTCCTCAATTGTTAATGGCTGATAACTGACTACAAAGATACAAGAGTTCACTTTTAACCAACTCTTGAGTATTTTACTAAGAAGAATTGGGTCTCATTCTTCTAAGCCTGAATATTATTCATGCTCCCTTTAAGAGAGAAGAATGCTCAAAGTCATTATTCTTTTGTTCAAAATTAACAATAAAATAAATGACACATAAACACACACATAATTATCACAGTCCTGTATCTGAATGTTTCTACCTAATGTACTATTTCAGTGAATTTTTTTCTATTTTAAGTATAATGCAAGTTGAAAGATAAGCAATTTAAAATTTAAAATTTAAAAATTCCCACAATCTTATGCCAATATATCCACTATAATGTCATTACTGCATTCTCACTATTAAGCCTTCCTAGTAAATCCATAGGTTCTTCCCCTATATGCTAATTGGGACTTTTAAGACTGCTGAATGGTCTTTGAGAAAAAGCACAGAAAAATGTCATAATTTGAAGTGCATGATATTCCAGTAATCCTTTATGGGTTGAGCTGAATGAAATGTGGTATTTGACTACTTTCTACATAAAAATAGTGATTTTAGATGGCTCAGTGTAATACCTATAATTGGAGTGAAGGGATGGGCAGACATCAAGCTTTAGTTTGATGTAGGTATCTTGCCCTATTTACTTCTCCATTAAGAAAGCATCATCTACACTGTCAGGTCTATAGTATCATCCCACATAGATTTCTCATTTCTTTTATCTCTACCCATTGTTTTTCATAGTATAGTCACATTTATACCATTTCAAGTTTGTATCTCCTTATGTGAAATTTTCTAGTTCACTTTCTTGCATTATACCTAGTAATTATAAATACTCTGTCCAACCTAATGTTTTCTCTTGTGACTTACTGGTCACTTCCACCTTTGTGGATTTTTTTTTAAAGATTTTATTTATTTATTTGTCAGAGAGAGAGAGAGAAAGAGAGCATAGACAGACAGAGTGGCAGAGGGAGAAGCAGGCTCCCCACAGAACAAGGAGCCCAATGTGGGACTCGATCCCAGGACGCTGGGATCATGACCTGAGCTGAAGGCAGCCACTTAACGAACTGAGCCACTCAGGCGTCCTTGTGGATCTTTTTCCTATGTTACAGGCACTGTTTTTCATCATGCCATTTTCTTAAAAACTGGGTGATTTTATAAGTGTCCCTAACAAGCAGTAAAATTAACTTATTTCAGTTTAATTTTCTATGCTTCCTCAACATCAATTAGAAGTGCTAGTGAATAGGGGCACCTAGGTGGCTCAGTGGGTTAAGCCTCTCTTCGGCTTGGGTCATGATCCCAGGGTCCTGGGATCAAGTCCTGCATTGGACTCCACTCAGTGGGGAGCTTGCTTCACCCCCTCTCTCTGCCTGCCTCTCTGCCTACTTGTGATCTCTCTGTCAAATAAATAAATTAAAAAAAAATAAGTGCTAGTGAATAGTAAAAGGGAGAGAATATGAGATCACAATTATCCCATAAGAAGACTCAAAATTTTATCAAGCATTTTTTAAGATTTTATCTATTTTTTTGAGAGAGACAGAGATAGTGACAGAAAGCCCAAACAGGGATGAGAGAGAGAAGCAAGCTTCCTGCCGAGCAGGGATCCCGATGCAGAACTCGATTCCAGGACCCTGGGATCATGACCTGAGCTAAAGGCAAACACTTGTACAACTGAGCCACCCAGATGCCCATCAAGAATATTTTAAATAATTAATTAAAACAGTAAAATTCACATAAAGGTTCTCCTGAAATGTTGTTTTTTCTAATACCATTTTATTATTTATATTTATTTGAGAGATAGAGAGAGAGAGAGAGGACAGAGCACAAGCGGGGGGAGAAGCTGAGGCAGAGGGAGAAGGAGACTCCCTGCCAAGCAGGAAGCCCAATGCAGGGCTTGAGATCATGACCCAAGCTGAAGGCAGATGCTTAACCGTCTGAGCCACCCAGGCACCCCTCTATTAACATTTTAAACGCTACTGAAATGCCTTTAGAAATTAAGACTGCTGAATGGTCTTTGAGAAAAAGCACAGAAAAATGTCATAATTTGAAGTGCATGATATTCCAGTACATGCTACGTATTAATACATCATTTCACATACTAAAATTCTATTTGTTTTGTAATTACAATATGGAATGCTGTAACCCAAATTAATAAGGTTCAAACGAGACTGTTTTTTTCAGGTAGTCTTCAACAATAGCTTTGCCTTGCTCACTCTGTGGCATTCTGAATTTATTATAAGGATGTGCTTCTTTTCTTATGTTAAACCTTTCTTCACTGTTCTCTCCATTAGTGATCCATGCTGTCATTTTAGAGGAAAAAAGCTACCAACAACCCGATAAAATCCTGGTGTTACAAAAACTGTGTCCATTTAGAATATTTGTTGCATGCAGCACGAGATGTACTATTTATTATCTTGGTTAAAGCTTAGTATTAGAATTTCAAATATTAAATGGTAACAAAAACCCTGAAAAACAATACAGGACCCAGTATCAAGAACACTTAATAACAATAAACCAAGGGGCGCCTGGGTGGCTCAGTGGGTTAAGCTGCTGCCTTCGGCTCAGGTCATGATCTCAGGGTCCTGGGATCGAGTCCCGCATCAGTCTCTCTGCTCAGCAGGGAGCCTGCTTCCCTCTCTCTCTCTCTGCCTGCCTCTCCTTCTACTTGTGATTTCTCTCTGTCAAATAAATAAATAAAATCTTTAAAATGCAAACTATAAAAAAATAAAATAAACCAAAATCGAGATTTATTACAGGGTTACAATACTAAGAAAACTTTATTACTATATAAGCTTTTCTTACAACAGTTAAGACCATGCAGTCTGTTCTCCTAAATTCAGTCAATCATATCACAAGACCTAGGTCAGTAAGCAAGAAGAAACAGAAGGATCACTGCAAATGCATAACTTCTGTGAAAAACACCTCAAAGCAAAGTAAGAAGGGACATTACTAAACCAAAAAGATCAGGAAGCATATGCAGAAAGATACTGAAACAACTGTGTAACAAGTAGGATAAAAATTGTAAAGTAATAATTTAAAAACTGGAAAAAGTACAAAAGTAGTAATAAAGTATACAATATTTATTTTATACTAAACTTAAGGTTTTACATTCTATATATTTAGCAAAGAAAAATCTGACTTTCCATGAGTCTGACTTAGATTTCTAAAGTATTTTAAGAGTCCTAGCTTATTACATAATATATTCAAAATAATTCCATTTTAGAAATAAAATTATTTTTTCTTCTGGAGTCTCATATCACTCATGCTTTGCTAGGATACAACCATCAATAGCAAAACCCAAATTTAAAGTTGGTTAAGGGAATGATGTCAGCATCATGGCAGATTAATTGTTCTACTTTTCTCTCCACTTTGATTAATAACTAATTAGACATTCATAGCGGAACAAAAGTGCTTCTGCACATCATACTAAAACACCCCGGAGGTTTTTACCTACCTGTACATGTATGGGTAGACAGGGCTTTGGTGGAGGCTGCAACCCAAGGTTTGGGCAAGCATGCCCCACCTCAACTTATAGTGATCATGGGATAAAAGTAACCTGGACAGCACAAAAGAAGTGGATATCCACAGGCAATAGAGACTTTGTGGAGGTCCAGCCTGCATGAAGGGAAAATCTGGCATGCTATCAGAGTGGAATAGAGATGAACTTTGACACAGAGGAGATGGAGGAACTTGCCAAGGATGCACTGCTTCCCAGGATGACAATGCAAGGGTCCGAGATTTTGGCAGCTTCAGTAGCACCCTCTTCAGTAGAGGTGGAATACTGCAACCACTCCCACAGAGAAGGAAGAAATCAAAAGTGGTTAAGTGACTGCCCAGCTGCTGCAAAAGTGCAGGTTACAACTGAAGGGACCTATTTCTCTCAGGCAGCACCAGAACTTTCGAGGACAGACCTCCTTGACTGGGGGGAGGGAGAGGAATAGGGGAAAAGCAGATGAGAATATCAAAGGGCACTGAAGGAACAAGTTTCATGCTGTCTGCTTCAGATCAATAGGTCTACCCCACTGATCTCTGGGAGTGCTCTAACTTAGAGGATCCACCCACTGGCCAGTGGGCACCCTCAAAGCCCCAGGTGCTAAGCCCATGCCACTCTCACTCCACTGCCAAGTCCCAGTGCATCTGAGGGAACTAACGCCAGACGGAAGAACCACACACATGAGTTACTGTGATATATTCTAGAATAAAAAAGAAAGGATTCTAATAGCCAACTTGTTTAATTATAAGGATCAAAGAAGACATAAGAAAAATTAAGGAAACAAAACTGAAACATACTTTAGACCAAATAGATATAACAGACATTTATAGAACATGTCATCCAACATCATGAGAATACATTCTTCCAAGTGCACACATAACACTCTCCAAAGATAGATCATATGATAGTACACAAAACAAGTCATAGCAAATTTAAGAAGACTGAAATCATGCCACTTATCTTTTCAGATCACAACAGCATGAAACTAGAAGTCAACAAGAGGAAAGGTGAAAATTCTACAAATGTGAAAAATAACCAAACTTCTGAACAATCAATGGGTTAAACAAAAAAAAAATCAAAAGGGAAATAAAAAATACCTTGAAAAAAAATGGAAACACAACATATCAATTCCTACGGGATGCCAAGAAAGCAGTTCTGAAAGGAAGGCTTATAAAGATAAATGCATATATTAAGAAAGTATAAAAATCTCAAATAAACATAATTTTACACCTTAAGGAACTAGAGAGAAAAAGAACAAATTAAGCACTAATTAGCAAAAAGAAAGACAATAAAGATAAGAGCAGAAATAAATGAAATAGAGGCCAAAAGAATAAGTATAAAGATCAACAAAACTGAAAGCCAGTTTTTCTGAAAGATAAAATTGCTGCACTAAGAAAAAAGAGAGATAAGACTCAAAAAATATTATAAATGAAAGAGGACATATTACAACAGAAATGCATAGGACTATGAGACTACAATCGAAAATTATACGCCAACAAATTAATTAAACCTAGAAAAAACAAATATATTCTTAGAAATGAACAGCCTAAAAAGACTGAATCAGGAAAGAGACTGAATCAGTAGTCAAACCCCTCCACACACAGAAAACCTCAGGACAGGAAGCATCACAGGAAAATTCTACCAAAACTTAAAGAATTAACGCCAATCTTTCTCAAACTTTTTCAAAAAATTGAAGAAAGAACATTTCCAGAATCATTCAACAAGACCAACATTACTTTGAGACCAAAGTCAGATAAAGACACTACAAGAAAACTATTATAATAGACCAATATCCCTGGTAAACACAAAAGCAAAAATTCACAACAAAATATTAGCAAATGAAATCCAAGCACACATTAAAAGAATTATACATGAACGAGTATGATTTAACTCCAGGATTCAAAGATAAATCAACATACTCAAACCAATAAATGTAATACACCAAATTAATAGAAAGATAAAAATCACATGATTATATCAATAGATGCTGCAAAAAGTATTTACAAAATATGACATCCTTTCATGACAAAAACCTTCAAAAGGATTGGTATAGAAGGAGCATACTTCAACATAATAAAAGTCAAATACAACAAACCCAGAGGTAACATTATACTCAATTGTGAAAAATTGAAAACCTTTCCTCTATAATCATGAACAAGACAAGGATGCCCACTCTCATCTTTCTTTCCAAAATAGTACTGGAAGTCGTAGATATAGCAATTGGGTAAGACAAAGAAAAAGCATTTGAATCAGAAAAAAAGAAATATAATTGTTATTTGTACATAATATAATTTTAGAAAATTCAAGCTTCAAACAAAAAACTTGGAAAAAAATCACACTCTCAGTAAAGTTGCAGGATATAAGATCAACATGCCATTATGTTAGATTTCACTTATTTTTATAAAGTTTTTATTTAAATTCCAATTAGTTAAATACGGTATACTATTAGTTCAAAAGGTACGCTTTCATTAAACACTCTGTGAGTTCAAGGCTTTCACTAAACACCCTGTGCTCATCACACCAGGTGTACTACTTAATACCCATCACTTATTTTACTCCCACCACCACCAATCTACCCTCCTATAACCAACAAGTTGTTCCCTATACCTAAGGGTCTGTTTCTTGGTTTGCCTGTTTTTTCCCCTTTCTTTTTTGTTGTGTTTCTTAAATTTCACATATGAGTAAAATTGTATGGTATTTCTCTTCATCTGATTACCTTGTTTTGCTTAGCATAATACACTCTAGCTGTATCCCCACTGTTGCAAATTGCAAGACTTTATTCTTTTCTGTGGCTAAAAAGTTCCATTGTATATACATGTATATATCACTTCTTCTTCATCCATTCCCTGGTTGATGGAGACTTCAGCTGTTTCCATAAGTTGGCTATTATGGATAGTGCCAATATAAAAATCAGGCTGCATATATCCCTTGGAATTAGAATTTGTGTATTCTTTGAGTACTTAGAAGTGTGATTCCTGGATCATAGGGTAGGGCAATTCCATATTTAAGATTTCCAGGAACCTGGGGCGCCTGGGTGGCTCAGTGTGTTAAGCCGCTGCCTTCGGCTCAGGTCATGATCTCAGGGTCCTGGGATCGAGTCCCACATCGGGCTCTCTGCTCAGCAGGGAGCCTGCTTCCTTTCCTCTCTCTCTGCCTGCCTCTCCTTCTACTTGTGATCTCTCTCTGTCAAATAAATACATAAAATCTTTAAAAAAAAAAAAAAAAAGATTTCCAGGAACCTGTATCCTGTTTCACGAAGTGGCTACACCAGTTTGCATTCCCACCAAGAATGCAAGAGGGGTACCATTATTCCACATCCTTGCCAAAACCTGTTGTTTCTTGTGTTGTTAATTTTAGCCATTCTGAATAGTGTGAGGTGATATCTTATTGTACTTTTGACTTGTTATTTCTCTGATGATCAGTGATGCTGAGTATCTTTCCATGAGTCTGTTAGCCATCAGTATGTGTTCTATAGAAAAATGCTTGTTCATGCCTTCTGCCCACTTATTAATTGCATTATTCATTTTGTGGGCATTCAATTCTTTAAGTTCTTTGAATATTTTGGATACTAACCCATTACCATGTCATCTACAAATATTTTTTTCCCATTCCACAGTATAGCTGATTGATTCCCTCACTGTGCAGAAGCTTTTTATTTGTATTAAGTCCCAATACATTATTTCTGCTTTTATTTCCCCTGTCTCAGTAGACATACCTAGAAAGAAGCTGCTACAACCAATGTCAAGAGGTTACTCTCTATGTTCTCCTCTAAGGTTTTTAGGGTTTCAGGTCTCATTTTTAGATCTTTAATCCATTTTCTTTTTTTTTTAAAGATTTTATTTATTTATTTGACAGAGAGAGATCACAAGTAGAAGGAGAGGCAGGCAGAGAGAGAGATAGAGGGAAGCAGGCTCTCTGCTGAGCAGAAAGCCCGATGCGGGACTCGATCCCAGGACCCTGAGATCATGACCTGAGCCGAAGGCAGCGGCTTAACCCACTGAGCCACCCAGGCGCCATCCATTTTGAATTTATTTTCGTGTGTGGTGTAAGAAAGTGGTCCAGATGCATTCTTTTGCATGTTGCTGTCGTTTTCCCAACACCCATTTGTTAAACAAACTGTCCTTTTCCCATTGGATATTCTTTCCTGCTTTGTCAAAGATTAATTGCCAGATAGTTGTGGGCTCATTTCTGGGTTTTCTATTCTATTCCATTTATTTGTGTCTATTTTTGTGCCAGTTCTGTATTGTTTTGATCACTACACCTTTTAATACAGCTTGAAGTCCAGAACTGTGATGTCTCCAGATGTGCTTTTCTTTTTCAAGGAAGCTTTGGCTATTCAGGGACTTTTGTGGCTCCATACAAATTTTAGAATTGTTTGTTCTAGCTCTGAGAAAAATGTTGTTTTTTTTTTATTTTTTTAAATTTTTTATTTTTTATAAACATATATTTTTATCCCCAGGGGTACAGGTCTGTGAATCACCAGGTTTGGGTGAGTGCTGTGAAGTGTATAAACCTGTTGGTGTTATTTTGATGGGGATTGCATTATACATGTAGATTACCTTGGCAGCATGCATATTTTAACAGTATTTGTTCTTCCAATCCATGAGTATGTAACGTCTATTTCTTTGTGTCATCCTCAATCTCTTTCATCAGTGTTTCATAGTTTACAGAATTTGGGTCTTTCACTTATTTTGTTAGGTTTACTCCTAGGTATCTTACTGATTTTGGTGGAACTCTAAATGGGACTGATATCTTGCTTTCTTTTTCTGCTACTTCACTGTTGGGAGTATAGAAATGCAGCAGATGTCTGAATATTGATTTTGTATTCTGTGACTCTACTGAATTCATTTATCAACTGAAGGTTTTCCATATACAGTATCAAGTCATCTGCAAATAGTGAAAGGTTGACTTCTTTCCTGCCTATTTGGGTGCCTTTTATTTCTTTGTGTTTTTATCATTGCTGTGGCTAGGACTTACAGTACTATGTTAAATAACTGGTGAGAGTGGGCATCCCTGTCTTGCTCCTGACTATAGAAGAAAATGTCTCAGTTATTCTCCATTGAGAATGATTATTAGCTGTGCGGATTTTTAAATTTTATTTTATTTTTGTGTGTCCCAAAGTTCATTGTTTATGCACCGCACCCATTGCTCCATACAATATATGCCCTCCATAATACCTACCACCAGGCTTACCCAACCCCCCACCCCCCCTCTTCTCCAAAACCCTGTTTGTTTCTCAGAGTCCACAGTCTCTCATGGTCCATCCTCCCCTCCAATTTCCCCCAACTCACTTCTCCTCTCCATCTCCCCATGTTCTCCATGTTATTCCTTATGCTCCACAAGTAAGTGAAACCATATGATAATTGACTCTCTCTGCTTGACTGATTTCACTCAGCAAAATCTCCTCAAGTCCCATTCATGCTGATACAAAAGTTGGATAGTCATCCTTTCTGATGGAGGCATAATACTCCATTGTATATATGGACCATATCTTCTTTATCCATCAGTCTGTTGAAGGACATCTTGGTTCTTTCCAGTTTGTGGTCATTGCTGCTATGAACATTGGGGTACAGATGGCCCTTCCTTTCACTACATCCGTATCTTTGGGGTAAATACCCAGTAGTGCAATTGCAGGGTCATAGGAAAGCTCTATTTTTAATTTCTTGAGGAATCTCCACACTGCTTTCCAAAGTGGCTGTACCAACTTGCATTCCCAACAACAGTGTAAGAGGGTTCCACTTTCTCTACATCCTCTGGCCTTTCTGATGTTGAGGTATATTCCCTCTAAACCTATTTCATTGAGGGCTTTTATTATGAATGGATGTTGTACTTTTTCAAAAGCTTTTTCTACACCTATTGAAATGACCTATCGTTCTTATCATTTCTTTTATTAATGTGGTGTCTCACATTGATTGATTTGCAAATACGTAAGCATGCTTGCAACCCAGGAATAAGTCCCATTTGATGGTGATGAATGACTTTTTTTAATGTATTGTTGGATTCTATTTACTAGTATTTTACTGAGAATTTTTGAATCCATATTCACCAGGGATATTGACTTGTAGTTCTTTTCCTTAGTGGTGTTATTTTGTTTTGTTTTAAGATTTTATTTATTTATTTATTTGAAAAAGAGAGAGAGAAAGAGAGAGAGCATGAGCAGGGTGGAGAGGGAGAAGCAGGATCCCCACTGAACAGGGGGCCTGATGTGGGGCTAGATTTTAGGACCTGAGCCAAAGGCAGAGGCTAAACCAACTGAGCCACCCAGACACTCTCTTAGTGGTGTTTTTATCTCATTTTAGTATCAGAGTAATGCTGCCCTCATATAATGAACTTAAAAGTTTTCCTCATGTATTTTTAGAAGACTTTGAGAATAGGTATTAACTCTCCTCTAAATGTTTGGTACAATTCTCCTGTGAAGCCACCTCATCCTGGGTTTCTCTTTTTTTTAATTTCTTTCATGTTTTTTGTTTGTTTATATTTATGTTTACTTAAATTTATTTGAATTCATTTATTTAAATTGATTGACTGAGCATGTAGGGGGCAGGGGAGAGGGAGAGAGAGAATCTCAAGCAGACTTCTCCTTGAGCATGGAGTCTGATGAGGAGTTCAACCTCACATCCCTAAAATGAGCCAAAACAGAGAGTCAGAAGCTTAACTCACTGAGCCACCTTGGTGCCCCCAGGCTTCTCTTTGTTGCAAGTTTTTTGATAACTGATTCAATTTCTGTGCTGGTTATCAGTCTTTTCAAGTGTTCTTTTTCTTTCTATTTCAGTTCTGGCAGTTTATATGTTTCTAGGAATTTATCCATTTCTTCCAACTTGTCAAACTCCTGACATAAAGTTTTTCATAATATTCTCTTTACTTGTTTTTATTTATGTATTGTTGGCTGTCATTTCTCCTCTCCTTCATTTATTTTATTTTATTTATTTTGGGTCTTTTCTCTATTCTTTTTGATATGTCTAGCTAGAGGTATTCCAGTTTCATTATTTTTTTTTCATTTTTTTTTTTTAAGGTTAGGTTGTTTCTTCAAGATTTTCTTCCATCTTGAGGTAGGCCTGTAATTCTGTATATTTCCATTTTAGGCCCATTTTGGCTGCAACCCAGAGTTTTTGAACTATCATGTTTTCATTTTCAACTGTTTCCATATTTTTTAATTCCTTCTTTATTTCCTGGTTGATTCATTCACTGTTTACTAGCATCTTGTTTAACCTTCATATATTTGTGGGCTTTCCAGCCTCTGTGTGTGTGTGTGTGTGTGTGGTTTACTTCTAGTTTCATAGTGATGCAGTCAGAAAACAGGCATGATATGATTTCCATTTTTTGTATTTGTTGAGGCCTGTTTTGAGGGCTATTATGTGATCTATTCCGGACACTGTTCCAGGTGGGCTTGTAAAGAATGTGTATTCTGTTGCTTTAGGGTGGAATGTTGTAAATATATGTTAAGTCCATCTGGTCCAGTGTGTCATTCAAGGCCATTGTGTCCTTGTTGATTTTCTATTTAGAGGATCTGTCCATTGATGTAAGTGGGATGTTAAAGTCCCCTACTATAATTGTATTATTATAAATAAGTTCCTTTATGTCTATTATTGTTTTATATATTTGGATGCTCAGATGTTGGAGGCTAAATATTTACAATTATTAGATGTTCTTGTTGGATTATCTTCTTTATGATTATATAATGCCATCTCTTTGTCTCTTTCTGAAGTATTTTTATTTTTATTAAGATTTTATTTATTTATTTGTCAGAGAGAGAAAGCACAAGCAGGCAGAGTGGCAGGCAGAGGAAGAGAGAGAAGCAGGCTCCCTGCTGAGCAAGGAGCCCGATGTGGGACTTGATCCCAGGACCCTGGGATCATGACCTGAGCAGAAGGCAGCAGCTTAACCGAATGAGCCACCCAGGTATCCCCAAAGTATTTGTTTTAAAGTCTAGTTTGCTCAATATAAGTATTGCTAATATGGCTTTCTTTTGACGTCCTTTCCCATGATAAATGTTTCTCCATTCCCTCACTTTCAATCTGTAGGTGTCTTTACTTCTAAAATGAGTCTTGTAGGCAGCATGTAGATGGGTCTTATATTTTTATCAACTCTGACATTGTCTTTTGATTGAAGCATTTAGTCCATTTATATTCAAAGTTATGTACTGATAGATATATATTTATTATCATTTTATTTCTTGTTCTGTTGTTGTATATGGAGATTTTCTCTGATCCTTTCTTGCCTTTGTCACTTTTGGTCTCTTCTTTGCACTCAGAGTCCCTCTTAGTATTTCTTACATAGCTGGTTTAGGGATCAGGAACTTCTTCAGGTTTTGTCTGGGAAACTATTTTATCTCTCCTTCTATTCTGAATGATAGCCTTGATGGAAAGAGTATTTTTGGCTGAAGATTTTTCCCATTTGATACTCTGAATATATCATGCCACTCCCTTCTGGCTTGCCCAGTTTCTGTTGAGAAATCTCCAGTTAGCCTTATGGGTTTTTTTCCTGCAACTTAAGGATCTCTTTTGTCTTGCTTCTTTTAAGATTTTTTTTTTTATTTATCACTACACTTTGCAAATTTAATTACAATATATCTTGGTGTTGGCCCACTTTTGTTGAATTTGATGGGAATTGTGTGTGTCTCCTGGATCTGGATGTCTGTTTTCTTCTCCTGGCTTAGGGAAAGTTTCTGCTATTTCTTGAAATAAATGTTCTGCCCCCTTCTCTCTCTGTCCCCTTCTCCTATAATACAAATGCTATTATGTTTGGTGGAGTCACTGAGTTCCCTAAGTCTATTCTTGTGATGCATAATTCTTCTCTCTTTTGTTCAGCCTCATTATTTTTCCAATATTTTGTCTTCTGGATCACTAATTCATTCCTCCACATCTTATAATGTGCTGTTAATTGCATCAAGCCTGTTTCAAATCTCATTTATTGCATTCTGCATCTCTGACTCTTTTTTAAATTTCTTTTATCTCACTCTGGTTATTTGCCTGCCTTCTCTCCAGGAGCAGTTTAGTGTCCTCCTTGGCTCTATTCCAGCCAAGCCCACTGGCATTCAAAACTCCAGGCTTTAAGTCTTGCTGTTTTCAAGAACTCATGAAATTCATCCCCTATTATTTTCCAGGCCAATGGCTTTGGGGGAAAATTCTCTTTATGCATTCCCCTGTGTCCTCCTCTCTCTTGACTCTTATGCAACCACAGCTCTCTCCCTTCCACAGCACCGAGGACCTTTTTGTCCCCTAAACAACTCTTCTCTTCACTTCCTACCTTCTTTGATGTGGCCTCTTCTTTCCTTTCAGTTGTAGAGTATTTTTCTGTTGGTCATCAGGTCAGTTTCTGGGGTATTTAGGATGACTTGATAGTTATCTCATTGTGTTTATGGGACAAGACGAGTCTAGGGTCCTCCTACTCTGCCCCCATCTTCCCCTCCATCAGTTACATTTCTATATACTGATAATGAAACACTGGAAAACAAAACTTCCCTATTCACAGTAGCATCAAAAAATAAGACATTTAGGAATAAATTTAACCAAGGAAGTAAATGATCTGAACAACAAAAACTACAAGACTCTGTTGAAGAAAAAATCAAAGACATAAACAAATAAGACATCTCATGTTCATGCGTCAGCATTATGAATAATATTAAAATGTCCATACTACCCTAAGCCACCTATAGATTCAGTGCAATCTCTATCAAAATTTTAATGCCAGGGGCACCTGGGTGGCTCAGCTGGTTAAGTGTCCAACTCTAGGTTTCAGCTCCAGACATAATCTCAGGAGGTCAGGTTCTGCCCTCCGAGCAGAGTCTATTCAAGTTTCTTTATCCCTCTCCCTTCCCCCTCCGCTCTTCTCCTTGCTTTCTTGTTCATGTGCACACTTTCTCTAAAATAGGTAAATAAATAAAATCTTTAAAAAAATCTTAATGGCATAATTCACAGAAACAGAAGAAAAATACTCCTAAAATTTGTATGGAACTATAGAAGACTATAAGTAGTCAAAGAAATCCCGAGAAAGAACTAATTCAGAGGTATCACACCTCCTAATTTCAAATTATACAAAACTATGGTAATAACAACAGTATCGTACTGGCATATAAACAGACACACAGACCAGTGGAACAGAATACAGACCCCAGAATGAATCCTATCATATACAGTCAACTAATATTCAAAAAAGGGACCAAGAACACCCAATGGAAAAAAAATGGTCTCTTCAATAAATGGTGCTGGATACCAACGGACCACATGCTGAACAATAAAACTGGATCTCTAGAGCTTATACCACTCACAAAAATCAACTCAAAATGGATTTAAACATAAGACCTGATGCCATAAAACTCACAGAAAGAAACAAGAAACTCTTCAACATTGGATTTGGTAACAATATTTTGAACATGACACAAAAAGCACAAACAATGACAGCAAAGATAAACAAGTGGGACAACATCAAATTTAAAAATTTATGCACAGTAAAAGAAATAATCAGTAAAATGAAAAGGCACCCTAAATAATGAGAAAGAAATGTCTGCAAACAGTATTTTGGACAGAGGGTTAATATCTAGAATATATAAAGAAATGTACAACTCAATAACAATAACAACAACAATAAAACACAATATTTGATTTAAAATGGGCTTTAAATCCCACTGAGCCAACCAGGCACCCCTGAAAACAGGATATTAAAGAGATATATGCACTTCAATATTTATTGCAGTACTTTTCACAGTAGCCGTAATATGAAACAACCCACATTCCCATCAATGGATGAGTGAATAGAAATAGAAAAAATGTGGTATTGAGGCACCTGGGTGTCTCAGTTGTTGAGCGCCTCCTTCACCTCAGGTCATGATCCCAGTGTCCTGGGATCAAGCCCAGCACTGGGCTCCCTGCTCAATGGGGAACCTGCTTCTCCCTCCCAAGCTCCCCCATGGCTTGTGTTCCCTCTCTTGCTATCTCTCTCTGTCATAAATAAATAAAATCTTAAAAAAAAAAAAAAGATGTGGCATATATGTAAATGGAATATTATTCAGCCATGAAAAAGAAAGGCATCCTGACATTTGTGACATGAATAGACCTTGATCAAATTATACTAATTTGATGAAAGAACTCAACCAGGGATCACTTATATGTGGAATCTAAAAAACTCAAACTTGTAAAACCAGAGAGACAAATGGTAGTTACCAGGGGCTGGTGGTAGGGGGATAGGATAGTTGTTGTATGGGTACAAACTTGCAACAAATAATAAGTCCTAGGGATCTAATGCATAGTAGGGTGACTATAAACAAATATATTGAATTAAAATCAACAAAACTACTAAGAAACTAGAACTTAATTATTGCAATAAAAGGAAACGATAATTATATAATGTGATAGAGTACTAATTATGGTCACAATGGCAATCATATTACAATATATAGATATATCAAATTAACATAGTACAATTTAAATCTATACAATGCTTTACATCACATATATTTCAATCTGAAAAGTACATTAAGAAGGCCTTTTTCTAGAAAGCATAGGTTCAAATAAGCATTTGAATCAACCACATGAAGAGACACTTGTCCACATATATAACTAGAAATTTAATATTTCTACTCATTTTCTATGACTTCAGGAAATTTTCATTGTGATTATAAAATTTTACTGAGCTTTGTGCTCTTTAATTCTAAACACACAAAATGCAGAAGACAAAAAAAACAACCAGCTGCCTTTGGCAAGAGGTAAATGCAATCCTACCTTCTGTAACAACAAGGATGAGCTTAGTGGACATTATGCTAAGTGAAAGAAGCCAGACAAAGACAAAAATCACATGACCGAACTGATACATGGAATCTTATAAAAAAAAGTTCAACTCATATTAACAATAATTTGAATGGTGGTTACCAGAGGCTGGAAGGGTATGGGAAAAGGGGAAACACTGATCAAAAGGTATAAACATTTAATTATCTCATATACAGTATGGTGACTATAATAGCTAATAATGTACTGTATACTTGCAATTTGTTAAGAGAGTAGATCTCAAGTGTTCTCTTAAAAGAAATGATTACTATAGTAGTTGATGAACATGTTAATTTTTATTGCAAAAATCACTTCACAACATAGACATATATCAAAACATCATGTTGCACACCTTCAAAATACACAATTTTAATTTGTTGAAAATAAATAAGAAAAAAATGCAAACCATCAACAAGGAAATACAGATCGAAACACCAATGAGATATCACCTCACACCGTCAGGATGGATAAAATTAACAACACAGGAAATAAGAGATGTTGGCAAGGATCTGGAGAAAGGGGGATCCCTCTTATACTAATGGTAGGAATGCAAACTGGTGCAGCCACTATGGAAAACAGTATGGATGTTCTTCAAAATGTTAAAAATAGATCCTACAATTGAGAATCACACTACTAGGTATTTACCCAAAGGATACAAAAATATGGATTCAAAGGGATACATGCATCCCTACGTGTATAGTAGCATTATCAGTAATAGCCAAACTATGGAAATAGCCCAAATGCCCATGGACTGATGAATGGATAAAGATGTGGTACACACACACGCGCGCGCACATGTGCGCATAAACATACTGGAAGATTATTCAACCATCAAAAAGACTGAAATCTTGCCATTTGCAATGATGTCACATGTATAATGTTAAGTGAAATAAGTCAGAGAAAGAAAATACCATATGGTTTCACTCATTTGTAGAAGAAAGAAAACAGATGAACATAGTGGAAGGAGGAAAAAGAAAAAAGAGAGGGAAACAAGCCAAAAGTAACTCATAACGATAGAGAACAAACTGAGCGTTCATGGAGGGAGGTGGGAAGGGGATGGGTTAGATAAGCATTAAAAAGGGCACTTGCTGTGATGAACACTGGGTCTTGTATATAACTGATGAACTGCTGGGTTCTATTCCAGAAACCAACATTACACTGTATGCTAACTAATGAAATTTAAATTAAAAAATTACCCATACCACTATGAACACTGGGTTACAGATGGCCCTTATTTTCACTACATCTGTATCTTTGGGGTAAATACCCAGTAGTGCAATTGCAGGGTCATAGGGTGGCTCTATTTTTTTTTAATTAATTTTTTTTTTATTTTTAGGAGACAAACCATAAGTGACTCTTAATCTATTTTTTAATTTCTTAAGGAATCTTCACAGTTTTCCAAAGTGGCTGCACCAACTTGCATTCCCACCAACAGTGTAAGAGGGTTCCTCTTTCTCCACAGTTGCCAAACTGTGGAAAAAACCAAGATGCCCTTTTACAGACGAATGGATAAAGAAGATATGGTCCAAATATACAATGGAGTATTATGCCTCCATCAGAAAGGATGAATACCCAACTTTTGTATCAACATGAATGGGACTGAAGAGATTATGCTAAATGAAATAAGCCAAGCAGAGAGAGTCAATTATCATATGGTTTCACTTACTTGTGGAGCATAAAGAATAACATGGAGGACATGGGGAGATGGAGAGGAAAAGTGAGTTGGGGGAAATTGGAGGGGGAAACAAACCATAAGAGACTATGGACTCTGAGAAACAAAATGAGGATTTGGGGTGGGGGAGGGCGGGGTAAGCCTGGTGGTAGGTATTATGGAGGGCACATATTGCATGGAGCACTGGGTATGGTGCATAAACAATGAATTTTAGAACACTGAAATAAAATAAAATTAAATGAAATTTTAAAAATTACCCATACTTTTCTGACCAAAATTAACAAAAACATCCTTTGCTATATAGAACAAAACTTAACATTTAAGACTTTCCATGTGCCAGGCATTGTGCTAAGCACTTTATATATTTAACTTATTTAACCCTATAAATTATTATTAATACCCCTTTTTAAAGATATGGAAAATGAAAAATAGAGGGGTAATCTCTCCAAGATCCCTATCTAGTAAATGGCAGAGCAAGGATTCAAACCCAAGCAATCTGGCTTCAGAGATTAAAATGAGAAAAAAAATTTAAATTTTCATTTGCCCCAAAGTTATACTATGTTCCAATGACTATAATAGTTTTCACCCAATACTTTAAATTCTAGCTCAAACCAACCTAGAACATAATTAAATCTGTCAAATCATCCAATTCCAAAATTGCAATATAAAAATAGCAGATGGAGTATGTTTTAAAAGAATTTGAAAACTTCTAGAAATAACAGAAGAACTAAATCAGGCAGGAGGAAATAAGATCAACAAACACAAATTAATTGCATTTCTATACACTAATAATGAACACAGAAATCAAAATTAAGAATATGATACCATTTACAATCATTCAAAAATTAAATACTTAGATATAAATTTAGAAAAGCATGTATAATATTTGTATAGTGTAATTGTAAAATGCTGATGAAAGAAATCAAAGACCTCAATAAATGGAGAGACATACCATGGTCATGGATTAGAAGGCTCCATATAGTCAGTTTTCCCAAATTAATTCATAGGCTGAAAGCAATTCCTTTCAAAAGGCTTTTTCAGATACCAACAAGCTTACTCTAAAATATATGTGGAAGAGGTACCTGGGTGGCTCAGTTGGTTAAGTGTCCAACTCTTGATTTCAGATTAGGTCATGATCTCAGGGTTGTGAGATCGAGCCCTCCATCAAGCTCCATGCTGGGCATGGAACCTGCTTAAGATTCTTTCTTCCCCTCTTCCCCTCCTTCCTCCCTTTCAAACATAAAAAAAATAAAATAAAAATAAAAATTAATAAAATAAAATAAAATGGAAAAGCACTGAGCCTAGAATATTGCAAATAATCCTGACAAAGAAAAAGTCGGAGGTATTACTCTTCTCAACATTAAAGCTTACTATGCAACTACAGTAATCAAAACAATCTGGTACTGGTGAGGAGATAAACACATAGATCAGTGGAACAGAATAGAGAACCAAAAAATAGATTCTTGAAGATGTGAGAAATATACTTGACTGATATTTGAAAAAAGTGCAAATCAAATTCTATGGAAGAACAGACTTTCCAACAAATGGTGCTAGAGCAATTAGACATTCGTAGGTTAAAAAAAAAAAAAAAACAATGACCCTCCACCTAAAATTCATACATTACACAATTTAACTCAAAATGGATCACAGAATTAAATGTAAAACTATCAAGCTGCTCAAAAAATAGATAGAGTAAAAAATCTTCAGAATTCTGAAGCAAAGAATTCTTGGGCTTGACATGATCCAAAAAGAGAAAATATGATATGTTGGATGTCATCAAAATTTAAAACTTTTGGTCTGTGAAAGCCTATGTAAAGAGGATGAATAAAACAAGCTATACACAAGGAGAAAATATTTGCAAATGACATCTAACAAAGGAATGGTGTCTAGAATATATAAAGAACTCTTAAAGCTCAAGAGCAGAATGAAAATAATCCAATCAGAAAATGGGTGAAAGATTCAGACATTTTATCAGAGGATATGCATACAGTAAATAGCACTAAGAAAGATGTTCAACATCAGTAGCCATCAGGGAAATGCAAAACCACAATGATACAGCACACTGCACAGGCATGAAAAAAACCTAAAATAAAATATTGTGCCAATACCAAATGCTGGCAAAGATGTGGAAATTGGATAGATTGCTGGTGGGAATGTAAAATGCTACAGCCACTCTGGAAAACAGTTCAGCAGTTTCTTTAAAAACTCAACATGTAATTACCATATGACCCACAATTGTACTCTTGGGATTTTATCCCAGTGAAATGAAAGCTTACCAGAGAAAAGAAAGCTTATGTTCACATGTACACCAAAGCAAAACAAAACACCTATGCACAAATGTTCATAGTATTTTCATTTCTAACTGCCAAAAGCTAGAGTCAACCTAGAGGCCCTTTAACTGGTGAACAAATAAACTGTGGAATACCCATATCATGGAATACCACTCTGCAATAAAAAGGAATGAATATTAACACAACTTTAATGAATGTTCAGATAATTATACTGAATGAAATAAAGTCATAGATTATATGATTCCATTTACATAACATTCGTAAAATGACAAAAGTATACAAATGGAGTATAGACTAGTAGTTGACAATATAAAAGCAGTGAGAAGAGGCAGGCAGATGATAGGTAGATGTGATTATAAAAAGTTAATATGAGGGATCCTTGTGGTGATAAAATCTCTTAACTGTGGAGGTGAATACATAAGTGATAAAACGGTATAGACTTAACTATGCACATACAATCATATAAATACCAACAAAACTGACAATCTCTGATTAAGACAATAGGAAATTCCAAGTCTTACACTTAAACTAAACTTCTCACATAGTTTACCACCCTGACACCTTTTCTATCCTATTCCTTTCGCCTTATGCCTATGTCTGCTATTTTACCCTGTCAATATCTTCCTTGGCCTTGGAAACATAGCCTAAAATCACCTCCTTAAAAAAATCTTTCTCAATCACTTCAGCTGAAAAAGAACTCTCTTACTTCACTTCTGGACATTATCATGGTACACTGCTTCTGCATATCTCTGATCTTATAAGATTATAAGCATTGTAAAGACACAGATTAATGTTTAATACATCATGGAGTGACCTAGCTCAGTCCCTTGGAAGCAAGACACTCAAGTATTTGTTCAATTAATCTGGTCCCACCTTTCTCAAAATATCTAACCACAATTCCTACTTCCCTTGGACATAAATTTTCCACTTGAAATCAGACAAATCTTGTCTGTCCTATGCAGATATCCTCTTATCTGGAATGTTCCACCCCTCAGCCTTCAAAGTTCACCTCAAAGGCCACTTATTCCTTAAAATTGTTCCTTGTTTCTCTTAATCAGTTTCATCTCTCCTTCCTGAATGCCAATTACACTTTGTATTTCCCTTAAATCACTTAGTCTACATGTCTGCTATAGACTTGTTTGTGGTCCTACCCACAAATTCATGTTGAACACCTCATGTCCATTATGATGGTATTGGGACATGGATCCTCTGGAGAAGTGATTATTAGATCATGGGGCACAGTGCTCACTAATGGAATCAGTACCCTTTAGAGAGGCCTGAGAAATCTCCCTTGCCCCTCCTTCCACAGGAAGTTACAGTGAGAAGGTAACATCTATGCACCAGAAAGTAAACCCTGACCAGACACGAAATGGGCTGATGCCATGATCTTAGACTTCTCAGACTCCAGAACGGTGAGAAACAAATGTTTGTTGTTTAGAAACCACCTAGTCTATGCCAGTTTGTTGTAGTAGCCTGAAAGGACTGAGACAATGCCCTATACTATAATCATATTCTGTCATCTGTCCAAACATCCTCAAAAAGTAAAATCCTTGAGAGCAAGGACTTCCTTAAACACTTGGAAAAGGCTTTGCATATATTTCATGTTCAAATATTTGTTAAATTGAATTAAAAATTATTTCTAGAAAGTTAAGTAATTTTGATTATCCTTCAATCTTCCAAAACCATTCAGAATTTACATTCCATAGTCAATAAGTTTTATAGGGAATCTTGATCAAGTCTATAATCCTCTTCTTAGGACTTATAAGATCTTATTTCTGATTCTCCCCTACTCTCTAAACCTTGCCCTCTTCATTTCTTATATTGTTTTTTATCCTGACTCACTATTGATTAAATGCTGACAGTTCATTCAAATGTTATCCAGGGTTCTCATCTATCTTCATGCTACTGGCAATCTCACTTACCCAAATACTAATTACTGCCAAATTTTTATCTCTAACCTTTGTCCTTCACCTTAGCTCCTGCCCTACATTTTCAACCACCTCATGGATATCCATCTCCTCTACCTGGGTATGACACAGATGGAGATTTCCCATATCAAGTTAATTATCCTTCCATTCCAAGTTTCTTATATTCTCCCTCTCTTCAATTTTGTCACTAACATTATTTCTTATATTTCCTCTTTTATTCACCATATCCAACCAAACTGTATTATTATCTATCTCCAAATTTTTGCTTGAATCAATTTAGTTATCTCCATTTCTATTGCCACTGATGTCATACTTATCATTTCCCATCTACATTCACAGTGATAGCCTTCCCTCTGATTTCCCTGTCTGCTTCTTCCAGTCTCTCTTCTCTCCAATTTATCCTACTCTCTGCCATCTGTGTTATCTCTTCAAAATAAAAATCTGATCATATAATTTTCTTATTCAAATATATCCAGTGGTACATTAACATATACAAGATAAAATCTAAACCCATCAGTATTATCATAGAACAGAGGTTGACAAACTATAGTCCATGGTCCAATTTCAGCCCACCACCTCTTTATGTAAAGACAGTTTTATTAGAAAACAATGATTCTCATTCATTGACATATTATCCATGACTGCTTTCACATTATCACACAGTTGAGTAATTGCAACAGATCAAAGGGATATACACAAGGCCAAAAACTTACTATCCAGCCCTTTATCCAAAAATTCTATAGAATCCTAGCATGGATGGTTCAGAATAATTGGGCCCCAACCTCCCTTTCTAGTCACATCTCCACTGAAAATTCCAGGCGCTTATTTTATCAAACAGCAATTCTCTTCTCAGTACTACTACTCTTTGATACAGTTGGACCTCAAAGTATATTGAATAAAATAGTGTTTACTAATTCCCATATTATCTCATGTCTTATTTAAAACACATATATCATATGTGCAAACTGTAACTCTAAACATAAATCAGAGGTTGGTAACTATTTGGGAAAGTGATAGCAAATATGAAGATTATAAATATTTCAGAATACCTACAATGGCTGACAAGAGGTTCTACTATGGCAACCAGTTAATATATATTATTGACTTTGCTAAGAATTTTGTGGGAAGACCACTAGAATTATAGTCAAAGGACAGGTCTGACAAGTTTACATACTAAAGTAGTACCTCACTATAGTTGCGTGTGAGTTAGACAATATTTTCACAAAGATAACTAAAATTCATCTTTAATCTATGAGTAATTATTATCATTATTCAAATTACTATCAGCACTTGTGACCTAATAACATAATTACAAATTACATCTACATGACATTTTAAAGCTTATGAATTAATTATATAGATATCTCATTTGAGATCACGGTCATTCTGTGAGATATGAAAGAAAACATTTTCTTCAATTTGTTAATAAGAAAATTAAGGCCCAAAGAAACTAAGAGATTTGTCTAACATCACAGAGCCATTGAAGAGCCAAGCCCAGGCTCAATCCAGGTCTCCAAATTCTAGTTCAATATTCTTCACACTTTTCAGTGTTAACGACTTTAACGAAATTATACAAAGGGCAATTTCCTATGAGCCTGAAAAACTAACTTTAACAGCAAAAATTCTACATTTTTCTACATTATGTACTTACATCATACTCTAAAAGTCAGTAACAGTATCAACAGGAACTCTGGCTCTATTGAAATTTGGTTTCACTAGAAAGTTCAACCGATTTAAAGACTATTCTAAAATGGCAATATCAGAGCTCTTAGACCACAAGTCTATTCAAATCATTCTCTAATTACAGTGAAGAAAAATCTGTTTTAAAATTATTTTACAGTGGAAACAAAAGTGAAAATGAACTTTTGGGACTTCATCAAGATCAAAAGCTTCTGCACAGCAAAGGAAACAGTCAACAAAACCAAAAGGCAACCCACGGAATGGGAAACGATATTTTCGCAAATGAGAGTACAGACAAAAGGTTGATATCCAGGATCTATAAAGAACTCCTCAAACTCAACACACACAAAAGAGACAATCATATAAAAAAAAATGGGCAGAAGATATGAATAGACACTTCTCCAATGAAGACATACAAATGGCTATCAGACACATGAAAAAATGTTCATCATCACTAGCCATCAGGAGATTCAAATTAAAACCACATTGAGATACCACCTTACACCAGTTAGAATGGCCAAAATTAGCAACATAGGAAACAACATGTGTTGGAGAGGATGTAGAGAAAGGGGAACCCTCTTACACTGTTGGTGGGAATGCAAGTTGGTGCAGCCACTTTGGAAAACAGTGTGGAGATTCCTTAAGAAATTAAAAATAGAGCTTCCCTATGACCCTGCAATTGCACTACTGGGTATTTACCCCAAAGATACAGATGTAGTGAAAAGAAGGGTCATCTGTACCCCAATGTTTATAGCAGCAATGGCCACGGTCACCAAACTGTGGAAAAGAACCAAGATGCCCTTCAACGGACGAATGGAGAAAGAAGATGTAGTACAAATACACTATGGAGTATTATGCCTCCATCAGAAAGGATGAATATCCAACTTTTGTAGCAACATGGATGGGAATGGAAGAGATTATGCTGAGTGAAATAAGTCAAGCAGAGAGAGTCAATTATCATATGGTTTCACTTATTTGTGGAGCATAACAAATAACATGGAGGACAAGGGGAGATGGAGAGAAGGGAGCTGAGGGAAATTGGAAGGGGAGGTGAACCATGAGAGACTATGGACTCTGACAAACAATGTGAGGGTTTTGAAGGGGTGGGGGTGGGAGGTTGGGGAAACCAGGTGGTGGGTATTAGGGAGGGCACGGATTGCATGGAGCACTGGGTGTGGTGCAAAAACAATGAATACTGTAAAGCTGAAAAGAAATAAAAAATTAAAAAAAATATTAAAGCTACCACAAAAAAAAATTATTTTACAGTGACATGGAAAATTTAACTGGTGTCAAAAATATTTCTAGGGTGAAACACATGATTTGTTTTGAAAAAAATCATTTGTTTCAACTCCACAGCCTAAAAATATGCAGAAAAGCCCTTAAGTAAAATTAAGAACAAATTATTGTATGCTAACTATGTGTTTTTAAAAGATTTACAATCATGAATAATCATGTACCCAACAAGAGAGCACCCAACTATATAAAATAATAAATAGCAAACATAAAAGAATTAACAGTAACACAGTATGTGGAAAAGACTTTAATATCCCAATTACATCAATAGACAGATCATATAAACAGAAAATAACCAAGGAAACAATGGCTTTGATGACACACTGAACCAAATGGACTTAACAGATATATTCAGAATATTCCATCCTAAAGCAGCAAAGTACACATTCTTTTCAAGTACAAATGGAAAATTCTCCAGAACAGATTACACCTTAGCCCTCAAAACAGACCTCAACAAATACATAAAGATGAAAATCATACCATGAACCTTTTCTGACCACAAAACTATGTAACCAGAAGTCAACCAGAAGAAAAATGGGGTAAGACCATAAATACACGGAGGTTCAACGACATGCTACAATACTTGGGTCAACCAGGAAATCAAAGAAGAAATTTAAAACTACATGTTAACAAATCAAAATGAAACACAAAACAGTCTAAACCTGTGGGATACAGCAAAAGCAGTCCTAAGAGAGAAGTACACAGTAATACAGATAGTCTACCTTGATACATATAGCCTACCTCAAGAAGCAAGAAAAATCTCAAAGAAACGACCTAACCTTACAACTAAGAGAACCAGAAAAAGAATCCATGAAGCCTAAAGACAGCAGAAAGAAGGGAATAATAATGATTAGAGCAGAAACAAATTATATAGAAGCTAAAAAAGAAACAATAGAACAGGTCAATGAAACCAAGAACTGGTACCTTGGGAAATGAAATAAAATTAACAAACCCATAGCCAGACTTCTAAAAAATAAGGACCCAAAAAATAAAATGACAAATGGGAGAGGAAAAATAACAACTAACACCACAGAAATACAAACAATTATAAGAGAATATTATGAAAACCTATATGCAAACAAATTGAACAACCTGGAAGAAATGGATAAATTCCTAGAAACATTAACTGTCAAAACAGAAACAGAAAGAAATAGAAAACTTGAACAGAGAAATCGACAGCAAATAAATTGCATTAGTAATGAAAAAAGTTCCAACAAAGAAAAGCCCAGAACCAGTTGGCTTCACAGGTGAATTCTAGCAAACCTTTAAAAAACAGTTAATGCCTATTCTTCTTAAATTATTCCAAAAAGTAAAAAAACTTCCAAATTCATCATATGAGGTGAGCATTACATGACACCAAAACCATACAAACACCCCCACTAAAAAAGACAACTACAGGCCAATATCCCTAATGAACAAAGATCCAAAAATTTTTAATAAAATATTAGCAAACCAAACCAACAATACATTAAAAATATCATTCACCACAATCAATTGATATTTATTCCTGGTGTGCAAGGGTGGTTCTATATTCATAAATCAATCAACATGATACACCACATTAACAAAAGAAAGGATGGGGGCCACCAGAGTGGCTCATTGGGTTAAGCCTCTGCCTTAGGCTCAGGTCATGGTCTCAGAGTCCTGGGATTGAGCCCCACCTCAGGCTCTCTGCTCAGTGGGGAGCCTGCTCCCCAACCTCTGCCTGCCTCTCTGCCTACTTGTGATCTCTCTCCCTTTGTCAAATAAATAAATAAAACCTTAAAAAAATTAAAAGATAAAAGAAAGAATAGGAAACATATGTCATTTAGACAGATGTAGAAAAAGACTTTGAAAAAGTAAAACATCCATTCATGATAAAAGCCCTCAACAAAATAGGGTTAGCAGGAATATACTTCAACGTCATAAAGGCCATATATGAAAAACCCACAGCTAATATCATCCTCAATGGGGAAAAACTGAGACATTTTCTTCTGTAGTCAGGAGCAAGACAGGGATATCCACTCTCACCAGTTACTTAACACAGTACTAGAAGTCCTAGCCACAGCAATGATACAACACAAAGAAGTAAAAGGCACCCAAACAGGCAGGGAAGAAGTCAACCTTTCGCTATTTGCAGATGAAATGATACTGTATATGGAAAACCTGAAAGACTACCAAAAACCTACCAGAGTTGATAAATGAATTCAGTAGAGTCACAGAATAAAAATCAATATTCAGAGATCTGCTGCATTTCTATACTCCAACAGTGAAGTAGCAGAAAAAGAATGCAAGGAATCAGTCCCATTTACAGTTCCACCAAAATCAGTAAGATACCTAGGAGTAAACCTAACAAAATAAGTGAAAGACCCAAATTCTGTAAACTATAAAACACTGATGAAAGAGATTGAGGAAGACACAAAGAAATAGGAAGACATTCCATACTCACGGATTGGAAGAACAAATACTGTTAAAATATCCATGCTGCCAAGGTAATCTACATGTATAATGCAATCCCTATCAAAACACCACCAACAGGGGCGCCTGGGTGGCTCAGTGAGTTAAAGCCTCTGCCTTCGGCTCATGTCATGATCCCAGGGTCCTGGGATCTAGCCCCACATTGGGCTCTCTGCTCAGCAGGGAGCCTGCTTCCTCCTCTCTCTCTGCCTGCTTCTCTGCCTACTTGTGATCTCCATCTGTCAAATAAATAAATAAAACCTTAAAAAAAATACGACCAACATTTTTCACAGAGCTAGAACAATCCTAAAATTTGTACAGAGCCACAAAAGACCCTGAATAGCCAAAGCTACCTTGAAAAAGAAAAGCAAACCTGGAGACATCACAGTTCTGGACTTCAAGCTGTATTAAAAGCTGTAGTGATCAAAACAGTACATAACAGGCACAAAAATAGACACCAATGAATGAAATAGAATAGAAAACCCAGAAATGAGCCCCCAACTATATGGAAATTAATCTTTGACAAAGCAGGAAAGAATATCCAATGGGAAAAGGACAGTTTGTTCAATAAATGGGTGTTGGAAAAACGACAGCAACATGGAAAAGAATGCAACTAGACCACTTTCTTATACCACACACAGAAATCAACTCAAAATGGATTAAAGACCTAAAAATGAGACCTGAAACCCTAAAAATCCTAGAGGAGAACACAGAGAATAACATCTTGACATTGGTCATAGCAGCTTCTTTCTAGGTATGTCTCCTGAGACAAAGGAAATAAAAGTAGAAATAAAGTACTGGGACTTAATAAAAATAAAAAGCCTGTACACAGTGAGGGAAACAATCAACAAAACTAAAGGCAACCTATGGAATGGGAGAAGATATCTGCAAATGACATACCTGATAAAGGGTTAGTATACAATATATTTAAGTAACTTGTAAAACTCAGTACCCAAAAAATAATAATCTAATTAACAAATGGGCAGAAGACATGAATAGACATTTCTCCGAAGAAGACATGCCAATGGCCAACAAACACATGAAAAGATGCTCAACATCATTCATCATTAGGGAAATACAAATTAAAACTATACCTGTCAGAATGGCTAAAATTAACAACACAAGAAAAAACAGGTGTTGGCAAGGATGTGGAAAAAGGGTAACCCTCTTGCTTTGTTGTTGGGAATGTGAACTGGGGAAACCACTCTGGAAAAGAGTATGGAGGTTCCTCTAAACTTAAATATGGACTTACCCTACAATCCAGCAATCACACTTTTAGGTGTTTACTCAAAGAATACAAAAATACTAATTCAAAGGGATTCAGGCACTCCTATGTTTATAGCAACATTATGTACAATAGCCAAACTATGGAAACAGCCCATGTGTCCATCAACTGATGAATGGTCAAAGAAGTTGTGAGGTGTATACATATATACGTGTGTGTGTGTGTGTGTGTGTGTGTGTGTGTGTGTATAAAATATTCTTCAGCCACAGAGAGGAATGAAATCTTGTCATTTGCAATGACATAGATGGAGGTAGCTAAGTGAAATAAGTCAGTCAGAGAAAGTCAAATACTGTGTAACTTCAGTGCTATGTGGAATTTAAGAAGCAAAACACAAAAGCAAAAGGGAAAAAAGTGAGAAAGGCACACTAAGACTCTTAACTATGGAGAACAAACTGATGGCTACCACAGGGGAGGTAGGTGGGAGAATGGGTTAAACAGATGATGAGCATTAAGGAGTGCACTTGTTGAGATAAAGATCAGTGATGTATGGAAGTGTTAGATCATTACATTGTACACCTGAAACAAATATTGCACTGTATATTAACTGGCATTTAAATAAAAACTTTTAAAAAAGACTTATAAGACCATATGTTGAAAGAATCAAAACATACCTGGGACTAAAAGAATGAATATCAGCTATGAATTAAAAAAAAAAGAAAGAAAGAAAGAAAAATCAGCCCTGTAATTAATCAGGCTAGGAGGACAGACACAAATAAAGTGAACTACAAAGTTAACAGAAAACACTGTTTTTCCCAAGGTCATGTACCAGTTGTAAAATATCATAATGACCTCTTATTGGAGTGATTATTGCTTTCTTACCAATGATGTCTCCAGACTTGCTTTGCTATTTTCATTTATTACTGGCACCCTGCTTCATGACAGCACCCAATCCCTAGTTAATTCCTACTTCTCTCAATCTGCTTCAAAAGGAGCCACCAATCTAGAACTAATCCTGGCTGACTTCAGACTCTCTCAGAATTCTTCAGCAGCAATCCAAAATTTACAAAAAACACTTCCCTTCTCCCCCTTATCCAAAGGCCTTGTGTGGTTCTTCTGGAGTATATTCCCTCACTAATGAATGAATAAATCTGATTTTGTCATACTATGGGCTTGTTCCTTGTGGTCTCTAGTTGGTAAGGCTTTAACAAGGTAAATTTTTTTTAAAGATTTATATTTTATTGAGAGAGTGAGCAGGGGTGGGGGGTTGAGGAGGGAAATGGAGGAAAGAAAGAAAAAAAAAGAAAGAAAAGAAGGAAGGAAGAAAAAGAGAGAAGAAAAAAAGAAGAAAAGAGAAGAAAAGTCTTAAGCAGACTCCCATCTGACTGTGGAGCCCTAAGGGCTCTATCTCGAGATCCTGAAATCATGACCCGAACCCAAATCAAGAGCTGGACTCTTAACAAACTGAGCCACCCAGGTGTACCCCAAGATAAATTATTTTTTTAATTACCCTAGAGATTCAACAGTTTAGTACTGACAAAAAGCACCACCCTCCCTCTCTTCTCAAAACATAAAAAAAACAACACTTCTGCACTTAAACCAGAAAATCATTAGCCATAAGTGACTTTCACTACCAAGATGAACTTACTGAATTCTACTACTTATATCACAGGAAGTATCTGATCAATTATGCTGAGAGATATAATATTTAACCAAAGCCAGGTAACTACCATACCTGCTGGGAGAAGCAGTATTTTATTAAATTGGCATCAAGCTCCAGACAAAAGTATACAAATTGGTGCTATTATCTGATTTTTAATATGTATCAGTCACATAGCTCAAGAAATTTTACCTGTCACCCATAATCTACTAATGTGCTATACCTAGTGCTCATGAAATTCTTGTATAATTTTCTAGCTTTTCATTTTTAAACTTTAAACAGATTATATTTAAAAAAAAAAACAGACTATTTCCAAGTCTTCTATAAATGGCATTGAAAGATAAAATTAGTCTTTTTAACCGCAAGCCAATACAACTTCATATCCAAAGAATCCATAAACAACCTAGAAAATTTAAATATGACTCATCACCAGTAATACTGGAAGGTAGCAGGTCTGGCTATTTTAAAGAATAATCTCAACCCGACTTTGGTAGGCCAACCTTATGAAGGGAATGAAGGACAAAGGATATTACCAAAACTATATTCTAATAGGATGCCTGTTGGATCAAGAAATGTTTTAAAATCCACTAAAACAACTTCAAAACAATAAAGCAAAGATTCAAACTTCTAAGAAATAGTAGCTACACACCTACCTCAAAGATAAACCTCAGGAATATGGGGGTTGGGTGGAGGATGAAGCAGAGAGGAATGCTTTCAGTAAAAGCTTAAGACTAAATCAAAAACATTACCAGAAAAAAAAAAAAATTACCAGAGACTCAGCCAAAAACTGCTAACGAAAAATAGTCTTAAGGTTTCATTCACAAAAGTGAAAAGGACTACTATTCATAAATCAGGCTTCTAATACCACACCCATCACCATCAAAATTATCTTCAAATACAAAATTTTTCAGAAAACAAGATATATTTAAAAGTTAAAATAATTTTGGATTAGCCTTTTCTTTTTTACAAAAAGATCACGTGATCAACATTTATTCTTTTTTTTTTTAATTTTAATGAGAAAACAGAATCACAGCAAATAAGCAAACTTCTGACTGTTTAAAACGCACTTGAACAGGGAGCTTGGGTGGCTCAGTTGGTTAAGGGTCTACCTATGGCTCAAGTCATTATCCCAGGGTCCTGGGATGGCACCCTGTGTTGGGCTCCCTGCTCAGCCTGCTCCTCCCTCTCCCTCTGCCCCTCCTCACGGCTTATGCGTGCTCGCTCTCTCAGATAAATAAATCTTTACAAATAGATAGATAGATAATGCACTTGAACATAATGGCTCCTATAAGTAGAGAGGACAATAAACTAAGAAAATACTCTTTCAAGAATAGTGGAAAGTGACTCATGAAATTCAGTGTCAATTCTAGATTTACAATGACTAGTAATATTTTCTGTGTGAAGCTTGGCTTGAGGGCTCCCCCAAAAAAGTCCTAACAACTAAACGAAAAAAGTGTTGTTAAAAAGGTCAGAAAAAGATCAGAAACAAATATCAAAAGAAACCTGAAAACTACAGTAAAAACACAAGACAACAGAGTTACTTCGTATTTCATGGATCAAATTATGTCTCTGAAGCCTTAACTACATAGAATAGCTTTACAGTCTTAAAGGTTGATGCCTTTCACACCCTACAACACCCAGCCACACTACAATTCAAATTACACCAGTAAGTCCCACCGAGTATTAACATTCATGATCACTGAATGTCTTATTCCTAGGATAATATTAAGTGAGATACAGCAAATAAACAATTTTCTAATTCCATTTCTAGTTACATTCAACCTTTCACTTAATATAATTTGGGAATACGTATCCTAAATCTTTATTTTACTGTCTTCAAAACCATTTAACTACATCTGGATATTATACACAGATGTTTTATTAGGCTGCCTTTTCCTCCAACAAACCAAATCTGAAATTGCTTTACAGCATACTTTTATGAACTATAAATATCTAAGTTCTATTTCTATAAGGTACTGAGTAAAATGTATAAAACAAATACTAAAAGATTATTTTAGAACGCTTTGGTGTATGTTGAAAGAAAAAGCTAAAGGAATGACAAAAAAATAATGAGGAAGGGAAAAAATGTTCAAAATAGGAATAAATTATTTTCTGTTATACATGATGATACTAAGACTCATGTAATAAAAGCTATTTTTCTTTCAAATAAAGAAACAAATTAATCCTAATATTAATACAATGTTGACTCCAGAAATGGATACAAACAACAAACTCATGAGCTATATAAAACCATATCAATGCCTTTAAAAGGCATGCCTAAGTTTCCATGTGGCAGCAATTTTACTACTTCTATTCATGTAATTTCTTAGTGAACACTCACAATGTAGCACTTTAAAAAGATTCTGAGTTTATTTTTCCAGTTCTGATTACTTGAAGGTGTGACAAGAAACCCCCTTGGGGCGCCTGGGTGGCTCAGTGGATTAAGCCACTGCCCTCGGCTCAGGTCATGATCTCAGGGTCCTGGGATCAAGTCCCACATCCGGCTCTCTGCTCAGCAGGGAGCCTGCTTCCTCCTCTCTCTGCCTGCCTCTCTGCCTACTTGTGATCTCTCTCTCTGTCAAATAAAATAAAATCTTTTAAAAAAAAAAAAGAAACCCCTGCTCCTCTCCAGATACATAAAAATAATGCCTTTAGAATCAACTTGTTTCATGCACAATTATGTGAGTACAATAAGGAGGAAGATGGTAAAGTACAGAGGAGGAGGTAAGGAAAAGCAAGGCCTGGCCAAAGTGTTATCTACGGACAAGATAAGAACTATATAAAATTAGAGAAGGAGGATGACACATATTCCTGGCAGAAACCCAGTCATATAAGCCAAATTTTAAAAAAATTAAGATTTTATTTATTTATTTGACAGGCAGAGATCACAAGTAGACATAGAGGCAGGCAGAGAGAGGTGGAAGCAGGCTCCCTGTTGAGCAGAGAGCTCGACGTGGGGCTCGATCCCAGGACCCTGGGATCACAACCTGAGCCGAAGGCAGAGGCTTTAACCTACTGAGCCACCCAGGCACCCCATAATAAAAAATTTAAATTAAACTTTCTTTCAATTTACATTTACAAATTAACAAGAGGCAAGTTTCCCACCACCAAGTGAATTATGGGTTAAAGTGTGACATATAACCATACAACGGCCAATAAGTCGAGAGCCAATCAATGCTAAATGGAAGCTCACAGCAATATATAAATATTAATTTGGCTTTAGAGTTAATGCAAGCCTCCTGAGCAATATACAGTATAAATCAAAGGCCTACTATGAAATTATAGGACAATGCTATGTATCAATTTTACTCAAGATAAAAGAGAAAAAAAAAGGCTTAAAAATAGTCCTGTCATATCATGCCCTCGATTCAGTTTAGAAACTTAAGTTTTCACATTTGTTCCTTGGGTAATAATGTCAGTCTCAAACTAGAATAAACAAGCTATCCTGTCATCATTTCTACAGATAATTTTATGGAAATTGTTTAGAATATAATAATTAGGAAATTTTCTGAAACTTTTAATATGATATAAAAATAGACTATAAGGCTAGTTCTTTCAAATATTCATTTCAAATGGACAATAAATAGACTTTTGAAATTACTTCTGTACTGAAAAACTAGCTAATTAGCAGAGTTGTGTTTGTGTGAAATTTTATTTTCCCAAATTTTAGTACAACTACTTACAAAGTTTCCAAAACAAATACTGATCTTTAAAGGAATGAAAAAACAACAATATTTAGTTATTATAATATAAGATCTCAAATGACACTACAAATACTAATTACATATGATCCAAGATTTTTTTGAGTGGTATTAGGTATTAATATTATTTTCAATTTAGTTCAACATTCTTCCTTTTATTTAAGCCAAGCATATAGCTAATGAAATGGCATGACTGGAGCTTAGATTTGTAATAACATAAATATCATAGGTACCTGTGCTCTTTCCCTATAGGGATTATGAAATTCACCCTTGGTAAACTTAAGTATACATATATATAAAGTATTACAGTAGTTAATCTATTCTATGCCACGCTCCCCAACCTCCATTTCATTAAATTACTAAATAACACTGTTGGGTTAACTGCACAAAGGATGGGAACATTTGAATAAATAATCTCATATTGTGGAAAATCCAGATAAGGTCAGAATCTTATTGTTTTTGGCCAAAGACAATTGTGAAACTCATTAGAAAGAAGTGGCACAATACGATCTTTGAAGTGAGTTACTAAAATCAAAATAGGAAAAGCTAAAGGTTCTAAGTACAAAAGTAGAAAACATTCCAGGCTAAATTTGTAAAACGAATCACTAGTTAATACATTATTACTAAATTGTGTACCTATCCAGAAAGCTGCTTATTGGTTTTCGTATTGTTCTAGATACTCACTGTCCATTACAGTACTCATTAGCCATATGTGGTTATAGAATTTAAAATTAGTAAAAATTCTGTAAAATTAAAAATTGAGTTTCCTGGATATGAAAGCCACATGTGGCTGGTGCCTACTGTTTTAGATGGCACCAAATAGAACATTTCCATTATCACAGAAAGTTCTATTGGGTAGCACTATTTTACATAAAATGCCAATTAAAATGAGCCCCAAGAAATAACTGGTATAAGACTAACTATACTGGATAAAATTAAAAAGTGAAACATATCTATTTATGATAAAAGTTCTATGCAAAGTAGGAACAGAAAGGAACATCCTCAAACTGATAAAGGCATCTACAGTTACACTTAAGAGTTAAAGACTGCCTGCTTTCCCCCTACAATCAGCAACTAGGAAAGGATATCCAGTCTCATCACTTTAATTCACCATTATACCTGAAGCACTAGCAGTTCACCAGTCCAGGACAAAGAACCGTAACACAGACAAGATTAGAAAGGAAAAGTAAACCTATCTTTATTTGTAGACAAGGTGATTATCTATGTAGAGAATTCTGAAGAATCTAAAAAAAAATGCTATTAGATCTAGGTGAATTTAGCAGGATCAACATACAAAAACAAAACAAAACCCCTCCACTTACTGTCAACAAACAAGTGTAAATTTGAAAATTAAAAATATGTAATTTAAAATAGCACCAAAAAAACCATGAAACCCTTAGGAAAAAAATTCACAAGAGATGTGCAAAACCTATACACGGGAAACTACAAAATATTGCTATGAGAAATTACAGATGACCTAAATAAATGGGAAATTATACCATGTTCCTAGATTATAAGGTTCAATATTGTTAAGATGTTAATTTTCCCCCAAATTATCTACAGTCAGTGTAATCCCAAACAAAATCCTAATTGTTTCTTGGTAGAAACTGAGAAGCTAATTCTAAAATTATACATTGCTAGTAGAAATACAAAGTGGGATAGCCACTTCCAAAATAGTTCTGCAATTTTTTAAAAAGTTAAACCAATACTTACCATATGATCCAACAATCCCATTAACTAGATGTTTACCCATGAGAAATGAAAACCAATATTCATGCAAAGACATATATACGAAAGTTTATAACAGCTTTATTTATAATAGCCAAAATCCAAAAAACCTCAAATGCCCATCAATTGATGAATTAACAAACGTATCACAGTATATCCATCCATACAATGAAATTCTGCTCGGTAATAAAAAGGAATAAATTGCTGATACATGAAATGACATGCATAAATTAAAAAAAAAACTAGGTCCCAAGCAAAATCAGATATAAATAAAAGACTATGTGCTTATTATTTCATTTAGATAAAACTGTAAAGAGGTAAAAGTAGAGTGGACAGAGAGGTTCCTGTCCCAGAGAAGGGCAGAGGATGGACTACAATGAGACATAGGAAATTCAGGATATGACAGAAATGTTCTATATTTTTACTTGCTGTTATTTATACAAATGCATATGTTTGTCAAAACTCATTGGACACTTAAAAAGGGAAAATTTTATTTTATATGAATTTATATATATTTTTATGAATGAATTTTTATGAATTTATATGAATTAATATTTGACTTAAAAAATAAAAGTAATAGGGGCACCTGGGTGGCTCAGTCACTTAAGCATCCAACTCTTTTTTTTTTTTTATTTTATTTATTTATTTGACAGAGAGAGATCACAAGTAGGCAGGGAGGCAGGCAGAGAGAGAGGAAGGGAAGCAGGCTCCCCGCTGAGTAGAAAGCCAGATGTGGGGCTCGATCCCAGGACCCTGGGATCATGACCCGAGCCGAAGGCAGAGGCTTTAACCCACTGAGCCACCCAGGCACCCCACCATCCAACTCTTGATTTCAGATCAAGTCATAGATCCAGCCCCAAGTCAGGGTACCCACTTAGCAGGGAGTCACCTTCCTCCCTCTCCCTCTGCCCCTCTCCCCCACTCATGTGCGCATGCACACACACTCTCTCTATAAAAATAAATAAGCAAATCTAAATAAAGAAATAAATGTAATATGGCTAACCTTCTATTTTGGTGCTCTATAAGTACAGATCTGTTATACCAAGGAAATATAGTATAGAAATAGACTGTCTGGAAGGCAAACAGCATAACTTCTGTCAGTCCCAAACTTCTCTGGACTTTAGCTTCTTCTGGTGTAAATGGGAGTTTATAACCCAGTTTCTCAAATCTGTTTCCAGGAAATTTTCAGAATGTTACAGGTATTTTGGGAAAGGAGTTTCTACTGTCAATTTACCTAAGAAACATTCCCCATAAGGTGATTTCACAATGCATTTAGCATATGAAAAGCTCTGAGCAGGCCTACATGCATTCATTTTTTTTCTATAATTCTTTTTTTTTTTTTTTTTTTTTTTTTTGACTCTTAATCTATAATTCTTTAAACTCAGTTTTTCCCACATTTACTTGACCAAGAAACACTTCTATCAAAAAATGGTCTTAGTTGGGCAACTGGGTGGCTCAGTCAGTTAAGCGTCCAACTCTTGATTTTGGCTCAGGCCGTGATCCCAGAGTAGTGAGATGGAGCCTGCTTAAAATTCTCTCTCTCCCTCTCCTTCTGCCTCTCCAACCCCCACCCCCTGTTCCCTCTGTCAATGAATGAATAAATAAATAAATAAATAAATGATGTTTTAGATGGTATTGCTAAAGTACTAAAATTCATTGAACTTTCAAGATTACCTTCTGGATTAAGTTTTCTTAAAACTTATTTATTAGAAAGAGAAAGAGACAGAGCATGCACATGAACACACACACACAGACACACACACTCAAGCACACACACAAGTAAGTTGGAGGAGCGGCAGAGGGACCCTCTTTCAAGCAGACTCCTTGCTGAGCACAGAGCCTGACAGGAGGCTCAATCTCAGGACCCATGAGATCATGACCCATGAGATCACAACCTGAGCTGAAACCAAGAGTCAGATCTTCAAGGGACTAAGTCACCCTGGTGCCCCACCTTCTTGATTAAGTTTTATTTACATTGAGAAACTATATAACTGATTGACTTTAAAGCAGCTATGCAGAACTGTAGCCCTTAATGAGAATACTTTTAAATCACAAATTTTAAAGGACTTCTTACTCATCTTGCTACTTTCCTAGTCAACTCCTCTGAGTTTTTACCAGGTTCTGAATTCTAAATATCCTAAACTTAAATATTTTGACTCCTATATACTACAGGAAAATACATCATGATTGAATTATCTCTATTTGAATAGCTCCTCTTCAAATAACAGGGCAGAATTAAGAATGTGAAAACATCAATGCCAGGAACACTAAAATTCCTGAGCAATTACTATAAAAATAACAAAGTGATCTAAGAAAGTAAGTGTTCACTGAACAAAACTGGTATAAGTTTGAATATATATAGTTAAAATAGTTTTTAAAAAGGGAAGTAGGGCGCCTGGGTGGCTCAGTGGGTTAAGCCGCTGCCTTCAGCTCAGGTCATGATCTCAGGGTCCTGGGATCGAGTCCCATGTCAGGCTCTCTGCTCAGCAGGGAGCCCGTTTCCTTCTCTCTCTCTCTCTCTCTCTCTCTCTGCCTGCCTCTCTGCCTACTTGTAATCTCTGTCTGTCAAATAAAATAAATAAAATCTTTAAAAAGGGAAGTAAAGAAAGACTAAACAAAGATGGAAAACCAATATTCTAAATGCTGCTCTTCAGCACTTTACATGGGATCACTGAAAGAAGTACAAAGCATTACAAATAATGTTGATAGTGTGGTTAAAAATATTGTATCTTTTGAATGTAAATAAATAGATGAATAATAAGAGCCATCTTAATTTAAGTCAGTAAGTTAATTAGGAATAAAGCTTTAGGGGAAAAGTGAACACTGGAAAATTCTAAAGGGTAAACAAACCACCCCTGAAAATGAAAAAAAAAAAATGTTAGAAATGCCATGTCCAATTAGATCCAAATCAGTAGTCTTCTTTACCCAGTAACAGCCAAGCTATGGAAGAGTGTTGTTAGTAATGTATACCGAAGTATCTAATTTACTTCAATAACCCTTATGACTCTTTATCAATAATTTTGTCTATATAACTTTTGAAATTATTTCTAGCCTAAATTTGTTTAAACTCTTGGGGTAAATAACTTCTATAAGATTATTATATAAAATAGTATTCCTTTTAAAAAGTATTTTTATTTTTCAATTTGTATTTAAGGAATATTCTCTAGGCCCTAGGCACTACATAAAATAATTTTTTGGAAGAATAAAAAAATAGGGAAGCAAAGTGGCAATTACTCATCTAGCTGTTTATATTCTTTTTAAGAGTTAAATTTTAGTACAAATGGTTTCATAGCTAGGTCTCCTTGGAAACCACTAGTAGTATTTCTCCATAATGGTCTGGCCAGAGATGCCCCAGGAATAATCCAAATGGAACATGCAAATTTCAGTAAACTTTAAAAAGGGGAAGGATGATTTTTCTTGTTTTAATAAAGACATATAAAATGTATCATATCATTATGTTTAATAAACAGATAAAAGCAGAATGCATTTTGTTTTGTTCTTTACATAGTTACCAATCTTTACATAGTTCCCTGTAAAATCTTTAAGCTCGGCACATAGATATGTAAACAGGCATCCATATGGTTAAAAACATGTATAGTATATAAAAAAGTAAATTCTTCTGCTAACAAGAAAGAAAGAAAGGCAGAAAGAAAGAAAAAAACACAAGATCACAAAACCATAATCATATTAAATAAAAATGTTTTTAAAAAGTTGGACCAACCATGAAGCCTCTCAAGAATGTAAGCAGCTTGTTTATATTTCAAATTTAATTCTGGTACCTATTTTTGGCTGTATAATGAGTTCAGGAAGAAAAAAATCAAGAATATGTTCATAGTTCACATGGATGTTACTCACCCACATTTGGAGGTTTCACATAATTTGCAGGTAGTTCTGGAGGTCTGCCTCTATGCAGAGCTGCAAAAGCAGACCCATTCCATAGTGTACTCTTACAGTCTATTCAAAAAGATTGAAAAGTTAGTCAAGAAATAGAACAGTGTTTTTTAAAATTGTACCTTAGAGGTAAATGTCTGTGGTTTAATTTTGTTTGTTGGAATATATTTTTTACTAATACCACAATAACAAATGACATGCATATTTTTGAACATGCTATAAACTACATTATGATTGTTAAATAACAACACATTAATATAACACCCAGATATTTTATTTCTGTGCTGATCTAGAATTAAAGCTTTTATTCAGCATGTATTTGAATCATATAAATATGTCATGGATTAATAAGGTTTTAATTTTATATTGGTCCTTCATGATCTTTAGGCTTATATATTTCTACTTATATAAAACCATATAAGCAAGGTTAGGACTACAGCACAAGTATGCCAGGTAAAATTCAGAAACATTTATACTTGGTGCATAGTCATACTATATAGAATGCCTGCCAATTGTACCGTAATAGGTAACAATATTGCATATCAGATGATAAATGATTATAAATAGTTGTGTTTTTTGTCTTTCATGTTTATGTTAAGAAACTCAAGTAAATGTGAAATATTCCTAATAATTCAACTATGATACAAGAATATTGCACTACTCTCTTTTGAGGGGGGAAAGAAAAGAGGGAAAGGGAGAGAATCCCAAGGAGGCTCCATGCCAAGCATAGCGCCTAACACAGGGCTCGGTCTCACAAACCCAAGATTATGACCTGAGCTGAAATTAAGAGTTGGACACTTAACCAACTGAGTCACCCAGGCACCCCTCTACTGCTCTCTTGAAAACTTCCAATTTAATGATTTGAAGACTTTCCTTATATTATAAAACTAGATGTTTAATACTATTTTATATATTTTACATATTGGGGTTACATGAAAAACTTTGGGAAAAATCTTTAAAAGACTGAAAACAGCGGAGTACAAAAACTATTACTGAATGGTCACTAATAGGTTGATATATGTTTTTAATATTTTCACAATTATAAAAATTTTTATATATCACATATAAATTTTTACATATTATTTTTCATTTTCTTGTTATAAAACATACAATGTGATTAGGATGATATAAAGACTCATAATACTAAAATCTAAAAATATTAAAACATAATAAAAGACTTTTAAGCATTCATACTATACTAATCAGAGCAATGATCTTTAAAATCCCATTCCACAGGATTACAAAAAGATTTTACATTCTATACTTCTATTGTATTCACTGTTTTATAGCAGAGGGCTTCTTTTAGGCCTCTAAAAATTTATTTGTACTCTAAGAAGATAAGATTGGCAAAATAAGAAAAACTAGAAGAAAATTAGTATTTAGGAAAGCATGGGAACATTTACTTAACATAAAAATACGTTGTTCTCCACTCCTTCCTCTGAAAACTGAAAATCTTACCTTTGGCATCCCGTAACAGAGACTGCCGACCAACACCTAGTAATGTCTGTACCCCAGGAACACTCTGAGGGATCTCCTTATCTAGTAAGGGACCAATCCGCTCACAAATTTTAAGGAGGTAGTCTGGAGGAATGTGTGCATTGGCTGCCACCTAAAAAGCATAAATAAAACAGAAAAACGAACATGGTTTAAACACATAATTTACTCCATTACCAAACTGTTCCATCATGGAACAAAGCGCAATTTTTATATATAGGATCAGAAAATAACATTTTAAATATTTAATACTTTAGCCAAACTAAAGAAACAGCTACAAAAATTAAGCACATCTAAATGATAACATTTAAATGACATGGCACTCAAACTTACTTTTACATGCCTTGATTAAATCATTTGCTTAGCTGTTAATCTTATGAAATAAGTGTTGCAAAACAGCAAAAGTGCGCATGCCTAAAATTAAAGTACAAAGACAACGGGTAAACTCTACTAGTACTTCATTTATTCAGTAGTGATGAAGTGATCAAAAATCAGAGAATCTAGATTCTATATAAATGATAAGAATACAAACAAAAGGTATTACTTGCATCAAACTCTCACCTAAATCCCTTTAGGATTAACAGGACAAATCTGCTTAAAGAGCAGAACTGGTTTTCCTTAAAAAAGTTAACTGGTTTCCAAAACAGTATCCAATTAATGTTTTTATAAATACTATGATCCAAATAACTACACTATGTACTCAAAATTCATCACAACATTAACTCATTGTTTAAACACACAAGAAAATTCCTGAAGACAGTAAACTTATGTACACAGGGATGAGAAAATTAACAAAACTATTCATTTTTTATCTAAGTTAATGGTCAAGTCCCAGATGTGTTTCATAAATACCTAATTATTAAAGGAGCAAACAGAAAACTAGATATTAAAAATCCTTATATTAAAAAAATTTACATTCTCATCTTGACATAAAGGGAGAAAGAATGAAAAATATAAATAAAAATTTAAAAAATATATTAAATATGTTATATTAATATATAATAAAATGTAAATAAATAAATATTTATTTATACCGTCACATAGGACCCCACATCAATATATTATCACCAGGTCAAGAACAATACAACATAAAAGAATAATTTTGAAAATCATCCCTAATGATCACCATGAGAAAATAAATTATGTGTGTTCTTAGTAGGTATTTGTTCAATGAATCAATGAACATTAAAAAACAAAGTAAATAAACTGAGGGTTTTGGAGGGTAGGGGGGAGGGGTTTGGGAGGACCTGGTGGTGGATATTAAGGAGGGCACGTATTGCATGGAGCACTGGGTGTGGTGCATAAACAATGAATCTTGGAACACTGAAAAAATTAAATTAAAAAAAAATAAAATCCATCTATAAGAAATATAACATGAATTCATAGAGGAAAAATCTTAGTTTCTCCTATCAAGGTACCTTTTTTGTTTTCTTAGAAAACATACGTTAAAGAACTACAATCCAACATGTATTCAGAATTCTGTGAATAAGGGATTCTATTGTGATTTTTAAAAAATTATTTCCTGCCAGTTATCTTTTTTAAAACACAGCAAAAATTAATTTTAATCTACCAAAATAAATGGCTCTTGGGAACTGTCACGATGCTCAGAAAGAATGGCAACCAAACCTGATTAATTTATATTTTCGTCAACATGGTTTGGCTTCTAGATTGGGACAAAGGATCAAGCAAATTCTTTCTGTTATTTCTCCCATCTCTAGTTTGTTTTCCAAGCAAATAACTCTATAGAACCACCTCTTAGAAAAACACACAGGTAACATTAAAGTCAAAGCAGCTGATGATTCAATTTAATCTAATTATTATCTATAGACAATGATATCTTAAAATCCTAGTTTGTAATTCATTCCCTCCACATTAAAACATTTCTTAAATATGCCTACAGGCAAGTACACTTAGTACCCCCAAAAAAAACGTATCTCAAAGAAAAAAAGCTTTAAAACACTGTATATGAACATCTATAACAGCTTGCGCCTTTTTTCCCCACCAACAGTCTCGGATATACTCCACTTCCGTTATCAGTCATTATTTTTTCAAGTAAACACTATATGAAGTCTTTACATAGGATAGCAGTTCATGTCTTTACTGGCATTTTCTTTATTGTTTGTTTGGGTTTGGGGGGAGAGTTGGTTTATTTCTTTAATTTAAATTTAAGTTATTTAACATATGGTATATTATTAGATTCAGGATAGAATTTAGTGTTTCATCAGTCTGTATCACACCCAGTGCTCATTACAAATAACCAGTACTCATTACAAGTGAAAATGCCTCCTTAACTGGCATTTTCTTTCTGATCAATTTTCTTTTTTTCATCCTGTTACCATTTCAAGAGTTATTCACCTGCCTAGAAATTGCAATATATCTAGTCATATGTAATCCAGAAAATAATTCTCTAATATGAATTTTTTAAATCACCTCCTTACAGAAAATCCGTCAGAACTATATCCTAAACAGACAACTTAACTTTCCTGGTCACTTCATTGTGTAGAAACAATGATGTTTGAGTTTCAGTGAATTACATAAATCTTTGTATCAATTCGTCAGTAATACATTTTAAAATATAGAATCATTAATTAAGCAACCAAAACAAGGGTTATCTACACCCAAATTCTCCCCCTTGAGATTTTTATTATAAGCCATTAAATAAATTTTACACGTTTGAATTCCACCCTATACAATTGGAAATTCCTTTATTTCTAAATGGTTCCATTCAAAAAGTCCGTTCTTCCAAAATCAGTAAAAATTTGACTACAAAGCAGTAGTAGATAAGCATATTCTATCAATACAATAGCAATAACAATACATTTGAGTTGAACATGCTAGAGTCTCCTTCAAACAATATCAACAGGCTTCCAGACTATATCAGCTCAGTTCTTGCAATAGTAGTTTTTTTCTAAATCAAATTTCAGGACTTGTAAGTGGTAGTCAACATTTATTTCAATCCATTTGCTTTGAATAAAGTTGAAATTTTTTAAACACAATCGTTTTTGGCTTAAGAACTTCTATATACCCTCAGTAATTACATAAGTCTTTAAAAAAATTCTACATTGGAATTATGTATGAATATAATATATAATAAAATGTAATATTAAAAGTATATATTAAAATATTCTATGAAATTCATAACATAATATTATAAGCCACTCTTTTCAATTAAAGCTCAAATCTTCTAGTTTCAGTGATCTTTCTCTCTGGAATATAATGGCCAAGTAACACAACAAGCACTTTGATATGTGCAGAAGAAAAGCATTCTCCAAAAACAAAGTTCAAAAGTATAATACAAACTTCTATATTATTCTGTAGAACAGCTCCAAGGAGTTAAATTACAGAATGTTTGATTTAGAAGGATCCTTATACACAATTAGCCTAACTTCACATCTTACAATAGGAAAAACATCCAGAGAAGTAAAGTCCAGTGGTCACAATGAATGTACAGAAATCTGGGTTTCCCTGTCCACAGCTCTTCCTATTACTTAGTGTCTTATTAAGGCAACTGGAAATTTATGAAGATAACTAACACAAAGACTGCAAAAAAAATAAAACCATAAATTCAAATAAACTGAAAGAAATTAAATGAAGCCTAGATTATAAACCTTCTTGATAGGAAGACTGGTTGACCTAAACAGCAAACTTAACAACTGAATTACTAAACTTCAGAATTATGACAAGTGAGAAGACCAGAGTGTTCACAGAAATGATCCTACTCATCATAATTAGTTAAAAGGAACCCAGCTAAGAACTGAAAAAAATGCAAAAGGTACCTAACTTCAGGGTGCCAGGCCCATACCAAGTACTACATTTGAAATACTAAGTTTCAGATAGCAATAATGACATTTCTACCTTGGCTTTTAGAAATTACAGGATAAGTAACTCCAAAAAACAAATAAAAGAGATAATTGTTTCTGTGTTTTGTTTTCTAAGATCATGACTACACAGGTAAATGAAGAATCAAACTGGACCCATACAAGAAGTGAAATCATAACATTTTATCTGAGATTTCAATTTTTTTGGTGTGGGCAGAGTAAGGGGAGAAGCACATATAAAAAATTAAGACACGTGATTCTTTTTTATATTTATGGAAAACAAAATAGATTTTGAAAAATACAGCAAGGTTTTAAATACATCAATATAAGTATAATATAAAAATATGCATGATACTTTGAAGTCTGGAAGCCTGGATTTTTCAGGTTCTAAAATCTACTAGCTATTACTCCTTCTGGCAGTGTGACACAGTAGAGAGGACTTAAGATTTTAATTTCTCTACCATCCTCAGTTCCTACTTCTGTGACCTGCAAAGCTACTCAGTCTGAGAGCCTAAGCTTCTGCATCTGTAAAACAGGGAGTAATGATTACTACCTCATATGTTTTGTAAAACAAAAATAGAATCATTCACTCTTGCATTCATTCATCCAAACATTTAACATATAGAGATGAAATGGGAAGACAAACTGCTGCCCCAAGGAAACCCACAGTCCTAGTAGAGGAAACAAACTAGTAAATAAAACAAACAAATAAATAAAACAAACAAATAAATAAATAAAAATAAATAAATAACAAATAAACAAACAAATAAATAAAATGAATAAAACAAATCAAAGTATAAGTACCTAGAGGGAGTACAAAGAGCTAAGAGAAGCAAAGAAATACAGTACCTCCTTCAGCCTAAAGGGTTCATGTCTAATCTCACACTTGAAGACTAAGAGAAAATTCAAGGGACAGACAAAAGGAAGGGAAGGCATTCCATACAAATAGAAAGGTAACTCTACCCAGTAAACGTACTTTTGCACAGTTACTAACACATAATATCCCCCAATGTTTAAGATTCTCCTCCATGTTGAGTTAAAAAAAGTAAAAAACTCACAGAGTATCATCTGATTCTGATGTGAAAAAATACAGGTACAAAAAAGTAAGACTAGAAGAAAACACAAAAAACTAATTGTTTATTTTCTTCCTGATACTTTTCAGTATATAAATGTCCACAATAATCCAATATTATACCATAAAGTGTTGAGTTTTAATGTTTGCTGAATTTGAAGGAAGAAAGGGAAAAACTAGGCAGAATGGGAAATAAAACATAATAATAAATAATAAAATAATAATAAATAATAAAAATTTTTTCCACTACAGCAATATACTGGTTTGCACATGGGCTACAAAGTGTTAAGACTTCCTATCACTTTTCTTTGAAAATGTTTATCATTATTCATAGCATTTCTTTTTCTATGAGTTTTAGGATTTTCTCAGGAATGAGAGAGCCAAGAGCAACCCACTTCAGCTCAAATATTCTCTGGGTTATGATATCATAAGCAAACACCAAAAAGACTATAACCTTGAGGACAAACAGTATCAAGATAAGGACAAGGGATCCACCCACATTCTGGAAGTTTCTCGGTAGAGAAAGGTCCAATAAATGAACTTGGTTCCAACTAGCATATTAAATAAGCCTAAGAAATATATATTGAAATATATATTTTCATATATATTGAAATATATATGAAATGCTCCTAACAAAAGTTAAGAAAATTACACAAAAAAAAAACAACTGAGGGCCAGATTATTATAAAGTACTACAGTAGATATTAAAGAGCATGAGAAAACATCTTCAACAAGGTAATTTAAAATATAAGAAATTACTTATAAATAATGTACAGAAAATAAGTTCAGGATTAGAAAAGATCAATCAGAAGTGTTGAGGATCCCTGCAACAAGACATCAGAAAGACCTATCTCCCACTTCTTAAAAAAACAGAGAATACTACACCGGTATCATACTAAGTTACCTTTCTCTAATTAATAAAAATGCAAATAACACTAAATATATTTTGACATAACAATCATTTTTTGCTTGAGTTAATACAGATACACTTCAAAGCACTCACACCGACTCAATTCTAACACTTTTTTAAATACTTTTTCCCATCAATGGTACTGTTTTATATACTCCTCACTTTATAAAAATATTAAGAAAATGAGGTTGTGATATAGGTAACTATGAACATATAAATTCTGGGGTCATAGTTCTTTATTTTTTTTTCTTTTTTTTTTTTCATAGTTCTTTAGATATCCATTTCCCACTCAACCTCTATGTCCTATTTTTCAAATGCAGTAAACAATCATTTGCACTGCATTTTCAATTAACAAAAGGTGTTCTTTCTATTTAACTTGTTTCACACAACAACCTTGTAAAATGGATAGGGGAGTTTATTTTATAAATGAGAAAACTTAATCCCTAAGAGGTTAAGTAACTTGCCCAGGGTCACTCAACAATACTATCTTCCCAACTAAATGTTATGGTCTTTTCTACTATTCACAAAATCCTTTATGAAAAATGTCAAACAAGAGCATCTCTGAAATTTGACCCAAACACTAAATTGACTTGAAATTACTTTTTTGCTCTTTACCAAAAAACAAAACAAAATAAAAACCTGTTTATCAATCAATCAATCAGTAATCAACATCAGTAAACCAAGAACAAAAATAAACTAATATCCAAATTGACAAAGGTGCTTTCAGAACAAATTTTTTTTTTTAAGTGGGTAGAAGAAGAATCAATGAAACAAGATGGAATTGGGAGGGAGACAAACCATAAGTGACTCTTAATCTCTCAGAACAAAATTTTTTAAGGAACATTCACCCAATCCAAATTCTTATTCCCAAATAGCAGCTCTCTTCACTTTCTTAATGCCATCTCATTTGTATTGAGATAGATACCAGTTTCCTAGAACTAATGATAAATCTCCAAAAGGTTTTTAATCATTGAAAGTATGTTCTTAGAGCCAGTGTGAAAAAAAAGACAATTATCAATCCAGACAAATAACTAAAACCAAAGTATTATAGAAAGCAAAACTGTACATGTGGCTCAAACAAATCAAAAGTGAGGAATACTAGTTTCCAGACATTGATTGCTCTCTACCATAAGACCTATCAGTTAGCATTATATCCACACTGGGGCTGAGCAGCACATAACTTTTGGTTTCCCATGATGCATTCTGTTCTTCCTAACTATGACTGTGTAGCCACACAGCAGTTAATAAATCAGACACACTTAAATTACTTCCACACTTAGAGATACAAAAACTATGCTGCCAGCACTAAACAACTGTTGGGATGTTCTACATTCATTCTACTGTTCTAATAGACAATTTAAACTATTACTAGTAATTAGAGAACAAGAGCTAGGTAAGGTAAGGAAAAAAATACAGGTATATCTGGAATTCAAATACAGTATTTTAAAGTACTTGGTGAGCATCAAATGAGATAATGTGAAAGCACTTTTAGACTTGCATATATTACATGCAGATGCAAGTTCTTATAATGACATATATTATCATAGATGTATACATTTTTTAATGATAGTAGTGAACATATAATCTTTATAAACTTTTCAGTAGCATAAGAACTGCTTCAAGTCTTTTGAATATAAAATGAAGGAAATACAATCTATGTCACCCTAAATGAAAGCACTAATTAGGGCTTTCAATTCTATACACAAAAAATGCTGAATAAATGTGAAAATATATAACATACCTAAAGGTAATTATGACTTTGGTTCAGTCTTATGATACAAGTCCCCTTAAAATGATTAAAAAAGGCGCGCCTGGGTGGCTCAGTGGTTTAAGCCTCTGCCTTTGGCTCGGGTCATGATCTCAGGGTCCTGGGATGGAGCCCCACATCCCCCATCGGGCTCTCTGCTCAGCAGGGAGCCTGCTTCCCTTCCTCTCTCTCTGCCTGCCTCTCTGCCTACTTGTGATCTCTGTCAAATAAATAAAAAAAATCTTTAAAAAAATGATTAAAAAATATTAAAACATGTCTTTAAAAACAGAAGTTTCCAAGTCACAATTTCAATATGTAAAATTTATGTTAACAAAAACTTCATTTAAACACATACGTACACACATACCCCTCATTATTATGTTTGTAGTTCCCAATAAAGCTCCAAGGAGGAAGCAATAAAACAGCCAACAATTCAACAGGGTCACCATAAATGAACAGACATCTGTAATTATTTAAATTATCTACCATAAGATGAATTGTAAGAAGCAAATCTAATACTATTATGTTGTAAATAAGAGTCAAGGAGAAATGAAAAATGTCCAGACCAAATTTCAAAAACACTCACCATGACTTCAAATTTCTCCCTGTATCATTACTTAAAATTCTGAAAGTTAATTTAGCATGTTTTATTTTGAATGCCATATTCAAAACCCTTACAGTTTAACAAAAACTGACAAACATTTCATTTACAGGCTCATATTTCAAAAGGCACTTCAGATCTGAATATGTCAATACTTGCTGGCTAGTAGCTTTAACAAAATACCTGCTGCCTTTTGTTCCAAATTATAAGTAAAACACTAAATCTGATTTCAGTAAGAAAAAACAGGGATTTCTAGAATGCATAATAGTAACAGTAATGAAGTACTGAAGAAATCCAACTTATTATCTTACTATTTTTCTGGATAAACCAAGTTAAGCAACATATACAATTTAAGTGAAAGTACACACACAGACAGAAAGGCAGAGGAGTTCTGTTTCATAGATGTAGCATACATGAAGAGGTACAGGATTATAAACAAGGATATCAAAATGCTGATACCCATTTTTGATATCCTTGTTTATAATCCTTCACCTCTTCATCATACATCTGCATTCTTTTTTATACCCTAGTATACCTTCAATTTGAAGTACTGTTATATAATTTAACATACAGGATTATACTACTTATAAATACTGTAAGTACACATAAGGTTTTACTAATTACTAATACTTGCCCTAAACTTCAACCTGAAACATGTAGCTAAATCAAAGATCACATTGTATAAATCCATTGTCTAACAGCATTTTAAAAAATACATACACTAAGGAAAAAAACCCATCTCTCCCACAATGAAGCCACACAAAATCAAAGGTCATATGTGAAATAATTTTAAGCAACTATACAACTGTTGTATCTATCTAGCAATCAATCTAACACAGCACATTCTGTTCTCAACCACTATACTTCTTTTTTTCGGTTCAAAATCTCACTTAGCCCTAGCCCATTTTCCCTTAAAAAGAAACCTGTAAGTAGAGAACAGATATTTGACTTAAAATAAGACCATATTACCAAAGTAAAATATTCCTAGAAACACTGGATCCCAGAAAGATAAAAACCTCTGTACAATATGAAAATTAAATGAAAAACAAAAAAGATGCACTATCTAAACTATAGACAATGTTCAAACAATAGATGGAATTTTGTGTATATAAAAATAAAAATGTGTAAGGAAATATAAAAAACAATAAATTTAAAAGATAAATGTGAAAATCAGGTATATGTAGGGATATACAAATGGATTAACAACAATTAAAAAAATAACTGGTTAAAATTTAAGCTTCACTAATCATGAAAAAAAGAGCTAATTAAATCAACCAGCAGCTATTTCACCTATTAAAGCCACCAAAAGATTGAAAAAGTATTTAAAAACTCACTCTAAGTACCTAGATGGTAACATCATAAATTAGTACTATCTTCTGGAAAACAATTTATATATATACATAAATACACATATAAGCAGTAATATATAAGAAAAGTTACAAAACCCATGAGACCCTTTGACCTGATAACTACGCTTTAGAAATATAGCTCAAAAAAAAAAAAAAAAAGAAGAAGAAAGACTACTTAATTATGCAAAGATATTAATGAAAAACTGGAAATAACCTAAATGTTCAACTGAATGTTGAGTTCAAATCATAGCCAACCTAAAAGTAACTGAATTTTCTACCATTTAAATGACAATGTCTATTCAAAAAAGATAATTGCATGTGAAAGTGTTAAGAAAATACAGAGTTTAAAATGGACATTAATTAACATTGATTACCATTATGTAAAAATATGCCTCTAAATATAAGGAAAGGAAGTCTAGCAAACTGGATTTTGTGGGGGGGGGTTGTTTTTATGTGTCTTTGTGGCTAATAGACTGTTTTTAATTATTTTGATGTCCATTTGATTTTTATCACTGTCAAGTAATTTTTAAAAAGCTTTTCCTTGTTTTAAAAAAGCTTTTTCTTTAAAGTTTCATTTTGTTATTTGCTTAAAATGGTATCTTTAGAGACAAATGTAAATGAAAACATCTTCGACACATCTCAGTATAAAACTCTATTTTCAAAACCACATTAGTTATAAAGTGTTTAAACAGATATTAGTAGGCACTGTTTTGGCCCTTTTTGGCAGGACTTCAGTCCAACAAAAGTCTGACTACAAATTAAATACACTGATTAATACATGCAGTTTTTCCAAAATAATTTTTATCCACCTAGAATTTTTTACCATTAATAGTATAGATGGTGGAGTTTATTCATTAATTGAATAATTAATTGTAATCAATTATTACACCATTCTGTGATTTACAAAAAATTCAATATTTAGTCAGCAAACTAAAATTATTATTTAGTAATAATTATTAGCAGGCCTCATTACTGTAACTTAATATAAAAATTGTCAAATAAACACTAAATCGGTTTAGATATTGTTCTTAAATCATTTTATTTATATTTAGAGTCTACCATACCCCAACTTTCTTTAACTTTGATTTTCCTGCATTTGGATCTTATTTGAAGGGAATATAGCTGAATTTAGATTTTAGCAACATCATCCCTTTCTCCTTTCACTTCCTTCCAATTCACTGTACCAGAGGCTAATGCAAGAGGCCATCTTCCCCAAAATAAAAAAAATAACAACACCTTTTTGTGTGTATCAGTGCTGAAGAGAAGTGCATGGACACTATGAATTATATTTGCAGGATAAACAACACAGTCAACCCAATGCCTTTGGTCTTTACTGAAGCATATTTTAAAATATAACCATTGTTGTCTTTTCTAAACTCCAAATCGTGTTTCATCAATTCTCAAAAAGGTCATAATCCGTGGTTGTTATGCAGTAAAAATAAATATATCTTCAGGAATGCGATCTAATGATTTAATGAGCTATTTTCTAAAATGTGATACACACAGTAATTACGCTTTTCATTCGGTAGCCGATTACCTAAACCCCGCAAATTTTGGAATTCGCTTGATGCTTCCTATTATTTTTAATTGTGTCGTGTTGCCCAATCCAGGGTCGGTTAACTCCCCTCCTAAACCTCCTCCCCCGTAATCCACCCCCCCCCAACCCCACCAAAGACTAAGCCTGGCCTCAGTTCCCGTATTTCAAGCCAGGACCAACCAGAAACCAGTTTTCTTCCACTAATCCGGAACTCTGGGCTGTTACCAACGCTGTCATTGGCCGACGTCAGTCCTTGGTACGTGCCCCAAGATAACCCCCAGGTTTCTCCCTTTTTCCCCTACAATGGGCCTTTCTCAATGTTTGTAACATATTCATAATCCACAAAACGGTATCTCTGATAACTAACTAACATCATCAAAGTTTCCCAGTGGAAACAGGAGAGGCCGGGGGGAAGGCAAGGTACCCTTTCTCCGACTGGCAGGGAGGGGGGAAGGGGCAGTCGTTCTTCGGCCCAGCACAGAGCTCTAGAACCATGTATGCTAAGGGATCGGGAATGGGCCGGAGGAACAAGGTGGGGAGGGAGTGGAAAAAGAGTTGAATTAAGTTGAAATGAAAACTTTACTCACCAGATCCTCGAAGCTTCTTCGGTGCTCTTTTCCCTCCCAGTCTAAGCGGCGCGGAATCAACTGGGGGCGGGAGAAAAGAAAGGAGGGGGGGGGGGGCAAACCATATAGGCCATGCCTGGGCTTCCAATGAAACCGACCCAACCCGGGTCCTGGTCCCCGACCCTCTGGCGTCTGTATTTCTCTAGGTCTAATAGCTGTCGCCTCGAAGCTAGTCCAGTGTAGGAAGGAGGAGGTCGAGGGGGAGGAAATCCTGAAAAACCGCCTCCCTTGGTCATAAAGAGGGGGCGAGTTAAGACCCCGGCGATATCCGCCTCTTTTGAGGGAATAAGCTGGTTCACTCCAGTGACAACAGTTATGAGTGCCCAGATCCAAGCTTCCCTCCCAGCCCCTGTCCTCCGCCCCTGACTTGCCCTCCCCTTTCTCCAGTCTCACCCCAGCCCTCCCCACGTCTTCCCGAAGGGGCTCCGTACCTGATGCTCTTCGAGCTCCTGCACTAGCACCTGAGCAAAAGGGAAACACGAGTATGAGGAGCAGCTCGGGCCATCAACACATTCCTCCCTCCCCACTTCGAACCCAGCCGCTGATGGCAGGTCTAGTCAAGGCCGGCCTTTCCCTCACCCTCAGTGAAATCGTCCACCCAATGCCTCGATTTCCCCATTGGGACCATTCCCTATGACTCCCAGATCTCCTTCTCCCTCTCACCTGGGCGGATTTGTTGCAGGGTCCGGACTGCAAGAATCTAGCGATCAGGTAATACAGCTCTGTGGAAGAGGGGAAAAAGGCTGAGAGAAGGTAAAGAAAAACAAGCTTTTTCAAAAGAAACTGACAGCCGTCGCGCTAAGCTCCCATCTCCTTAGCCCCCAGACAGTTACCCACCGGCTTCGATCTGGGTAGGTGCCGCCGCCATCCTTTTCCCTAGGGGGTTTGGGGGCTCCACTCCGGAGGAGATAGCGGGGGCGGGTGGGGGCGCTGCCTCTATTGTGGTGAAGCCCCCATGCCCAGGAGTACCACCGCTTCCGCCCCACTCCTCGTCCTAGTTTCCGTCTCTCTGGTCTCTCTCGGATTCATCGCATCACGTTTCGACCCATAGATATTCTAGCCCTAGAGCGAGGAGGCGGAGAGGAAGGAGAGGGAGAGGGAGAGGGAGGGAGAGAGAGAGAGAGAGAGAGAGAGAGAGCGCGAGCGAGCGCGAGCTAGCGAGCCCGAGAGAAGAGAGGGGAGGAGCCGAAGCGGCGGGGTGGGGGTGGGGGGGGTGAGGGGTTGGGGGTGGGGAGGAGGGACGGGGCAAAGGGGGTGGAGAGAGGGGAGGGTAAAAACTGTGAGAAGAGCCTGCAGCTCTCGCTGTTCGCCGCTAGGGGCACTAACACAACCGAATGGCCTCCGCTCTTCCTGAGGCCGGCGGTTGCCTAGCTACTGCTCCCGGAAGCAGGGGGAGGTGCTAACTGACGGCCTACGCTCTGGCCGACGCCTTAGAACTCCGTGGTGGCGTTCTTTTCCGAGAGCACTCGAGTGTGTTTTCTTTCCTGTGAGGGCGGTCAGTCTCTTTCCTGTTGAGGACTTTTCCTTCTCCCGCTGATGGAAGGAACTTGTGAGGAGCTGACTTGATTCAGCCAATTTCTAATTTTTCCTCCGGTCACCGAAGAGGCTTTGTTGTTATTTTGGGGGAGGGGGGTTGATTTGTTGTGTTGCCTCTCCAAAATGAGGAACAGCCCCTGAAGGATCTTGTGATTGAAGGAGAAAAAGGAGACCCTATATGGGCGTCACTTGAAAATGTTTTTTGTGCCAGATGAAAATGTTCTACTTACCAGTCCAAAGTGCAGGGCCCATATTGTTAAAAAGACAATAAAGTTCTAAAATCTGATATTGTGGGGGGAATATGCTGTCAGATATGAAGCATTTTATTTCTTCCCCTCCTGAAAGTTTAACACGTGCCATACCTGTCTCATTCCCGTAGGATAATTTCCCGTTTATCTTAAAGTACTGCCAAAGTATTTTATATTAACGATGGATTTGTGTTTTTTATTACGTATGTATACGCAAGGTGGTCTTATGTATTATTACAAATCTGTATGCAACCTTTGGGACAATGTTTTTTAATGCATAGAATCCTAAATTTTTGGTACAGTACTGACTTTCAGCATTTGGTTACTAAAATCCTAAGTAATTAAAGGATTTGTAGAATCGATACATATGCAATGAACTGATTCTCCTTTTCTATTTTTCCTTAATATTTTGTTCCCACCTCCAGCCTTGACCAAAAAAAGTAAAAGAAACTGAACCCGATGAAACCAGAGATTATGTTTAAGCTGCATGTACTATTTACGTTCATTAAAATAATCAAATTTGAAGGTTTACCTTTAAAGTTTAGGGATGGATTCTTGGGAATTTGGTTTCCTCACTACGAGTTTAGCCATTGATCACAGTTCGTCTAGAATTGTATTACGCCAATACAGTCTTAGCCTAGGATGTTTAGCTCTCACTCTGGCTCGATTTCCCATTAGAAAGAAAGAACCGCACGGGGTAGTTATGATATGATAGTTCTATCTTTGGTGATTACACTATAGTACTTGAAAAACGCCATTAACCGAAAAAGAAAAAAAAGATACTAAAAAAATATATAAGCCCTAGACAACTCATTGCAAATAGTTTAGCAAGACGTGAGATGGAAAATTTGTTTACAAATCAAGTATAATATATATATATATAACAGTTAAGTTTTATCAAGCCACAACCATGCACTAAGCACCTAATATCCTTCACCTCATTTAATCTTTATAGTTATCCTAGGAGGTAGGTTTTATTGTTCTCCCCATTTTACAGATCATAAAAATGACTATATGACTTTGGAAAACTTACTTGTATTCTGTGAACCTTGTTCCTCCTCTGTAAAATAGGATAGCACTTGCTGTGCCCACTTCACAGGAAAGGCTTGCTATATAATCATGTGAATATATTCATATCATATTTCAAGGTTTATGGGACGTTGTTATTCCATTGGTTACCTCAGTATTAGTCTGGATGCAATCAGGGAAAATTACTATGAATTACTATGTGCCTTTTAAGAGAGTTTAAGATACAAAATTATTAACAATAACAGGAGATTAGAGTAATAAGGGATTACCTTGTAAGGAGTAATGAGAACTCTAACAAATATAAGAATAGCAGATATATAATATAATAGTAGATAAAGTAGCCACTACCTCTAGAATTGAGATAGAGTACCTTCAGCCCCTACGCCCCCCTTAGGGCTAAGATCCAGACTTGGTTGGAAAGAATAAAGCCAGACAAGACATATTAAATGTCAGGAAAGATGCTATAGTACCTTGTGGGTAGAACTTGCTGAAACTACAACCTCTGGAAGTCACTGGAACTCTGCCCTGGTATCAGTCTTCTAGGGTGCCTGAGAAATGTGTTCATGGCGAAATGTATCACCAGAATGACTTTACTACAAAGGTACTTAGAAGAAGGATGCCAAAGGTGGGGGAGCAGCCTACCCAGTAAAAATGCCAGAAGCAAGAAGCAAAACCCTTTATTCCTACACTGTATTTCCAGCTCCATCTACTGACAAAGCTTCAATTCAGGCTGACAAAAGGAAAAATATTTAAATGTTCCAGATCAGGGGGGCTGGGTGGCTCTGGCAGTTAATCGTCTGCCTTCAGCTTAGGTCATGATCCCAGGGTCCTGGAATCTAACCCTTTGGAGCTACCGGCACAGCAAGGAGCCTGCTTCTCCCTCTACCTCTGCCTGCTGTTCCCCTGCTTGTGTGCTTGCACTCTATTTCTCTGTCAAATAAATAAAATCTTTAAATAAATAAATAAATGGCCCAGATCCATTTTCAGAGAGCAGTCAAGAGGGGAGAATTGAGATGATAAGCAGCAAATCAGTAAACTGGCACAATTTCCTTGCTTTGCTCTTTACTGTAATGACTACATTGACAAAAGGAAAGTTATTTAAATGTGCATGGTAGCATAAGTTTTAATTTGTTGTTTGTGATAAGCCAAATGCTTTGAATTACTTTGTTGCTATTAAAGTCACCAGTATTAACCCTGTGCCCAAAAGCATAACCATAAGTGGAAGGAAATTTTTATAAATGAAAGGAAACATGCATTTACAAAGAAAAAAAATCTGAAATGTTTTCCTGAATGGGTGTATTAGTTTTTTAGGACTGCCATAACTAACTACCACAAACAGGGTGACTCAAAACTAAAGAAATCTGTTCTGTCATAGTTCTAGAGTCCAGAAATCTAAGATCAAAGTATCACCAAGGAGACACTCCCTCCAAAATCTCTGGTAGAGAATCCTTCTTTGCCTTTTCCAGCTTCTGGTGGCACCTGGCATTTCCTCGCTTGTGGCAGCATAACTCCAGTCTCTGACTCCAGCTTCATATGGTCTTCCTGTGTGTCCCTATGCTAAAATTCCCTCTCTTCTTTCTTATAAAAACACCAGTCATTGTATTTCAAGTCCACCCTGAATTCAGAATAATATCACCTCAAGAACCTGAATGATTTACATGTGCAAAGACACTATTTTCCAATGAAGTTATATTCACACATACTGGGGATAGGGAAATGGACATATATTTTGGAAGGGACATAATTAAACCCACAACGTTATTTATTTCATTCTGTCTCCTTAGAAATAATGTTAATGGAAGACCAAGGTTGAAAATTACAAATATCCCTAGTATGGCAAAAAAAAGAAAGTTAAAAGGTAGGGAATCCTGAGATGGAAAGACAGAAATGGTAAATTAGAAAATTAATATAATAAACCTTGTAAATAAACAGTTCTATTTTCTTATCTCATTTTCTTAAAATGTATACAACATAATAAGTAATGTATTCTTAGATTTTTAAATATATCACATACATTATGATAGCTAATATATTTTAACATATTAAACATAATATATGCATAACAAAAATAGGGAAAAAAGGAGGAGGGAATAGAACTTTACAGGATTAACATTTGTATATCTCAAGGGAACAAAGTATAAAAGTGAACTATATTCGCTAAGAGATATATGCTAAGCCCTAGGACCACTAAGAAAGTAACATTAAAAATAGTGAAAAAAGGGGCACCTGGGTGGCTCAGTGGGTTAAAGCCTCTGCCTTCAGCTCAGGTCTTGATCCCAGGATCCTGGGATGGAGCCCCCCCATTGGGCTCTCTGCTCAGCGGGGAGCCTGTTTCCTCCTCTCTCTCTCTGCCTGCCTCTTTGCCTACCTGTCATCTCTCTGTGTCAAATAAATAAATAAAATCTTTTTTAAAAACTTTAAAAAATTCCACTAGAACATATTTGCTTAATGCAAAGAAAGAAAGAATAGTACAAAAGAGACATAAGACATATAGAAAAAAATTTTAAATGATAGATGTAAATTCAACTATTCAATAACATCATTACATGTGAATGGATAGAATCTACTTATAGGATAACAGCACGAAGAGCTTTGTGGATAAGCTCAAGTGAAACTAGTGGAAATTATAAAATATCAACAACCATTTAAAATTTCCAGAAATGGTCTTAAAATGGCATAAAATAAAATCTAAAAAGCATGTATTTAAGAAAACTTAAAGCTTTAGAAACAGTGAACGTTTATATTTGAACGAAGAACCACTCCCTTCTTCCTCTCACACAAACTTATCTGGGGAGAAACTCCACTACAGAGTAGAATAACTAAAAATATATGGCTTTCTCTCCCCTAGTTCTCAGTTGAAGGGCTACCTTCTTGGGTAGCACAGAACATAAGTGTTTCTCATACTTCTCCCAACTACTTGTTCCTGAAGCTGAGTTCTAATCCAGTGCATCCAAGATATGGTGGTCATCATTCTTTCACCCAGCCCCCATTCATGGGACAAGGATAAATATGGGACATGGGTGACACTAATACTAGGGCCTTGATCACCTTTGCACCAAAATGTGACACAGGAGATGCATGCTAAGACAAGCAAGGCAAAGAAAACTAAGTCTGCTGCATCCCTCCCACACTAAGCACTCATCTCCAAAACCTGGGATGTCATACAGAAGCGTGCCATTTGCTGACCTTCAGTACCAGAGCTGTGCCTTGGAGATTTTTCACTAGGAAAGAAGGAGGGCTTAGAAGAGAGAACTATGAATCTCTCCCCATAGGAACTGACTTTATTTACAATAGGATATAAAGAAATTTAAGCCTAAGAGTACTCTAAAAAAGAGTGAACAAATAAATAAATAAAATCGGGGCACCTGGGTGGCTCAGTGGGTTAAAGCCTCTGCCTTTGGCTCAGGTCATGATCCCAGGGTTCTGGGATCGAGCCCCACATCAGACTCTCTGCTCAGCGGGGAGCGTGCTTCCTCCATTCTCTGCCTACTGTGATCTCTGTCAAATAAATAAAATCTTAAAAAAAAAGAGTGAAGATAATGGCAAATTGTAACTGGAAATAAATTGATACAACAACTTTAATTATAGGCTAAACCTTAGACTGGTTATTTCCTGGAGAGAAACAGAGAGAAAGGCGTCTGAAAAGAGCCATCCAGAGATCAAAGTAAATCTCAAATGCCGATCTTGGAAGATATCCCTTCAAAGATCTCAAATTTGACTGGGTCAGACTGTAAGTCAGTTTATGCCCTAGTGCATATGTAAAAAATAAATAAATAAATAAAAAATAATCACAGGCAATTAGTGAAACTTAAGATCTGGGAGCGATCAGAGAAAGAGACAAGGAAAGCCCTGCCAGTATGAGTGTTCTCCCAAGGTGAATGTGTGTGTAATCAAGGTTGCACCCTCTGAGGGGCAATGTCAGAGGCTTTGCATAGTAATTTAAACAAACATATAATAATAACAAGACCTGAGGGAAAGGTGTACTAGTTCCCAATTTTGCCACAGTATATTATTTAAAGTGTCTAGGCTCATACCATGGTTAAATGGATAAAAAACAAGAAACATCTATATGTTGCCTAAAAGAGACCCAGTTTAGACCTAAAGACAACTGCAAGTTGAAAGTTAAAGGATGGAGAAACACCTATCATGCAAATGGAATTCAAAAGAAACCTGGGGTAACAGAAGAAGATGGCAGTGAAGTAGGAGGACCTTAGGATTGCCTCATCCCATGAACACAACAAGATAACCATCAAATCATCTTAAATACTGCAGAAATTCACCCAAAGACTGACAGAACAAACTCCACAAATAATGGGACAGAGGAGGCCACATCAAAAAATGTAGGAAGTGTAGAGACATGGTTTAGGAAGAAGCATATGACTGGTGCTATAGAGAGGAGGGAGCTGTGATTGTGAAGAAGGGAGAGAGAGAGAAGGAGAGAGAGAGAGAGAGAGAAGCACACAGGGGAATGCACAAGGAGAACACTTCCCCCAGAATCCATTGGCTTGGAAAATGAGAGATGCTCATTTTCCCCTCTCAGGGGCTGAGAATGAGTTATTGCAACAAATAGGGCTAGAACTTTTTAAGTCTAGAACTTAATAGGTCAGTGGGATTAGCTGGGATAGAGCCTAGAGGGTGCTGCTGCTTCTGGAGAGAAGGCAGGCTAACAACCAAGGAGCACACAGCCTGGGAACAGCAATCTGATGAAAACCAGGGGCACTCAGATCTTATTCACTCTTCTCAGAGTGCATTCCTGAGAGGCACCCTTCACAGGGACACCCCTCTGGGAGCAAAAGAGCTGCTTGGTGCCATTTTCCTCCCCTACCCCTCAACATAAACAGAGAGCCACCTGTGGGAAGCAGCACAGCACCAACACTAGCTGCCTAACTTGCTTATACCAAGACCCACCCCCCTGGACTACACTGGGATTGCCTACCTCAGTCACACTTGCCACAGTCCCAGGGCAAGCAGGCCTCTGAAGATCAGCACAAACCCCTTCTGACGCACTTCTCACAACTAGAGAGTTCCGTAGGGTTTCATTTCTAGCGGAGGTGGTGACAGGTCTCATTTCACAAGCAAACCACAGCACCATAGCTAAAACTCACCACATTCATGCCAAGAACCAAACACTGCCCACAGCAGGCAAGGAGAACTTCTTCAGAAGGATAGAGGAACAAAAGCACAATAGCAGAGGGCATATAGCATACACTGTAGCTACCCCCTGAAGTGCCAGGGCCTGGGCTGTACATGACCTCTTCTTCATAAGGCTGTTACTGCCAAGAGCATGAGACATAATTGGGTTTTGGTTTTTTTTTTTAACACAAAGAAGATGGCAGGGATATAGACAAAATGTGAAGGTGGAGAAATTTATCACAATGAAGGAACAAGATAAGGCCACTGCCAGATATTTAAGTGAAACAGATACAAGTAACATGCCTGATAGAGAATTTAAAGCAAAGATGATAGAGACACTCACTGGGTGTGAGAAAAGAATAAAAGGCATCCATAGGACCTATAACAGTGATAAAAGAGTTTAAAAAGAATAAAAGATGAAGATCAATAATCAAAAAGATCAATAAGAGATGAAGAGTGCAATTAACAAGATAAGAAACATACTTGATTCAATAAACAGCAAGCTGGAAGAAGCAGAGGAACAACTTAATAACCTAGAACACAAAGTAATGGGATGTAATGAAGCTGAACAAAGAAAGAAGAATTATGAAACAGAATAGACTTAGGGAACTCAGTTACTACATCAAGTGTAGTAACATTTGTATTATAGGAGTCCCAGAGGAAGAACAGGGAGAAAAGGGGGCAGAAAATTTATTTCAATAAATAATACCTGCAAATATCCCTAATCTGGGGAAGAAAACATATATCCGGATGCACAATGCATAGAGACCACCTATCAATCAACCAAAGACATACCAAGACATACCATACAATTACATATTGTAATTAAATTTGCAAAATATAGTGATAAAGAAAAAATATCAAAACTATCAAAACAAAAGAAGTCCATAACTTACAAGGGAAAACCCATAAAGCTAGCTAGAGATTTCTCAAAAGAAAATTGACAAGCCAGAAGGGAGTGGCATGATTTATTCAAAGTGCTGAATGAGAAAATACTGTAGCTAAGAATACTCTATCCAGCAAGGCTGCCATTCAGATGAGAAGGAGTGATAGAGTTTCCCAGACAAACAAATATTAAAGTAGTTCATGACCACTGAAGCAGCACTGTAAGAAATAATAAAAGGAGAGACCAAAAATGACAAAGACAAGAGAAACTCAGAGAAAATCTAAAGGAACAATCATAAAACAAGTAATAAAATGGCAATAAAAACATATCTATCAATAATTATTTTGAATGAAAATGGACTAAATGTTCCAATCAGAAGACATAGGGTATAAGAATGGATATAAAAACAAGATCCATTTATATACTGCCTGGAAGAGACTACTTTTAAGCCTAAAGACAACTACACATTAAAAGTGAGGATATTGAGAATCATTTATCATGCTAATGAATGTGAAAAGAAAGATGGGCTACAAATACTTATCAGATATAATAGATTGTATTTTTTGGTGTTTGTTCTTGTATTTTTTAAAGGAGATAGAAGTTCATTGAATATCCTGCAAAGTACTGGCAGGGAGGACAGCAGGGGAATAGCTGTCTAGCCAGACAAAATAGGTTTAAAACCGAGACTGTAAGAAGAGACAAAGAAAAACAGTATAATCATGAAAGGCATGATTTAAAAAGAAGACATAACAATTGTAAATATTTATGCACCCAACATGGGAGCACCCAAATACATAAAATAATCAATAACAAATATAAAAGAACTAATCAATAGTAATACAATAATAGTAGGGGAATTTACTACTCCAATTACATTGATGGACAGATCATTCAAACAAAAAATGAACAAGGGAACAGTGGCTTAAAATGACACACTGGACCAGACAAATTTAACAGATATATTGAGGACATTCAGTCCTAAAACAGGAGAATACACATTCTTTTCAAGTGCATATGAAACATTATCCAAAATAGATCTCACATTAGGTAAGAAAAACATGCCTCAACAAATACAAAATATTGAAATCTTACCATGAATCTTTTCTGGCTTCAAAGCAATAAAACAACAATTCAACGACACACACACACACTGGAAAGACCACAAATATAAGGAAGTTAAACAACATGCTATTGAACAATGGATGGTCAACCAGGAAATCAAAGAAGAAATGGAAAAATACATGGAAACAAAAGAAAATGTAAACAAAATGGCCCCAAAACATTGGGATGCAGAAAATGTGGTCCAAAGAGGGAAGTTTATAGCAATTCCTGCCTTAAGAAGCAAGAAAAAGTCTCAAATAAACAACTTAACCTTACAACTAAAAGGGCTACAAAAAGAACAACACCTGAAGCCTAAAGCCAACAGAAGGAAGGAAATAATAATTACTCCAGCAGGAACAAATGATATAGAAACAAGAAAACAATACAACAGATTACCTGAAAAAATTAATAAAATTGATGAACTTCTAGGTAGCCTTATCAAAAAGAAAAGAGAAAGGATCCAAATAAATAAAATCACAAATGAGAGAGGAGAAATAACAACAAACACAATGGTAATACAAATAATTAATTATAAGACAATAGTATGAGAAACTATATGAAAGCAAATTAAACAACCTAGAAGAAATGGATAAATTCCCCCCCCCAAAAAACACATATAATTTGCCAAAATGAAAACATGAAGAAATAGAAAAAAAATTAAAGATTTTATTTATCGGGATGCCTGGGTGTCTCAGTCGGTTAAGTGGCTGCCTTCGGCTCAGGTCAAGATCCCAGAGTCCTGGAATAGAGTCCCACATTGGGTTTCTTGCTCAGCAGGGAGCCTGCTTCACTCTCTGCCTCTGCCTGCCACTCTGCCTTTTTGTTCTCTCTCTATCTCTCTATCTCTCTCTCTCTCCCCGTCTCTGACAAATAAATAAATAAAATCTTAAAAAAATAAAGATTCTATTTATCTGTCAGAGAGAGAGAGAGAAATAGAGAGAGAGAGAGAAAGTGTACAAGCAGGAGAGTGGCAGGCAGAGGGAGAAGCAGGTTCCCTGCTAAGGAGAGAGTCCAGCCTGATGCAGGACTTGATCCAGTACTCAGATCATGAATGAGCCAAAGGTCGATGCTTAACCAGCAGACACTTAATGCTAAACCACCCAGGCACCCAAGAAATAGAAAATTTGAACAAAAATTGAACAAAAAATTTTTTTGAACAAAAATTTAACCAGCAAGGAAACTGAATCACTAATGAAGAAAACTTCCAATAAACAAAAGTCCAAGATCAGGGGGCTTCATAAGGGAATTCTACTAAACAGTTAAAGAAGAACTAATACTTATTCTTCTTAAATTATTCCAAAAAAAGAGAAAAGGAGGGAAAACAACCAAATTCATTCTATGAGGTCAGCATCACCCTGGTAGCAAAACCATAAAGAGACCCCATTACCAAAGAAAAAAACAGTCTACTGTAACTGATACACATAGATGCAAAAATTCCCAATAAAATAGTAGGAAAGTGAATCTAACAATACATTAAAACAATCACTTACCACAATCATGTGGGATTTACTCCTAGGATGCAAGGGTGGTTCAATATTCACAAGTCAATTAATGTGATACATCACATTAATAATATGAAGTCTAAGAACCACATAATCATTGTCAATAGATGCAGAAAAAAACATTTGAGAAAGCACAACATCCATTCGTGATAAAAACCCTCAACAAAGTAGGTTGGGAGGGAACATACCTCAACAAAATAAAGGCCATATATGTAAAACCAATGGATAAAATTGTTCTCAATGGAAAATAAAAGAGGTTTCCTCTATGGTCTGGAAGAATACAGGGATGTCCACTCTTACTACTTTTAATTATTATGGTACTGGAAGTTCTAGCAACAGACAACAAAAAGAAATAAAAGACATCTAAATCAGCAAGAGAAAAGCAAAATTTTTAATAATTGCTGATGACACGGTATCTATATAGAAAACCAGAAAATTTTTCCCAAAAAACTGCTAGATCTGAGAAATTCAGTCAAAGGGCATAACATTAATGTACAAAAATCTGTTACTTTTCTATGTGCCAAAAATGAAGCATCAGAAAAAGAAATTAAGAAATCAATCCCATGGGGCGCCTGGGTGGCTCAGTGGGTTAAAGCCTCTGCCTTCGGCTCAGGTCATGATCCCAGGACCCTGGGATCCAGCCCCGCGTCAGACTCTCTGCTCTGCAGGGAGCCTGCTTCTTCCTCTCTCTCTCTCTGCCTGCCTCTCTGCCTACTTGTGATCTCTGTCTGTCAAATAAATAAATAAAATCTTTAAAAAAAAAAAAAAAGAAAGAAATCAATCCCATTTACAATTACACCAAAAGCAATTAGGTACACAGGAATAAACCTAACTAAAGAGGTAAAAGAGCCAGACACTGAAAACTATGAAAAACTGGTTAAAGGAATTGAAGAAAACACAAAGAAATGGAAAGACATTCCATGCTCATGGATTAGAAGAATAAATATTGTTAAAATGTCTATACTACCTGAAGTAATCTACACATTTAATGCAATCCGTATCAAAATATCAACAGCATTTTTCACAGAACTAGAACAAACAATCCTAAAATTTGTATAGACCCACAAAAGGCCCTGAATAGCTAAAACAATCTTCAAACAGAAAAGCCAAGCTGAAATAGCTTCAAGAGAATAGGTGTTATTTCTTCTTTGAAAGTTTGGTAGAATTCTCCAGGGAATCTCAGGTCCTGGGCTCTTGTTTTTTGGGAGGTTTTTGATCACTGCTTCAATCTCATTGCTAGATATCGGTCTATTCAGGTTGTCAATTTATTCCTGGTTCAATTTTGGAAGTTTATAGTTTTCGAGGAATGCACCCATTTCATCTAGGTTGCTTAACTTATTAACTGTCGATGATAATTTCTGTTATGATTGTTTCTATTTCCTTGGTGTTAGTTGTGATCTCTCCCTTTTCATTCATAATTTTATTAATTTGGGCCTTCTCTCTTTTCTTTTGGATTAACTTGGCCAATGATTTATTGATCTTATTGATTCTTTCAGTAAACCAGCTTCTAGTTTCATTGATGCATTCTACCGTATCTCTAGTTTCTATCTCATTGATATCTGCTCTAATCTTGATTATTTCCCTTCTTGTGTGTGGAGTTGGCTTACTTTGTAGTTGATTCTCCAGTTCTTTAAGGTGTAGAGACAGCTGGTATATTCTGGATTTTTCAATTTTTTTGAGGGAGGGTTGGATGGCTTTTCAAATATTGAAAAAGAAAAAACAAAACTGACAGCATCGGGGCGCCTGGGTGGCTCAGTGGGGTAAGCCGCTGCCTTCGGCTCAGGTCGTGATCTCAGAGTCCTGGGATCGAGTCCCGCATCGGGCTCTCTGCTCAGCGGAGAGCCTGCTTCCCTCTCTCCCTGTCTGCCTCTCCATCTACTTGTGATTTCTCTCTGTCAAATAAATAAAATCTTTAAAAAAAAAAAACTGACGGCATCATGTTGCCTGATTTCAAGCTTTACTATAAAGCTATGACCACCAAGACAGCATGATAATGGCATAAAAACAGACATATAGACCAGTGGAACAGATTAGCCCAGATATGGATCCTCAACTCTATAGTCAAATAATCTTTGACAAAGCAGAAAAAATATACAGTGGAAAAAAGACAGTCTCTTTAATAAATGGTGCTGGGAAAATTGGACAGCTATGTGTAGAAGAATGAAACTCGACCATTCTCTTACACCATACACAAAGATAAACTCAAAACGGATAAAAGACCTCAATGTGAGGCAGGAATCCCTCAGAATAATAGAGGAGAACATATGCAGTAACCTCTTCAATTCAGCAACAGCAACTTCTTTCAAGATATGTTTCCAAAGGCAAAGGAAACAAAAGTGAAAATGAACTTTTGGGACTTCATCAAAATCAAAAGCTTTTGCACAGCAAAGGAAACAGTCAACAAAACAAAGAGGCAACCCAAGGGATGGAAGAAGATATTTGCAAATGAAAGTACAGACAAAGGCTGACATACAGGGGGCCCCTTGTTGGCTCAGTGGGTTAAGCCTTTGCCTTCAGCTCAGGTCATGATTTCAGCATCTTGGGATCAGCCTGTATTGGACTCTCTGCTCAGTGGGTAGCCTGCTTCCCTCTCTCTCTGCCTGCCTCTCTGCCTTCTTGTGATCTCTCTGTCAAATAAATAAATAAAATCTTTTTTAAAAAAAAGGCTGACATTCAGGATCTATACAGAACTCCTCAAACTCAACACATACACAACAGATAATCGTGTCAAAAAGTGGGCAGAAGACATGAACAGACAGTTCTCCAATGAAGACATACAAATGGCTATCAGACACATGAAAAAATGTTTATCATCACTAGCCATCAGGGAGATTCATATCAAAACCACATTGAGATACCACCTTACACCAGTTAGAATGGCCAGAATTAACAAGACAGTAAACAACGTGTGTTGGAGAGGATGTGGAGAAAGGGGAACCCTCTTACACTGTTGGTGGGAATGCAAGTTGGTGCAGCCACTTTGGAGAACAGTGTGGAGATTCCTTAAGAAATTAAAAATAGAGCTGCCTTATGACCCTGCAATTGCACTACTGGGTATTTACCCCAAAGATAGAGATGTAGTGAAAAGAAGGGCCATCTGTACCCCAATGTTTATACCAGCAATGACCACGGTCACCAATCTGTGGAAAGAACCAAGATGCCCTTCAACAAACAAATGGCTAATGAAGATGTGGTCCATATACATTACGGAGTATTATGCCTTCATCAGAAAGGATGAATACCCAACTTTTGTATCAACATGGATGGGATTGGAAGAGATTATGCTGAGTGAAATAAGTCAAGCAGAGAGAGTCAATTATCATATGGTTTCACTTATTTGTGGAGCATAAGAAACAACACGGATGATTTGGGGAGATGGAGAGGAGAAGGGAGTTGAGGGAAATTGAAGGGGGAGATGAACCGTGAGAGACTATGGATTCTGAAAAACAACCCGAGGGTTTTGAAGGGGCGGGGGGGGGGTAGGAAGTTGGGTGAGCTTGGTGGCGGGTATTATGGAGGGCATCTATTGCATGGAGCACTGGGTGTGGTGCATAAACAATGAATTCTGGTACACTGAAAAGAAATTTTAAAAATTAAAAATTAAAAAAAAACACAGCTGGACATATCACAACTCTGGACATATAGAGTAACAACAGACAAAGCAGAATACTATATAATTGGGGCGCCTGGGTGGCTCAGTGGGTTAAAGCCTCTGCCTTCGGCTCGGGTCATGATCTCAGGGTCCTGGGATTGAGCCCCGAATCGGGCTCTCTGCTCAGCAGGGAGCCTGCCTCCCCCTCTCTCTCTGCCTGCCTCTCTGCCTACTTGTGATTTCTGTCTGTCAAATAAATAAATTAAAAAAAAAAAACCTTTAAAAAAAAGCATACTATATAATAATAATGATCACAAACCAAGAAGAAAATATAGCAACTGTAAATGTTTATGTACCTAACATAGGAGCACCTAAATACATAAAAGAGTTAACAACAAGCATAATTAACTAATTGATAAGAATAGAATGATTTTAGGGGACTTTAATACACCGTGAATATCCATGGGCTGATCTAAACAGAACATCAGCAAGGAAACAATGAATATGAATGGCACCCCGGAACAGATGGATTTAATATATTCAGAATATTCCATCCTAAAACAAGAGAATACACATTCTTTTCAAGTGTAAATGGAACATTCTCCAGAATAGATCACATATTGGCCCTCTAAACAAACCTAAAATATTCAAGAAGTTTGAAATCATACCATAGTTATTTTCTGACCACTAATCTATGAAACAAGAAGAGACGAAAAACTCTGTAAAGACAACAAATACATAGAAGTTAAATAACATGATACTAAACAATGAATAGGTCAATCAGGAACTCAAAGGAGAAATTAAAAAGTACATGAAAACAAATGAAAATGAATACAAAATAGTCAAAAACAACTGAGATGCAGCAAAGTGTTTCCAAAAGGGAAGTTTATAGCAATACAAACCTACCTTAAAAAAACAAGAAAATTCCCAACAACAAGAGTATTGCACCCAAATGAGCTAGAAAAAGAACAACAAATAAAACCTAAAAACAACACAAGGAAAGAAATAATAAAATTAAAGCAGAAATAAATGCTACAGAAACAAAAACAAACAAACAAAATAATATAACAATGAAATCAAGAGTTGGGTCTTAGAAAAAAATCAATAAAATTGATAATTCTCTAGTCAGACTTATCAAGAATAAAACAGAAAGGACTCCAAAATAAAATCACATATGAAAGAGGAGACATAACCAACACCAGACAAGTACAAGCAATCATAAGAAAACATTATGAAAAATTATATGCCAAAAAACTGGACAATCTGGAAGACATGGATACATCTCTAGGACATATAAACTCCAAAAACTGAAACAGGAAGAAGTAGAAAATTTGAACAGATCAATATCCCTGATGAATTTAGATTCAAAACTCCTCAATAAAATACTAGCAAACTGAGTTCAAGAATACATTAAAAAAAAATCATTCATCACAATCAAGTGGTATGTATCCTTGGGTTCCAGAGGTGGTTTAATATTCTCAAACTAGTCAAGGTAATATGGCACATCAATAGGAGAAAGGAAAAGAACTACAAGAACCTTCCCACAGATGAAAATTTAAAAAAAAAGTATTTGGCAAAGGTACAACATGCATTCATGATAGGTTTGGAGGGAACATACCTCAACATCATAAAGGCCATATGAAAAACTACAGCTAAAATTATCCTTAACTGGGAAAAACTGAGAGCTTTTCCTCTACAGTCAGGACAAGAGAGGGATGTTCACTGTCACTTTTATTTAACATAGTACTGGAAGTACTAGCTACAGCAATTAGACAACAAAAAGAAATAAAAGGCAATATTTGCTGATGGCATGATATTCTATATAGAAAACCCAACAAAGACTCCACCAAAAAATTACCAGAATGGATGCACAAATTCAATACAGTTGCAGAATACAAAATCAACATATAGAAATCTGTTATATTTCTATGTAACAATAATGAAGCAGCAGAAAGAGAAATCAAGGATTTGATCCCATTGACATTTGCACCAAAAACCATAAGATATTTAGGAATAAACCTACCAAAGAGGTGAAAGACCTGTACTCTGAAATCTATAAAATACTATGAAATAAATGGAAGATGATACAAAGAAATGGAAGGACATTCCATGCTCATGAATTGGAAGAACAATTTTTTTTATAATGTCCATATTACCCAGTGAATTCTACACATGTAATACATTCCCTATCAAAATGCCAACAGCATTTTTCACAGAATTAGAACAAACAATACTAAAATTTGTATAGAACCACAAAAGACCCTGAATAGCCAAAACAATCTTGAAAAAGAAAAGAAAACTGGGAATCATCACAATTCTGGACGTTATGTTATATTACAAAACAGTAATGATCAAAACAGTATGGAACGGTCACAAAAACAGATATATAATTCAATGGAACAGAATAGAAAACCCAGACATGAGTCCACATCTATATGGGCAATTAATGTTCAGCACACAGGAAAAAATATTCAGTGGGAAAAATAGAGTCTCTTCAAAAATGGTGTTGGGAAAACTGGACAGTTACATGCAAAGAAGGTGACTGAATCACTTTCATACACAAAAATAAATTAAAAAGAAAAATGAAAGACCTAAATGCGAGATAGGAAAACTTTAAAATCCTGGAAGGGGAGCCAGGAAGTAGGTTCTTGACTTTGGCTGTAGCAACTTCTTACTAGATATGAATCCCGAGGCAAAACAAAAGCCAAAATAACCTATTGAGACTTCATCAAAATAAAAAGCTTCTGCACAGCAAAGGAAACAATTAATATTAAAAAAGGCAGCCTACAGAATGGAAGAAGGTATTTGCAAATGACATAAATGATAAAGGATTAGTATCAAAAATATAAAGAACTTATAAAACTCAACACCCCCAAAACGAATAATCCAGTTAAGAAATGGGCAGAAGACATGAATAGACATTTTCCCAAAGAAGACATGCAGGCGGCTAACAGATGCATGAAAAGATACTCAACATCACTCAGCATAGAGGAAGTACAAATCCAAACTAAGACGAGATATCAACTCATACCAGTCAGAATGGCTAAAATGAACAAAACAAGAATCAACAGGTGTTGGTGAGGATGCATAGAAAGGGGAACACTCTTACACTGTTGATGGGAATGCGAAGTGGTGCAGCCACTGTGAAAAACACAATGGAGGTTCCTCAAAAAAGTTAAAAATAGAACTACTCTACAACCCAGCAATTGCACTAGTAGTTATTTACCCCAAAAGATACAAAAATACTGATTCAAAGGAATACATGCACTCCTATGTTTAAAGTCACATTATTAACAGCAGCCAAATTATGGAAAGAGCCCAAATATTCATAGACTGATCAATGGATAAAGAAGATATGATATGATATATACAATGGAATATTACTCAGCCATAAAACAGTCAGAGAAAGAGAAATGTCATATGATTTCACTCATACGTGGAAGACATGAAACAAATGCACATGGGGGGAAATAAGGCAAGCCAAGTATGGAGAACAAACCTGGTTCAGGATGGTTACAGGAGGGGAAGTGGATAGAGGGGATGGTTTAAATAGGTGATGAGTATTAAGGACAGCACTTGTTATGATGAGCACTGGGTGTTGTATATAACTGATACAACACTAAATTCTACACCTGAAACTATTATTATACTGTATATTAACAATTTAAATAAAATTTAAAAAAAAGAATTAGAGAAGGATAACCACACTGACTAGTCATTCAATATAGTATTAGAAGACTAGGGAGAGCAATTAGGCAAGAAGAATAAATAAAATGCATCTAAATTAGAAAACCAGAAAATTGTAATTATTTGCAGTTGATATGATTTTGTACAGTCCCAAAGACTCATGAAAAAACAGTTGAAATTGATCAACACATTCCATAACCTTGCAGGATGTAAAATCAACATACAGACATCAGTGACCATGTCTCTACACTAATAATAGGATATCTTTAAATAAATAAATAAATAAATAAATAAATAGAATGATCCCATTCAACATAGAATAAAAAACAATACAGTAATTAGGGTTATATTTAACTAAAAGAGTGAAATATCTGTACAATGAAAACTAAAAGACTATTGAAACAAATCAAGGAAGACAAATGGAAAGACATTCCATGTTAATGAGTCCAAATAATAAATATTATTAAAATGTATATACTACCCAAAGCTTATCTATAGATTCAACACAATCCTTATCAATGTTCCAATGGCATTTTTCATAGAAATAGAAAAAAAGTCTTCAACTTTGTATGTCACTTCAAAAGATCTTGAACAGTTAAAACAATCATGAGAAAGAAGAACAAAGTGCAGTCATCACACTTTCTGATTTCAAACTATACTACACAACTATAGTAATAAAAACAATATGTTACTTCCATAAAATAGACATAAAGACTGATGGAATAGTATGGAAGACCCAGAATAATACATGCATATATCCTGAACTAATATGCAACATGGTAACTAAGAATACCCAAAAGCGAAAGGACAGTCACTTCAACAAATGGTGCTTGGAAAATTGTATAAACATATGCTGAACAATGAAATTAAATTTCTTACACCACTAACAAAAATTAACTTGAAATGGATCCAGTACTTAAACATAAGACCTGATATCATAAAATTCCTTGAAGAAAACAGAGAAGAACCTTCTCAACATTGATTTTAGCAATGATTTTTTGAATATGGCACCAAAAGTACAAGCAACCAAAGTAAAATTAAATGAATAGGACTGCATCAAACTTAAAAGTTTCCGTTCAGCAAAAGAAACACTAAAATAAAAGACAACCTTAAGAATGAGAGAAAATACTTATAAACCATATATTGGATTATGGGTTAATACCCAAGATATATAAAGAACTACTTAAAACTCAATAGCAAAATAATCCCAACAATCTGATTTTAAAAATCTGACTTTAAAATGGGCAGAGGCACTAATTAGTGTCCCAAAGAGAATAAACAAATGACCAACAGGTACATGAAAAGATGCTCAACATCAATATCAGGGAAATACAAACCCAAACCACAATGAGATACTATCTCAAATCTATTAGAATGGCTATCATCAGAAAAATAGGAGATAGCAAATACTGGCACAGACGTGGGGAAAAGAGAACACTTTTCTACTGTTGGAGGGAATGTCAATTGCTCCAGCCATGGAGAATCCTCAAAATATGGAAGACCCTCAAATGGAGAGCCCTCAAATAAATTAAAAATAGAACTACAATAAAATCCAGAAATTCCACTTCTGGGCCATTGTAAAGGAAAAGATATCGAAGAGATATATGTACTCCCATATATACTAAGTATTATTTATAATATCCAACGTTGAAAACAATCTCTGTGTCTACTGGTGAATGAAAGGATCAAGAAGATGGGATATATATGTACAATAAAATATTATATGACCATTAGATAAAAGGAAATATCCCATTTTCAACAATGTGAATGGATACTGAGGACATTATTATAAGTGAGATAAGACAGAAAAAGACGAGTACTCTATGATATCACTTATATGTACAATTTAATAAATAAAAAATAAAAATGAATAAATAAAAAATAAATTTATTAAATAAATAAATTTTTTAAATGAAAAATGAAGTGGTGGGGAAATAGATATGTTTTTAAGGATACACAACTTGAACTATCAGAAAAATAAATCATGGGTATCTAATGCACAATACAGTGAATACAGACAAAAATATTGTATTCAAATCATCAAACTTGCTAAGAGATTTGAGCTTGAGGAAGTAAGAAGGAGTCAAGATGGTGGAGGTGTAGGGGACCCCATTTCAACTGGTCCCCTGAATTTAGTTGGATATCTACCAAACAATTCTGAACATCCATGAAATCATCCCAAGATGTAAGAATATGTATTTGGATCACTACAAGCAGAAAAACACTGCCTGTTAACAGGTAGGAAGGGTGGAGTGTGAATCTGCAGGGAGATATGGGAAGATAGCATAAGGGGGAGGAAGATTCCATAAACTGGCAGCTGGAAAGTGATATAACACTGGACCACAAAAATGTCCTTCACCAGAGACTGGGCAAAAACTTGCAGCGTGGTAGCAGCAAGGAAAGGACTTTAGAGCATCCTTTAGAGAGGATCCAGGAGCTGTGGGTGTGTGCTCACGCCAGCAGCTATTCAAGGTTTTAGAAGAAAAAAAGGCAGGGACACCTAGGCCCCTGGGACAACCTTTAAGAAAGTCACTGTGGTGTGCACTGTGGGAGGATGCTGTTTTCAGTGGCACATACAGAAACAAGAGACTGTTTGTCCTGGAGACTGTTTCTGCACATACAGAAAGAGTGCTCTGGGCCAGAGGTTTGGTTGTGGCCATTTTTGCTCTAACCCTCAGAAGAGGTGCAGAAATCTTCCAGAGAACAAAAGCTCAAAAAACCTGTTTCCACTGAACCAAGACCCACTGAAAGGGGCCAGGACAATACTGCCCAAGCAGGGTTGGGAAGTGAGAAACATCATGGCATTCCTCTACCCCAGAAGACAGGCTGGAAGAAGATGACAACCCTCCATTCCCCTTAAGACTGTAAAATCCCAGCACCAGGGGAAAATAGTATATTGAGCTCCAGGCTCCAGCCATGGAGAATTGCTTCATGCTTTATTTTTCAGATACACTCTCTTTTTATTTATTTTTTCTTTCTCTTATGCTTCTTCTGTTTTTTTTTTCTTTTTATCTTTTCCCATTTCAGCTAGATGTTTACTATATCAATTTATATTTCATAGTAGCTTTTTAACTTATACTTTTTCACACACACATATGTATGTATTTACATATATATATATATATATATGCTTCATTGTAGTCATTTTTTCTTATTCAATATTACTTTAATATATATACAAGTTTTACTTCCTCTGTAATTTTGGGAAGTAATGTCTTCTAACAAACAGAACAAAATACACCCAGGAAAAACTGAAACACTCAACAATGTCCACACTGAGATATTATAGCTCTCCTTCCCCTCACTGAATTTTATAAAATTTTCATTTTTTTTTTACATTTTTAGATTTTATTAATTTTATTCTTGTGTTTCATTTTGGCTTTGTTTTTTGGTGGTGATTTTCAACCCTTCTGGATTTTCCTAGGGTGCATTGTGCTTGGGCTATGGTTGGTATTTTTCACTTTGTCCACTCCCTCAACCATTCCTCAACAGAATGACTAAGAGGAGGAACTCCCAACAAAGAAAAGAACTAGAGACAATGTCTTCTGTCACAGATCGAATGGATATGGATATAAGCAAGATGTCAGAGATAGACTTCAGGGTAGCAATTATGAAGTCAATAGCTAGGCTTGCAAAAACCATTAACAATAATATAGAATCTCTAAAGGCAGAAATGAGGTCAATCAAGCCAAATTTAAAGATGCTGTGGATGAGAAGCAATCTAAACTGGACACTCTAACAGCCAGGGCAAATGAGACAGAAGGTATTAGTGATCTAGAATATAAGCTGATAGGAAGGAAGCTGAGAAGGATAAGAATAGGCCTCTAGAAGCCCATGAGAACAGATTTAGAGAGATCAATAACACCATAAAATATTCCAATGTCAGAATTATTGGGATGCATGAGGGGAATGGTGAGATAGATGACTAGAAGATGTATTTGAGCAATCATAGCTAAGAACTTCCCCAATCTGGGGAAGGAAATAAGAATTGTGTCCAAGAGGCAGAGAGGATCCCTCCCAAAATCAATAAAAATAGACCAACACCGTGGCATATAATAGTAAAACTTGCAAATCTTAGAGTAAAGGAAGCTATCTTCAGAGTAGCTAGGGGGAAGAGATTTCTTATGTATGGAGGGAGGAATATCAGAATAAATTCAGATCTATCTACAGAGACCTGGCAAGCCAGAAAGGGCTGGCAAGACATATTTAGGGTACTAAATGAAAAGAATATGCAGCCAAGAATACTTTAGCTAGCAAGGCTGTCATTCAGAATGGACAGGGAGACAAAGAGCTTCCAGGACTGGCAGAAACTAAAAGAGTATGTGACCACCAAGTGAGCCCTGCAAGAAATATTAAGGGTGATTCTATGAAAGAAGAAAGACCCCAACAGTAATATAGACCAGAAACTTAAAAAGACAATCTATAGGAATAGGGACTATGTAGGAAATAGGATGGAACTAAATTCATATCTTTTAATAGTTACTCTCAATGTGAATGGTCTAAATGCTCCACGAAACACCACAGGATTGTAGATTGGACATAACCTATTCATATGCTGTCTATAAGAGATTCATTTGAATCTAAAGACACCTCCAGATTGAAGGTGAGAGGATTGAGAACTATTTATCATGCTAACAGACCTCAAAAGAAAGCTGGGGTAGCAATTCTCATATCAGACAAATTAGATTTTAAACCAAAGACTGTAATAAATTTTGTAGAGGGACTCTATATCATACTTAAGGGTCAATCCAACAAAAATATCTAACAATTATAAATATGTCCCCAGCATGGGAACACCCAACAACATCAGCAAGCTGTTACCCAAAATAAAGAATCATATTGATAAGAAGACATTAATAGTAGGAGTCCTCAACACTCCACTGTAAGCAATGGACAGATCACCTAAGAAGATCAACAAGGAAACATGAGCTTTGAATGACACATTGGACCAGATAGACTTCATAGATATATAGAGAACACTCCACCATAAAATTACAGAATACTCATTCTGTTATCAGACCATGATGCTTTGAAACTGGAACTCAATCACAAGAAAAAAAAAATTGGAAGAAATTCAAACTCTTGCAAGTTAAAGAGCATCTTGCTAAAGAAAGATTGGGTCAACCAGGAAATTAAAGAAGAATTTAAACAATTCATGGAAACCAATGAGGATGAAAGCACATTGGTCCAAAGCCTATGGGATATCACAAAGTCAGTCTTAAGGGGGGAATACATAGCCATCCAAGCCTCTCTCAAAAAAGTAGAAAAATCCAAAATGAACAAGCTAACCTTACACCTAAAGAGTTGGACAAAGAATAGCAAATATAACCTAAATCAAGCTGGAGAGGAGAAATAATAAAGATTAGAGCAGAGATCAATGAAATAGAAACCAGAAAAAGCAGTAGAACAGAACAATGAAACAAGAAGCTGAGTTTTTTGAAATAATAAATAAGACCGATAAACCTTTGGCCAAACTTACCCAAAAGAAAAGAGAAAAGAACCAAATCAATAAAATCATGAATGAATGTGAAGAGAGGACGACTAACACTAAAGAAATAGAAAAAATTATTAGAAATTACTACCACAACTATATGCCAAATGGGAATTTATACACTTGAGAAAAGGGAATTTATACACTTATACACTACCAAGACTGAAACAGGAAGAAATTGACAACCTGAATAGACTAATATCCAGTAACAAGATTGAAGCAGACATCAAAAACCTCCCAAAAACAAAAGCCCAGGACCTGATGGATTCCCTGGGAAGTTCTACCAAACATTTAAAGAAGAAATAATATGTATTGTACTGAAGCTATTTCAAAAAATTATAAACAGAAGAAAAACTTCAAAACTCCTTCTGTGAGGCCAGCATTATCTTGATCCCCAAATCAGGAAAGACCCATAAAAAGGAAAATTACAGAACAATATCCCTGATAAATATGGATTCCAAAATATTCAACAAGATCCTCACCAATAGGATCCAACTGTACATTAAAAGGATTATTTATCACTCTCAGGTGGGAGTTTCCAAGGACGCAAGCGTGATTCAACATTCACAAATCAATCAATGTCATAGAGCATATTAATAAAAGAAAAAAAAAGAACCATATGACTCTCTCAATGGATGCAGAAAAAGCATCGGACAAAAAACAACATCCTTTCCTGATTAAAATTCTTCAAAGTATAGAGATAGAAAGAACATTCCTCAATATCATAAAACCTATCTATGAAAAATGCACAGTGAATATCATTCTCAATAGGGAAAAGCTGAGAGATTTTCCCTTAAGATCAGGAACATGAGAGGGATGCCCACTCTCCTGATCATTGTTCAACGTATTACTAGAAGTCCTAGCATCAGCAATCAGACAACAACAGCAAAAATAAAATGTATTCATATTGGCAAAGAGGAGGTCAAACTTTCTCTCTTCACAGAAGACATGATACTTCACATGGAAAACCCAAAAGGCTCCACCCCCAAATAACTAAAACTCATACAACAGTTCAGGAATGTGGCAGGATACAAAATCAATACTCAGAAACCAGTTGCTTTTTCTATACACTTTATGTAGCTTTTTTCTATACATTTTATGTAACTTTAAAGATTTTATTTATTTATTTGACACTCAGAGATCACAAGTGGACAGAGAGGCAGACAGAAAGAGAGGAGGAAGCAGGCTCCCCGCTGAGCAGAGAGCACGATGCAGGGCTTGATTCCAGGACCCCGGGATCATGGCCTGAGCCGAAGGCAGAGGCTCTAACCCATTGAGCCACTCAGGTGCCCCCATTTTATGTAACTTTAGAAGGAGAAATTAAGGAATTGATTCCATTTACAGTAGCACTAAAAAAACATAAGATACCTAGGAATGCACCCTAATCAAAGAAGTAAAGGATCTATGTTCTAGAAATACAAAACATTTATGAAAGAAATTGAGAGAGACACAAAAGATGGAAAAACATTCCACGCTCTTGGATTGGAAGAAAAAACATTGTGAATATATCTATGCTGTCTAGAGCAATCTACACTTTAAATGCAATCCCCTATTAAAATACCACTAGCACTTTTCAAAGAGCTGGTACAAATAATCCTAAAATTTATATGGAACCAGAAAAGACCCAGAATTTCCAAGGGAATGTTGAAAAAAGAAAAACAAAGCTGGGGGCATCATGTTGCCTGACTTCATGCTATATTACAAAGGCATGATCACCAAGACAGTATGGTACTGGCACAAAATCAGACACATAGATCAATGGAACAGAATAGAGACCCCCAGAAATGGACCCTCACCTCTATGATCAACTAGTCTTTGACAAATCAGGAAAAAATATCCAATGGGAAAAAGTAGTGTCTTCAATAAATGGTACTAGGAAAATTGAACAGCTACATACAGAAGAATGGAACTGGACCATTTTCTTACACCATACAAAATGATAAACTCAAAATGGATGAAAGACCTCAATGTGAAAGAGGAATCCATCAAAATCTTAGAGTAGAACATAGGCAGTAACATTTTCGACATCAGCCACAGTAACTTCTTTCAAGAATCGCTAAGGAAATGTTGAAAAACAAAAATAAAATGGAGGGCATCACCTTACCTGATTTCAAGCTTTACTACAAAGCTGTGATCACCTAGAGAGCATGGTACTGGCATAAAAACAGACACATAGACCAGTGGAACAGAGCAGAGAGCCCAGATATGGATCCTCAACTCTATGGTCAAATAATCTTTGACAAAGCAGAAAAAAATATACAGTGGAAAATAGTCTCTTTAATAAAAATGGCGCTGGGAAAACTAGACAGCTATTTATAGAAGAATGAAACTCGACCATTCTCTTACACCATACACAAAGATAAACTCAAAATGGATGAAAGCCCTCAAGGTGAGACAGGAATCCATCAAAATCCTAGAGGAGAACATAGAGAGTAACCTCTTTGACATTAACCACAGCAGCTTCTTTCAAGACATGTCTCCAAAGGCAAGGACAACAAAAGCAAAAATGAACTTTTGGGACTTCATCAAGGTAAAAAGCTTCTGTGTAGCAAGGGAAACAGTCAACAAAATGAAACAAGATGGGATTGGGAGGGAGACAAACCATAAGTGACTCTTAATCTCACAAAACAAACTGAGGGTTGCTGGGGGGAGGGGGTTTGGGAGAAGGGGGTGGGATTATGGACATTGGGGAGGGTATGTGCTTTGGTGAGTGCTGTGAAGTGTGTAAACCTGGTGATTCACAGACCTGTACCCCTGGGGATAAAAATATATGTTTATAAAAAATAAAAAATTAATTAAAAAAAAAAAAGAGATAAGCCATAGAATGAGAGAAGATATTTCCACATGAAATTACAGGCTGGTATCCAAGATCTATAAAGATTTTCTCAAACTCCCAAAAAAGAAAAAATCCAGTCAAGAAATAGGCAGAAAACATGGATAGATACTTTTCAAAAGAAGACATACAAATGGCTAACAGATAGAAGAAAAAAATGTTCAACATCACTAGCCATCAGGGAAATTCAAATCAAAACCACAATGAGATACCAGCTTATACCAGGTAGAATGGCTTAAATTAACAAAGCAGGAAACAACAAATTTTGGCAAGGGTGTATAGAAAGGGGAACCCTCTTACACTCTTGGTGGAAATGAAAGCTTGCACAGCCACTATGGGAAACAATATGGAGATTTCTCAAAAAGTTAAAAATAGCGCTATCCTATGACCCAGCAATTGTACCACTAGGTATTTATCCCAAAGCCATAGATGTAGTAAAAAGAATGGGTACATGTATCCCAATGTTCATATCAGCAGTGTCCACAATAACCAAACTGTGAAACGATCTGAGAGGCCCTTCAACAGATTAATGGATAAAAAAAATGTGGTTCATATATACAATGGACTATTCCTCAGCCATAAGAAAGGTTGAATACCTGCCATTTGCATCAACATGGATAGAACTGGAGGGGATTATGCTAAGTGAAATAAGTCAAGCAGAGAAAGACAATTATCATATGCCTTCACTCATATGTGGAACAAAGAGAATAGCACGGAGGACCATAGAGGAAGGGAAGGAAAACTGAAGGGGAAGAAATCAGAAAGGGAGACAAACCATGAGAGACTATTAACTCCAGGAAACTGAGGGTTTCAGAGGGAAGGGTGTGGAAATGGGGTAACAGGGTGATGGGTATTAAGGACAGCACCTGTTGTGATGAGCACTGGGTGTTATGTGCAACTAAGGAATAATCGAACATTACATCAAAAACTAATGATGTATTATATGGTGGTTAACATAATAAAAAAAAAGCAGGAAATATCAAGTATTGGTGAGGTCATAGAGAAAGTGAAAAAAAAAACTTGATCTTAATTCTTCCACCAAAGAAATGATAATTATGTGATGTGACAGATATGCTATCACTATTGTGCCAATCACATTGCAATATATAAATATACAAATCAACATGTATATCTCAAATACAGTATTATGCATCAAATATATTTCAATTAAAAAAGAAAAAACAATGAACAATTAAGAAAATAAGAATCAACACAAAGATCCAACAAAAGGAAAAAAATTATTTGAAATTGAGATCAGAAAATCTAAGATGCACAGTTACTATAAGATATTTCAAATCTTTTGTCACAGTTAGCTAGGTGCCAATCCATTCAAAAACATCCCATGTTGTTAACAATGCCCACTGAGGCTATTCTGTCAGGATCAAGAGAACTGCTGCTGTATCTTTTCATCTTTTTAAAAGGGAAAAAACAAAACAAAACATAATCACTTCACAAATTTGCTCATCGTATCAGTGGTTTTTTACTTGTTTCCCTCCTTCAATGAGAAAAAGCATGCTTCTCAGTACCTTTACAAATCTTTCTCTAAGAAATTAAAAGAGAAAGAAAAAAAGAACTCTAAACTTGTAACTTTTTAAAAAAGATTTTATTTTTTTTTATTTGACAGAGATAGAGAGACAGCGAGAGAAGGAGCACAAGCAGGGGGAGTGGGAAAGGGAGAAGAAGACCTCCCACAAAGCAGGGAGCCCAATGCGGGGTTCCATCCCAGGACCCTGGGATCATGACTGGAGCTGAACGCCTAATGACTGAGCCACCCAAGTTCCCTAAACTTTTAACTTTTAAAAAACAGAGGTCAAGCAAAATAAAGATTGCACAGGTATACAAAATATTGTAGTTCTAATCTAAGAAAGAGGAAAATGTAAACTCAACTGAGGATTATTTGATTACAGATGAAATATGAGAAAGGTCTCCCAGGGCTCACTCTTCAATGTTAGTCAGTAATGACAGGATTTAGTTCAAGGATTTGATTGACATGATCGGTGGAAACTCTATGTTTGGGAACTTGAGTGGTCACATCTCACACTGTAGTCTGAGAGTGGAGCAAAGAACCTCTGACCAAAAAATATTCATTCACTCGAAAATATCACTCATTCTCTAGATGCAACCTACTGCTTAAGATTGGTTCTTTTAATTAAAACTCTGTACTTCTTTTTTTTTAAATTTTTATTTCTTTTCAGCGTAACTGTATTCATTGTTTTTGCACCACACCCAGTGCTCCATGCAAAAAATACTGTACTTCTTAAAAATTAAGCAGCACCTGAAGAGACTTTAAACCAGTATCAGTCATCGCTAGTGTGACTGGAATGTTAAATCACTATAGTCATTTATACCTCGGTCTGAATGAATTTGGCCAAAGTTACTCAGAGAAGAGGAATTTTTAAGATTTCTCTGTACTTAGAGAGTAAAGAGAATGGAGGAAAAATGGTATACAAAACGATGAGAGGGGCGCCTGGGTGCCTCAGTGGGTTAAGGCCTCTGCCTTTGGCTCAGGTCGTGATCTCGGGGTCCTGGGATCGAGCCCCGCATTGGGCTCTCTGCTCAGTGGAGAGCCTGCTTCCCTTCCTCTCTCTGCCTGCCTCTCTGCCTACTTGTGATCTCTGTCTGTGAAATAAATAAATAAATAATCTTAAAAAAAAAAAACGAAAACAAAAAACGATGAGATAGGATCCTAAGCAGAAATGGTGAGGAAGAAAATCTCATCAGTGGCAGCAACATGTGCAAAACCACAGAAGATGGAAATAGTCTGGAGCACTTAGGGTAACAAAAACCCTAGCTCAAAATAGGTAAAATATAACGTGTAAATCAGGGAATAGTGGGAGATGATTCTAGAGAAATTACCAGGGGCAAATCACAAAGTGGTTTTTTTTTTCCTAATTTAAATTCAATTAGCCAACATATAATACATCATTAGTTTTAGATGTAGAGTTCAGTAATTCATCAGTTGCATACAACACCCAGTGTTCATCACTCCTTAATGTGCATTATCCAGTTATCCCCCTTCCAGCAACCCTCGGTTTCTTTCCCATGGTTAAGACTCTCTCATGGTTTGTCTCCCTCTCTGATTATCTTCCCATTCTGTTTTTCCCTCCATTCCCCTCTGATCCTCTATGCTGTTTCTTATATTCCCCATATGAGTGAAGCATATAATTGTCTTTCTCTGATTTGCTTATTTTGCTCAGCATAATACTCTCCAAGTTCCATCCATGTCAATGTAAATTGTAAGATAATATCCTTTCTGATGGCTGAGTAATACTCTGTTGTATATATATACCACATCTTCTTTATCCATTCAATTGTTGATGGATATCTTGGCTCTTTCCATAAGTTTGTCTACCATGGACACTGCTGCTGTAAACATTGGTGTGTAGGTCATGATGTTTTTTAAACTTTGTTAAAGAATTTAGATTTTATCTTGAAGGTAATGAAGAATCATTAAAATTTTTGGTATGGGGACTAAAATAAACACCTTTCCATTTTATTTTATTTTATTATTTCATTTTATTTTATTTTACCCTTTTTCATTTTAAATAGATTACTGAAGCCAGTAAAGAAGATAAATTGGAGGGAAGAAATATGGAGACTACTGAAATAGACCAGATGAGCAATGATGAATCAAGGTAGTATAGGGAGCACTGGGGGAAGGAGTGTCCAGAAGGCTATATTTTTTGTAGTGCCCATGGGAGTTCTGATGTAAGTTGCTTGGGAAATCATCCTTTCAGGAAACATTGCTTTAAATATTTTTGTGCATTTTTAGAAGTTTAGAAATTGCATAAGGCAAGGACAGGAAGGAAGGATGCAGATGGAAGGACCATTGATGGCAGAGCTTAGCTTCTCCTCACTTGTACCAAGAAATTTATCTGTTCCAAGAAACCCTGTTTCATTCCAAAGTTTTCATACTATATTCTGCAATATAAAAACCTACAGTTATCTTCATTTATCACCCTCAAGGGCAGTTTAGAAATTCTCAATTTTTTCTAAAGCATTTCCTTGGTAATCTCACCTTCATCCTCTGTAATCTATGCTAAATCACAATCACTCTAAAAAGAACTTCTCTCAATAAAATTTTTGTCATCTTATTGAATTTGCAATGATTTTTTTTTCATTTTTAAAATCATGGCAAAAATACATAAAATAAAGTTTGCTTTCCTAACTACTTTTAAATATACATTTTAGTAGTTTTAAATATATTCACATTTTTATGAAATGTATCTCCAGAGCTTTTCCATCTTGCAAATATAAAACACCATACAAATTAAACAATGCTTCCTTTTTCCTTCCTGCCAGTCCCAGTAACCATTACTCTACTTTCTGTTTCTATTCATTTGACTACTTTATGTACCTCATATAAGTGGAAACATACAGCTTTTGTCTTTCTGTGACTGGCTTATTTCATTTAGGATAATGTCCTCAAGGTTAATCCATGTAGCATATGACAGGATTTTTCTTTATTTCAGGGTGAAATTTACATATATATATATATATATATATATATGTATATATGAACATGTGAGTTATATATATACATATATATGTATATATATAAACACAAATGTCTATTTGATAGGTGAGTGTATATATATATATAGACATTTGTATTTTGCACATCTCTTGGCTACTATGAGTAATGTAGCTATTAACATAAGTGTGCAAATATCTCTTTGAGACCCTGCTTTCAATTATTTTGAATATATACCCCAAAGTAGGAATACTGGATCATACACTGCTTCTAGTTTTAATCTTTTGAGACCACTTCATTCAGATTTCCATAGCAATTGCACCATTTAAAAATCCTACCAACAGTGCATGATGGTTCCCTTTTCTGCATATCTTCATGCACACTTATTTCTTGTCTTTTTTATTTTACCCATTTTGACTGATGTGAGATGATATCTCATTGTGGTTTGATTTGCTTTTCCCTAATGATTAGTGATGGTGGGCATCTTTTTGTGTATCCATTGACTATCTCTATGTCTTCTTTGGAATAATGTCTAATCAGGTCCTCTACACATTATTTAATCACTGTATCCGTATGGTTTTTTTTTTTTAATGTTAAGTTGTACAAGTTCTTTCTGTAGTTTATATATTAACCCTTTATTGTATATATAATTTGCAAATATCTTCTCCCATTCAGGAGCTTGACTTTTCTTTTGTTGATAGTTTCTTTTGCTGTGCAAAATGTTTATCTTTTGGTGAAGTCCCCAAAATTTATTTTTGGTTTTGTTTTCCTTGACTGAGGAGACATATCCATAAATATGCTGCTAAGGCAAACATCCAAGAGATTACTGCCTAATTTTCTTCTAGAAGTTTTATGGTTTCAGGTCTCACATTTAGGTTTTTATCCATTTGAGTTTGTTTTTGTATATGATATAGGTGGTCCAGTTCTTGCATGTAGCTGTTCAGTTTTCCCAACATTATTTATTGAAAACATCATAATTTCCTTCATTGCTTATGCTTGTCTCCTTTGTCATAGATTAATTAACAATATAAATATGGGTTTATTTCTGGGGTCACTCTCCTGTTCCATTGATCTATGTTTCTACTTTTGTACCAGTACCATACTGTTTAATTACTATAGCTTTGCAGTTATTTCTTGAAAATTTGGATTGTGATAAATACATGCAGCTCTGTTCTTTTTCAAGATTACCTTGGATATTTGGAGTATTTTGTGGTTTTATAAAAATTTTAGGATTATTTGTTCTAGTTCTAAGAAAAATACTATTGTTATTTTGGTAGAGATTGAATTAAATCTGTAGATTCCTTTTGGTGGCATAAAAATCTTAACAATCTTAATTCTTTCAATCCATGAGTATGGTATATCTTTCCATTTGTATTGTCTTCAATTTTTTCAGTGTGTTATAATTTTCTGAGTATAGGTATTTCCTCTCCTTGGTTAAGTTTTTTGCAAAGTATTTTATTTTAGGGTGCAATTGTAAATGGTATTGTTTTCTTAGTTTATCTTTCTGCTACTTCATTATTAGTTTATATAAATGCAACAAATGTCTGTATGTCAATTTTGTATTCTACGTTACTAAATTCATTTATCAGTTCTAATAGTCTTTTTGGTGGAGGCTTTAGAGTTTTACCTGTATAATATCACTGCATCTGCAAATAGTGAAAGTTTTACTTCTACCTTATCAATGTGAATACCTTTCGTTTTACTTGTCTGATTGTTGTGGCTAGGACTGCCAGTCCTATGTTAAATAAAAGTGGTGAGAGTGTACATCCTTGTCTTCTTCCTCATCTTAGAGAAAAAGCTTTCAGTTTTTCACCATTGAGTATGATGTTTACTTTGTTTTCTTAATATAAGACCTTTGATTTATTGATGCATATTCACTATAAACCCACACTGTTGAGAGTTTTTATCATCAACACATGTTGTATATTGTCAAATGATTTTTCTTTATCTACAAATTTTAAGATAATTATTTGGTTTTTATCCTATCTCTTTTCAATGTGATATATCATATAGTTTTTAAAGATTTAATTTATTTATTTGAGAAAGAGATTGATACAGAGAGGTCAAAAACAGCGGGAGGGGTAGAAAGAGAAGCAGATGCCCTGCTGAGCAGGGAGCTGGACTTGGGACTCCATTCCAGGACCCTGGGATCATGACCTGATCTGAAGGCAGGCATGTAACTGGCTAAGCCACCCCTGATGTATCATATTGATTGATTCACAGATAATGAGCCATCCTTTCATCCCTGGAATAATGCCCACGTGATGGTGGTGAATGATCCTTTTAATGTACACTTGAGTTTGGTTTGTTAATATTTGTTGAGAATTTTTGCACCTATGTTCTTCAAGGATAATGGCATGTAATTCTCTCTCACTCTCTTTTTGCAATGTCTTTGTCTGGTTTGGGTATCAGGGTAATGCTGACCATGTAGAATGAATTTGGAAGTTTTATTTTTCCGTTCTTTGGTATAGTTTGAGAAGAAGAGAAACTAGCTGCTCTTCAAATGTTTGATAGAATTCAACTGAGATGCAACTTGGTCCTATACTTGTGTTTTGGGAGACTTATTTAATGAATTTCTTTAGTAGTAATTGATCTGTACAAATTGTTTGTATGTCCTCGTGATTTAGTTTTGGAAAATTGTATGTTTCTAGGAATTTATCCAATTCTTCTGGGTTATCCAATTTTTGGCATATAGCTTTTCATAGTATTCTTTTATAATCCTTTGTATTTCTCTGGTGGTGTTATTTTTTTTCTTTTACTTCTGATTTATTTTATTTGAATCCTCTCTCTTTTTATGAGACTGTCTAAAGGTAATCAATTTTGTTCAAATTTTAAATGAATTAGCTCTTGGTTTCATTGATTATTTCTAATTTTTTAAAAGATATTATTTATTTATTTGACAGACAGAGATCACAAGTAGGCAGAGAAGCAGGCAGATAGAGAGGAAGGGAAGCAGGCCCCCTGCTGAGCAGAGAGCCCAATCTGGGACTAGACCCAGGACCCTGAGATCATGACCTGAGCCGAAGGCAGCGGCTTAACCCACTGAGCCACCCAGGCGCCCGATTATTTCTAATTTTTTAAGTTTCAATTTCACTTATTTCCGCTCTAAATTTTATTATTACCCTCCTTCTACAAAATTTAGGTTTTTCTTTCTTTTTCTAGTTCTAGGTTTAAATTGTCTAAGAATTTTTTCTTGTTCTTTGTGGTAGACTTGGATCGCTATAAACTTTCCTCATAGAACTGATTTTGTTATATCCCATAGATTTAGGGCCAGAGGGATTTTATGCTCATTCATTTCCATGTATTGTTTGATTTCCTCTTTGGTTTCTTCATTGACCCATTGGTTGTTTAGTATTGAGTTTTTTATCCTCCATGTGGTTGCAATTTTCTACTTTTTTTTATATATGATTCTTTTCTGGTTTAATCTTGCGGTCAGAACAGATGCTTGATATGACTTGTTTATTGACTTGTTTTGTAGGATAACATGTGGAGACTTTTCCACGTGCACTGGAAAATAATCTGTTTTCTGCAGTTTTTGGATGGGAGGCTCTATAAATATCTGTGAATTCCATCTGGTCTAATACGTCATTCAAAGCCAGTGTTCCTTACTGATTTTCTGCCTGATGATGTAACCATTGATGCAAACTTGGTGTCAATAATAATGATACTATTATTGTATAACTCTCATTCTGTCCCTGTATGTCTCTTAGTATTTGCCTTGTGCATACAGGTACTCCTATGTTGGGTACATAGATTTTTAAAATTATATACTCTTGTTGGACTTAACCCTTTAGCATCATGTATTACCCTTCTTTGACCCTTGTCTTTGTTTTAAAGCCCATTTTGTATGATATAAGTATTGCTACCCCTGATATATTTTTTTTTGTTTCATTAGCATTGGATATCTTTTTCCAACCCTTCACTTTCAACATGTACATGTCTTTAGGTCTGAAGTAATTTTCTTATAGCAGCATATATGTGGGTCTTGTTTTATTTTTAATCTACTCAGTCACCGTGTCTTTTTATTTTACCATTTAGACCATTTACATTTATTTTTTATTTATTTATTTTTTTACCATTTACATTTAAAGTGATTATTGACAGGTAGGTACTTAACTGTCATTTTATTTATTGTTCTCTGTTTTTTTTTTTTTTTGTAGCTTTTCTCTGTTCCTTTTTTTTCTGTTAATCTCGTCTCTTTAGGTTTGATGGTTTTCCTTAGTTTTTTTTTTAATTTCTATAAATAAGGTGTCAATGATTATTTTTGTTTTTATGTAAATTCCAATTAGTTAAAATTAAACTAATTCCAATTAGTTAAAATATACAGGAATATTAGTTTCTTGTGTACAGTATAGTGATTCAACACTTCCATACATCACCCAGCACCCATCACAAGTGCATCCCTTAATCTGCATCACCTATTTAACCCATCCCCCACTCATACATATATGATATACAAAATGGGAGATTATATATATATAATGTTTTATATATAATATATATATTTATAAATATATATAGATGTTTTATATATGTGTATATATATAAATGTATGTATATATATAAAGATGTTTGAATCCTCTCTCTTTTTATGAGACTGTCTAAAGGTAATCAATTTTGTTCAAATTTTAAATGAATTAGCTCTTGGTTTCATTGATTATATATATATATATATATATATATATATATATATATATATAAAACATCTTTACCTATTCACTATTCATCTGTTGATGAACACTTGGGCTGTTTCCATAATTTGGCTACTCTAGATAATGCTGCTATATACATCAGGGTGCATGTATCCCTTTGTATTCCCTTTGTATTCTTTGGGTAAGTAACTAATAGTGCAATTGATGGATCATAGGGTAGTTTTATTTTTTAACTTTTTGAGGAATCTCTATACTGTTTTCCACAGTGGCTGCACCACTTTGCTTTCTCACCAACAACAAAAGGGTTCCCCTTTGTCCACATCCTCACCACCACCCATTGTTTCTTAAATTCTTGATTTTAGTCATTAAGACAGGTGTGAGGTGATATCTCATTATAGTTTTGATTTGATTTCCCTGATGCTGAGTGATGTTGAGCATCTTTTCATCTCTCTATTGGCCATCTGTCTGCCTTCTTTGGAGAAATGTGTATAGATTTTTAAATTTTTAAATTATTTTTTAATTATTCACTTTTGGGCTCATGCCTGAATTTCTTTTTTGTTAAATATATTTTGTGTATCTGTTTTGGATTTTGATTCATGGTTACCATGCAGTTCATATATAACATCCTATGTGTATAGCAGTTTACATTAAATTGATAGTCACTTAAGCTCAAACTCATTCTAAAAGCACTAAATTATAACTTTTTCTTCCACAATTTATGTATGTAATATCATATTTTACATCTTAGTGTTTTGGGTATCCTCTGACCAATATTTATAGATATAATTAATTTGTATGTTTCATTTATTTTTCATTGAAGTATAACTAACATGATGTTTTATCAGTTTAAAGTGTACAACATATTGATTCAACAATTCTGTACATTACTCAATGATTACCATGATAGATATAATCACCATATGTCACCACACATCATTATTACCATAGTATTGACTATATTCCTTATACTGTACTTTTTTCTCCTTGACTTATATATTTTGTAACTGGAAGCATGTACACTTTAATCCCCTTTATCTATTTCACTCATTCTAATACATGTACCCTCAGGCAACTACCACTTTTTTCTTTATGTTTAAGTTATTGGGGTTTTTTGTTTGCTTCGTTTGGATTTTGGATTCCATATATAAGTGGAATTATATGATATATGTTATTCTCAGTCTGGCTTATTCCACTTAACATAATACCTTCTAAATCTGTACATGTTGTTGCAAATGGCAAGATCTTATTTTTTTTATGGCTGGGTAGTATATATACATATATACATGCATACATGCACACATATGTCTCTCACATCTTTATTCATTTACCTATCGATGGTCACATGGGTTGCTACTATAGCTTGGCTGTTGTAACGTTGCTATACATGTAGGTATGCATAATTCTTTTTGAATTAGTGTTTTCATTTTCACTGGGTAAATACTCAGTAGTAAATTATTGTATTATTTAATATTACTAATTTTAATTTTTTGAGGAATATCCATAGTGTTTTCCACAGTTTCAGTGCCAGTTTACATCCTCACAGAGAGTACATGAGGTTCCCTTTTCTCCACATTTTCACCAACATTTGTATTTCTTGTCTTTATGATACTAGCCATTCTTACTGGTGTGAGGTGGCATCTCATTGTAGTTTTGATTTGCATTTCCTTTATCATTAGTGATACTGGTCATCTTTTCACGGGTCTGTTGGCCATCTATATTTCTTCTTTTGAAAAATACCTATTCAGGTTCTCTGCCACTTTTAGACAAGTTTGTCTTTTGTGTGTGTGTGTTAAGTTACATAAGTACTTTATATATTCTGGGTTATTAACCCCTTATGAGATATGTAATTTACAAATATTTTCTCCCATTCACTGGGTTGCCTTTTTGTTTAGTTGATGGTTTTCCTTGCTATGCAAAAGCTTTTTATTTTGGTGTAGTCCCAATAGTTTATTTTTGCTTTTTTTCCCCTTGCCTCAAGAGATATATATAGAGAGATATATCTTAGTAACATATATATACACACATTATTACATGTATATTACATGTATGTTTATATATAATGACATATATACATATATATTACTAAGATGGATGTAAATTACTAAGAAAGATATTCAAGAGCTTATTGCAGAAAATCAAGAGATTTTAAGAGTTTCAAGACTTGAGTTTTCATATTTATGTCTTTAATACATTTTTTTGGTGTGTGTATGGTGTTAGACTCTGGTACAGTTTTATTCTTTTGAATGTAACTGCCCAGTTTTACCAATTGAATAGATTGTCTTTTCCCCACTATATAGTCTTCCCTCCATTGTCACAAATTAATTGACCATATGATTCTTGCATCCAACTATGTGACACATGCAATTTATCTTAGGATTGTTTGGGTATTCAAGATCTTTTGTGGTTCCACACAAATTTTGGGATTATTATTTTAGTTCTGTAAATAACGCTATTGGTATTTTAATAAAAATTGCATTGAATCTGTAGATTGCTTTGGTTACTAAACATCTTGATGCTAATTCTTTCAATACATGAGCATGATTTACATTTGTTTGAGTCATATTTAATTTCTTTCATCAGTGTCTTCATTGATGTTTTCAGAGTATAGGTTTTTCACCTTCTTAGGTATTTTATTTTTCTTGGTTCAATTGTAAATGAAATTGTTTTCTTAGGTGGTTGCAATTCTCTTAGTACATTGTTTTTAAATATTTACTTATTTTTAATTGAAATATAATGACATATAATGTTACATTATATTCAGGTATACAACATTGTGATTTGGCAGCTCTGTACTATGTGCTATCCTTACCGCAAGTGTAGCCACCATCTGTTATCATACAACAGTATCATAATAACATTGACTGTATTCCTTATGCTGTACTTTTCATGCTTGTGACTTATTCATTTCATAACATGAAAGCCTATATTTTTCACTCTCCTTCATCTACTTTCCCCATCCCCCATCTCCTTCCAGTCTGGCAACAATTAGAGTTCTTTGGGGTTATGGGTCTCTTTCTGTTTCTTTTTCTTTCTTTGTTCATTTGCTTTGATTTTAAATTCTACATGAGAACAGTTTTCTTAATTTCTCTTTTTGAGACTTTTTTATTAGTGTATAGAAATGCAACAGATTTCTTTATTTTTTTTTCTGCGAATTTACTGTATTAATTTATCAGTTCTAACAATCTTTCAGTGGAGTCTTTGGAGATTTTTCATGTATAGCATTATCTCATTTGCAGATATTGACAGTTTTATTTCTTCCTTACCAATTTGGATTACTTTTATTTCTTTTTCTTATCTGGTTGTTGAGGCTAAGACTTCCAGTCCTATGTTGAATAGAAGTGTTGAGAGTGGACATCTTTGTCTTGTTCCTGATCTTACAGGGAAGACTTTCAGATTTTCAATGTTTACTATGATGTTATTTGTGCATTTTTCGTATGTGGCCTTTATTATGTTGTGCTGTACTCCTTTAAGCCCACTTTGTTGAAAGTTTTCTATCATGAATAATTGTTGTAATTTGCCAAATGCTTTTTTGGTATTTATTGGTGCAATCATATTGTTTTTGTCATTTCTGTTGTTAATATAATGTATCACATTGATTGATTTGTGAATGTTAAGCCACCCTTGATTCCTAAAGTAAATCCCACTTGATAATGGTAAATTGTTTTTCTTCGTATTGCTGAATTTGTTTTACTAAGATTGAGGATTTTTGCATTTAAGTCCATCATAATTATTGGTCTGCAGGATTGTTGTTATTATTTTTTTATACTGTCTTTCTTTGTTTTTTTTGTTTTGTTTTGTTTTGTTTTGCATCAGGATAATGCTGACCTCATAGAAAACATTGGGAAGTTTTCCTTTCTTCTTATTCTAATTTTTAGAATTTAAGAAAAATAAATATTAATAGCTCTTTAAATGTTTGGTAGAATTTACCTGTGAAACTATCTGATATTAGATTTTAGTTTGTTAGCAGTTATTTCTTTCTTACTGATTTAACTTCATGACTAGTAATAAATCTGTTCAAATTTTGCATTTCTTCCTAATTCAGTTTTAAAAGACTATGTTTCTAAGAATCTATCCATTTCTTATATGTTGTACAATTTTTTGGAAAAAAATCTTTTGTTGTAGTCTCTTTAATCCTTGTATTTCTGTGGTGTCAGTTGTTATTTTTCCTCCTTCACTTCTGATTTTATTAATTTGAGTCCTCATTCTTTTTTTCTTAATGAGTATGGTTAAAGGTATATATATATATATATATATATTTATCTTTCCAAGGAACCAGACCAGGTTTCATTGATAATTTCTATTTTTTTAAAAATTCTCTATGTCATTTATTTCTTCACTGATCTTTATTATTCACTTCCTTCTACTAGTTTTTGGCTCTTTTGTTTTTCCTTTTCTAGCTACTTAGGTGTAGTTAGGCTGTTTATGAAGAAATTCCTGTTTCTGGAAGTAGGCATGTACCACTATAAACTTCTCTCTTAGAACTGAAGTTGTATCTCAAATATTTTTTTTAACATCCAAATGATTTTATTTTCATTTGTTTCTGTATAGTTATTTTTAAAAATATCTTCATTGACCCATTGGTTTCATTTAACTACCTGTCATTTAGTCTCCATGTGTCAGTATTCTTTCCAGGTATTTTCTTGTAACTGATATCTAGTTTCATATCATTTTAGTTAGAAAAGGTTTGGTATGATTTCAACATTCTTAAATTTACTGACACTTATTTTGTGACCTAATATGTAACCTATCTTGAAGAACGTGCAGTTTAAAGGAATGTGTACTCTGCTGTTTGGGGATGGATGCACTATTTTTAAGTTCATCTGTTTTGATATGATAAAAACACTGTTTTTTGTTTGATTTTTTTGTTGTTGTTTGAATTAAGTATTCATTCATGTAATTTTGGTGTTGAAATCATCTACTATTATTGTATTACTATTTCTTTTTTTAATTTCTATTAATATTTGTTTTACATATATGTAAAACCTGTGTTGGGTGCATAGACATTTATAGTTTCATTCTCCTGTTGTATTGATCTCATTATTATTGTGAAGTGACCATCATGTCTGTTGTTACAGTTTTTGCTTTAAGGTCCATTTTTTAATTATATAAATATTACTACTCTGACTTTTGGTTCACTTCTATTTGCATGGTAGTTTTATCCAACCCTTCATTTTCACTCTGAATATGTTTTGAAGTTGACAGAAGTCTCTTATAAGTAGCACAGAGATGAGTCTTGTTTTTTATCCTTTCAGTCACATTTGCCTTTTGATTGGAGAATTTAGTCCAGTTACATTTAAAGTAATTAATGATAGATATGCACTAGTGGCCATTTTGTAATTGTTTTCTGTTTATTTTTGTACTTCTCTATTTTCCTTTTTTTCTTCTTCCCTTCAGTGGTTTGGTGTAGTTTTCTTTGTGTTATGCTTGGATTTTTTCTTTTTATTTATTTGTGTATCTATTTTAAGTTTTCCATTCGTTGTCACCATTAGGTTCATGTATAAATCTTAGGTGTATAACAGTCTATATTAAGTTGATGGTTGTTTAAGTTTTAACACATAGTAAAAGCACAACATTTTTATTCCTTTCCCCTGTTTTATATATTCATGTATATATAAAATTCATTTGTATTTATTATATATTTATTTTAAAATTGTATTTCCCTATTTCTTGACTATTTTTTTATGTAACTGATTTTAACACTTTTCTGTTTCAATCTCTACCCTGGATTTATAAGATACTAATCTACTACCTTTACTATATGTTTGCTTTACATGTGTATTTTTTTTCCTTTTATCATTTTCTTACTTCTATATTTCACCTCTTCTTTGAACTCAAAGAATTGCCTTTAATATTCCTTATAGGGATAGCTTAATGGGGAAAAAAAAAACTGGCTTAATGGTTATGAAAGGCTTTAACTTTTGATTATCTTATCTTTTCTATTCTAAATGATAACTTTTCCTTGTATTCTTGATTGTTGTTTTGTTGTTGTTGTTTTTTCCTTTCAACACTTTAAATGTATAATGATGTTTCCTTTTTTAAAAAAAAATTATTTATTTGACAGAGAGAGAGAGAGATCACAAGTAGGCAGAGAGGCAGGCAGAGGGGGAGGGAGAAGGAGGCTCCCCACTGACCAGAGAGCCTAATGTGGGGCTCCAATCCCAGGATTCCAGGATCATGACCTGAGCAGAAAGCAGAGGCTCAACCCACTGAGCCACCTAGGCACCCCATGATATTTCCTTCTGACATGCAATATTTCTGTTGAAAAATTAGCTCACAGTCTTACAGTATTTCCCTTGTATGCAACTGTTTCATTTTTTCCTGTTGTTTTAAAATTTTCTCTTTTTAAAATAGTTATCACAATCAGTTTGTTAGGTTTTTGTTTAAATTCCAGAGAGTTAACATACCGTGTAATATTAGTTTCTGGTGTACAATGTAGCTATTCAGCACTTTCATACAACACCTGTGCTCATCACAACAAATGCACTCCTTAATACTCATCACCTTTTTACTCCATCCCTCCACCACCTCCCCTCTGGTAACCATCAGTTTGTTCTCTATAGTTAAGAGTCTGTTTCTTGGTTTGCCTCTCTCACGCTTTTATTTCCCCCCTATGCTTGTTTGTTTTGTTTCTTACATTCCACATATAAGTGAAATCATATCATATTTGTCTTTCTCTGGCTGACTCTTTTCACTTAACATAATACTCTAGCTCCATTCACATCATTGTAAATGGCAAGGTCTCATTTTTTTTTTTTGTGAATGAATAATATTCCACTGTTTATATATACCACTTCTTTATCCACTCATCTATCAATTAACACTTGGGCTGTTTCCATATCTTGTCTGTTGTACATAATGCTGCTATAAACACATGGATGCATGTATCCCTTTGAATTAGTATCTTAGTATTCTTTGGGAAAATACCTAGAAGTGTATTGCTTAATTATAGGGTAATTTTATTTTTTACTTTTTGAGGAAACTCCATACTGTTTTCCAGGGTGGCTTCAGTTCCATTCCCCCCAACAGTTCAAGAACATTCTCCTTTGTCCACATCCTCACCAACAGCTATTGTTTTGATCAAACATTAGTCACCATAAAATACATCATTAGTTTTTGCTGCAGTGTTCTAAGATTCATTGTTTATGTACAACACCCAGTGCTCCATGCAATACATGTTCTTTTTCATACGCACCATCAGGCTCATCCATCCCCCTTCTAAAACTCTCTGCTTGTTTCTCAGAATTCACAATCTCTCGTGGTTTGTTTCTCCCTCTGATTTCCCCCAATTCACTTTTCCTTTCATTTGCCTAATGTCCTCCATGTTATTCCTTATTTTCTACAACTAAGTGAAGCTGTATGATAATTGACTTTCTCTGCCTGAATTATTTCACTCAACATAATCTCCTCCAGTCCCATCCATGTTGATGCAAAAGTTGGGTATTCATCCTTCCTGATGGCTGATTAATATTCTGTTCTATATATGGACCACATCTTCTTTATCCATTTGTCTGCTGATGGGCATCTTGGCTCTTTCCACAGTTTGGCTGTTGTGAACAATGCTGCCTTGAACATTGGGGTACATGTGGTCCTTCTTTTCACTACATCTGTACCTTTGAGGTAAATACCCTGTAGCATAATTGCCAGGTCATAAATTAGCTCTCCAAAGGTAAAGGAAACAAAAGCAAAAATGAACTTTTTGACTTCATCAAAATCAAAAGCTTCTGTACAGCAAAGGAAGCTGACAACAAAACAAAGAGGAAACCCAAAGACTGGGGGAAGATATTCGCAAATGACTCTATAGACATTTATAAAGATCTATAAAGAACTTCCCAAACTCAACACTCAAAAAACAGATAATAATGTCAAAAAATGGGCAGATGATACGAACAGACAATTCTCTAAAGAAGACATACAAATGACTAGCAGACACATGAAAAATGTCCATTGTCATTAGCCATCAGGGAAATTCAAATCAAAACCACATTGAGATATCACCTTACACCATTTAGAATTTCAAAGATCAACAAGGTAGGAAACAACAAATGTTGGAGAGGCTGTGGAGAGGGGGGAACCCTCTTCCACCATTGGTGGGAATGCAAGTTGGTGCATCCACTTTGGAAAACAGTATGGAGATTTCCCAAAAAATTAAAAATAGAGCTACCCTATGACCCAGCAATTGGTCAAATATTTAAAGAAGAGTTAATACTGTTCTTCTCAAATTATTGAAAAAAAAAAAACAGAAAAGGAAGGAAAACTTCCAAATTTATTCTATGAGGCCAGCATTACTGCATTACCCTAATGCCAAAATCAAATAAACACTACAATAAAAAAGAGAACTACAGGTCAAAACACCAGACGAATATGGATGCAGAAATCCTCAATAAAATACTAGCAAACTGAATCCAACAGTACATTAAAAAAAATAATTCACCATGATCAAGTGGAATTTATTCCTGTGTTGCAAGGGTTGTTCAATATTTGCAAATCAATCAACATGGTACAACACAATTAAAAAAAAAAAAGAGGATAAGAACCGTATGATCCTGGGATGCCTGGGTGGCTCCATCTATTAAGCATCTGCTTTTGGATCACATCATGATCCCAGGGTCCTGGGATGGAGTCCTGCACTGGGCTCCTTGCTCAGCAGAGAGACTGCTTCTCCTTCTTCCTGCTGTTTTCCCTACTTGTGCTCTCTCTCTTTCTCTGACAAATACACAAATAAATAGATAAATAAAATCTTTTAAAAAGAACCATATGATCCTTTCAGTAGATATAGAAAAAGTATTTCACAAAATACATCCATTCATGATAAAAAAAAAACCCTCAAAAAATAAGTTTAGAGGCAACATATCACAGCATCATAAAGACCATGTATGAAAATCCCATAGTGAATATCATCAATGGAGAAAAACTGAGAGCTTTTCCTCTATGGTTGGGAAGAAGACAATAATGTTCACTCTCACAATTTTTATTTAACATAGTACTAGACATCCTAACCACAAAAATAAGACAATTAAAATAAATAAGAATCTTCCAAATTAGTGAAGAAGTCAAATTGTCACTATTTGCCCATAACATGATACTCTTTATAGAAAAAAAAAAAGAATCCACCAAAAATTTGTTAGAACTGATACACAAATTTAATAAATTCATAGGATATAAAATCAATGTGCAGAAATCTGTTGCATTTCTATACACCAATAATGAAGCAACAGAGGGAGAAATTAAGGAATTTATTCCATTTACAATTGCATTAAAAACAATAAGATACGTAGGAATAAGCCTAACTAAAGAGGTGAAAGAGCTGTAGTCTATAAATTCTAAAACACTGATGAAAGAAATTGAGGATGGCACAAAGAAATGGAAAGATACTCTATGTTCATGGACTGAAAGAAGAAATACTATTTAAATGCCTATACTACCTGAAACAATCTACCATTTAATGTGATCTTTATCAAAATACCAACAACATTTTTCACAAAGCTAGAACAAATAATCCTACAATTTGTATAGAACCACAAAAAACCCTGAACAACCAAAACAACTTTGAAAAGCAAAGCAAAAATGGAAACACAATTCCAGACTTCAAGTTATATTTCAAAGCTGCAATGATCAAAACTAGATGGTTCTAGCACAAAAATGGACACATAGATAAGTGGAACAGGATAGAAACTCCAGAAGACCCACCACTACATGGACAATTAATCATTGACCAAAAAATAAAAAAAGGAAAGAATGTCCAACAGGAAGAAGATGGTTTCTTCAACAAATGGTGTTGAGAATAGTGGAAAGTAACATGGAAAAGAATGATACTGGATCAATTTCTTATATTAAAATAAATCCTTACATTAAAACTAAGTAAATTAAAGACCTAAATGTGGGACAAGAAGCCATCAAGATCCTAGAGAACACAGGCAGTAGCTTCTTGACATTGGCTGTAGCAACTTCTTACTAGATATGTTTCTTGAGGCAAAGGAAATAAAAGCACAAATAAACTATATTTAGTATAGTTGAACTATACTAAAATAAAAAGTTTCTGCACAGCAAGGGCAACAATCTACAAAACTAAAGGACAATCTACAGAATGGGAGAAGATATTTGCAAATGACATATCTGAAAAAAGGTTAGTATCCAAAATATATTTAAAACATATAAAAGTCAACACCATCCAAAACTGAATAATCCAATTTCTTTGGCTTCAAGTAGTTTCCTCACATATTTGAGCTGATCAGAGCTCTTCTGAATATTCAAAGAACCTCCACAGATTTCAAGGATTCGATCTCTGTGCAACCCTATCCCTTACATTACTCTGTCCTTCAACTACAGCCATTTCAGCCTCTATAGAATCTCAGTTTTATCTCCTCATCTCAGGAGATCTAGCTGGTTCTTTCCTGATTTCTCCATACCTGTGGGATGGCCTGGAAACTCATAAAGCATTAAGTCAGAACAACAGTTGGGTTTACTTCCTTTGTTTCCTGTCTCTCAGGTATTACTGTGCTTCTTTGCCTTGTCTAGTGTCTTAAGAACCATTGTTTTATAGATTTTCTGGTATTTTGGTTATTTGAGGCAATGGTGTTTAAATATAGTTCTTATAACTGTCATTACCAGAAGCAGAAATCTCAAAGACTATAACTGATTTCAACAACTGTTGACTGCCACAGTCTTGAATGAGATCATGCAGTTAGAAGAAACTAAATGAAAAAAAGAAGAATGACAGAGTCATTTAGGTCCTCAACATTTTCAATATGAGTAGTGAAATAAGTGATTATTAATAATAATGAATAAGAGATGTCAGAGATGTTGGGGCAAAAAAAAAAAAAAAAAGGAGAGCAAGGTGCCTTGGAGATTAAGGGAAGAAAGCATTTCAAGAAAAAATGGCAGATAATGTGCAATTCTATTGATAAATGATAGGAGAATGCCATGAAAATGAACAAAATTTTCTAGGTTAAAAGTATAGGCCATTGAATTTGTTGATAAAGCCGGTGGTTTGAGGGAAGCAGTGTAAAATTGGCTTTCCCTAAGATGGGTTTTTTTTTTGTTTTACTTATTTATTCTTAAAATTTATTTTATTTATTGATTTTTTAATTATGTTAGTTAAACAACATACAGTACATCATAAGTTTTTGTTCTAGTGATAAATAATTCACTAGTTGCATATAATAACCAGTACTCATCCCAACATGTGCAAGAATGAATATTTTTTTAATTTGGTATAACTGACACATAACATTAATTTCAGGTATAAAGGTAATGATTTGATACATAGTGAAATGATCACCACAATTCACATCTGTGATTATACATACAAAGTGGTGATGAGAATGAAATTTTTAAAAAGATTTTAGCATGTATGAAGTAGCTGGTAGAGAGGGAAACAATGTAGGTGTGTAAACTTTTGCTTTTCTTGACATTGATTAACTCTCATAGATAAATTACAGAGTGTGCATATTTTAGTATGATATATAATATATACAGTAAGATAAGTAATAGAATTTTTATAAAATTCTATTACTAAATATAAGGCCTTTAAGACAGAGGTGCCATTTAGCCAAAAATCAGTGAATTTTTTTTTTTTGGCATGCACTATAGCACAATATGCATTACTATAAAAATAATATTTTTTTCTGATATTTCTTACAAAATTTATCTAGGAGAAACAAGGATGCTTGCAATCTTATAGATATTTTATTAAAAGAAAATACTTTATTTACAGTTTATCTAAATTTTATTTACTTATCTAAACTTTTGATTGTGAAAAGACCATGATTTGGCTCTTATTTGTGTTATCAAATTTCAGTTTCAGGCTTCTAGATTACAGTTATGAGGTGACATATGTATCCAACTTTATTCACTCCCTATTTCACTAAAATAATGAACTGAAAGAGCAGAAAAAGAAAACAGTCATAAAACATTAGAAACTAGAGAGCAGGCATTCCTAAGGCTTGGTGAAACTGAGAAAGTTAAATCCCAACCCAGCAATGGGCAAAGTTAAAAATCAATTCTATTTACATTACAGAATTTTTAAAAGTCACAAAAACTGATAACACCAGCTACCTCTATAACTGGGGTTGAGAGAACTAAAACAAGGAGGACATATATATATCTATATATATGTATATATACAGTCTAATATATATATGTGTGTATATATATACATAATTAAAATAAATTAAATAAATTAAAATAAATATATGTATATATATACAGTCTAATATATATATACACATGTATATATATATACATACAAAGAATATATATATATATTCTTTGTTTCTTTGTTTTCTTTCTTTTTTTAAAAATTTATTTATTTTCAGCATAACAGTATCATTATTTTTTCACCACACCCAGTGCTCCATGCAATCCGTGCCCTCTCTAATACCAACCACCTGATACCCCGACCTCCCACCCCACCACCACTTCAAACCCCTCAGATTGTTTTTCAGAGTCCATAGTCTCTCATAATTCACCCCCCCTTCCAATTTACCCCAACCCCCTTCTCTTCTAACTCTCCATGTCCTCCATGCTTTTTGTTATGCTCCACAAATAAGTGAAACCATATGATAATTGACTCTCTCTGCTTGACTTATTTCACTCAGCATAATCTCTTCCAGTTCTGTCCATGTTGCTACAAAAGTTGGATATTCGTCCTTTCTGATGAAGGCATAATACTCCATAGTGTATATGGACCACATCTTCCTTATCCATTCATCCATTGAAGGGCATCTTGGTTCTTTCCACAGTTTGGCGACCATGGCCATTGATGCTATAAACATTGGGGTAACGATGGCCCTTCTTTTCACGACATCTGTATCTTTGGGGTAAATAAATACCCAGGAGTGCAATGGCAGGGTCATAGGGAAGCTCTATTTTTAATTTCTTGAGGAATCTCCACACTGTTCTCCAAAGTGGCTGCACCAACATGCTTTCCCAACAACAGTGGAAGACGGTTCCCCTTTCTCCATATCCTCTCCAACACATGTTGTTTCCTGTCTTGCTAATTTTGGCCATTCTAACTGGTGTAAGGTGATATCTCAATGTAGTTTTAATTTGAAGAGCTGGCATGATATTTTCAGAGCACCAAACGAGAAAAACATGCAGCCAAGAATACTATATCCAGCTAGGTTATCACTGAAAATAGAAGGAGAGAAAAAAAAAAGCTTCCAGGACAAACAAAAACTGAAAGAATTTGCAAACACCAAACCAGTTCTATAGGAAATATTGAAAGGGGTCCTTTAAGCAAAGAGAGACCCTAAAAGTAGTAGATCAGAAAGGAACAGAGACAATATACAGTAATAGCCACCTTACAGGCAATACAATGGCACTAAATTCATATCTCTCAATAGTTACTCTGAATGTAAATGGGCTAAACGCCCCAATCAAAAGACACAGGGTATCAGAATGGATTAAAAAAAAAATCAGTATGCTGTCTACAAGAAACTTATTTTAGAACCAAAGACACCTCCAGATTTAAAGTGAGGGTTTGGAAAACAATTTAACATGCCAATGGACATCAGAAGAAAGCTGGGGTTGCAATCCTTATATCACATCAATTAGATTTTAAGACAAAGACTATAATAATAAGAGATAAGGAAGGACACTATACCATGCTCAAAGGGTCTGTCTAACAAGAAGATCTAACAATTTTAAATATCTATGCCCCTAACAGGGGAGCAGCCAACTATATAAACCAATTATAACAAAATAAAAAAAGCACATCGGCAATAATACAATAATAGTAGGGGACTTTAACTCTCCCCTCACTGAACTGGACAGGTCATCCAAGCAAAAAAATCAACAAGGAAATAAAGGCCTTAAATGACACACTGGAACAGATGGACATCACAGATATATTCAGAACATTACATCCCAAAGCCAAAAAATACACATTCTATTCTAGTGCCCATGGAACATTCTCCAGAATAAATCACTTTGTGGGTCATAAATCAGGTCTCAACCGGTATCAAAGGATTGGGTTCATTTCCTGCATATTTTCAGACCACAATATTCTGAAGCTAGAACTCAACCACAAAAGGAAGTTTGGAAAGAACCCAAATAAATGGAGACTAAACAGCATTCTTCTAAAGAATAAATGGGTCAACCAGGAAATTAAAGAAGGATTGAAAAAAAATTATGGAAACAAATGATAATGAAAACAGGTTCAAAATCTGTGGAACACAGCAAAGGCAGTCCTAGGTGGAAAATATATAGTGATACAGGCCTTTCTCAAGAAACAAGAAAAGTCTCAAATACACAACCTAACCCTACACCTTAAAGGAGCTGGAGAAAGAACAACAAAGAGAGCCTAAACCCAGAAAGAGAAGAGAAATCATAAAGCTCAGAGTAGAAATCAATGAAATAAAAACAAACAAACAAAGAACAACAACAAAAACAGCAAAAACCAATAGAACAAATCAATGAAACTAGGAGCTGGTTCTTTGAAAGAATTAATAAGATTGATAAACACCTGGCCAGACTTATCAAAAAGAAAAGAGAAAGGACCCAAATATATAAAATCATGAATAAAAGAAGAGAGATCACAACCAACACCAAAGAAATACAAACAATTATAAGAACATATTATGAGCACCTCAACGCCAACAAATTTGACAAGCTGGAAGAAATGGATGCATTCCTAGAGACATATAAACTACCACAACTGAACCAGGAAGAAATAGAAAACCTAAACAGACCCATAACCAGTAAGGAGATTGAAACAGTCATCAAAAATCTCCAAACAAACTAAAGCCCAGGGCCAGATGGCTTCCCAGTGGAATTCTACCAAACATTGAAAGAATTAATTCCTAGTCTCCTGAAACTTCCAAAAAATAGAAATGGAAGGAAAACTTCCAAACTCATTTTATGAGGCCAGCATCACCTTGATCCCAAAACCAGACAAGGATCCCATCAAAAAGGAGAATTACAGACCAATATCCTTGATGAACACAGATGTGAAAATTCTCACCAAAATACTGGCCAATATGATCCAACAGTACATTAAAAGCATTATTCACCACAACCAAGTGGGATTTATTCCAGGGCTGCAAGGTTGGTTCAACATCCGCAAATCAATCAATGTGATACAACACATCAATAAAAGAAAGAACAAGAACCATATGATACTCTCCATAGATGCTGAAAAAGCATTTGACAAAGTATAGCATTTCTTCATGATCAAAACTCTTTAAAGTGTAGGGATAGAGGGCACATACCTCAATATTATCAAAGCATCTATAAAAAACCCCCCAAATATCATCCTCAATGGAGAAAAACTGAGATCCTTTCCGCTAAGTTCGGGAACACGGCAGGGACGTCCATTATCACGACTGCTATTCAACATAGTAATAGAAGTTCTAGCCTCAGAATCAGACAACAGAAAGAAATTAAAGGCATCCAAATTGACAAAGAAGAAGTCAAACTATCGCTCTTTGCAGATGATATGATACTATATGTAGAAAACCCAAAAGACTCCACTCTAAATCTGCTAGAACTTGTACAGGAATTCAGTAAAGTGTCAGCATATAAAATCAATGCACAGAAATCAGTTGCATTTCTCTACACCAACAACAGGACAGAAGAAAGAGAAATTACAGAGTCAATCCCATTTACAATTGCGCCCAAAACCATAAGATATCTAGGAATAAACCTAACCAAAGAGGCAAAGAATCTATTCTCAGAAAACTATAAAGTTTTCATGAAAGAAATTGAGGAAGACACAAAGAAATGGAAACATGTCCCATGCTCCTGAATTGGAAGAACAAATATTGTGAAAATGTCTAGCTACCTAAAGCAGTCTACACATTTAATGAAATCCCTATCAAAGTCCCATCCATTTTTTCCAAAGAAATGGAACAAATGATCCTAAAATTTGTATGGAACCAGAAAAGACCTCAAATAGCCAGAGGAATTTTCAAAAAAAAAGCCAAAGTTGGTGGCATCACAATTCCAGACTTCAAGCTCTATTACAAAGCTGTCATCATCAACACAGTACAGTACTGGCAGAAAAACAGACACATAGATCATTAGAACAGAATAGAGAGCTCAGAAATAGACCCTCAACTCTATGGTCAACTAATATTCAACAAAGCAGGAAAGAATGTCCAATGGAAAAAAGACAGCCTCTTCAACAAATGTTGTTGGGAATATTGGACAGCCACATGCATGAAAAATGAAACTGGACCATTTCCTTATACCACATATGAAAACAGACTCAAAATGGATGAAGGACCTGAATATGAGAAAGGAATCCATCAAAATCCTTGAGGAGAACACAAGCAGCAACCTCTTTGACCTAAGCTGCAGCATCCTCCTAGGAACATCGCCAAAGGCAAGGGAAGCAAGGGTAAAATTGAACTATTGGGACTGTATCAAGATCAAATCTTTTGCACAGCAAAGAAAAGTCAACAAAACCAAAGGACAACTGATAGAATGGGAGAATATATTTGCAAACGACATGTCAGATAAAGAGCTAGTATAAATCTATAAATAACTTATCAAACTCACCACTCAAATAACAAATAATCCAATCAAGTAATGGGCAGAGGACATGAGCAGACATTCCTACAAAGAAGGCATCCAGATGGCCAACAGACACATGAAAATGTGCTCCACATGACTCTGCATCAGGGAAATACAAATCAAAAGAACAATGAAATACCACCTCACACCAGTGAGAATGGCTAAAATTAACAAGTCAGGGAATGACAGATGCTGGCAAGGATGTGGAGAAAGGGGAACCCTCCTACACTGTTGGTGGGAATGCAAGCTGGTGCAACCACTCTGGAAAACAGTATGCAGGTTCCTCAAAAAGTTGAAATTAGAGCTACCCTATGACCAAGCAATCGCACTCCTGGGTATTTACCCTAAAAACACAAATGTAGTGATCCAAAGGGGCACGTGCACCTGAATGTTTATAGCAGCAATGTCTACAATAGCCAAACTATGGAAGGTATCTAGATGTCCATCAACAGATGAATGTATAAAGAAGATGAGGCATGTACATACAATGGAATACTATGCAGCCATCAAAAAATGAAAGCTTGTCTTTTGAAACAACGTGGATGGAACTAGAGGGTATTAGTTTGAGTGGAATAAGTCAATCAGAACAGGATGATTATCATATGATCTCCCTGATATGAAGAATTTGAGATGCAACATGTGGGGTTTCGGTTGTAAGAAAGGAAAAAAATAAAACAAGATTGGATCAGGAGGGAGACAAACCATAAGAGACTCTTAATCTTACAAAGCAAACTGAGGGTTGCTGGGGGGAAGGAGGGTAGGGAGAGGGTGGTGGGGTTATGGATATTGGGGAGGTTATGTGCTATGGTGAGTGCTGTGAAGTGTGTAATCCTGGTGATTCACAGACCTGTTCCTCTGGGTCTAATGATACATTATATGTTAATAAAAAATTAAAAATTAAAGAAAAGAAAAGAAAAACAGGGGAAAAAATTGAAAGGACCAAAGGCAAAACTGAATGCTGAATTCAGAGACCACCAGATTTCTTCTTCCTGCATGTTCCTAATGCTATCAACAAGATCTTTATCTGAAAACACAATTGGAAGACTCTTCCCAAGGAAATCTATTAAACCTTAAAGATATGGGTTTTTTTAAGAATTTTTTATTTCTTCATGTAACAGAGAGAGATCACAAGCAGGCAGAGAGGAAGGCAGAGAGAGAGGGGGAAGCAGACTCCCTGCTGTGCAGAGAGCCCGATGTGGGGCTCAATCCCAGGACCCAGGGATCATGAGTGGAGCCAAAGGCAGAGGCTTAACCCACTGAGCCACCAGGCACCCCTAAAGATATGTTTTTAATGATACCAACACAGGTAGGGGTTTCTCCCCCAAAACCCACCCAGATAATCCTAAACTAAAGGTCAAAGCTGAAAGAGCAACACGTAACTCAGTACTTCAAATGAGCTTTTTAGTCTTCCATTCTTACAATAAATACACAGCCAAAGATTATACAACTTGAGGACAAACTATTATGGGAAGGAAGTTAGAGATAGACACAAATAGGCAGGAAAAAAAACTTTTAAGAAAACAAATTATGAGAGAATTTGAAAAGTTAGTAAAAGAACAATCATTAGTATCCCCAAAAGATAAGAGAACATGTGACTTTTATGAATCCAGAACAGAATAGTGTAAGAAGAAACAGTACAAAAAGAACTCTTGAAAATTAAAAACATAAAAACATATTTCACATATATTAAAAACTCAGCAGAAAATTTGAATGAAAAATATAAGAAAATCTCCCAGATATGAGTGTAAAAGACAATAATATGGATTGGGGGGCAAGATGGCAGAGAAGCAAAAGATGCTCTTTCAACTGCTCCTCTAAAGTGAGCTGATTATCTACCAGAACACTCTGAAGACCCATGAAGCCAGACTGAGATGTAGGATTATACACTTCTGGATCTCTATAGGGGCAGAAGACGCCAGTGGACAGCTAAGCAGAGTGGGAATATAGGAATGATATCAGAAGATAAACAAAAAAGGGAGGGAGCCATCGGAAGTGACCCATTGGAAAGTAATACCCCAATATGAGAGTGCCCTGTGTTTGGGGACCAGCATTAACTTGGTGTCTGGTTTAAAGCACTCAAAAGAGAAAAAGATCTTAAGGGGAAACTGGTGGAATCAGGCACAGGCTCAGGCTTAAGTCCAGGGACACAGGACACCCACAGCCGGCGCCTTGCTGGAAAGTGTGGCAAAGCATCCAGGCCATGGTCCCTGAGCCACTGATGCACCTGAGTGCACATGGGTGGTGGCGTGTATGAGAGAGTCTGGTGTGGACACCAGCTGGCACTCTCTAGAAACACAGCCTTTTGCACATTGCATGTGCACCGAGAGACCTGAGTCTGAGTCATCCTCCACACCCTCCCCTAAGAGAGGCACTAGCAGGCACTAGCAGGTACTCTCTAGGACCTGTGAGAGTGTGAACACTCCCAACCCCAGGCTATATGAAAATCTCAGCATGCTGTCTCTGGGTGGGATCTCTCCCCTGGTCTGGACCTGCCCAGACAGCTGAGACAAAGACAGCCACTGGAAGCGAGCTCTCTGGAATAATATTGCTCATGGTTTTCATATCACTGGGATACAGAGACAAGCAGGAGGTCCTGTTACCCCTGAGACTGTTGCTGGGGATGTTCTCTGCCAGTGGGAGGTGGAAGAGGGGGAGTCTATGAGCTCTGGTTTAGAGGAAAGCAAACTGCACCCAGACCTCCACCTCAGAGAGAACCTGTCTGTTCCCCTCTGGGTGGTCCAGAGCTCATAGACTCCAAAGAACAGAATGAGGCTTCTCTCTGAGACTATGATATGGGTGCAGTTTGCTTTCCTCTAAACCTCCAAAGAACCGCCAAAAGCATCCCAAGGTGGGGGGGGGAGGGGGGAAGAACAAAAGCCTGAAAAACCAGTTTCATCAGAGCCCAGCTCCTTGATAGAGGACAGGAGGGCTCAACTCTGCCTGAAAAACCACTCAGCAGGTCCCTCCTCCAAAAAGACAACCAAACCAAACCAAACAAAACAAAACAAAAAACAAACAGGAGGACAACCACCACAGGGTCCCCATAAAACAGTAAAACCCCAATATCAGGGGAAAAGAAGATATCAAGGGCCTGGTATTGCCCCAAAACATATATACTTCATAGATACAATTTTATTTTTATTCGCTCCCAGTATTCTCATACTTTTAAATTTTTTATAATTTATTAAACCTATTTACCATCACAACTAGATGTTCAGTACAATAAATTCCATAATAACCTTTTAACTTGAACTTTTTTTATACATATACCTGTGTTTTTCTTTTGCTTTTCTATTTTTCTAATATTCATATAGAGATAAACTTCAGGGTAATCCTCTTTCCCCAATCAATACTATCCATATACATAAACCAGTTTTAATTCCCCTTTATCTCTGGAAAGTTCTTTAACAAAGATATCAAGATACATGCAGGAGGAATCAAAATAACCTTCCTCACCCACACTGAGGATTTATAACCACCCTCCATCTTTTTCTTCTGCCAGTGTTTCTGTGTGTTTGTTTTTGTTCTGGTAATATTTAAATCTTATAGTTGGAGTTCATTTTGGCTGGGTTCCTTTTTTTTCTTATCATTTACTTTTGTTGGTCTTTTTGTTTGTTGTAAGGCACATAACTAGAGGTGCCTCCACAGGGTGCGGCCCAGAATAAAGATGGCGCCAGCTTGCCGTCTCTTCCGGCCAACAAGGCGCCAATTTCACAGTTTCGGTTCCTGAAACCTATGGCACTTCCTCCTTTCGCCTGACACGCCTTACCCAGCAACTGCTACTTGGCATAATATTATTGGCTCTTCCCCCTCTGTCCTCACTTCCCTTCTGCTGCTCTATATAAGGTGTGCCCCCGCACAATAAAGTGAGATCCTGCTTCGACAGATCCCCTGAGCCCGGTGTCTTCTGTGGGTACGTTCCGGGTTCGTGACACTCGCCATCCCGCTCAGCCCCAAGGAGAGGCCTCCGGCTGGCCCGGGCGCCTCCTCCCCTCGGCGGGGAGCCCAACAGTTTGTTCCTTTTTATTTGTATACTTTATAAATCTTACCTTTGGGGCACATTCTGGCTGGGTCTTCTCTCTCTATTCCCCCCCCTCTCTTTTTTTCTTTTTTCTTTCTTTTTGGTGGGGAATTCCAATTGTTCAGAAGCATTCCAGGGTGCACGTTGCCTTGATCACAGTTGATACATTCAGCCACACATCCCCTCAGCCATCTCTCACCAAAATAACTAGGAGGAGGAATGCCCAGGAGAGGAAAAATTCAGACTCTGTGCCCTCTCCATCAGAGCTATTGGATATAGACATAAACAGTATGTTGGAAAGGGAATTCAGGCTAACAATTATGCAGGCAATAGCTAGGTTGGAAAGAACAGTAATGACAACATGGAATTGATTAGGGCAGAAGTGAAAGCCACCAGGGAAGTTAAATATTATATCATTGAGTTCCAATCTAATCCAAATTATCTAACAGCTGGGGTAACTGAGGCAAAAGATAGAATTAGTGATCTAGAGGACAAACTGACAGAGAAAAAGGATCAAGAGGAGGCCTGGAACAAACAGCTTAGAAGCCATGAAAACAGAATTAGGGAAATAATGCCATGAAACATACCAACGTCAGAATTATTGGAATCCCTGGGGGAGACAAGAAAGAAAGAAGAGTAGAGGATGCACTTGAACAAATTGTCCATGAAAATTTTTCCAATCTGGTGAATGGAACCAGCGATCATGTCCTAGAGGCAGAAAGGTCTCCCCCCAGATCATATAATCTAGAAATACTTTGAGACACCTGACCATGAAACTGATTAATCATAATATTAGACAGGAGCACTTGAAAGCAGCTAGAGGAAAGAGATTCTTTACATACAGAAAAAGGGCCATCAGAATAACGTCAGACTTGTCCACAGAAACCTGGAAAGCCAGAAAGGGCTGGCAAGATGCATTCAGGGCACTAAATGAGAAGAACATGCAGCCAAGAAAACTTTATCCAGCAAGACTGATATTCAAAATGGATGGAGAGATAGTTTCCAAGACTGGCAAGTCTTAAAAGAGTATGCGCCAACCAAGCCGACTCTGTAGGAAATATTAAGGGGGGGTTCTATAAAATAGAAAAAATCCTAAGAATATCATTGAACAGAAATATAGAGACAATCTACAGAAAGAAAGACTTCAAAGGTAACATGATGTCAATAGAAAATATGTATCAATAATCACTCTCAATGTGAATGGCCTAAATGTGCCCATAAAATGACACAGGGTTGCAGATTGGATAAAACGACAGGACCCATCCATATGTTGTCTACAAGAGACCCATTTTGAACCTAAAGATACAACCAGAGTGAAAGTGAAGGGATGGAGAAATATCTTTTATGCCAATGGGCCTCAAAAGAAGGCTGGGGTAATGATTTTCATATCAGATAAATTAGATTTTAAACTGAAGACTGTAGTCAGAGATACAGAAGGACACTACATCATTCTTAAAGGGACTATCTACCAAGATGATCGAACAATTGTAAATATCTATGCCCCCAATATGGGAGGAGCTAATTACATAAGAAAACTGTTAATCAAGATAAAGAGTCATATTGATATGAACACATTAATGGTAGGAGATCTAAACATGCCTCTCTCAGAAATAGACAGTTCATCGAAGCAGAAAATCAATAAAGAAACAAAAGCATTGAATGACACATAGGAACAGAATGACCTCATAGATATATACAGAACAGTTCACCCTAAAACAACAGAATATTCATTCTTCTCAAGTGCACATTGGAACCTTCTCCAGAATCGACCACATATTGGGTCACAAATCAGGACTCAACTGATACCAAAAGACTGAGATTATTCCCTGCATATTCTCAGATCACAGTGCTTTGAAGCTTGAACTCAACCAGAAGAAAAAGTTTGGAAGGAATTCAGATACATGGAGGCTAAAGACCATCTTGCTTTAGAATATTTGGATCAACCAGAAAATCAAAGATGAAATTAAAAAAATTCATGGAAACCAATGAGAACGAAGACATTTCAGTCCAAAACCTGTGGGATACAGCGAAGGCGGTCCTAAGTGGGAAATACATAGCCATCCAAGCCTCCCTCAAAAAAACTGAAAAATCCGGAATATGCCAGCTCTCCTTACACCTTAAAGAACTGGAGAATCAACAACAAATTAAGACAAACCCACATACAAGAAGGGAAATAATCAAGATTAGAGCAGAGATCAATGGGATAGAAACAAGAGACACAGTAGAATGCATCAACAAAACTAGTAGCTGGTTTCTTGAAAGAATCAATAAATCAATAAACAATTGGCGAAACTAATCCAGAAGAAAAGAAAGAGGACCCAGATTAATAAAATTATGAATGAAAAGGGAGAGATAACAACTAACAACAAGGAAATGGAGACAGTCATCAGAAATTATTATCAACAGTTATATGCCAATAAGTTAAGCAACCTAGATGAAATAGATGTATTCCTGGAAACCTATAAACTTCCAATACTGAATCAGGAGGAAAGTGACACCTTGAATAGACCAATATCTAGTAATAAGATTGAAGCAATGATCAAAAACTTCCCCCAAAACAAGAGCCCAGCACCTGACGGATTCCCTGGGGAATTCTACTAAACGTTCAAAGAAGAAATAATACCTATTCTCCTGAAGCTGTTTCAAAAAATTGAGGCAGAAGGAAAACCTCTAGATTTCCAGTTAACTTTTTATGAAGCCAACATTACCCTGATCCCCAAACCAGGCAAAAACCTCACCAAGAAGGAGAGTTTCAGATCAATATCCCTGATGAACACTGGTGTTAAGATTTTCAATAAGATCCTACCTAATAGGACCCAACAGTACATGAAAAAGTTTATCCACCATGACCAGGTGGGATTTATCCATGGGATACAAGGGTGGTTCAATATTCACAAATCAATAAATGCGATAGAACAAATCAATAAGGGAAGAGAGAAGAACCACATGGTCCTCTCAATTGATGCAGAAAAAGCATTTGACAAAATCCAGCATGCGTTCCTGATTAAAATGCTTCAAAGTATAGGTATAGAAGGAACATTCCTCAACTTCATGAAATCTATCTGAGAAAAACCCATAGTGAAGGTCAACCTCATGGGGAAAAGCTGACAGCCTTCCCTTGGAGGTCAGGAACACGACAAGGATGCCCACTCTCACCACTCTTGTTCAACAGAGTATTAGAAGTCCTAGCAACACCAATCAGACAACAAAAATAAATAAAAGGTTTTCAAACTGGCAATGAAGAAGTCAAACTCTCTCTCTTCACAGATGACATGATACTTTATGTGGAAAATCCAAAAGACTCCAACCCCAAACTACTAGATCTCATACAGAAATTTAGTAATGTGGTGGGTTACAAAATCGATGTACAGAAATCAGTTGCTTTCTTATACACTAACAAAGAAAATACAGAAACGGGAATTAGAGAATCCATTCCACTTACTATAGCACCAAGTACCATAAGATACCTGGGAATGAACCTAACCAAACAGGTAAATGACCTGTATCTGTACTCGAGAAACTATAGAACACTCATGAAAGAAATTGAAGAAGACACAAAAAGATGGAAGACCATTCCATGCTCTCGGATAGGAAGAATAAACATTGTTAGACTGTCTATACTCCTAGAGCAATCTAACTTTCAAAGCCATCCCAATCAAAATTCCACCAGCATTTTTCAAAGGGCTGGAACAAATAATCATAAAATTTGTATTGAAGCAGAAGAGACCCTGAATTGATAAGGAAATGTTGAAAAAGAAAAACAGAACTGGGGGCTTCTCATTGTCTGATTTCAAGCTTTACTACAAAGCTGTGATCACCAAGACAGCATGGTACTGGCACAAAAACAGACACATAGACCAGTGAAGAGTAGAGAGCCCAGATATGGACCCTCAACTCTATGGTCAAATAATCTTTGACAAAGCAGGAAAAAATATCCGGGGGCGGGGGGGGGGGCCGGAACCAATCTCTTCAATAAATGGTGCTGCGAAAATTGAACAGCTATGTGTAGAAGAATGAAGCTCATCCATTCTCTTACACCATACACAAAGATAAACTCGAAATGCATAAAAGCCATCAACATGAGGCAGGAACCCATCTGAAACCAAGAGAAGAACATAGACCGTAACCTCTTCAACATTGGCCACAGAAACTTCTTTCAAGATATGTCTCCAAAGGCAAAGGAAACAAAAGCAAAAATGAATTTTTGGGACTTCATCAAGATGAAAAGCTTCTGCACAGCAAAGGAAATAGTCAACAAAACAAAGAGTCAATGCACAGAATGGGAGAAAATATTTGCAAATGACACTACATGCAAAGGGCTGATGTCCAAGATCTATAAAGAACTCAAACTCAACACACACACAACAGATAATCATGTCAAAAAATGCGCAGAAGACATGAACAGACAGTTTTCCAATGAAGACATACAAATAGCTAACAAACACATGAAAAAACGTTCATCATCACTAGCCATCGGGTTGATTCAAATCAGAACCATATTGAGATACCACATGACACCAGTTAGAATGGCCAAAATTAACAAACAACATATGTTGGAGAGGATGTGTGTGAAAGGGGAACCCTGTTACACTGTTGGTGCAAGATGGTGCAGCCACTTTGGAAAACAGTGTGGAGATTCCTTAAGAAATTAAAAATAGAGCTTCCCTATGACTATGCAATTGCACTACTGGGTATTTACTCCAAAGATACTGATGTAGTAAAAAGAAGGGTCATCTGTCCTCCAATCTTCATAGCAGCAATGGCCACAGTTGTCAAACTGTGGAAAGAACCAAGATGCCCTTCAATGGATGATTGGAATAAGAAGATATGGTCCTATATACAATGGAGTATTATTCCTCCATCAAAAAGGATGAATACCCAACTTTTGTAGCAACATGGATGGGAATGGCAGAGATTATTCTGAGTGAAATAAGTCAAGCAGAGAGAGTCAATTATCATATGGTCTTGCTTATTTGTGAAGCATAAAGAATAACACGGAGGACATGGAGAGATGGAAAGGAAAAGTGAGTTGGGGTAAATTGGAGGGGGAGACAAACCACGAAAGACTGTGGATACTGAGGAACAAACTGAGGGGTATGGAGGGGAGGGAGATGGGATGTTGGGTGAGCCTGGTCGTGGGTATTATGGAGGGCATGTACTGCATGGAGGACTGGGTGTGGTGCATAAACAATGATTTCTGGAACACTGAAAGAAAAATTTAAAAAGACAATAATATGTCAAATAGGAAAGAAAAGTAAATGAAAATGGAAGACCTTTCCAGAAAATCCAATATCCTACTAATAATAGTTGTTCCAGAAAGAGTACAGGAAAAATAGAGGGCAGGATCAATGAAATAATATGAGATAATTCTTATATCTCAAAGACATTAGTTACCAGTTTAAAAGGATCTGATATACTGATTAGAATGGATTAAAATAGATGCACACCAAGACATGCCATTGTGATATTTCAGAATTCTGAGGGCAAAGAGCTTATTCTGAAAACAGAAAGAGAAATGGAAAGAGAAAGAGAGATAAGGATACATAGAGAAATCACCAAGTCCATAGAGAAAGAAAGTAGATAAATTGTACCTGGAACTGGGTATAGGAACCAAGGTTGAGTGAAACCAAGCATGAAGAATCCTGTTAGGATGATGAAAATGTTCTAAAACTGGATTGTAGTGATGGTTGCACAACTTAGTAAATTTCTGAGAATCATTTAATTGTACACTTAAAATGGGTGACTTTTATATTATGTAACTATTTCTCAATAAAGCTGTTTTAAAAAAAATGTACCCATAAGAAAGATAATGAGAAATAAAGAGAATAGAGATAGATATACAGAGACAAAGTAAAACTCACACTATACAATTATGCAAAGAATTATAATGTTTTTGTGTTTCTCAGAAACAACACTAAAAGCAAGAAGACAGTGTTAAAATTGTTTCAAATTCTGAAAGAAAATTATCTCTCATTTAAAACTCTATAGGCAGCCAAACTCAAGTATAAGGCTAGAACAAAGATTGTTTCAAATATGCAAAATCTTGAACAATTTGCATCCCATTCACTTGTTCTTAAGAAAGGCTAGAGGGTGTGTGCATAAAAACAATAAAATAAATTAATAAGAAGGAAATTTTAGTTTACAGGAAGCAGTTCAGATAACAGTACATCCAACATAGGAGAGAACCTAAAGGGATCCTTGTGAATAAAGTGAGGTCATATCCCAGGACAACAGCTTTATGCACCACACATAGAAGGCAAAAATACTGAGAAATACTGAGAGATGTCATGACCAACATCTCTGGTGTCACTATAACTATTTTTAAACTGAAGACAGTCTGATGTGTTTGGCTTAGATTCTTGTATCTACCTCATTTATCTCAACAGAGTGATGATGAAATTCTGCTCCCAAAATATCTCCAAATCTGTGCCCCACCCCCTTCAGGAGTTACCTAAGAACACATATTTCATCCCTCAGAATTATTTTACTTTGACCTACACCTGAAACTAAAGCTAGACCACAGTGTTCTTAACATCAGAAAATACAGTATAGTTTATTCCTGCTAGATGTACTTTACTTGGCCCATATAATGGCCCTTCCAAATACTCTGATTAAGGTAAACCCTGACAATTTTCTAGTTTACATCTATGATCTTATCCATTAACATTTCAGGAAAGATTATGATCTAGAGACTACTAGCTAATCACTTTCTGGGAAACTTCATCCAGTATGGGCAATATTGTCCTTTACACAGCTAAGTTTGTGCATGATACTCAGTTAAAAGACAAAAACAAAAACAACACATGCAGTATATTCCTACACAATAAATTGCCTAAGTATACATTACAGAGGTGGTAAGGCTGGAGAATAAAGGAAGTGAATGAATGGCACTGATGTCAAGAGAGAGGTTGCTTCTAAATCAAAAAGAAAGGAAATGCAATTAGGAATGGACATATAGGGGTCTGCCAGAATGTTGGTAATGTTTTATTAGTTACTTGGATGGTGATTACACATGTGTTTATTCATTATCATTCCTTAAACTCTTATGTGTCTTATATATTCTTCTGTATATTTAATGCTTCATGTTAAAATAATTTAACTGCAGTTTCAGATGCCCTTTATTATTATGCTCCTCAGGATATTTTCAGATAAAAGTAATGGCACATATGACCAAACTTGGCTTAAGTGATAAAAAGCTTAATTATCTAACATAACAAGAGTTTAGAAGTAGGAGTCTCCAGAGTTATTATAGCACCTGGTCATCAAGGAATTTGTCTCTTCACATTTTTATTTTGCTACTGTCCTTAATATACTTATATCCTCTCTCTTCTTGGCCACAAAAAGACTGTTTTTCCTCTCAAGCATTGTGATTCCATATGACAGATTTCAAACAACAACAACAAAGAGTCAGGACAAAAAAAGTCCTAAATTAAGAAAACAGGGGCACCTGGGTGGCTCTCTGGGTTAAGCCTCTGCCTTCGGCTCAGGTCATGATCTCAGGGTCCTGGAATCAAATACCACAATGGGCTCTCTGCTCACTGGGGAATCTGCTTCTCCCCTTCTCTCTGCCTGCCTCTCTGCCTACTTGTGATCTCTTTCTTTCTGTCAAGTAAATAAACAAAATCTTAAAAAAAAAGAAAATGCCATTTATAATGACATCAAAATGAATACAATATTTAGAGACAAATTTAACCAAGGAGGTGAAAGACTGATACCCTGGAAACCATAAAACATCACTGAAATAAATTAAAGACATCAGTAAATAGAAAGATATCTGGTGTTCATGATTGGAAGACTTACTATAGTTAAATATCAATGCTACCTAAGATTATCTACAGATTCAATGCAATATTTATTAAATCCCCAATGACTTTTTTTGTAGAAATAAAAAAATCCATACTCAAATTCAAATGGAATCTCAAGGGATTCAGAAGAGTTTAAAAAAAAAAGTCTTCAGAAGGACAAAGTTACAAAGTTGGAGGATCCACAATTTCTAATTACAAAACTTACTACAAAGCTACAGTAATCAGAAAAGTGTGGTATGGCATAAAGACAGACATATAGACAAAAATGGAAGAGAATAAAGAATCCCAGAAATCCTCACATATATGGTCAAATGATCTTTGACAAGGGTTCCAAGACCATTCAATGGGAGCAGGGACAGTCTTTTCAATAAATGTTGCTGGGAAAACAATATCCACATGCAGAAGAAGTTAGACCTTTACCCCTTTACCTTACACCGTATACAAAAACTAACTAATAGATTATTAAAACAAAACTAATAGGTTAAAACAAAACAAAAAATCCTAAATTTTAGACCTAAGCATCAAACTAGAAATCTCTTAGAAGGAACCATAGAGAAAATTTTCATGGCATGAATTTGGCAATAATTTCTTGGATATGACATCAGAAACATAGGCAACAAAAGAGAGCATAGGTAAATCAGATTTGATGAAAATTAAAACAAATTTATGTGTCAAAGGACACTGTGAACATAGTGAAAAGACAACCTACAGGTTGGGAGAAAGTATTTGTGGACCATATATCTGATAAGTGATCCAGATCAAGAATATATAAATTACTTCCAAAAAAAAAAAATCCAATTACAAACAGAGGCAGAGTAGATAAATATCTATTAAGTAGATATTTCATCAAGGAATATATATACAAATAGCAAATATGCACATGAAATATGCCCATCACCACTATTCATTAGGGATATGCATATCCAAACCACAATAACTATCACTTCACACCCATTAGAATGACTATCAGTTTTTTAAAAAATAAGTGTTGGTGAGGAAATGGAAAAACTGGAATGCCTGAGCATTGCTGGTGGAAATATAAAGCACAAAAAGCTCCTATGGAAAACAGTATAGCAGTTCTTCAAAATATTAAACATAACATTACCATATGATCCAGCTATTCCACACTCATATATTTCAAAAGATTTGAAAAAGCACTGGGTGTTATACTGAACTGACAAGTCATTGAACATTACATCAAAATCCAATGATGGCTGGGTGCCTGGGTAGCTCAGTGGGTTAAAGCCTCTGCCTTCAGGTCAGGTCATGATCCCAGGGTCCTGGGATCGAGCCCTGCATTGGGCTCTCTGCTCAGCAGGGAGCCTGCTTCCTCCTCTCTCTCTCTGCCTACTTGTGATCTGTCTGTTAAGTAAATAAATAAAATCTTTAAAAAAAAAAAACAATGATGGATAGTTGAATTAAAAAAAATAAAACAAACAAATAAATAAATAATAAAAAAATTTAGCCTAACTGGGGGGAAAAAAAAAGATTTGAAAGAAAGGACTCAGACAGATATTTGAGTGTTCGTAATAGCATCATTATAAACAATATCCAAAAAATGGAAAGGCCCCAAATATTTGTTGACGCATATATGGATAAGCAAAATGTGTTATATATGTGCAATGTAATATTACTTAGCTTTAAAAAGAAATATAATTCTGACACATATTACATCATAGATGAACCTTGAAGATATATGTGAGTAGAATAAGACAAATCACACAAAAAAGTAAATATTTTATGATTTAGTTTACATAAGATATCTAGAATAGTCAAATTCATAGAGACAGAAAGTAGAATAATGGTTATCAAGGTCTTCCTGAGGGTGGAATGGGGACTTACTGTTTAACAGGTACAGAGTTTCAGTTTGTGATGATGAGAAATTCTGGAAATGGATATGGTGATGGTTGCATGATTTTGTGAGTGTACTTAACACCACTGGATTTTACACTTAAAATATAGTTAAAATAATTTTAAAAATCTTATGCAGTTCTCCTTTATTGAAAAGGAAATTGCCCAGCAGATTCCCATTTACTTTTAATTGGCAAAAAGTTTACCGTTCCTGTACTAATTGGGCAAATGGAAACAGCTCTGACATGACTGGCTGAAATAGAGGTTCTCAAATCTACCATACCCAATGCTTCTACTTATTAAAATATTTTAAATTTATTTTAAAATTGATATATAATTAACATATAACTGTGTTATTTTTAGGTGCACAACAAAATGATTTGATATATGTATATATTGCAAAGAGATTACCATAATAAATTAAGATCATATCCATCACTGCACATAGTTATACATTTTCTTTTGTGATGAGTTTTAAGATATACTCTCTTAGCAATTTTCAAATGTCCAGTAACATTATTGTTAACTGTACTCATCATGCTTTATCCTCAGGACTTATTATCTTATAACTGGAAGTTTGTTCCCAGTGACCCTCACCTCTGCCTCTGGCAAACACCAATCTGTTCTATGTGTTCGGTTTTCTTTCTTACTTTTCTTTGATTCTACATATAGATGAGATCATATAGTATTTGTCTTTTCCTGACTTATTTCACTTAGCATAATACTCTCGGGTCCATTCATGTTGGTGAAAATATCAGGATTGATCTACTTTATGGCTGAATAATAATCACACACACACACACATATATACACATTTTTTTAAATCCATTCAGCCATTGATGGACATACAGGATATTTCTGTGTCTTGGTTACTTTAAAAAAACATAAAGATAAATCTTTTTGAGGTAGTGGTTTTGTTTCCTTCAGGTAAAGACCCAGAAGTGGAATTGCTGTATCATATGGCAGTTCTATTTTTAATTTTGAGGAATCTCCATGCTGTTTCCCATAGTTGTTGCACCAATTTACATTCCCACCAACAGTGCATAAAGGTTCCTTTTTACCACATCCTAACCAACAGTTGTCATTTCCTGTCCTTTTGATAATAAACATTCTAACAGGTATGAGTTGTACCTCATTGTCATTTTGATTTGCATTCCCCTGATTACTAATAATGCTGAGCCTAATAATGTTTCGTGTTTTGTATCTGTTGACCATTTTTATGAATTTGGAAACATGTCTAACTAGATCCTCTATTTTTATTTTTTTTCTGCCCATTTTAATGGAGTACTATTTTCTTTTTTTGGACAGTGCTTGCTAGACTCCATAATTTATGACGTTTGGTATCTTTTTATTTTCAGCATAACAGTATTCATTGTTTCTGTGCCACATCCAGTGCTCTATGTAATCCTTGCCCTCTCCAATACCCACCACTTGGTTCCCCCAACCTCCCACCCACCGCCCCTTCAAAACCCTCAGATTGTTTTTCAGAGTCCATAGTCTCTCATGGTTCACATCCCCTTCCAATTTCTCCAACTCCCTTCTCCTCTCTAACTCCTCATGTCCTCCATGCTATTTCTTAAGCTCCACAAATAAGTGAAACCATTTGATAATTGACTCTGCTTGACTTATTTCACTCAGCATAATCTCTTCCAGTCCTGTCCATGTTGCTACAAAAGTTGGGTATTCATCCTTTCTGATGGAGGCATAATACTCCTTCTAATGAGTTGTAGGATTTCGTTATTATGGATTTTAACCAATTATCATATATATGATTTGCAAATACATTCTTCCTTTCCATAGGCTGTTTTTTCATTTTGTTGATTATTTCCTTTGCTGCGCAGAATCTTTTTAGTTTGATATGGTCCACGTTTTTATTTTTGCTTTCATTGTACTTGCCTTTGGTGTCAAATTAAAAAAAATCATTGTCAAGACCAATGTCAGGGAGCTTATTTTCTATATTATCATCTAGGAATTTTATGGTTTCAGGTTTTATATTCAAGTCTTCAACTTATTTTGAGTTGAATTTCTATATGGTGTAAGATACTGCTCTAGTTTCATTCTCTTATATAGTCTGTTCAGTCTCCCAACCATTTATTGAAGACATTCCCCTTCCACATTATATATTCTTGGCTCCTTTGTTGTAAATGAATTGACCATATATATAAGGGTTTACCTCTGGGCTCTCTATTTTGTTCTATTGACCTATGTGCCTGTTTTTATATAAATATCATGTTGTTTTGATTATTTTAGCTTTGTAGTGTAGTTTGAAATCAGAAAATGATGCATCTAGCTTTCTTCTCTCTCAAGTTTACTTTGGTTATTTGGGGACTTTTATAATTCTATATGAATTTTAGAAGTGTTTGTTCTATTTCTGTGTGAAAAATGCCATTAAGATTTTTATATGGATTACACTGAACTTGTAGGTTGCTTTAAATATTATGAGAACTTTAATAATATTAATTCTTCCAATATGAGAACAGAATGTCTTTCCACTTATTGGTGTCTTTTTAAAATTTCTTTTATGAATGTTTTATAGTTTTCAGTGTATAGGTCTTTTGGCTCCTTGGTTAAATTTATTCCTAGGTATTTTTTATATCACTTAAATGAGATTGTTTTTAAAATTTCTCTTTCTGATAGTTTTTAAATTGTGTATTGAAACGACTAATATTTGTATTTTGATTTTGTATCCTGCAATTTTACTGAATTTATTTAGTTTTAACCGTCTTTGGTGAAATCTTTAGGTTTTTCTATGTATAATGCCATACCATCTGCAAATAGAGAAAACTTGACTTCTTTTATTCCAATTAAGATGCCTTGGATTTCTTTTTCTTGCCTAATTGTTCTGATTAGGATTTCTAGTACTATGTTAAATAAAAGTAGCTAGACGGGGTGTCCCTTTTTTGTTCTGGATCTTAAAAGGAAGAGCTTTCAGTTTTTCACTCTTAAGTGTTCTTACACAAGAAGCAGATTTTATGTAATCCCTTGGTTAAGTGTCTGCCTAATCATATATTTAACAGAACATAATACAAGAAGAATTTTAGAATTATAGAATAATAAAACTGGAATGTACCTTAAAGGTAATACAGCCAATTTTAAGTACATAGATATTAATTAGCATATTTTAATATGCCAAGATGTGACAGGATTTTAGACCTTCTGTTTTAAAGGCTAATGTCTATTACATAGCATACTATCACTGTGTTAGTGGTTTTCACACCCCTGATTGCACATGAAAGCTGATTGAGCATGCTCACACAGACACACACACAGACACACAGACACACACACACACCAAACACTATCTGAAAAAATAAGCATTCCTAGGGAAGTAAGGAATGTAAGTAGCCAAAATATTAACCTATTTCAATTTTTTTCAGATATATTCAAGATTTTTATTGTATTTTTAAAATTTTCACATTCTGCTGCAATGATACTTATGCAATAAAAGAAAAGATCTAAAATCTTGCTGCATTATAGATTATTACTGGATCAGGAAAATTATACAGATGGACAGAAGCAAGTGTTGAGGACCTGATGGGCTCGTATACGAGGCTGGCTAAAACCAGTGAGATTTGGAACTGTGTGCACTGGAAAAACTACCCTATTTACTCCGGTGTCCCTGAAAAAGTTACTTTATCAGTTTATACTATGGTATACAAAAGGAATTGGAAACTGTTGGAGGTTATGACTTAAGCAATCCTCACTACCAGAAGGTCAAATCTTCTGAGCAGTGAGCAGTACTGAACAATTCCTGGTAGTCATCTTATTCAGAATTCAATTACCTATTAGGAGCACAGTTGACATCCAAAGGTCAACCTACACATATTAAGACTCTCTTATAATGAGTGTGGGTGGTGGGGCTGGGGTGATGCAGAGCAATATGTTGAAAACATTAGACAGCAGCTACACGGAATACTTTTCTGTAGTAGCACACCTAGAGAAAGGCAAGATGCTCTAGGTAGTATAATAGACAAAAAATGTAGAAGAAGATCTAAAGTAATCCCAGCCCAGTAGCATGCTTGCTTAAAGGGGGAAAAGAGTGCTTTAGCTCAGGGTCAAGTCTTGCCTTACCTTATCTTATGTCTTTGTTTATTGATTTTATTTCCATTATTACCTAGAGTTTCATATTTGAAAACACATCCTGGCAATGATTTGCCACCCTGGCAACACTGCCTTAAGTAAAACTTCTTTTCCTAATGCATCACCTTTATACCATCAACGTGTTAAGTTTCTTCTTGCTTCTCAGGTAAGGTCTATACCCAGGGGACATACAGATACTAAAGGAGTTACTAGAGTGCAGAATGGTAAATCTAGCAAAGAAGGGCCTGAAAGAACACATAAGTTGAGGCAAGATCTCCAGTTCTTTGCTCTGAGTGTATTAAAATAATTCAATTTCCATTGGAGGATGAAATTGAATTTACAAACATATTCCTGTATTCTGTATTGTTTTAAGGACTAGAACAGGAGACAGACTCATGGTAGGAAGGGAATTGTAAATAAAGTCAAAAGCAAACAAAACCCTTTTACTCCAAGGGGATCATTTATAAATGTGCTTTTTTTATGTTCTTGCTTTCAATATTATCAACATAATTAGGGCTCTATTTACTTTTGCCTTCCTATTCACCCTTCAACCCCATCTAAGGCATTTACCCCAGTTACTGCAGTCTTTTTCCTAGACTTTGAAGTTGTGACAAAGAAAATTTAAACACAAAAACTTACAGTAAATCAATTTAGTATTTTTGTTGCAATTTGAGAATTTATATTAGTGTCTTGGAATATCAGGATTAGAAGGGGCCTGGATATTATCCAGCCCAGTGGTTCTTAAAATATAATCTATAAACTCCTGGAGATTCTCAAGATTCTACTAGGTAATACATATCTTCATAACTGTATTTGGATGTTATTTGCCTTTTTCATGGTACTGACATTTGCACTGAGAATGCGAAAACAAAGACAGGTAAAACTGCTGATATCTTATTACAACTCAAGCCAACAATACCAAACTTTACCAGTAGTCATTATATATGTCACTGCAAAGCAGTCTTAGAAGAAAAAAAAATAATTTTCGCTTAAGAACATTATTGATGAGGGGTGCCTGGGTGGCACGGTGGGTTAAAGCTTCTGCCTTCGGCTCAGGTCATGGTCCCAGGGTCCTAGGATAGAGCCCCATGTGGGGCTCTCTGCTCCGCAGGGAGTCTGCTTCCTCCCCTCTCTCTCTCTGCCTGCCTCTCTGCCTACTTGTGATTTCTCTCTCTCTGTCAAATAGATGGAATCTTAAAAAAAAAAAAATCATCTATGAAGCAGTAAAATTTGTCAATTAAAAAAACTCAACCCCTGAGTAAATGTCTTTCTGTGTGATGAGAAAAGTAGAGTGACAAAACACTTCTGCATCTCAAAGTGTTACGGTTTTCTCAAGGAAAAGCACCTGTGACAGAATTTTTTTTATTCAAGGAACTTCTTACCAACAAATCAGGGTTATTTAGGTTTGGCTATTGAACAGACATTTTTGGGGAAAAAAAAAGTGAAGGAACCTGTCACTTTAGGGCAAATAAATGTACCAGTGAAGATTCTCCAGAAAAACAAAACAAAAAACAAAGACAAAAACAAACAAAAAAGAACCAACAGCATAGAGAGAGCGTGATGTTTACTATAAAGAATATGTCATGTGATTATAAAAGCTAAGGTGGCCTGCCCACACTCTCCTCTCTGTAAGCTAGAAGGCCAAGAAAGTCAGTGGTGTAGTTCCAATTCAAGTCTGAAGGCCTGAGAACCAGGATAACCAATGTGCAAAACCAGCTCAAGTAAAAAGATCTAAGAACCAGGAGAACCAATGATGTAAGCTGCAATCTGAGAGGAGAAGACTGATGTTCCAGATCAGTCAGGCAGAGGGAACAGATTTCCTTTTCTCCTTTTGTTCTATTGGTTCCCTAGTTGATTGGCTAATGTCCATCCACATTAGAGAAGGCAATTTTTTTAATTCATTCTACCAATTTAAATGTTAATCTCATCTGGAAATATTCTCACAAAAAACACCAAGAAATAATGTTTAGTCAAATATCTAGGCACCTGTGATCCAGTCAAGTTGCAGATAAAATTAAACATCACAAGTGACAGTATTTGATCGCAATGATAAATATCAGCTTTCAAGCAATTGGAGTTGAAAAACTTGGATACAACACTGTGAGCTGACAGCATCTTAATACTTAAAGACTTTTCTGATGAGATTGGTGGAGACATTAATAAATGTAATTATTTTATTTTGTATAAAGAATTGCATTAATATTTGGAAGATCTGCATAACTCACTTAACCAATGATTTCCCAACAACTAATGCACATTGTTGAATCAGACATGAACAAAAAATGCATTCAAGTTCAAGGTAGATCAGTGAATTTTAACATAACTGAGACACAAAGTTTCTTTTTTTTTTTAAGATTTTATTTATTTGAGAGAGAGAGAAAGTGAACAAGAGAGAAAGAGAACATACAAGAAGGGGAGGTTCAGAGGGAGAAGCAGGTTCCCTGCAGAGCAGGGACTCTCATGCAGCAATAAATCCTGGGACTCCAGGATCATGACCTGCATCACTTAACCAACTGAGCTACCCAGGCATCCCAGAGTGCATGAAATTTCTTAGTATTCTTTCAGATTCCATATTGCAGCTAAACTTTAAGAAAATATTGTTTGTTGAGTTTTGGTGTAGTAAAAAAATATCTACAATTATCTAAAAAGGTTATTAATTTTTTTCCCTTTTCCAACTACTTATTTTTGTGAGGTCAATTTTTTGCAATATTTCAACCAAAACTACATATTGAAAAAGATGAAATATAGAAACAAATGAAAGAAACCAACTACCAGATGTTAAAGAGATTTGCAAAAATGCAAAATAATTTTACTCTCTTTATTGTTTTGTGTTGGAAAATGTAATTATTTTTCATAAAAATATTGTTTATGTTTTCAGTAATTGATTTATTATTAGCCTAATATCCTTGTTTTGTAAATGGGAAGACTGAGATTCTGGGAGATGTTTCAAACCTTTATCTCCTTATATAAACCCGGAAATGGAGGAGGAAGTAGAAAAGGTATAAAAGAGGATCCACAAATACTGGGAAACAGTTTAGTATAGCATTTATAAACCTTGCACAGAAATACAAAGTGGAGGGGGAGATGAACCATGATAGACTGTAGACTTTGAGAAACAAACTGAGGGTTTTGGAGGGGAGGGGGTTGAGGAGTTGGGTGAGCCTGCTGGTGGGTATTATGGAAGGCACATATTGCATGGAGAACCAGGTGTGGTGCATAAACAATGAATTCTGGAACACAAATAATATTCCATATGCCATATTTATAAAAATAAATAAATAAAAGAAATATAGCAGCACCCCTTTTCAGTTTTGAAATATAATTGACATACATCACTGTATAAATTTTAGGTATCCAGCATAAAAGTTTAATTTCCACATATTCTAAAATGACTACTGCCAAAAATTTAGTTGGCATCTATCATATCATACAGATACAATAAAAAAAAGAAAGCAAAAAAGGAAAAAAAAATTGTGTGATGAGAACTCCTAGGATTTACTTTCAACAATTTTCATTTATCTCATAGAGCAGTGCTAACTATAGCCATCATTGTACATTGTATTTCTAGTACTTTTTTGTCTTGTAAGTGGAAGTTTGTACCTTATGAACACCTTTCTTCCCCCACTCCACCTCCAACTCTAGTAACCACAAATCTTATCCCTTTTTCTATGAGTTAGGGCATTTTTATCTGTTTGTTTGGCTGGTTGATTAGTTTTTAATTTCCATATATAAGTGAGATTATATAGCATTTGTCTTTGTCTGACTTATTTCACTTAGCATAATGCCCTTATGGTCTATCCGTGTTGTCGTAAGTGGCAGGAATTCCTTATATTTTTATGGCTGAATAATATTCCCTGCTGTATATCGATACAAACATATATACATCTACCACAAATTTTTTATCCAATCACCTGATGATGGATTGACACTTAGCTTGTTTCCATGTATTGGCTATGGTAAGTAATACTTCTATGGACATAGGAATACAGATATAAATTTTGAATTAGTGTTTTCATTTTATTTGAATATACTCACAGAAGTGGAATTGCTGGACCATATAGTACTTTTATTTTTAATTTTTGAGTATCTTACATACTGTTTTCCATTGTGGCTGTACCAGATTACAATTCCACCAACAGTGCAGAAGGTCTCGATTTTCTCCACATCGTTGCTGGCATTTGTAATCTCTTGTATTTTTGTTGATTGCCATACTAATAACAAAAGGTGTCATCTTATTGTGGGTTTGACTTTATTTCCCTAATAACTACTGATGCTGAGTATCAATTCATGTACCTGCTGGCCTTTTATAAATCTTTGGAGAAATGTCTGTTCAGGTCTTTAACCATCTCTTTAATTTTTCATTTTTTTAATCATGATAAATGTACTTTTTAATCCCCATCCAATATTTTCCCTATCCCCTAACCCAATTTCCTCCTGGTAACCATCAGTTTGTTCTCTATAATTAAAAGTCTGTTCTTGGTTTCTCTCTCTTTCTCTCTCTTTTTTTCCTTAGCTCATTTGTTTTGCTTCTCAAATTCTACATATGAGTTAGATCATATGGTATTTGTCTTTCTTTGACTGACACATTTCACTTAGCATTATACTCTCTAGCTCTATCCATGTTGCTGCAAATTGCAAGATTTCATTTTCTATGGACAAATAATATTTCATATGCCATATATATATATATATATAGAGAGAGAGAGAGAGAAAATTTAATATAAATTTTAATAAATATATATATATTAAAAATCTTCTTTATACACTCATCTATTGATGGGAACTTGGACTGTTTCCAAATTTGGCTATTATAAATCATAATGCAGTAAATATAGGAGGGTATATATCCCTTTGAATTATTATTTTTGTATTCTTTGGATAACTACCAAATAATTTGTTTGCTGCATAATAGAGTAGACCTACTTTTACCTTTTTGAAGAAACCCTATATGGTTTTCCAGAGTGGCTGCACTAATTTGAATTTTCAGCAACAGTTCAAGACAGTTCCTTTTTCTCCACATGCCTGTCTACATGCCTTGTTTTTTTGTGTGTGCGTGATTTTGATTAGTTACTCTGACAGGTGTGAGGTGATACCTCATTGTTGTTTTCATTTGCATTCCCCTAATGATGAGTAACGTTGAGCATCTTTTGATGTATCTGTTGGCCATACGTATGCCTTCTTTGCAGAAATGCCTATTCATTTCTTCTGCCCATTTTAAATTGGATTATTTGCTTTTTGTGTATTGAGTTGTATCAGTTTTTTATATATTTTGATACTAACCTTTTTTTGGAGATGTCATTTGCAAATATCTTCTCCCATTCTGAAGGTTGCCTTTGAGTTTCATTGATTGTTTCCTTCACTGTGCAGAAACTTTATTTTGATGTAGTCCCAATAGTTTACTTTTGTTTTTATTTCCCTTGCCTCAAGATACATATATAGAAAAATGTTGCTATTGCTGATGTCAGAGAGATTACTGCCTGTGCTCTCTTTGATTTTAATTTTTTTCAGGTCTCACGTTTAGATAGTTAATCCATTTTGAGTTTATTTTTGTGTAAGGTGAAAGAAGATGGTTCAAGTTCTTTTTTTTTTTTTTTTTGGCATTGGTTGTCCAGTTTTCCCCAAAACATTTTTTGAATAGACTGTCTTTTTCCCATTGGATAATTTTTCCTACTCTGACAAAGATTCATTGACCATATAATTGTGGGTTTATTTTTGGGTTTTCTGTTCTATTCCATTGATCTATGTGTCTATTTTTATGAAAGCGCCATAATTTTATTTCTAAAGCTTTGTAATATTACTTTGGGTAATACAGACATTTTAACAATAGTTTTTCTTCCAACTCTGAGCATGGAATGTGGTTTCATTACTTTGTATCTTCTTGAATTTCTTTCATCGGGGTTTTGTAGCTTTCAGAATATGGGTCTTTCATGTCATTGGTTAAATTTATTTCTAGATATTTTATTGCTTTTTGTTCAATTATAAATGGGATTCTTAATTTCTCTGTTGATTCATTATTTGTGTATAGAAATGCAACAGATTTCTGCACATTTATTTTGTCCCACAACTTCACTGAATTCATTGATCAATTCTAGTAGTTTTTCATGGGGTTTTTAGGTTTTTTAATATATAGTAACATGTCATCTGTGTATAATGAGAGTTTTCCTTCTTCCTTATCAGTTGAGATACCTTTTATTTCTTTATGTTGTCTAATTGCTGTGACTAGGACTTCATGTACTATGTTGAGTAAAAGCAGTGAGAATGATCACCTTTGTCTTGTTTCTGACCTTAGAGGAAAAGCTTTCAGTTTTTCACAACTGAGTATAGTGTAGGCTGTGGGTTTTTCATATATGGCCTTTTATATGTTGAGATATGTTCCCTCTAGACCTACTTTGCAGAGCGTTTTTTATCATGGATGGATGTACTTTATCAAATGCATTTTCTGTATATTTTGAAATGATCATTTGGTTTTTATCCTTTTTCTTATTGTTATGATGTATCACACTTATCCACAATTGAAGAGATCAATGAAACCAGGAGTTGGCCCTTTGAAAAGATCAAAATTGATAAACCTCTAGCAAGATTCATTAAAAAGAGTGAAAGGACCAAAATAAACAAATTTACTAATAAAACAGGAAAAATAACAACCAACACCACAGAAATACAAGCAATTTCAACACAATATTATGAAAACCTGTATGTCAAATAATTGGACAACTTAGGAGAAATGGAAAAATTCCTAGAAACATAAATACTATCAAAACTAAAGTAGGAAGAAATAGAAAATTTAAACAGACCAACTACTAGTAATGAAATTGAGTCAGTGATTAAAACAAAAGTCCAGGACCAGATAGCTTCACAGGTGAATTCTACCAAACATTTAAAGAAGAGTTAATACCCATTCTTCTCTATTACAAAAACTACAAAAGGAAAGAAAAGTTCCAAATTCATTCTATGGGACCAGTATCACCCTGAAACCAAAACCAGATAAAGGCCCCATGAAAAAGAGAACTACAGGCCAAAATCTCTCACAAATATAGATGCAAAAATTCTCAACAAAATATTAGCAAACTGAATCCCCAAATACATTTAAAATGTCATACACCAGGATACCTGGGTGACTCAGTCCATTTAAGCATCTGCCTCAGGTCATGATCTCAGAGTCCTGGGATCAAGCCCTGTGTCAGGCTCCCTGCTCAGTGGGGAGTTTGTTTCTTCCTCTGTCCCACCCCCTCCTCATGTATACTTTCTCTCTCTCTTTTAAATAAATAAAATCTTTAAAATAAGCCATACGCTATGATCACATGGGATTTATTCCTGAGATTCAAGGGTGGTCAATATGTTTTTGCCCATTTCTTAATTGTATTATTTTATTTTTGTGCTGTTGAGTAGTATGAGTTCTTTACATATTTCATTATCAGATAAAAAGTTTACAATATTTTTCCCATAGGTTTTCTTTTCATTTTGTTGATTTTTTTAAATAATGTGTGGATTTAATTTGATCCTATTTCCATAAACTTAAAATGTACACACATATCTGAGACAAACAAGAAAATTTTAACAATGACCAGATATTTGGTTATATTAAGGGATTATTGTTATTTTTAATGTTTTGGAATGGATTGTGGTGTATTCAAAAAGCAGTCCTTATTTTTTAAAAAATAAATACATATATATTTATATATAAAATAACATGATGGACATTGGGGAGGGTATGTGCTTTGGTGAGTGCTGTGAAGTGTGTAAACCTGGTGATTCACAGACCTGTACCCCTGGGGATAAAAATATATGTTTATAAAAAATAAAAATTAAAAAAAAATAAAAAATAAAATAACATGATGTCTTGGGTTTTCTTTAAAATTAATACAATTAGAAAAAACTGACTGGATGTATATATGAATCATGCTTTCCCATATCCTAGTAATTATTGAAGCTAAATATTGTGTAATGAGGGCTAGTTACAATATTATATCTTCTTTTATGTTGGTTTTAAATTGTCCATAATAAAAGATTTTTAAAAATACTATTACAAGGGAGGGACAAGATGGTGGGGGAGTAGGAGGAAGCGCCTTTTCAGCTGGTACCCCAAAGTGAGCTGATTACCTACCAAAGAACTCTTATCACCCATGAAATCAGCCTGAGATCAGAATTATACACATCTGGATCTCTATAGAGGCAGAAGAGGCCAGTAGGCAGGTAAAGCGGAGTGGGAACAGCGGACTGATATAGGAAGAAAAACAAAAGGGGGAGGGAGCCACCAGAGGCGACCAGTTGGAAAGTAATACCCCAATACAAGCGAAAGTGCCCTGCGTCTGGGGACCAGCATTAACTTGGAGATTGGTTGAAAGCACGCCAAAAGAGCAAAGGATCACGGCGGGGGGGGGCGGATTGTGGTAATCGGGGTGGCTAGGGACAGGGGCTTAAGTCCCCGGTCCCAGGACAGTGTCCCTGGAGCTGAGGCAGAGAGAGTGTGGCAGAGAAACCAGCTCTTGGTCCCTAAGCCGTCAGCGTGCCCGAGAATGCGTGGGTTCTAGCACTTGTGAGGGGATGGGAGCTAAGCCAGTTGGCAGAACGCGGGGACCCTACCACCACTAAGCTTGAGATACGCGCCCATGTCCCTCATGCTCCCCTGAGTTACAAAGGCCTGGCTGTCGCTCTTTGACCCATGCCATTGTTTCAAAGCCTAAGCCGCATGCCCCAAACTCTCCCCTGACAGAGGTGTGCAAAAGCCCAGCCTGGTGCTTACAGACTTGCACCACATTCTCAGTGCCTGAGACGTGCGCGCGACCCATAGACGCCTCTGAAAGAGGTGCGCGAGGGAGCTCCCAGACAGCTGCCACTGCCTTGGCTTTGGATACAAGCAAAAGATCTGCGCCCCCATGGTTGGGTCTGCAACTTGGAACCTGCTCTTCCAGTGGCCAAGGGGGAACTTATTTAGGCTCTGCACCCAGACTGAGGCTTCTCTCTGAGAGGGAGATCAGGGTGCGGTTTGTTTTCCTCTAAAACTACAAAAACCATCAAAGTCGGTCAAAGTGAGAGAGAAAAAAAAAGTGAACAAGCTAAAAACCACCAGAGAACAAAAGTCTGAAAAAAAAAAAAAAAACAGTTTCCTCAGAGCCCACCCCCTTGAGGGGGTCCAGAGGACTTAACTCAGAAAACATCATTGACTGACAACCCACGTGGCAGGCTCCTCCCCCAGAAAATAAACCAAGGGAAAAAAAAAAGAGAGAGAGAAAAAAAAACAGGACTAAAAGAGAACAACCACTACTTCATAGGAAAATTTTTATTTTTCATTCATTCACACTATTCTGGTTCATTTTTTTTTTACATATAGGTAATTTTTTTAACCTATTTACCATCACAGTGAGCTGTACAGTACATCAAATTCCATAATAACCTTCTAATCTGAACTTTTTGATACATACACCTATGATTTTCTTTTGCATTTTTATTTTTTGAATTCTTATTTTTAATTTTAGTTTAGTTTAGTCTAGTTTATTTCTTTTTATTTTTATCCTCTAATATTCATATAGAGTTAAACTTCAAAGTAATCCCCTTTCCCTAATCAATACTACCCCTGTAGGTAAACCAATTTTTAATCCCCTTTATCTTAGGAAAGTTGAGTCCTTTAACAAAGATATCAAGATACATCCAGGAAGAATCAAAACAATCTTCCTCGCACACACTGAGAATTTATAACCACTCTCCCATCTTCTTCCACCAGTGTTTCTCTGTTTTTGTGTTTGTCCTGATAGCATATAAATCTTACACTTGGGGTTCTTTTTGATGACGTTCTTTCTTTATTTGCATATATATATATATATATATATATATTTTTTTTTTTTTTTCTCTTGTCATATACTTGTATCAGTCTTTTTGTTTGTCTGTTTTTGTTTGTCTACTTCATAAATCTTACCTTGGGGCCCATCTGGGCTGAACCTTCTCTTTCATCTTCCCTTACTTTCCTGTCTCTCTCTCGCTCGCTCTTTTCTTTTTTCTCATTTCTTTTCTTTTCCTTTTTCTTTTCTTTTGTCTCTCGTTTGGGTGGGGAATCCTGATTGCTCAGAAGTGTTCCAGGGTGCACCTTGACAGCACCACAGTTGATACATCCAGCTACATCTGTTCAGTCATCTCCCACCAAAATGACTAGGAGGAGGAATGCCCAACAGAAGAAAAATACAGAGGATGGACCTTCTGCAACAGAGCTAATGGCTATCAACATAGACAATATGTTGGAAAGAGAATTCAGGCTAACAATTATCCAGGCAATAGATAGGTTGGAGAAAGCCATGGATGACCAACGGAATTGATTAGGGCCAAGCTGAAAGGGACCAGACAGGATGTTCACAATGTTAGGGCGGCACTGAAAGCTACTAGGGAGGAGGTTCACAATGCTCTCCATGAGTTCCAATCTAATCTAAACTCTCTCAAAGCTAGGGTAACTGAGACAGAAAATAGAATTAGTGATCTGGAAGACAAACAGATAGAAAGGATCAGGAGGAAGCATGGAACAAACATCTTAGAAACCACAAAAACAGAATCAGGGAAATAAATGATGCCATGAAACGTTCCAACATCAGAATTATTGGAATCCCTGAAGGGGAGGAGAAAGAAAGAAGTCTAGAAGATATAGTGGAACAAGTCCTTCATGAAAATTTTCCCAATCTCGCGAATGGAACCAGCGTTCATGTACTAGAGGCTGAAATGTCTCCACCCAAGATTATACATTCCAAAAATATCACGACACCTGATAGTCAAATTGAGGAATTATAATTGTAAGTATAATCTCTTGAAAGCCGCCAGAGTAAAGAGGCTCCTTCCTTATAGAGGGAAGCCCATCAGAATAATGTCAGACCTGTCCACACAGACCTGGCAAGATAGAAAGGGCTGACAAGATATATTCAGGGCATTAAATGAGAAGAACATGCAGACAAGAAAACTTTATCCAGCAAGACTGACATTCAAAATGGATGGGGAGATAAAGAGTTTTCAAGACTGGCAAGGCTTAAAAGACTATGCAACCACCAAGCCAACACTGCAGGAAATATTAAGGGGAGTTCTATAAAAGAAGAAAAATCCCAAGAATAGCATTTCATTTATAGAGACAGTCTATAAATGAAAGACTTCAAAGGTAACTCGATGTCAATAAAAACATATGTATCAATAATCACTTTCAATACGAATGGCCTAAAGGCACCCATAAAACGGCACAGGGTTGCAGATTGGATAAAATGACAGGACCCGTCCATATGTTGTTTACAAGAGACCCATTCTGAACCTAAAGATACACCCAGACTGAAAGCAAAGGGATGGAGAAACATCTTTCATGCCAATGGGCCTCAAAAGAAGGCTGGGGTAGCGATTCTCATATCAGATCAATTAGACTTCAAACTAAAGACTGTAGTCAGAGATACAGAAGGACACTACATAATCCTTAAAAGGACTATCCACCAAGATGATCTAACAATTGTAAATATCTATGCTCACAATATGGGAGCAGCCAATTACTTAAAAAAAACTGTTAATCAAGATAAAGAGTCATATTGATATGAATACACTAATCGTAGGAGATCTTAACACGCCTCTCTCAGAAATAGACAGATCATCGAAGCAGAAAATCAATAAAGAAACAAGAGCATTTAATGACACATTGGACCAGATGGACCTCATAGATATATACAGAACATTCCACCCTAAAAGAACAGAATACACATTCTTCTCAAGTGCACATGGAACCTTCTCCAGAATAGACCACATACTGGGTCACAAATCAGGACTCAACTGATACCAAAAGACTGAGATTATTCCCTGCATATTCTCAGATCACAATGCTTTGAAACTGGAGCTCAATCACAAGGAAAAGTTCCGTAGGAACTCAAACACCTGGAAGCTAAAGACCACCTTGCTTAAGAATGCTTGGATTAACCAGGAGATCAAAGAAGAACTGAAACAATTCATAGAAACCAATGAGAATGAAGACACTTCTGTCCAAAACCTATGGGATACAGCAAAGGCGGTCCTAAGGGGGAAATACATAGCCATCCAAGCCTCCCTCAAAAAAATTGAAAAATCCAGAACACAGTAGCTGTCTCTATACCTTAACGAACTGGAGAATCAACAACAAATCAAACCAAATCCACACATAAGAAGGGAAATCATAGATTAGAGCTGAGATCAATGAGGTAGAAACCGAGATACAGTAGAACGTATCAATGAAACTAGAAGCTGGTTTTTTGAAAGAATCAATAAGATCGATAAACCATTGGCCACACTAATCCAAAAGAAAAGAGAGAAAGCCCAAATTCATAAAATTATGAATGAAAAGGGAGAGATCACAACTAACACCAAGGAAGTAGAAACAATCATCAGAAGTTATTATCAACAGTTATATGCCAATAAGCTTAGCAACCTAGATGAAATGGATGCATTCCTGGAAAATTATAAACCTCCAAAATTGAACCAGGAAAAAATCAACAACCTGAATAGACCGATATCTAATAACGAGATTGAGGCAGTGATCAAAAACCTCCAAAATAACAAGAGCCCAGGACCTGACGGATTCCCTGGGGAATTTTACCAAACCTTCAAAGAAGAAATAACACCTATTCTCCTGAAGCTGTTTCAAAAAATTGAAGCAGAAGGAAAACTTCCAGACTCTTTCTATGAAGCCAGAATTACCCTGATCTCCAAACCAGGCAAAGACCCTACCAAAAAGGAGTATTTTAGACCAATATCACTGATGAATACGGATGCTAAGATTCTCAACAAGATCCAAGCAAACAGAATCTAACAGCACATTAAAAAGATTATCCACCATGACCAGGTGGTAATCATTCCTGGGCTACAAGGATGGTTCAACATTCGCAAATCAATGTGATACAACAAATTAATAGGAGAAGAGAGAAGACCCACATGCTCCTATCAATTGATGTAGAAAAAGCATTTGACAAAATCCAGCATCGTTCCTGATTAAAAAGCTTCAAAGTATAGGGATAGAGGGAACATTCCTGAACTTCATCAAATCGATCTATGAAAGACCCACAGCAAATATCATCCTCAATGGGAAAAAGCTTGTAGCTTTCCCGTTAAGATCAGGAACACGACAAGGATGCCCACTCTCACCACTCTTGTTCAACAGAATATTAGAAGTCCTAGCAATAGCAATCAGAAAACAAAGAGAAATAAAAGGTATCCAAATTGGCAATGAAGAAGTCAAACTCTCTCTCTTCACAGATGACATGATTCTTTATATGGAAAACTCAAAAGACTCCACCCCCAAACTAATAGAACTCATGTAACAATTCAGCAACGTGGCAGGATACAAAGTCAATGTGCAGAAATCAGTGGCTTTCTTATACACTAACAATAAAAATACAGAAAGGGAAATTAGAGAATCGATTCCATTTAATATAGCACCAAGAGCCATAAGATACCTGGGAATAAACCTAACCAACCAACCAAACAAACAAACAAACAAACAAAAAAAAACCTAACCAAACAGGTAAAGGATCTGTACTCGAGGAACTACAGAACACTCATGAAAGAGATTGAAGAAGACACAAAAGGATGGAAGACCATTACATGCTCTTGGATCGGAAGAATAAGCATTGTTGAAATGGCTATACTGCCTAGAGAAATCTATACTTTTAATGCCATTCTAATAAAAATTCCACCGGTATTTTTCAAGGAGCTCGAGCAAATAATCCAAAAATTTGTATGGAATCAGAAGAGACCCTGAATTGCTAAGGAAATGTTGAAAAACAAAAAGAAAACAGGGGCATCACGTTACCTGATTTCAAGCTTTACTACAAAGCTGTGATCACCAAGACAGCATGGTACTGGCATAAAAACAGACACATAGACCAGTGAAACAGAGTAGAGAGCCCAGATATGAGCCCTCAACTCTATCATCAAATAATCTTTGACAAAACAGGAAAAATTATCCAGTGGAAAAAAGACAGTCTCTTCAATTAATGGTGCTGGGAAAATTGGACAGCTATATGTAGAAGAATGAAACTCGACCATTCTCTTACACCATATACAAAGATAAACTCAAAATGGATAAAAGACCTCAATGTGAGACAGGACTCCATCAGAATCCTGGAGGAGAACATAGGCAGTAACCTGTTCGATATCGGCCACAGCAACTTCTTTCAGGATATGTCTCCAAAGGCAAAAGAAACAAAAGCGAAAATGAACTTTTGGGAATTCATCAAAATCAAAAGCTTCTGCACAGCAAAGGAAACAGTCAACAAAACAACAACACAAACCATGGAATGGGGGAATATATTTGCAAATGACAGTACAGACAAAAGGTTGTTATCCAGGATCTATAAAGAATTCCTCAAACTCAACACACACAAAACAGACAATCATATAAAAAAATGGACAGAAGATAAGAACAGACACTTCTCCAATGAAGACATCCAAATGGCTATCAGACACATGAAAATTGTTCATCATCATTAGCCCTCAGGGAGATTCAAATTAAAACCACATTGAGATACCACCTCACACCAGTTAAAATGGCCAAAATTAGCGAGACAGGAAACAACATGTGTTGGAGGGGATGTGGAGAAAGGGGAACCCTGTTACACTGCTGGTGGGAATGCAAGTTGGTGCAACCACTTTGGAGAACAGTGTGGAGATTCCTCACGAAATTAAAAATAGAGCTTCCCTATGACCCTGCAATTGCACTCCTGGGATTTACCCCAAAGATACAGATGTAATGAAAAGAACGGCCATCTGTACCCCAATGTTTATAGCAGCAATGGCCACGGTCGCCAAACTGTGGAAAGAATCAAGATGCCCTTCAACAGACGAATAGAGAAGGAAGATGTGGTCCACATACACTATGGAGTATTATGCCTCCATCAGAAAGGATGAATACCCAACATTTGTAGCAGCATGGATAGGACTGGAAGAGATTATGCTGAGTCAAATAAGTCAAGTAGAGAGAATCAATTATCATATGGTTTCACTTATTTGAGGAGCATAACAAATAGCATGGAGGACAAAGTGAGTTAGAGAGGAGAAGAGAATTGAGGGAAATTGGAAGGGGTGGTGAACCATGAAAGACTATGGACTCTCAAAAATAATCTGAGGGTTTTGAAGGGGCCGGGGTTGGGAGCTTTGGGAAACCAGGTGGTGGGTATCGGAGAGGGTACGTATTGCATGGAGCACTGGGTGTGGTGCCAAAAAGAATGAATACTGTTATGCTGAAAATAAATAAAAAAATTTAAAAAAATCATTCACCATAATCAAGTGGGATTTATCCCCAGATTGCAAAAGTAGTTGAATATTCGCAAATCAACCAACTTAATACATTACATCAATTAGAGAAAGGAAAAGAGCCATATGATCATTTCAATTGATACAGAAAATCATTTGACACTGTAAACATCCATTCATGATAAAAGTTCTCTAACAAAGTTAGATTAGAGGGAGCAACCTTAACATAATAAGGACCACACATGAAAAATTCTACAGCTATCATCATCTTCAATGGGGAAAAACTGAGAGGCTTTCCCCACAAATTAGGAGGAAGACAAGTTTGTCCACTCTAATCACTTATATTCAACATAGTACTGGAAGTCCTAGCCACAGCAATCAGACAACAAAACGAAATTGTCATCCCTGTTTGTAAGGAAGAAGTGAAACTTTTACTATTTGCAGATGATGTGACAGTATATATAGAAAACTTGAATGAGATCAATAAAAAAAACTGCTAGAAGTGATATATTCAGTAAATTTACAAGATACAGAATCAATGTACAGAAATCTGTTGTATATCTATACAACAATAATGGATCAGCAGAAAGAGAAATTAGGAATTCCTTTTATATTGCACCAAAATATTAAGTTACCTAGAATTAAACATAACTAAATGGGTGTAAGAACTGTACTTTGAAAATTATAAAAGAAATTGAAGATGACACAAAGAAATGGAAAGACATTCTATGCTCATGGATTGGAAAAATGAATATTGTTAAAATGTCTAAACTACCCAAAGCAATCTATACATTTAATGCAATCCCCATCAAAATACCACCAGCATTTTTCACACAGCTAGAAGAAACAATTCTAAAATTTGTATGTAATCACTAAAGACCCCAAGTAATCAAACTAATCCTGAAAAACAAAAGCAAAGCTGTAGACATCACAATTCTGACATCAAAATATTGTACAAAGCTGTAGGTCAAAAACAGTATGGTACTGGCACAAAAATTGAAACATAAATTAATGGAACATAATAGAAAACCTAGTAATGAACCCACACATATATGTTCAATTAATCTTCAACAAAACAGAAAAGAATATCCAAAGGAAAAAAGATTCACTTGAACAACTAGTGTTGGAAAAACTGGAGAACTGCATGCAGAAGAATGGAACTGAATCATTTCCTACACAATACCATATATATATATATAATTTAACCATTTATATATATAAGCTTTATATATATATAAATACACACTTACACATATAATATTTACATAGTAATTGTATTATATGTACTATAATTATATATTATTTAACATTTATATATTAAATATAATATATAATGGGATATTTCTCAGCCATCAAAAAGAATGAAATCTTGCCATTTGCAATGACATAGATTGAGCTAAAGAGTCTTATAATAGGCAAAATAAGTCAGTCAGAGTAACATAAATACCACATAATTTCACTCATATGTGGATTTGAGAAATAAAACAAGTGAAGTGATTTAAAAAAAAAAGAAAAGTAAACCAAGAAACAGATTCTTAGGTATATAGAACAAATTGTGAGTTGGGTGATGGGATTGATTAAATAGGCAATGGGGATTAAGGAGTGTACTTGTGATGAGCACCAGGTGTTGTACTGATGTTTTTAATCACAATACTCTACACCTGAAACTAATATTAGCACCAGGCTCTAACCAACTGAGCTAACCAGCCACTCACCTGAAACTAATATTATACTGTATGTTAGCTAACTGGAATTTAAATTAAAAGTTACAAAATTTTATTTAAATTTATTTAAATAAAAATAATTTACATTTATTTAAATTTACTTTGTTTAAATAAATTTAATTTAAATTTAAATAAAAAGTTACAAAATATCCTATTTTTAATAAAAGTGAGGAAAAACAGCTCATATATGTGTGTAAGAAATGCCTCGATTCCATTAGACATAATCATATTTCATTTAGGAGTCAAAATACATTGTAATATTGAGTCAAAATTTTATTAGATTCCCAGTTTTGTTTCTTTGTAACTATAAATAATGAAGAATTTATTATACCATCTTTCTGAAATTATGGCTGCTATTCCTTCTCCCATCTTTAAACTGATGCACAGATTTTGCAAACATTTGAAAATGTAATTCCATATTGTGAAATGTGTTAAAGGCTATAATCTACTTCCTTGCATTATTGTGCAAAGCTCTTGTATAAACACCTTATTTTGGATTTAATGACCCAATGCAGAAAAGGAGGCAATCCTTAGTTTTTCTCAAATCATGAAAATAATAAATCATACTGCAAATCTTTATCAGCTTGTTCAGTGAAAAAAATGAGTTATAGATTTTTTTATGTATTCAAACATCAGTGAGAAAAAAATTCAGTTTGTATTCTATATTGGGTTATTCTGCATGACAGAAAATTTGCTTAGGTAAATATGTACTCTCACCACGCTATCCATAAAATCACAAAGCCAGGGAAACAAATGCTTGTCTATAAAAGTTGGTCATGGAAATATAATGCCATTATGGGATTTATGCTGTTGATATAATCACTCTCAAATAGAGAAACTAGTTTTGGGAAGAGACTTCACTTCATTTACAAGTTTAAAATGCAATAATTTAATAAAGTGATGTTTAGGTGGGCACACAAACTTTCTGCTCTTTCATGAGCTGTTGAAAATATATTTAATGTAACAAATGTTAAGTTGTTATATAGTTTAAAGGGCTTGCCAAGACTTACTTCAACTCCTTCATTTTGTAGTTAAAAAAACCTAGGATCAAAGGGAATAAGTGACCTGATGGAGGTACAAAGCTAATTGTGTCCAGAGCTGGTACTTGAACCTAGTATTCCTGACTTATAGTCTAATGCTTTTTATTACACTTTATAAATTTTGAACAATAAGAATTTTAATTGCTTTAGAGATTTAAAGATTTTTGCATAAATTGTTAGCTTGATAATTTGGAAAATATATATTAATTTATAATTTTAACAGTTTCCTGAATTACTGTAGAGTACCTTCACATGCATATGACCACATTTTATCCTATTATATGCAAAAATAATAGTCATGTTGAGATTAGTTTGCACTTGTTTGTTTTGATAGAAGACAGTCAATCAACATAACACTTGCTAAAATTTTAATTCCAGTGTAGTTAACATACAGTGTCATATCAATTTGAGATGTACAATATAGTGATTCAGCAATTCCATATATTACTTAGTGTTCATTAAGGTAAATGTACTCTTTTTTTTTTTTTTGGTCCTTTTTAAAAAAATTTTTTTCAGTGTTCCAGAATTCATTAATTGTGCACCATACCCAGTGCACCATGCAATATGTGCCCTCCATAATACCCACCACCAGGCTCACGGACCCCCTCACTCCCCTCCAAAACCCTCAGTTTGTTTCTCAGAGTCCACAGTATCTCATGGTTCATCTCCCCCTCCAATTTCCCCCAACTCCCTTCTCCTTCCCATCTCCCCATGACCTCCGTGTTATTCCTTATGCTCCACACATAAGCAAAACCATATGATAATTCTCTCTCTGCTTGACTTATTTCACTCAGCATAATCTCTTCCAGTCCTGTCCATGTTGATACAAAAGTTGGGTATTCATCCTTTCTGATGGAGGCATAATACTCCATTGTATATATGGACAATATCTTCTTCATCCGTTCATCTGTTGAAGTGCATCTTGGTTCTTTCCACAGTTTGGTGACTGTGGCCATTGCTGCTATGAACATTGGGGTACAGATGGCCCAAATTTTCACTACATCAGTATCTTGAGCTAAATATCCAGTAGTGCAATTGCAGAGTCAGAGGGTAGCTCTATTTTTAATTTCTTAAGAAATCTCCACACTGTTTTCCAAAATGGCTACACCAACTTGCATTCCCACCAACAGTGTAACAGGGTTCCCCATTCTCCACATCCTCTCCAACACTTGCTGTTTAGTGTCTTGTTGATTTTGGCCATTCTATCTGGTGTAAGGTGGTATCTCAATGTGGTTTTGATTTGAATCTCCCTGATGGCTAAAGATGATGCACATTTTTTTCATGTGTCTCTTAGTCATTTGTATGTCTTTATTGGAGAAGTGTCTGTTCATGTCTTCTGCCCATTTTTTGACATGATTATGTGTTTTGTGTGTGTTGAGTTTGAGGCGTTCTTTATAGATCTTGGATATCAGCCCTCTGTCTTTAGTGTCATTTGTGAATATCTTCTCCCTTTCCATAGGTTGCCTCTTTGTTTTGTTGACTGTTTTGACTGTTTCCTTTGATGTGCAGAAGCTTTTTATTTTGATGAATTCCCAAAAGTTCATTTTCACTTTTTTTTTAATTTTTTATTTTTTATAAACATGTGTTTTTATCCCCAAGGGTACAGGTCTGTGAATCACCAGGTTTACACACTTCACAGCACTCACCAAAGCACATACCCTCCCCCATGTCCATAATCCCACCCCCTTCTCCCAAACCCCCTCCCCCCAGCAACCCTCAGTTTGTTTTGTGAGATTAAGAGTCACTTATGGTTTGTCTCCCTCCCAATCCCATCTTGTTTCATTGATTCTTCTCCTACCCACTTAAGCCCCCATGTTGCATCACCACTTCCTCATATCAGGGAGATCATATGATAGTTGTCTTTCTCTGCTTGACTTATTTCACTAAGCATGATACGCTCTAGTTCCATCCATGTTTTGTTTGCCTTTGGAGACACATATTGAAAGTTGCTGTGGCCGATGTCAAAGAGGTTACTGCCTATCTTCTCCTCTAGGATTCTGATGGATTCCTGCCTCATCTTGAGGTCTTTTATCCATTTCAAATTTATCTTTGTGTATGGTGTAAGAGAATGGTTGAGTTTCATTCTTCTATACATAGCTGTTCAATTTTCCCAGTACCATTTATTGAAGACACTTTTTTCCCCCAGCATGTATTTTTCCTGCTTTGTCACAGATTATTTGACCATAAACTTGGGGGTCCATATCTGAAAAATGTACTCTTAATTCCTTTCATCTATTTCGCCCATCCCCTACCCGCCTACCCTTTGGTAACCATCTGTTTTCAGTATTTAAGAATCTGTTTTCTGGTTTGTCTCTTTATCCACCTTTTGTTCATTTGTTTGTTTCTTAAATTCCATGTATGAGGGAAAATATATTATGTCTTTCTCTGACTGACTTATTTCACTTAGCATAATACTCTCTACCTCTATCCATGTCATTGCAAATGGAAACATTTCATTCTTTCTTATGACTCAGTAATATTACATTGTATATACCACATCTTTTTTTATCCATCCATCAATTGATGGGCACTTGGGCTTCTTCCATAGTCTGGCTATTCTAAATGTTCCACAATAAACATAACGATGCATATAATCTTTCAAATTAGTGTTTTTATATTATTTGGGTAAACACTTGATAGTGTGATTCCTGGATGATAGAGTAGTTCTATGTTTTATTTTTTTTAAAGAAATTTGTTGAGGAACCCCCATAGTGTCTTCCACAGTGGTTGCATTCATTTACCTTTCCAAACAGTGCATTTCCAAACAGTTCCTTTTTCCTTACCTCCACATCAACACTTCTTTTTCCTTGAGTTTTCAAGTTTAGCCATTCAGAGAGGTGTGAGGTGGTGCCTTATTGTGGTTTTGATTTGTATTTTCCTGATGATGAGCAGTGTGAGTGTCTTTTCATGGATCTGTTGGCCATCTGTATATCTTCTTTACTGAAATATCTTTTCATGTCTTTTGCCCATTTTTAATTGGATTGTTTCAAGTTACTTTACCAAGCTTTAGTAATCAAAACAGTGTAGTACTAAAAAAAATAATACTGTCACAAAAATAGACATGTAGATCAATGTAACAAAATAGAAAGCCCAGAAATAAACCCACAAAGTTATGGCCAATTAATCTTCAACAAAGCAGGGAAAAATATGCAATAGGAAAAAGACAGTGTCTTCAAGAAATGATATTGGAAAGACTGGACATCTGCATGCAAAAGAATGACACTGGACTACTTTCTTACACCACACACACAAATAAATTAAAAATGGAGTAGGGTGGCTGGGTAGCTCAGTTGGTTAAACATTTGCCTTTGGCTCAAGTCATGGTCCCAGGGTCCTGGAGTTGAGCCCTTCATCTGGCTCCCTGCTCACCAGGCAGTCTGCCTCTCCTTATTTCTCTGCCCCTCCCCCCTCTTGCTCTTTCCCTCTCAAGTAAATCAATAAAATCTTTAAAAATGGATTAAAGTCCTAAATATGGGACATGAAGCCATTAAAATCCTAGGAGAGGGTACAGGCAGTATTCCTGCGACATTTATCATAACAACATCTTTATACATAAACAATGAATCTTGGAAAATACATAAGAAACTAATGATGCACTGTATGGTGACTAACAACACAACAAAAAAGAAAGAAAAAAAAATCCAATATCTTTCTAGATATGTCTCCTGAGGCAAGGGAAACAAAAGCAGAAGTAAAGTATCAGAGTTTCATCAATAAAAAGTTTCTGCACAGCACAGAAAACAACCAACAAAACAAAAGGCATTCTACTAAATGGGAGAAGATATTTGCAAATAACATGTCTGATAAAGAGTACCCAAGATATATAAAGAACATAAAAACTCAAAATTTAAAAACATATATTTTTTAAAAGAGCAATTTTTAGATGTTATTATCTTCCTAAATTGTTAAACTTTAAGAATGAAATTACACTTCACCTTCTGGTAAGCTATGCTTAAATTATTTTAGATCTCTTTTTTTAAAACCCTCTTTTAAAATTTTCAACACAAATATCATTATAGTGCCAGTCAGCACTTTTTTTGGCTTTAATTTAACTAAAAATGACCTCATTAATTTGATTCAATTTACTGTAATTCTAAACTCTAGTGATTTAAATAAATCATAATAGTAATCTCGTTTATAGGAGATGTAACCTGATTTATAGATACAAATGATACTTCACATATTAGTGTTTCACTTTTCCTACAAAATTTAGCTTATATAATCACTTTTCCTTTTTCCTTCATATGGTTTAAGATGTGGTCCATATATGCAATGGAATATTTCTCAGCCATCAGGAAGGATGAATACCCACCATTTGCATCGAGATGGATGGAACTGGAGAGGATTATGCTAAGAAAAATAAGTCAAGCAGAGAAAGACAATTATCATATGGTTTCACTTATAGGTGCAACATAAGGAAAAGCATGGAGGACATTAGGAAAAGGGAGAATGAAAGAGGAAAAATCAGAGGGGTAGATGAACCATGAGAGACTATGGACTATGGGAAACAAACTGAGGTTTTGGGGGAGGTGGGGGAATGGGTTATCCCAGTGATGGGCATTAAGAAGGGCACATATTGCATAAAGCACTGGATGTTTTACAAAGTGAATCAAAGAACACTACCTCAAAAACTAATGATGTATTTTAGGGTGACATAACACAATAAAGTTATAAAAAATATATGGTTTTGGGACAAAATCTGTGCTAACTCAAATTAAAATCAGAGAACTTGTATGATGTTAATGATGAAGATAAGCAAAAAAAATGCTGAGATAAATGTGTTTGTAATTACTTGGGTTTTACAACTAATTTAATTAAAAATGTTTAATTTTTGTCTCAGGTTGTATTGATTTAGAATCACTAGTGTTGGGGATTCAGTTGAACTTTTGTTCCCTTGGAAAAATTATATTCTGAGGAGCCTGGTTCATTCAGTCAGAAGAGCATGCATCTTGATCTTGGGGTTTGAGCCCAGTGTTGGGTGTAGTGATTATTTAAATAAAACTTAAAAAACATGCCCTTCCTGTTTGTATTATAATTCAACTTCTTTACAATTCAAAGTTAGCCATAAATTTCACTTTAGGAGCTGTGTAATGTTAAATTATTTATGAAGTTAAACAGTGGCACTAGATAATAGACTAAAATATTGACGTTAGTTATACTTGGTTAGTGATATCATGGAATCTTCTAATTTTGTTCATAGTTTTGTGAATTTTTCAAATTTTCAAAAGAGAACAAATAAAAATATTAATATTTTCTTTGTACTATATAGACAGTAAAATACCCATCTTCATAATTCCCATACTTTCCCAAATATTTTTTAAAATATTTTATTTATTTGACATAGAGAGATAAACGGAGAGAGGTAACACAAGCAGGTGGAGTGGAAGAGGGAGAAGCAGGCTTCCTCTGAGCAGAGAGCCTTATGTGCAGCTCCATCCCAGGACTCTGGAATTCTGACTTGAGCTGAAGACAGATGCTTAATGACTGAGCCACACAGGTGCCCATACTTTCCCAAATATTAAGTACTAAATGTTTACCTATTACTTGAACCTAATTCAATTCCCAATTCCAGAACAATCCTGAGTAAATGAAGGAAAAATTGAAGGAAGCTTATGACAATAACTTACTAGTCATATTTCTAGTTAAGTCTAGTGCTGGTGTCACTCTGATTTTGATAACAGCTTCCTTGGTACTCCAATCTTCAATGGCTAAGTCCCTGTCATATTGGACGTCCCTGATACTGACAAGGGGCTGTGCAACTCAGCCCAGGGAAAGACACTTGAAAAGCAGCAGAGCAGACCCTTCTCCCAGAAGATAAACTGGAAGAACAGGTGCACAACTGATTTAGAGATCCCACAAGACTTCAAACTTCAGCACTAAGGCAAAATAGTAAAACAAACTTGAGGTTTTTTCCTTATGATTCCTTTACTTTTCAGTCTTAAATTTTCCATTTTTTTCCCTTTTCAACTAGTTTCTTATTTTAGCAACTCTTTGTTTTTAAGTCACTTTTTAACTTTTTTTTGCATCTATATCTATATAGATATAAATATAGATATATATGCAGATATAGATTTCTGGCCTTTTTTCACTCCATTCTATTTTAATTTTGTGTATATAAAAGTTTTGCCTTCTTGCAATTTTGGGACATAACGTCTTCTAACATGCCAAAATTCACTCAAGAACAAGTGGATCACCCTGTTTTGTCTATCTAATGAGATTATATTCTCTCCCCCATCTTTTTTTCTCTTTCTTTTGTTGTTTTGTTAATTTTGCTTTTGTTTGCTTTGCTTTTTTGGTTTTCTGATCACTTTGGATTTGTCTAGTGCATATTTTGTTGGGTCATGTTGATATTTTGGATTCTGCTCACTTGCTCACCCATTTTTCTCTGGGCAAAATGACTATAAGTAAGAAGTCAGAACAAAAGAAAGAATCAGAGTTAGTGTTCTCTGCCACAGTTCTTTTTTTTTTTTTTAAGATTTATTTTTTATTTATTTGACAGAGAGAGAGCTCACAAACAGACAGAGAGGGAGGCAGAGAGACAGAGAGAAAGGAGGAAAAGCAGGCTCCCCACTGAGCAGAGAGCCTGACGTTGGGCTTGATCCCAGGACCCTGGGATCATGACCTGAGCCGAAGGCAGAGGCTTAACCCACTGAGCCACCCAGGTGCCCCTCTCTGCCATAGTTCTATGGCAGATATGTATGGTTGATAAGTATGTAAGTAAGATGTTAGAGACGGAATTCAGGATGACAATAATAAAGTTAATAGCTGGGCTTATAAAAACCATGAAAGACAGCAGAGAATCTCTTAGTGCAGAAATGAGATCTAATCAGGTCAAACTTAAAATTGCGGATAACAGAGATGCAGTTTAAAATGAATGCCCTAACAGCTAGTGTGAATGAGGCAGAAGAGAGAGTAAGAGATCTGGGAGGACAGACTGGTGGAAATGAAGGAAGTTGAGGAAAAGAGAGAAAAACAACAGCCCATGAAGAAAAGCTTCGAGAAACTCTTGATGCCCTGAAATAAACCAATGTCAGAATTACTGGGGTTCCTGGCAGTGAAAAGAGAGTGCCAGAAGGTGTATTTGAGGAAATCATAGCTGAAAACTTCCCTAATCTGGGGAAGAAAAAAAGCATTCACGTCCAAGAGAAAGAGAGGGCTCTTTCCAAAAATCAGTAAAAAATATATCAACACCCCAACATATAATAGTAAAGCTCGCATATTTTAGAAAGAGAAAACACTGAGAGCAGCTCGAGAGAAGTGACTCCTTAACTACAGAGGGAGAAACATCAGACTGACATCAGACTTATCCACAGAAACCTAGAAGGCCATAAAGGGCTGGCATGATATATTCAGGGTACTGAATGGAGAAGAACTTCCAGCAAGGCTGCCATTCAAAATGGAGGGAGAGGTAAAAAAAAAAACCTACAGGACAGACAGAAGCTGAAAGAATATATGATTACCAAGCCAGCCCTGCAAGAAATATTAGGGGGGATACTGAAGGGAAGAGAAAGCCCAAGAATAATATGTACCAGGAAGAAACAGAGAAAATCTACAGAAACAGGAACTTTAAAGACAATACAATGGCACTAAATTCATATCTTTCAATAGTTACTCTTAATGTAAATGGGTTGAATGTTCCCATCAAAAGACACGGGGTTTCATACTGGATAAAAAAACAAGACACACCCATATGCTGTCTACAAGAGACTAATTTTAGACCTAAAGACACCTGCAGACTGAAATTGAGGGTGTGGAGAAGCATTTACCATGCTAATGGACTTCAAATAAAAACTGGGATAACAATCCTCTTATCAGACAAATTCGATTTTAAACCAAAGACTGTGACAAGAGACAAAGAGGAACACTATATCATACTTAAAGGCTCTATCTAACAAGAAGACCTAACAATTATAAATATTTATGGCCCCAAGTTGGAACTGTCAATTATATAAACCAATTAATAACCAAAGTAAAGAAACACATGGATAATAATACATTACTATTAGGGGACTTCAACACCCCACTCACAACAATGGACAGATCATCTAAGCAGAAGATCAACAGAAACACAAAGACTTTGAATGACACATTAGATCAGATAGATCTCACAGATATATACAAAACACTCCATCCTAAACCAACAGAATACTCATTTTTCTTAACTGCATAAGGAGTATTCTCCAGAACTGATTACATGCTGGGTCATAAATCAGGTATCAACCAATACCAAAAGATTGGAATTTTTTCTTGCATATTTTCAAACCACAGTGCTTTGAAACTGGAAAGCAATCATAAAAGGAAATGTGAAAGGAACTCAACCACTTAGAGAATAAAGAGCATCCTAATAAGGAATGAGTTGGTCAACCAGGAAATTAAAGAAGAATTAAAAATAAAAACATGGAAACTAATGAGAACAAAAACATATCTGTTCAGATCCATTGGGATATAGCAAAGACAGTCCTAACAGGGATGTACATTGTAATACAAGACTCTCACACACACACAAAAAAAAATCAGAAAAATCTCAAATACACAAGCTGGTCTTCCACCTATACAAGCTGAAGAAAGAACAACAAATAAAGTCTAAACCAAGCAGGAGAAGAAAAATACTAAGGACTGGAGCAGAAAATAGGAAATAGAAACCAGAAGAACTATAGAACAGATCAATGAAACTAGGAGCTGGTTCTTTTTTTTTTTTTTTTTCTTTTCAGTGTAACAGTATTCATTGTTTTTGCACCACACCTAGTGCTCCATTCAGTGTGTTTCCTCCCCAATACCCATTACCTGGTTCCCCCAACCTCCCACCCCCCACCCCTTCAAAACCCTTGGGTTGTTTTTCAGTGTCCGTAGTCTCTCATAGTTCTCCTCCCCTTCCAATTTCTCTCAACTCCCTTCTCCTCTCAATCTCCCCATGTCATCCATGTTATTTGTTATGCTCCACAAATAAGTGAAACCATATGATAATTGGCTCTCTCTGCTTGACTTATTTCACTCAGCATAATCTCTTCCAGTCCCATCCATGTTGCTACAAAAGTTGGGTATTCATCCTTTCTGATGGAGGCATAATACTCCATAGTGTATTTGGACCACATCTTCCTTCTCCATTCATCCGTTGAAGGGCATCTTGGTTCTTTCCACAGTTTGGCAACCGTGGCCATTGCTGCTATAAACATTGGGGTACAGATGGCCCTTCTTTTCACAACATCTGTATCTTTGGGGTAAATACCCAGTAGTGTAATGGCAGGGTCATAGGGAAGCTCTATTTTTAATTTCTTGAGAAATCTCCACACTGTTCTTCAAAGTGGCTGCACCAACTTGCATTCTCACCAACAGTGGAAGAGGGTTCCCCTTTCTCCACATTCTCTCCAACACACGTTGTTTTCTGTCTTGCTAATTTTGGCCATTCTAACTGGTGTGAGGTGGTATCTCAATGTGGTTTTAATTTGAATCTCCCTGAGGGCTAGTGATGATGAACCTTTTTTCATGTGTCTGATAGCCATTTGTATGTCTTCATTGGAGAAGTGTCTGTTCATATCATCTGCCCATTTTATGATATGATTATCAGTTTTGTGTGTGTTGAGTTTGAGGAGTTCTTTATAGATCCTGGATATCAACCTTTTGTCTGTACTGTCATTTGCAAATATCTTCTCCCATTCCGTGGGTTGCCTGTTTGTTTTGTTGACTGTTTTCTTTGCTTTGCAGAAGTTTTTGATCTTGATGAAGTCCCAAAAGTTCATTTTCACTTTTGTTTTCTTTGCCTTTGTAGACATGTCTTGAAAGAAGTTGCTGTGGCTGATATCGAAGAGGTTACTGCCTATGTTCTCCTCTAGGATTCTGATGGATTCCTGTCTCACGTTGAGTTCTTTTATCTATTTTGAGTTTATCTTTGTGTACAGTGTAAGAGAATGGTCGAGTTTCATTCTTCTACATATAGCTGTCCAGTTTTCCCAGCACCATTTATTGAAGAGACTTTTTTCCACTCTATATTTTTTCCTGCTTTGTCAAAGATTATTTGACCATAGTAAGAGCTGGTTCTTTGAAATAATTAATAAGATCAATAAACCTCTAATCAGACTTACCCAAAAGAATAAATGGAGAGAGAGCACGACTAACACCAAGGAGAGAAATAATTTTTAGAAATTATTATCAGCAACTATATGCCATCAAATTAAGCTACCTGGAAGACATGGATGTGTTCCTGGAAACTTATAAACCGCCAAGGCTGGAACAGGAAGAAATAGGCAATCTGAACAAAGCAATAACCAGTAACAAAATAAAAAACCTCCCAGAAAACCAGAGTGCAGGGCCAGACAGTTTCCTAGAGGAATCCAAATGTTTAAAGAAGAAATAACACCTATTCTACTGAAGCTGTTTCAAGAAATAAAAACAGAAGGAAAACTTCCAAACTCATTCTATGAGGCCAGCATTACCTTGATCCCAGACAAAAACCCCATCAAAATAAATAAATAAATAAATAAATAAATGAAATGTATAGAATAATATCCCTGAAAATGGATGCTAAAATACTCATCAAGATATTAGCAAATAAGATGAAACAGTACATTAAAAGTATTATCCATCACAACTAGGTAGGTTTTATTCCTGGGATGAAAGAATGATTCAACATTCACAAATCAATCAACATCATGGAGCACACTAATAAAAGACAGGAACCTTATGATCATCTCAACTAATGCAGAAAAAGAATTTGACAAAGTACAGCATTCTTTCTTAATTAAAACTCTTCACAGTGTAGGGATAGAGGGAATGTGTCTCTATTATAGAAGCCATCTACAGAAAGCTCATAGTGAATATCATTCTCAATGGGGAAAAACTGAAAGGTTTTCCATAAGGTTAGGAATATGGCAAGGATGTCCACTATCGCCATTGCTATTCAGTACAGTATTAGAAGTCCTAGCCTCAGCAATCAGACAACAAAAAGAAACAAGTCATTCAAATTGGCAAAGAAGTCAAACTCTCACTCTTTGCAGATGACATGGCACTTTATGTAGAAACTCCAAAAGACTCTACCCCAAAACTGCTAGAACTCATTTAGGAATTCAGCAATGTGGCAGGGTTCAATGCACAGAAATCAGTTGAATTTCTATACACTAACAATGACACAGAAGAAAGAGAAATTAAGGAATCAATCCCATTTACAACTGCATGAAGAAACACAAGATATCTAGGAATAGACTTAACCAAAGAGTTAAAGGATCTGTACTCGAAAAGCTACAGAACACTTATGAAAGAAATTGAGGAAGACACAAATAGATGGAAAAGCATTCATCGCTCATAGTTTGGAAGAATAAGTATTGTTAATTGTCTATGCTGCCCAGACAATTTACACTTTCAATCCAATCCCTATCAAAATACCATTGACAATTTTCACAGAACTGGAACAAACAATCCTAAGAGTTTATGGAACCAGAAAGACCCTGAACTGTCAGGGGATTGTTGAAAAAGAAAACCAAAGCTAGGGGCATCACAATTCCTGACTTCAAGCAATATTACAAAACTATAGTCATCAAGACAGTATGATATTGATACAAAACTGACACATAGAGCAACGGAACAGAATGGAGACCCCAGAAATTGACTCTTGAATCTATGGTCAACTAATTTTTGATATATCAAGAAAGAGCATCCAATGGAAAAAAGACAGTCTCTTCAATAAACGGTGCTGGGAAAACTGGACAGCCACACGCAGAAGAATGAAACTAGACCATTTCCTTACACAATACACGATGATAAACTCAAAATGAATGAAAGACCTAAATGTGAGGCAGAATCCATCAAAATCCTAGAGAAGAACATAGTAACTTCTTTGACATTGGCCACAGCAACTTTAAGATACATCTCTAAAGGCAAGGAAAACAAAAGCAAAAATAAATTTTGGGACTTTATCAAGATAAAAAACTCTTCACAGCAAAGGAAACAGTCAACAAAACTAAGAGGAAATCCACAGAATTGGAGAAGAAACGTGTAAATGACATTTTGGATAAGGGCTGGTATACAAGATCTTTAAGGAACTTCTAAAACTCAATACCCAAAAAATCAGCAATTCAGTCAAGAAATGGGCAGTAGACACAAACAGACAGTTCTTCAAAGAAGACATACAAATGACTAATATACACATGAAAAATGTTCAACACCACTTACCATCAGGGAAATACAAATCAAAACGACAATAAGACACCACCTTACAGCAGTTGGAATGGCCAAAATCAACAAGACAAGAAGCAAGTGTTGGTGAGGTTGTAAAGAAAGGAGAATCCTCCTGTTCTTTTAGTGGGAATGCATGCTTGTACAGCCACTCTGGAAAATAGTATGATGGTTCCTCAAAAAGTTAAAAATAGAGCAACCCCACAATCCAATGATTGCAGTAATAGGTGTTTACCCCAAAGATACAGAGGTAGTAAAAAGAAGGGACACATGCCTCCCAATATTCATAGCAGCAATGTCCACAATAGCCAAACTGTGTAAGGAGCCAAGATGTCCTTCAACAGATGAATGGGTAAAGAAGATAGCATTCGTATATACAATGGAACATTACTCACCCATGAGAAAGGATGAATACTTACCACTTGCATCGACATGGATGGAACTGGAAGGTATTATGCCAAATGAAATAAATCATGCAGATAAAGACAATTATAATATGGCTTCACTCATATGTGTGGAACATAAGGAGTAGAGTGGAGAAACAATGAGAAAGGGGGGAAAACTGAATAGGAAGAAATCAGAGAGGGAGAAAAACTGTGAGACGGAGAAAAACTGGGAAACAAACAGGGTTCCAGAAGGGAGGGTAGTGGGGGGATGGGGTAGCCAGGTGATGGGGTAACCGGGTATTGGGTATTAACTTGTGGTGATGAGCACTGGGTGTTACATGCAACTAATGAATCTTTGGAGACTATGACAAAAACTTATGATGTACTATATGCTGGCTAATTGAACATAAAAAAATGTCTATGCTATGCAGAGCAATCTACATATTCAATGCAATCCCTATCAAAATAGTATCAACATTTTTCTCAGAGCACTAAAAAATAATCCTAAAATGTTTATGGACCCACACAAAACCCCAAATACCAAAGGAAATTTGAAAAGAAAAACCAAAGCTGTGGCATCACAATTCCCCACTTCAACTCTATTACAAAGCTGTAATCATGAATACAATTATGGTATTGACACAAAATCAGGTAGATAAATGGAACAGAATAGAAAATCCAGAATTGGACAGTCAACTCTATGGTCAACTAATCTTTGACAAAGTAGGAAAGAATATCTAATGGGAAAAAAAAAGTCTCTTCAACTAATGGTGTTGAGAAAATTGGACAGCCACATGCAGTAGAACACAACTGGACCACTTCTTTACACCATATACAGTGATAAACTCAAAATGGATGAAAGACCCAAATGTGAGACATGAACCCATCAAACTCCTAACAGAGAACTCAGGCAGAAATCTCTTTGAACTTGACTGCAGCAAGTTCTTGCTAGACACTTTTCCAAAGGCAAGGAAAACAAAAGCAGAAATAAATTTTGAAACTTCATCAAGATCAATTGATTTTGCACAATAAAGGAAGGAGTCAGCAAAACTAAAAGGCAACCAACAGAATGGGAGAAGATATTTTAAAAGACATGTCAGATACAGGGCTAGTTTGCAAGATTTATAACGTATTTATCAAACTCCACATCCAAAGAACAAATAATACAAACAAGAAATGGGAAGAAAACATGAACAGATATTTCTCCAGAGACACATACATATGGCCAACCCACATGTGAAAAAGTGCTGAACATCACTCAGCATCAGGGAAATACAAATCAAAATTGCAGTAAGATGCCACCTCACACCAGTCAGAATGATTAAAATTAACAAGACAGGGAACAACAAATGTTGGCATGGGTGTGGAGAAAGGGGAGCCATCTTAAACTGTTGGTGGGAATGCAAGCTGGTACAGCCACCCTGGAAAACAGTATGGAGGTTCCCCCAAAAGTTAAAAATAGAACTATGCTATGACCCAGCAATTGCACTACTAGGTATTTACCACAAAGATATAGATGTAATGAAAAGAAAAGACCCATGCATCCCAATGTTCATAGCGGCAATGTCCAAACTAGCCAATCTATGGAAGGAGCTGGGATGTCCTACAGATGAATGGATAAAGAAGATATGGTTCATATATACAATGGAATATTACTCAGCCATCTGAAAGGATGAATACCTACCATTTATATCAATGTGGATGGAACCAGATGGTATTGTACTAAGTGAAATAAGTCAGTCAGAAAAAGACAACTATCATATGACTTCACTCATATGTGGAATATAAGGAATAGTGTGAAGAATCATAGAGGAAGGGAGGGAAAACTGAATAGGAAGAAATCAGAGGGGAAGAAAAACCATGTAAGACTCTTGACTCTAGCAAACAAATTGAAGGTTGCAGAAGGTGTGGTGGGTGGGGGGATGGGGTTACTGCGTCCTGGGCATTAAGGAGGGCATGTGATGTGATGAGCACTGGGTGTTATATGCAACAGGTGAATCACTGAACACTATATTTGAAAATAATGATGTGCTATAATGTGGCTAATTGAATTTAAATTAAAAAAAAAATGAAGATGTTAGGTGGAAAAAAAATGTTTCTGCACAGCACACCAGGACACACGAGAGATTCATTCATTTCTACACCCACAAGTAGGTAGATTGGACAGTGGATGAAGCTGTGGTAAAAATAGCTTGTGGCAGCAGAGGAAGAGATGGCACTGAAGGCAGCAGCACCAGCGGCATGTCTGGCACTGGGTCAGACTGACCTTTGTGACAGAGGAGGTGGAGAGTGAAGGTGATACATGGGGTCTGCCTGGAACTGTTGTTCTCTCTGAAGAGAGACCACAGTGACTACTGGGAGGGAAAGAAATGTAAATAAACAAGGTAACTAAAGGAAAGTGTCTCTGGCTGTCTTCTCTGAAATTCTGGCAAAAGAGCCACCCAAGGTGCTCTGCAAACCACCCTGACTAGAGAATCCACCAAGTTTGTTGTGGTGACACTCAAAGACCACAGTGCTGAGTATATACCCGCCCCCCACCTCCGACTCCACTGCCATCTATTATTTTCTCCACCAGTTATTGATTTGTTTGTGCTTCCAGCCTTAGCAGCCTGTCAGCCTACATGAGAAATCCAAAACTTGTGCTGTAGTGCCACCTCCCGGTAAACAAAAGTAAAGCTAATAACCAACTTGAACCATTAGAATCAAAGTACAGATACAGCTTGGAGATATTGTATGTTCAGTTCCAGACCACCACAAAGTAGCTAGTCAAATGAGGTGATTTTTTTATTTGTTTTCAGTGCATATAAAAAGTTATACCTTTTCTGTACTGTATTTTATTAAGTATGCAATAACATTAAGCTTGAAAAATCAATGTACATACCTTAAATAAAAATACTTTCATGTTAAAAAAAATGCTAACCGTTACCTGAACTTTTAGCAAGTCATAATTAGTGGCCCCCTCCCAGATAATCATAACAAATATAATAACGGTGAAATTTTTTGAAATATTGTGAAAGTTATTACAATGTGATCAAGACATGAAGTTAGCAAATAGCGGTTACAGAAAAATTCAAGGAGCTACAAAAAACTTAAAAAAAAACACACACACACAATGGTATCATGAATAAAACTAATGAACAGAAGTACTTTACCAAATGAGTGAAATTCTAAAATGTACAAACAAACAAAAAAGCACACAGAAACTCTGGAGATAAAAAGAAACCTCAATAAATGAGGTGAAGAATGCATTAGGATGCTTTGGAAATACAGCATATCAGATGGAAGAGAGAATTTGTGATCCTGAAGATAACAATTTAGAAATGATTCTGATGTTCCTCTCTGATTTTCTTACTTTGCTCCCCCCACTTTCCCTATGATCCTCTGTTTTGTTACTTATTTTCCACATATGAATGAAATCATATGTTAATTAATTGAATTTAAATAAAATAAAATTTCAGAAGAAGAAATTATTCTGGTGGAAGAGGAAAGAGAAATAAGCTTTTTTAAAAAGTGAAGAAATATTAGGAGCTATCAGATTACATTAGGAAAGTAAACATAGGATAAATTAGATTTTAAACTAAAGACTATAGTCAGAGATACAGAAGGACACTATATAATTCTTAAAGGGACTATCCACCAAAATGATCTGACAATTATAAATATCTATGCCTCCAATATGGGAGCAGCCAATTACATAAGAAAACTGTTAATCAAGATAAAGAGTCATATTGATATGAATACATTGATAGTAGGAGATCTTAACACACCTCTCTCAGAAATAGATCATAGAAGCAGAAAATCAATAAAGAAACAAGAGAATTGAATGACACATTGGATCAGATGGAACTCATAGATATATACAGAATATTCCACCCTAAAACAAAAGAATACTCATTCTTCTCACGTGCACATGGAACCTTCTCAAGAAGAGAGCAGAAGGAAAACTTCCAGACTCTTTCTATGAAGTCAACATTACCCTGATCCCCAAACCAGGCAAAGCCTCTACCAAAAAGGAGAATTTCAGACCAATATCACTGTTGAATATGGATGCTAAGATTCTCAACAATATCCAAGCAAACAGGATCCAATAGCACATTAAAAAGATTATCCACCATGACCAGGTGGGATTCATTCCTGGGCTACAAGGATGGTTCAACATTTGCAAATCAATCAACGTGATAGAAGAAATCAGTAAGAGAAGAGAGAAGAACCACATGGTCCTCTCAATTGATGCAGAAAAAGCATTTGACAAAATCCAGCATCCGATCCTGATTAAAATGCTTCAAAGTATAGGGATAGAGGGAACATTCCTGAACTTCATCAAATCGATCTATGAAAGACCCACAGCAAATATCATCCTCAATGGGAAAAAGCTTGCAGCATTCCCGTTGAGATTAGGAACACGACAAGGATGCCCACTCTCACCACTCTTGTTCAACAGAGTATTAGAAGTCCTAGCAACAGCAATCAGAAAACAAAGAGAAATACAAGGTATCCAAACTGGCAATGAAGAAGTCAAACTCTCTCTCTTTACAGATGACATAATTCTTTATATGGAAAACCCAAAAAACTCCACCCCCAAACTACTCGATCTCATACAACAATTCACCAACATGGCAGGATACAAAGTGAATGTACAGAAATCAGTGGCTTTCTTATACAGTAACAATAAAAATACAGAAAGGGAAATTAGAGAATCGATGCCATTTACTATAGCACCAAGAACCAAAAGATACCTGGGAGTAAACCTAACCAAAGAGGTAAAGGATCTGTACTCGAGGAACTACAGAACACTCATGAAAGAAATTGAAGAAGACACAAAAAGATGGAAGACCATTCCATGCTCTCGGATCGGAAGAATAAACATTGTTGAAATGGCTATACTGCCTAGAGAAATCTATACTTTTAATGCCATTCTGATCAAAATTCCATCGGTATTTTTCAAAGAGCTGGAGCAAACAATCCAAAAATTTGTATGGAATCAGAAGAGACCCCGAATCGCTAAGGAAATGTTGAAAAACAAAAATAAAACTGGGGGCATCACGTTACCTGATTTCAAGCTTTACTACAAAGCTGTGATCACCAAGACAGCATGGTACTGGCATAAAAACAGACACATAGACCAGTGGAACAGAGTAGAGAGCCCAGATATGGACCCTCAACTCTATGGTCAAATAATATTCAACAAAGAGGGAAAAAATTATCCAGTGGAAAAGACAGTCTCTTCAATAAATGGTGCTGGGAAATCTCAACAGCTATATGTAGAAGAATGAAACTTGACCATTCTCTTACACCGTACACAAGGATAAACTCAAAATAGATAAAAGATCTCAACGTGATACATGAATCCATCAGAATCCTAGAGGAGAACATAGGCAGTAATTTCTTTGATATCAGCAACAGCAACTTCTTTCAAGATATGTCTCCAAAGGCAAAGGAAACAAAAGCGAAAATGAACTTTTGGGACTTCATCAAAATCAAAAGCTTCTGCACAGCAAAGGAAACAGTCAAGAAAACAAAGAGGCAACCCACAGAATGGGAGAAGATATTTGCAAATGACAGTACAGACACAAGGTTGATATCCAGGATATATAAAGAATTCCTCAAACTCAACACACACAAACCAATCATATCAAAAAATGGGCAGAAGATATGAACAGACACTTCTCCAGTGAAGACATACAAATGGCTATCAGACACATGAAAAAATGTTCATAATCACTAGCCATCAGGGAGATTCAAATTAAAACCACATTGAGGGGACGCCTGGGTGGCTCAGTTGGTTAAGCGGCTGCCTTCGGCTCAGGTCATGATCCTGGCATCCTGGGATCGAGTCCCACATCGGGCTCCTTGCTCGGCAGGAAGCCTGCTTCTCCCTCTGCCTCTGCCTGCCATTCTGTCTGCCTGTGCTTGCTCTCTCCCCTTCTCTCTCTCTGATAAATAAATAAAATCTTTAAAAAAAAAAAACCACATTGAGATATCACCTCACACCAGTTAAAATGGCCAAAATTAGCGAGACAGGAAACAACATGTGTTGGAGGGGATGTGGAGAAAGGGGAACCCTCTTACACTGCTGGTGGGAATGCAAGTTGGTGCAGCCTCTTTGGAGAACAGTGTGGAGATTCCTCATGAAATTAAAAATAGAGCTTCCCTATGACCCTGCAATTGCACTACTGGGTATTTACCCCAAAGATACAGATGTAGTGAAAAAAACGGCCATCTGTACCCCAATGTTTATAGCAGCAATGGCCACGGTCACCAAACTTTTGAAATAACCAAGATGCCCTTCAACGGACAAATGGAGAAGGAAGATGTGGTCCATATCCACTATGGATTATTATGCTTCCATCAGAAAGGATGAATACCCAACTTTTGTAGCAACATGGACAGGATTGGAAGAGATTATGCTGAGTAAAATAAGTCAAGGAGAGAGTCAATTATCATATGGTTTCACTTATTTGAGGAGCATAAGAAATAGCATGGAGGACAAGGGGAGTTAGAGAGGAGAAGGGAGTTGGGGGAAATTGGAAAGGGAGGTGAACCATGAGAGACTATGGACTCTGAAAAACAATCTGAGGCATTTGAAGGGGTGGGGGCTGGGAGGTTTGGGGAACCAGGTGGTGGGTACTAGAGAAGGCATGGGTTGCATGGAACATTAGGTGTGGTGCAAAAAACAATGAATCCTGTTATGCTGAAATTAAATTAAAGAAAAAAAATAATAATGGAAATAGGGACACCTGGGTGGCTCAGTGGGTTAATGACCTCAACTTCGGTTCAGTTCATGATCTCAGGGTCCTGGGATGGAGCCCCACATAAAGCTCCTGCTTAGCAGGGATCCTGCTCCTCCCCCCCACCCCCCAACCCCCCGCCTCTCTGACTACTTGTGATCTTTGTCTGTCAAATAAACAAATAAAAATATTTTTAAGAAAGAATAATGGAAATAGAGACATCTCGGTGACACAGTCAGCTGAGTATCTGCTTTTGGCTCAGGTCAGGATCCCAGGGTTCTGGCATTGAGTCCTCCATTAGGCTCCTTGCTCAGCGAGGTGCCTACTTCTCCCTCTGCTTGCTGCTCGCCTTGCTTGTGTTCTCTCTCTCCTTTTCTCTCTGAAGAATAAATAAATAAAATCTTTAAAAAATCTTTAAAAAAATAATAATGGAAATTGCAGAAGGAGAAAAACAGAAGAGAACAGAGGACAGAGAATTTTGTAAAGTTGCTCCCACCAGTGATGGTAAGAAAAGAGGCTACGAGGCAAATGGACCCGAGAGCTGAACTTTATTGCAAGCACCCTTGGGCAAGGTTCCGCAACTCACAGAAAGAGAGAGTGAGGGAGGGGGATAGTGAGTCGGGGAAGTCACACTGGGAGGGAGTTGGCGAGGTCCTTTTATTGGATTGAGGTAAGGCATAGCCTTGCGCCCATTGGGTATGTGGTGATTGGAGGATATGGGGTGGGGGTGATTCATGATGGCCAGTTTTCAATTTGGAAGCTCCTGGGTGGAGAGTTTCAGTCTCCTGACAGTGACATGGAGGACACAGTGAGGGTGGCGGGGAAAGTCCGCCATCTTGGAGAGGGTTGGCGGGAAGATTCACCATTTTGGAGGCCCTGATTCCCAGCCGGCCCATCATTCCAACCTCTTTATATTTATATTGATGTCAGAGGGCATAGACTTTGCTCTGGCTGCTTCCTGCTGGCAGTGGGTAGAGGCCATCGGATGTGGGCAGGTGGGAATAGGGCTGTAAGAGGAGTTCGTTGACTGATACCCTGGTTATTTCCTGCAGGCCCTCCTGTAGGCAGCATATAAGGCAGGGAGTGATAGAGATTAACAGGAGGAGTATACAGAGGGGCCCTGCCAAAAGGAGGAGCCAGGTTACCCAGGCTTGGGGGTTTAAGCCCCAACTAGAGTTATCTTGATGCCTTGCTCAGATCCGGTCCTTGAGTTCCTTGACTTTGGAGGTGACTATGCCCAACTAGTTGACAAAGTAACAATATTCACTGATCAAGTAGAGGCACGTTCCCCCTTTCTCAGCAGTAAGGGGATCCAGGGTGTATCGGTTTTGCAGGGTGACAGCGGCTAGGCTGGTGATTTGAGTCTGTAGGGTGGTGAGGGACTCTGCTGCTATTTGTTCCATGTCCTGGTTGAGTGCCTGGGAGAGCTTATAATAGAAGTTAATGGAGGTCCCCAACCCTGCAGCCCCAGTTGTTAGTCCTGCCCCTATTAAGAAAGGGAGGAAGGCAGCCTTCCTCTTCTGAGAGGTAGGGAACAGCTGAGATAAGAGTTGTTCAGATGAATAGATGCTGGTGGTTGGAGATAGAAGGATGAGAGTACAATAGAGGAATCATTGGCAGTTAGGCAGCCATAGATCCCTTTTGGGCAGGAAAGAAAGATTCCCGAGGGGGTGAAGTAGGGGAGAGTGGAGATATGGGTAGTATGAGGTGTGGACAAGGTGAGGTTCAGGATTGGCATCGATGGGTCCAATGTGAACCGTCTTAGTGGAGGAACTGGGTATAGGCCAGGAGTTAGGAATCGGTATCCTGATGATGTTAGTGAGGGAGGAAAAAGGAAAACAGATCCAGCAGTCTTGCCCCCTGGAGACATTTTTCCAGAGGTTGTAGCTGGAATTTAGGAGGGTTAGGGTGAGCAGTTGGGTGGAGGGAACCTCCTGTAAGGAGTCAAGGTTGATCCCTTTATATTCGGGTTGTGCTTGTACCTGATTTAGAAATTATTGTTCTTTCTCGAGGGAGTTGTTGCGGGTGGCCTGGTCCTGGAACGCACCCCCCCCCACCAATCAGAGAGTCCTATTTGGGCCAAATAGGTCCAGCAGACTTTTCCAGATTTGGGGTAATTAGTACAAGGGTGGGGTGGGAGGTCCGGGGTAATTAGTACGGGGGTGGGATGGGAGGTCTGAGAGAGTTCAGAGGTCCAAAAAGTCTTTCCCAGGGCATGGGTCAACGTGCAGAGGGTTGGTGTTTTTCCCTGGTAGCAGGATTTGGGCATAGAGGTATAGGCTGAGAAATAGCGTGAGGTAGCTGAGCCCCTCATGCAGTCACATGACTCCGCCTGGATCTGGGGACTCAGGAGGAGTACAAGAAGGAGCCCTAACCAAGCGGAGTTTGGTGGGGCCCACCATCTGGGAGGCCCACTTACTGTCAGTGGGGGCCCGTTTAAGGTTGTTGATGTGCACCCATGGCTGGAAGCCCAGTAACTTTGCTGCAGTTGGGATGGTGAGGATGACAGTGTGGGGTCCCGTCCACCGCGTCTGTAAGGGAGCGGGGTTGCTACTCCTGAGGAGAACCTGGTCACCTAGGAATAGTTTCCGGGGAGGAGTCTCACCATCTTTGGGGTCGTTCAGGTTCAGGGTGACTGAGTCAGCATGAGCTCTCAGGAGGGTCTGAAGCAGAGTGAGGTAAGGCAGATACGAGAGAAGGGGTGGAGGTTGGCCTTTTCTACTTGACTGAGGATGGTAAGAGATGTGTAGTCTCCAGGAGATGTTAAGACTTTCAGCCACTTGCTGGGTTATGTTGGATATGAAGGCTGGCCCGTTGTCTGACTGGAGGGTTCGTTGCAGTCCGAAATGGGGAACGATGTGTTCAATAAGGATAGAGGACATGACGTCTGCTGTCTTGCAGGCCATGGGAAAGGACTCTATCCAGCCTGTAAATGTGTCAACCAGAGTTTGTAGGTAGCGGAGGGTTTTATGACGGGGCATGTGGGTGAACTCCAGTTGCCAGTCTTCTCCTGGTGGTGGCCCCACAATTGGTAGTTAGGTCCTGGCCTGCGGATCCCACCTTGTGCATTGATAGCTGAACAGACAGTACATGCCCTGTGAATGGTTTCAATGACCTTGGAAAGGGAAGGGTGATAGAAGAGAGATTGTAAGAACTGAAACAATGCCTTGGGGCTGATATGGAATGACTGGTGAATTTCTGTGACCAAGGTGTGAGCCAGGTTTTCAGGTATGGCAATGCGGTTCTGGATGTGGATCCACCCTTTGTCCCCCAGTTTGCCCCCCAGCTTTTGGAGTGCTAGCGTCTCCTCCTTGGTGTAACAAGATTGGTGTGCAGTGTTGAGGAAGAGTACAGGGGCAGGAGTGGCGCTAAGGGCCATCTGCCTGGCCACCATATCTGCCTTGTTGTTGCCTAGGGAGATCAGGTCAGGAGTAGTTTGGTGTCCCTGGCAGTGGACAATGGCGACCTCGGTGGGTAGGCGTAGGGCCTTGAGGAGGCTGGCGATGAGTGGCCCATTTATGATAGGGGTGCCTTTGGTAGTCAGGAATCCCCCTTTCTTGCCAAATAACTGAGTGAGTGTGGGATATGAGGTAAGCATATCTGGAATCAGTGTGAAGAGTGACTCACTGTTCCTTGGACAGGTGGAGCACCCGGGTTAGAGCTATCAGCTCCGCCTTCTGGGAGGTAGTCCCAAGAGGAAGAGGGGCTGCTTTGACAACCACCTCAGAGGTAACGACAGCATAGGCGGCACAGCGCAGGCCATCTGGTGTCAGAAGGGAGCTGCCATCCACAAGCAGGATGCAGTCAGGGTTAGTCAGTGGTTGATTGGAGAGTCCAGGGTAAGAGGGGGTAAAGTCCTCCAGAAGTTGAGGGCAAGAGTGAGAAGGGTCAGAGGTAGGCAAGGGTGCAGGCAATAAAGTAGCAGGGTTTAAGTGCAGGGAGACAGACAAAGGTATCTGAGGGTTTTTGACAAATAGCAAATGGAACAGCTGCACCTGGGAGGGAGTCAACTGGGCCAGAGACTGATGGCCAAGGAGGTCCGTGAGTCGGTGGGGGGAATAGACTGTAAGAGGCTGTCCTAAGGTCAGTTTTAGGGCTTCCTTAGTGAGGGAGGCTGCAGCAGCCAGCTCCTGAGACGGGTGGTGGTGTCTGTTTGGACAGGTAGGCCACTGCCCTATATGTAGGCCGTGGGCTGGGCCAGAAGGCCGGTGGCCGACCTAGAACGTTCATCCATGAAGAGATGGAACAGTTTAGTAGGGTCCGGGAGGGCCAGAACTGGCCCCTTGATGAGGCAGTCCCAGAGCTTCGAAAATCCATGCTGGATTGAGGTAGGATCAGTTAAGGGACCCTGGGGGGTTTCCTTGGCCACTTAGTATAAAGGCTGGGCCAGGATAGAGAAGTTCAGAATCCAGTGTCTAAAAAAACCCCAAGAGTCCCAGGAAGGAGAGTGTCTCATCTGCACTCTGGCGGGGGGGGGGGGTGCAGTTCTTGGAGGAGGTGAATACAGTCTCCAGTAAGGGATTTAGAGGTAGGAGTCAGAAAGATCCCTAGATATGTGACTGATGGGGTACATAGCTGGGCCTTACATGGGTTGACTCTATACCCCCTAGCTCCCAGGAAGTTTAGTAGGGTAGAGGTATCTTCCTGGGAGGTGAGGAAGGAAGGGCTACAGAGAAGCAGGTCATCTACATACTGTAGCAGGGTACTGGTCTCCAGGAGGCATTCCTGGAGGTCGGCCACCAAGGCCTGGCTGAAAAGGTGGGGGCTGTCTCGAAACCCTTGTGGTAGGACTGTCCAGGTAAGTTGCCCAGAAACATGGGTGTCAGGGTCTTGCCAGGTAAAAGCGAACAGGAAATAGGAGTCAGGATGCAGGGGAATAGTAAAGAATGCATCCTTTAGGTCGAGTATCATGAAATGAGAGGTGCCCGGAGGGATGTGAGACAGCAGGGTATAGGGGTTGGGGACGATGGGATGGAGTGGGATGACGACTTCATTAATGAGCCATAGGTCCTATACCAGCCGATAAGCCCCTGATGGCTTTTGTACAGGCAGAATGGGGGTATTACAGAGGGAGTTGGTAGGAATGAGAAGGCCCTGCTGCTTTAGGCATTCTATTATAGGTTTGAGACCCTGACGATGGATAAGGGAAATGGGGAACTGAGCCCTAGAGGGGTATATGGAGTTATCCTTTAACCGGATATGAACTGGACTGTGGTGGGAGGCAATGATGGGTTTGGATGTGTCCCAAACTTGGGGATTAACGGCGGGTAGGTTTGTTGGGATGGGAGTTGGAGGAGAGGGGAGGAGTGGCACTAGGAAACACTCTGAGGCTGAAGGAGGAGACAGGCGGATGGTGGTCCACAGTTTTTGGAGGATATCTCTTCCCAAGAGAGGCACTGGGCAGGTGGGGATTACGAGGAATGAATGAGAGAAAGGGAAACCATCCAGGCTTCAAGTAAGAGGTTGGATCACCCTAGGGGAAGAGGAGGTACCCTCAGTCCCCATCACCGTGACTGGTGAGGCATGTGTGGGTCCTGAGTAGGATGGAACAACTCAGTAGGTAGTCCCTGTGTCCAGCAGAAAGGACATGGACTTACTCACTACTGGTGCATTACCCTGGGCTCAGCTTGGGTGAGGGGGGTATCCCAGTCCGGGCTCCATCAGTCGTCCTTCAGCCCGAGTAGCTGGAAAGCAGGACTTGCCAGTTCAGGGTTTCCCCCGCATAGAGGCGCAGAGGATCCCCTGAGGCTAGGACAGTCCGACTTCCAGTGTCCCATCAGGTGACACTGAGGGCACGGCTTTGTGGGTGCCTTTGGGTTAGGACATTGATGGGCCCAGTGCCCTTCGGCACCACATTTAAAGCATGCCCCTGGAGGGGTACGGCTGGTTGCCCCTCGTTGCTGATTCCCAGAATCAGCTGGCTGCAGGGCTGCCACCAGGAAACCTTAAAGGCCATTTTCACCAAGTCAGAGATGGGGGTCTGGGGGCCCTTCTCTGCCTTTTTAAATTTCTTCCTGATGTCCGGCGTGGATTGAGAAATAAAGTGGGTCACCAGGACTGTGGGTCCCGCCAGGGAGGGCGGGTCTAATCTTGTGTATTGTGTTAGAGCCTCAGTCAGCGGGTTAAGGAACAGGGCAGGGTTTTCGTCTGAGGTTTGGATAATCTCCCTGATCTTGTCATAGCTAGCCGCTTTACTGGAGGCTGCCCTCCTGCCAGCAATAAGGCATTGAACCATGCAGTCTCACCACTGGTGGCCATCTTGGCCATTTTGATAGTCCCATCTGGGCTCTACAGCAGGGACCGCCTGAGCGCCTACCAGCATGGTGGCGTCCATGAGATGGACTTGATCAGCGTGTTCTCCAGTGGCAGCCTGGATGCGTTCCCTCTCCTTGGTGGTGAGGGTAGTGGTCTGAACCACGTGTAAATCATGCCAGGTAACATCATAGGCTTGGGCCAGATGTTGGAACTTTTTTATGAAATTGTCCGGGTTGGCCGAGAAGGAGCCCAGATGATTCTCAGTTTGGAAGAGGTCCTGTAGGGAGAAGGGCGTATGCACTTGGACAACCCCTTTCGCTCCAGCCACCTCCCTTAAGGGGCAGATTAAGCTGGATGGAGGATCTTGGGAGCGCGTCTGAGAAGAGATGGGAGGGGAGGATGGGAAGTCCAGCAGAGACTCGGCTTGTGCCAGGGGTGGGGGCTCAATCTTGGAAAAGGCTGTTGGGGCCTGCTGGGGTGCTGGGGTCGCCAATTCCCTGGAGGGCTCAGGGGGCGCGGGAGGTTGAGGAAGGGGCTGATAAGGAGGTGGGGGTAAGGTGGGAGCTCGAGTGGGGGGTACAGAAAGGTCTTCGTAAGGTTCAGAAAAAGAGGACTGAAGAGGAGGGTCTGGTTCCGCAGGTGCGGTAGGGGATATGTGCTGAGTGGGAGGAGGAGCGAGAGAAGGAGGACTTGAGAGGTCGAACACCAGGAGCACAAGGACGGCCAAGACCGTAGGGTCCAGAAAGCTTGGGCATAGGTTATTGCGGACCATTTGCCCTGACGCCTGCATAGATTGTAGAGATCTGTGAGCACCTGATAGTCAAATGTGCCCTTGGGAGGCCATTGGGATTGGTTGTCTAATTTGTATTGAGGCCAGGCAATGGTACAATAAGGCATCTCCTTATTGTATAAGGCATCGCCTGCGTAAGTCCTGGTCTAACTCCAATGTACTGAGGTTGGCCAGAAGGCAGCCCAGGGGCGTTTTGGAGTCAAATTTGGATTGGGAAGCTCCTATGGTCTCTTTCACTGACTGACCTATATTGCGGAGGAGAGCGTCCCCTCCTCCATGCACTGGGTCACTGGAGGGACAGCAGTTCCCGCGGAATGAGGACGTCTCCCGATTCCTTGGGACTGGCGGGGCCACCAGGTGGCTGGAGGTCTGTCCAGGCAGGGCCACGGCTAGGACAGGGTGACCTGGAAGTGGATCAGGGGCCAGGGAACACTCACCACAACAGGTTCTGAAGTAAGCCTTCTCGAGGTGGGCAGTGGGAGTTTGTGGTCTGCAGGTGAGAAGGAGGGAGCCTCTGTGCCAGGCAAGGGCTCAACCTCTCTCCCGGGTTTCGGCACCAAATGTAAAGTTGCTCCAGCTGGTGATGGTAAGAAAAGAGGCTACGAGGCAAATGGATCCGAGAGATGAACTTTATTGCAAGCACCCTCGGGCAATGTTCCGCAACTCACAGAAGGGAGTTTAGTGAGTAGGAGAAGTCGCACTGGGAGGGAGTTGGCGAAGTCCTTTTATCGGGTTGAGGTAGGGCATAGCCTTGCACCCATTGGGTATGTGGTGATTGGAGGGTATGGGGCGGGGGTGGTCCGTGATGGCCAGTTTTCAATTTGGAAGCTCCTGGGTGGAGAGTTTCAGTCTCCTGACAGTGACGTGGAGGCCGCAGTGAGGGTGGCGGGAAAGTCCGCCATCTTGGAGAGGGTTGGCGGGAAGATCCGCCATTTTGGAGCCCCGGTTTCCCAGCCAGCCCATCAAATTTATTTAAAAAATAATAGCTACGAACTTCTCAAACCTGGGGAAGGAACTGGATATACAAATACATTAATCTAGAACAACTAATTGTCTCGACACAAAAACAACTTCTCCAAAACAGATTATATTAAGACTGTCAAAAGTCAATAATAAAGTATTTTAAAGGTACTTGGGGGTGTGGTGGGCAGAGACAGTAACCAACAAAGAAACTTTCATTAGAGTATCAGGAGATTTCTGAGCAGAAACCCAATGGCCCAAGAAAGAGTGGAATAACATATTCAAAATAATGAAAGATAAAATCTGCCTACCAGGAACACTCTGGCAGAGATTTTTTTCAGATACGAAAGATAAATAAAGGCTTCCTCAAGCAAACAAAAGCTGAAGGATTTCACCACCACAAGATTTGCTTTACAAAAAAATATTGAAAGGAGATTTTCAAGTTGAAACTTAAAGACAAAAACACACATAATTCTGAGTAAAATTATCAATAGAATTAGAAATCTATAATTTTTTATAATATCAAACTCTTAATTATAGGATAGAGGTTAAAAGAAAAAAGCATTAAAATTAACTGTAACTATTGTAAAAGGAATTGTTTTCTTAATTCCTCTTTCTGCTACTTCACTACTAGTGTATATAAATGCAAGATTTCTGTATATTAATTTTGTATCCTGCAACTTTATTTAACTCACTTATCAGTTCTAATAGATTTTTGGTGGATTCACTAGGGTATTTTATACACAGTATCATGTTATCTGCAAATAGTGAAAGTTTTAATTTTTACTTATCATTTTGTTTGCCTATTTTTTTCCTCATTTGATGGTGAGGTTAGGACTTCCAGTACTATGTTGAATAAAAGTGGTGAGAATGCACATGTTTGTCTTGTTCCTGATCTTAGAGGAAAAGCTCTCAATTTTTCACTATCAAGAATGATATTAGCTGTGGGTTTTTCACATATGGACTTTATTATGTTGAAGTTTATTCCCCCTAACCTTACTTTGTTGAGTTTTTTTTTTAAGATTTTATTTATTTACTTGACAGAGATCACGAGTAGGCAGAGAGAGAGGAAGGAAAGCAAACTCCCTGGTGGGTAGAAAGCCTGATGCGGGGCTCAATCCCAGGACCCTGAGACCATGACCTGAGCTGAAGGTAGAGGCCTAACCCACTGAGCCACCCAGGTGCCCCACTTGTTGAGTTTTTATCATGAATGTATGCTGTGCTTTGTAAAATACTTTTTATGCATCTATTAAGATGTAACTTTTTTGGCATTGGCCTTAGAAATATTTTTCTACATATGTCTTCTCTGGCAAGGGAAACAAAAGCAAAATTAAATTACTAAGACTATGCTAACATAAAAAGTTTTGTGCATTGTAGGAAGCCATCATCAAAACAAGATATTCAAGATTATATATATGATAAGGGGTTAATATGCAAAATATATAAAGAACTTATACAATGCAACACACACACAAAACCCCCACAAATAATCTGATGAACAAATGGGGAGAGGACCTAAATAGGCATTTTTCCAAAGAAAACATAGAAATGGCCAACAGACATATGCAAAGATGCTCACCATCATTATCCTCAGGAAAATGCAAATCAAGCCAAAAAGGGCAACAAAAGATAAATAAGGGAATTATGTAATAATAAAATAGCAGCAGAACACACATTCTTCTCAAGTGCACATGGAACATTCTCCAGGATGGATCATATGATAGGCTGCAAAACAAATCGTAGCATTTCTTAAGAAAATTGAAATCATGCCAAATATCTTCTCTGACTACAATATCATGAAACTAGAAATCAACAGGTGAAAAGGGAGAATATATACAAATACTTGGAAATTAAACACAATACTTCTAAACAACCATTGGGTCAAAGAATAAATCAAAAGGGAGATTAAAAAAACTATCTGAAAACAAAAAAATAAAATAGAAAATATCAAATATTGTGGGCTTCAGAAAAAGCAGTTCTGAGAAGAAATGTAATATCAATAAATCCCAAGTTAAGAAGTTTGAAAGTTCTCAAATAAACAATTTGTGTTATACTTCATGGAAGTAGGAAAGGAAGAACAATTTAAGCCTAAATTTAGCAGAAGGAAGGAAATAAGGAAGTTTAATGGTTTTAAATGAAACAGAGACCAGAAAAATAGTGGAAGGAATCCACAAAATTAAGGGTTGCTTCTTTGGAAAGATAAAATTGACAAACCTGTCTAAATAGATAACCTAACTGAAAAAAAATAATTCAAATAAAAGTAAAAATTAAAAAAGAAGACATTACAGCTAATACTACACAAATACATAAAATCATGAAACTATAATGAACAGTTGTGTGCCAATAAATGATATAATGTAGAAGAAATTAATACATTTCTAGAAACACACATGCTACTAAGAATTAACGAAGTAATGAAAAATTTGAACCTGTCTCACATTTAGGTCTTTCATCATTTTTAATTTAGCTTTGTATATGGCATAAAAGAATGGTCCAATTTCATTCTTCTATATGATGGAATATTACTCAGCCATCAGAAAAGGTGAATACCTACCATTTGTATGGATATGGTTGGAGGAACTGGAGGATATTATGCCACGTGAAATAAGTCAAGTACAGAAAGACAATTATATGGTTTTACTCATATGTGGAATAAAAGGAATAATGCAGAGTACCATTGGGGAAGGGAGAGAGAACTGAATAGGAAGAAATCAGAGAGGGAGACAAACCATGAGAGACTCTTGACTAGGAAACAAACTGAGGGTTGCTGGAGGGGAAGTGGGGGGGATGGGGTAACCAGGTGAGGGGTACTAAGGAGGGCATGTGTAGTGATGAGCACTGGGTGCTATACACAACTGATGAATCATTGAACACTACATCAAAAACTAATGTACTATATGTTGGCTAATTGAACATTAAATAAATAAATAATAAATAAAAAATCTGAACCACCAATGAAGAGTGAACAGAATGATTCAGTAAGTTAAAAACTCCCAACACAGAAAATTCCTGGATCTGAGCACTTCAACAGAAAAATTTACTCAATATTTAAAGAAATATTCACACTAACCTTCCTCAAGATGTTCCAAAATATTGAGTGGAAGGGAACACTTCCAAACTCATTCTACAAAGCCGGCATTACCTCAATATCAAAGCCAGATAAAGGTACCACTATAAGAAAAAACTATAGACCAATATCCATGATGAACATAGATGCAATTTCTCAACAAAATACCAGCAAAATAAAATCAAGAAGACATTAATAGGATTATGTACCATGACCAAGTGGGATTTATTCTTGGGATTCAAGGATAGTTCAAAATACATAAATCAACATATATTACACATGACATTAACAGAATGAAAAATAAAAGCCATATTTTCTCAATAAATGCTGAAAAAGTATTTGGCAACATGTAATGTCATTTGGTGATTAAAAATAAAACCCTACAAATTGGGTATAAAAGGAACATACAATGTGATAAAGGTTATATACAACAAACTCACAAACTAACATTGTACTCAATGGAAAAAAGATTTGAAAGTGCTACCACAAAGACCAGGAAGAAACAAGTGTGTCTTCTTTCATTATTGCCATTTAATATAGTACTGAAAGTCCTAACTAAAGCAATTGGGCAAGAGAAGGAAATAAGGTATTTAAATTGGAAAAGAAGAAGTGAAACGATATAAGAGTGAGATAATCATATAATTTTTATCTTTTTCTCTTGATGTGATATATAATGTAGATTTCTCTGTGACTATCAAACCACTGTTGCATCCCAAGAATGAATCTCACTTTACTGTGGTGATTTTTTAAAAATGTATTGTTGGATTTAGTTCACTAATACTTTTCTTTACAATTTTAAAATTGTTATATTGAGGTAAGAACAGTTAATATGAGATCTACTCACTCTATAATTCTTTTTCATTTTTTTTTATTGCTTTTCAGTGTTCCAGAATTCATTGTTTAGGCACCACACACAGAACTCCATGCAATATGTGCCCTCCATAATGCCCACCACCAGTCTCACCCAAACCCCACCGTCCTCCCCATCCTAAACCCTCAGTTTGTTTCTCAGAGTCCACTATCTCTAATGGTTCATTTCCCCCTCCAATTTCTCCCAACTCACTTCTCCTTTCCATCTCCCCATGTCCTCTGTGTTATTCCTTGTGCTCCACAAGTAAGTGAAACAATATGATAATTGACTCTCTCTGCTTGACTTATTTCACTCAGCATACTCTCTTCCAGTCCTGTCCATGTTGATACAAAAGTTGGGTATTCATCCTTTCTGATGGATGCATAATATTCCATAGAAGATATGGACCACATCTTCTTTATCCATTTGTCTCTTGAAGAGTATCTTGGCTCTTTCCACAGTTTGACAACTGTGGCCATTGGTGCTATGAACATAGGGGTACAAATGGCCCTTCTTTTCATTACATCTGTATCTTTGGGGCAAATTCCCAGTAGTGCAATTGCAGGGTCATAGGGAAGCTCTATTTTTAATTTCTTAAGGAAGCTCCACACTGTTTTCCAAAATGGCTGCACCAACTTGCATTCCCACCAACAGTGTCACAGAGTTCCCCTTTCTCCACATCCTCTCCAACGCACGTTGTTTATTGTTTTGTTAATTTTGGCCATTCTAACTGGTGTAGGGCGGTATCCCAATGTGGTTTGGATTTGAATCTCCCTGATGGCTAATGGTGATGAACATTTACTCATGTGTCTGTTAGTCATTGTATGTCTTCATTGGAGAAGTGTCTGGTCATGTCTTCTGCCCATTTTTTGACATGATTATGTGTTTTGTGTGTGTTGAGTTTGAGGAGTGCTTATAGATTGTGGATATCAGCCCTTTGTCTGTATTGTTACTTTGAATATCTTCTCCCATTCTGTGAGTTACCTCTTTGTGTTGTTGACTGTTTCCTTTGCTGTGCAGAAGCTTTTGATCTTGATGAAGTCCCAAAAGTTCATTTTTGCTTTTGTTTCCTTTGCCTCTGTAGACATACCTTGAAAGAAGTTGCTGTGCCTAATGTTGAAGAGGTTACTGCCTATGTTCTCCTGTAGGATTCTGATGGATTCCTGCCTCATGTTGAGGTCTTTTATCCATTTTGAGTTTATCTTTGTGTATGCTGTAAGAAAATGGTCGAGTTTCATTCTTGTACATGTGAAAACTTAATAAATACAATAAAAATCTTGAATATATCTGAGAGAAAATTGAAATAGGTTAATATTTTGGCTACTTATATTCCTTACTTCCCTAGGAATGCTTATTTTTTCAGATAGTGTTTGGTGTGTGTGTGTGTGTGTGTGTGTGTGTGTGTGTCTGTGTGTGTGTATGTGTGAGCATGCTCACTCAGCTTTCATGTGCAATCAGGGGTATGAAAACCACTAACACAGTGATAGTATGCTATGTAATAGACATTAGCCTTTAAAACAGAAGGCCTAAAATCCTGTCACATCTTGGCATATTAAAATATGCTAATTAATCTCTATGTACTTAAAATTGACTATATTACCTTTAAGGTATATTCCAGTTTTAATATTCTATAATTCTAAAATTCTTCTTGTATTATGTTCTGTTAAATATATAATTAGGCAGACACTTAACCAAGGGATTACATAAAATCTGCTTCTTGTGTAAGAATACTTAAGAGTGAAAAACTGAAAGCTCTTCCTTTTAAGATCCAGAATAGAAAAGGGACACCCCATCTAGCTACTTTTATTTAACACAGTACTAGAAATCCTAATCAGAACAATTAGGCAAGAAAAAGAAATCCAAGGCATCTTAATTGGAATAAAAGAAGTCAAGTTTTCTCTATTTGCAGATGGTATGGCATTATACATAGAAAAACCTAAAGACTTCACCAAAGACTGTTAAAACTAAATAAATTCAGTAAAATTGCAGGATACAAAATCAAAATACAAATATTAGTCAAGTTTCAATACACAATTAAAAAACTATCAGAAAGAGAAATTTTAAAAACAATCTCATTTAAATGATATAAAAAATACCTAGGAATAAATTTAACCAAGGAGGCAAAAGACCTGTACACTGAAAACTATAAAACATTCATGAAAGAAATTTTAAAAAGACACAAATAAGTGGAAAGACATTCTGTTCTCATATTGGAAGAATTAATATTATTAAAGTTCTCATAATATTTAAAGCAACCTACAAGTTCAGTGCAATCCATATAAAAATCCTAATGGCATTTTTCACACAGAAATAGAGCAAACACTTCTAAAATTCATATAGAATTATAAAAGTCCCCAAATAGCCAAAATAAACTTGAGAGAGAAGAAAGCTAGATGCATCACTTTCTGATTTTAAACTATACCACAAAGCTAAAATAATAAAAACAACATGATATTTATATAAAAGCAGGCACATAGGTCAATAGAACAAAATAGAGAGCCCAGAGATAAACCCTTATATATATGGTCAATTCATTTACAACAAAGGAGCCAAGAATATATAATGTGGAAGGGGAATGTCTTCAATAAATGGTTGGGAGACTGAACAGCTATATATAAGAGAATGAAACTAGAGCAGTATCTTACACCATATAGAAATTCAACTCAAAATAAGTTGAAGACTTGAATATAAAACCTGAAACCATAAAATTCCTAGACGATAATATAAAAGATAAGCTCCCTGACATTGGTCTTGACAATGATTTTTTTTTTAATTTGACACCAAAGGCAAGTACAATGAAAGCAAAAATAAAAACGTGGACCATATCAAACTAAAAAAGCTTCTGCGCAGCAAAGGAAATAATCAACAAAATGAAAAATCAGCCTATGGAATGGAAGAATGTAAGGACAGTAGCAAAATAAAAATGTGAAGAGACAAATTCCTTGATGACCAGGTGCTATAATAACTCTGGAGACTCCTACTTCTAAACTCTTGTTATGTTAGATAATTAAGCTTTTTATCACTTAAGCCAAGTTTGGTCATATGTGCCATTACTTTTATCTGAAAATATCCTGAGGAGCATAATAATAAAGGGCATCTGAAACTGCAGTTAAATTATTTTAACATGAAGCATTAAATATACAGAAGAATATATAAGACACATAAGAGTTTAAGGAATGATAATGAATAAACACATGTGTAATCACCATCCAAGTAACTAATAAAACATTACCAACATTCTGGCAGACCCCTATATGTCCATTCCTAATTGCATTTCCTTTCTTTTTGATTTAGAAGCAACCTCTCTCTTGACATCAGTGCCATTCATTCACTTCCTTTATTCTCCAGCCTTACCACCTCTGTAATGTATACTTAGGCAATTTATTGTGTAGGAATATACTGCATGTGTTGTTTTTGTTTTTGTCTTTTAACTGAGTATCATGCACAAACTTAGCTGTGTAAAGGACAATATTGCCCATACTGGATGAAGTTTCCCAGAAAGTGATTAGCTAGTAGTCTCTAGATCATAATCTTTCCTGAAATGTTAATGGATAAGATCATAGATGTAAACTAGAAAATTGTCAGGGTTTACCTTAATCAGAGTATTTGGAAGGGCCATTATATGGGCCAAGTAAAGTACATCTAGCAGGAATAAACTATACTGTATTTTCTGATGTTAAGAACACTGTGGTCTAGCTTTAGTTTCAGGTGTAGGTCAAAGTAAAATAATTCTGAGGGATGAAATATGTGTTCTTAGGTAACTCCTGAAGGGGGTGGGGCACAGATTTGGAGATATTTTGGGAGCAGAATTTCATCATCACTCTGTTGAGATAAATGAGGTAGATACAAGAATCTAAGCCAAACACATCAGACTGTCTTCAGTTTAAAAATAGTTATAGTGACACCAGAGATGTTGGTCATGACATCTCTCAGTATTTCTCAGTACTTTTGCCTTCTATGTGTGGTGCATAAAGCTGTTGTCCTGGGATATGACCTCACTTTATTCACAAGGATCCCTTTAGGTTCTCTCCTATGTTGGATGTACTGTTATCTGAACTGCTTCCTGTAAACTAAAATTTCCTTCTTATTAATTTATTTTATTGTTTTTATGCACACACCCTCTAGCCTTTCTTAAGAACAAGTGAATGGGATGCAAATTGTTCAAGATTTTGCATATTTGAAACAATCTTTGTTCTAGCCTTATACTTGAGTTTGGCTGCCTATAGAGTTTTAAATGAGAGATAATTTTCTTTCAGAATTTGAAACAATTTTAACACTGTCTTCTTGCTTTTAGTGTTGTTTCTGAGAAACACAAAAACATTATAATTCTTTGCATAATTGTATAGTGTGAGTTTTACTTTGTCTCTGTATATCTATCTCTATTCTCTTTATTTCTCATTATCTTTCTTATGGGTACATTTTTTTTTAAAACAGCTTTATTGAGAAATAGTTACATAATATAAAAGTCACCCATTTTAAGTGTACAATTAAATGATTCTCAGAAATTTACTAAGTTGTGCAACCATCACTACAATCCAGTTTTAGAACATTTTCATCATCCTAACAGGATTCTTCATGCTTGGTTTCACTCAACCTTGGTTCCTATACCCAGTTCCAGGTACAATTTATCTACTTTCTTTCTCTATGGACTTGGTGATTTCTCTATGTATCCTTATCTCTCTTTCTCTTTCCATTTCTCTTTCTGTTTTCAGAATAAGCTCTTTGCCCTCAGAATTCTGAAATATCACAATGGCATGTCTTGGTGTGCATCTATTTTAATCCATTCTAATCAGTATATCAGATCCTTTTAAACTGGTAACTAATGTCTTTGAGATATAAGAATTATCTCATATTATTTCATTGATCCTGCCCTCTATTTTTCCTGTACTCTTTCTGGAACAACTATTATTAGTAGGATATTGGATTTTCTGGAAAGGTCTTCCATTTTTATTTACTTTTCTTTCCTATTTGACATTTTCATTTACTTTTCTTTCCGATTTTACATATTTTACATTTTACATACATTGTCTTTTTAAAATTTTCTTTCAGTGTTCCAGAAATCATTGTTTATGCACCATACCCAGTGCTCCATGCAGTACATGCCCTCCATAATACCCACCACCAGGCTCACCCAACATCCCATCTCCCTCCCTTCCATACCCCTCAGTTTGTTCCTCAGTATCCACAGTCTTTTGTGCTTTGTCTCCCCCTCCAATTTACGCCAACTCACTTTTCCTTTCCATCTCTCCATGTCATCCATGTTATTCTTTATGCTTCACAAATAAGCAAGACCATATGATAATTGACTCTCTCTGCTTGACTTATTTCACTCAGCATAATCTCTGCCAGTCCCGTCCATGTTGCTACAAAAGTTGGGTATTCATCCTTTTTGATGGAGGAATAATACTCCATTGTATATAGGACCATATCTTCTTATTCCAGTCATCCATCGAAAGGCATCTTGGTTCTTTCCACAGTTTGATAACTGTGGCCATTGCTGCTATGAAGATTGGAGGACAGATGATCCTTCTTTTCACTGCATCAGTATATTTGGGGTAAATACCCAGTAGTGCAATCGCAGGGTCATAGGGAAGCTCTATTTTTAATTTCTTAAGGAAGCTCCACACTGCTTTCCAAAGTGGTTGCACCAACTTGCATTCCCACCAACAGTGTAAGAGGGTTCCCCTTTCTCCACATCCCCTCCAACACATGTTGTTTCCTGTCTTGCTAATTTTGGCCATTCTAACTGGTGTAAGGTGATTTCTCAATGTGGTCTTAATTTGAATCTCCCAGAGGGTTAGTGATGATGAACATATTTTCATGTGTCTGATAGCCATTTGTATGTCTTCATTGGAGAAGTGTCTGTTCATATCTTCTGCCCATTTTTTGATATCATTGTCTGTTTTGTGTGTGTTGAGTTTGAGGAGTTCATTATAGATCCTGGACATCAACCTTTTGTCTGTACTATCATTTGCAAATATCTTCTCCCATTCTGTGGGTTGCCTCTTTGTTTTGTTGACTGTTTCCTTTGCTATGCAGAAGCTTTTGATCTTGATGAAATCCCAAAAGTTTATTTTCGCTTTTGTTTCCTTTGCCTTTGGACACATATCTTGAAAGAACTTTCTGTGGCCAATGTTGAAGAGGTTACTGTCTATGTTCTTCTCTAGGTTTCAGATGGGTTCCTGCCTCATGTTGAGGGCTTTTATGCATTTCGAGTTTATCTTTGTGTATGGTGTAAGAGAATGGTCAAGCTTCATTCTTCTACACATAGCTGTTCAATTTTTGCAGCACCATTTATTGAAGAGATTTGTTCCCCCCCACGCCCCTACCCCCGGATATTTTTTCCTGCTTTGTCAAAGATTATTTGACCATAGAGTTGAGGGTCCATATCTGGGCTCTCTACTCTACACTGGTCTATGTGTCTGTTTTTGTCCCAGTACCATGCTGTCTTGGTGATCACAGCTTTGTAGTAAAGCTCGAAATCAGACAATGAGAAGCCCCCAGTTCTGTTTTTGTTTTTCAACATTTCCTTATGAAATCAGCGTCTCTTCTGTTTCAATACAAATTTTAGGAATATTTGTTCCAGCTCTTTGAAAAATGCTAGTGGAATTTTGATTGGGATGGCTTTGAAACTATAGATTGCTCTAGGAGTATAGACATTTTAACAATGTTTATTCTTCCCATCCGAGAGCATGGAATGGTCTTCCATCTTTTGTTGTCTTCTTCAATTTCTTTCATGAGTGTTCTATCATTCCTCGAGTACAGATACAGATCCTTTACCTCTTTGGTTAGGTTTATTCCCAGGTATCTTATGGTACTTGGTGCTATAGTAAGTGGAATGGATTCTCTAATTTCTGTTTCTGTATTTTCTTTGTTAGTGTATAAGAAAGCAACTGATTTCTGTACATAGATTTTGTATCCCACCGTATTACTAAATTGCTGTATGAGATCTAGTAGTTTGGGGTTGGAGTCTTTTGGGTTTTCCATATAAAGTATCATGTCATCGTGAAGAGAGAGAGTTTGACTTTTTCATTGCCAGTTTGAAAACCTTTCATTTATTTTTGTTGTCTGATTGGTGTTGCTAGGACTTCTAATACTCTGTTGAACAAGAGTGGTGAGAGTGGGCATCCTTTTCGTTTTTCTGACCTCAAAGGGAAGGCTGTCAGCTTTTCTCCATGGGATGATCTTCACTATGGGTTTTTCTCAGATTTCATGAAGTTGAGGAATGTTCCTTCTATACCTATACTTTGAAGCGTTTTAATCAGGAATGCATGCTGGATTTTGTCAAGTGCTTTTTCTGCATCAATTGAGAGGACCATGTGGTTTTTCTTTCTTCTCTTATTGATTTGTTCTATCGCATTTATTGATTTATGAACATTGAACCACCCTTGCATCCCATGGATAAATCCCACCTGGTCATGGTGGATAATCTTTTTCTTGTACTGTTGGATCCTATTAGGTAGGATCTTATTGAAAATCTTAACACCAGTGTTCATCATGGATATTGGTCTGAAACTCTCCTTCTTGGTGGGGTCTTTACCTGGTTTGGGGATCAGGGTAATAATGTTGGCTTCATAAAAAGTCAACTGGAAATCTAGAGGTTTTCCTTCTGCTTCAATTTTTGAAACAGCTTCAGGAGAATAGGTATTACTTCTTTTTTTAACGTTTAGTGGAATTCCCAAGGGAATCAGTTAGGTGCTGGGCTCTTGTTTTTGGGGAGGTTTTTGATCATTACTTCAATCTTGTTACTAGATATTGGTGTATTCAAGGTGTCAATTTCTTCCTGATTCGGTATTGGAAGTTTATAGGTTTCCAGGAATGCATCCATTTCATCTAGGTTGCTTAACTTACTGGCATATAACTGTTGATAATAATTTTTGATGACTGTCTCCATTTCCTTACTGTTAGTTGTTATCTCTCCCTTTTCATTCATAATTTTATTAATCTGGGTCCTCTTTCTTTTCTTCTGGATTAGTTTGGCTGATGGTTTGTCGATTTATTGATTCTTTCAAAAAACCACCTTCTAGTTTTGTTGATGCGTTCTACTGTGTCTCTTGTTTCTATCCCATTGATCTCTGCTCTAATCTTCATTATTTCCCTTCTTGTATGTGGGGTTGTCTTAATTTGTTGTTGATTCTCCAGTTCTTTAAGGGGTAAGGAGAGCTGGTATATTCCAGATTTTTCCGTTTTTTTGAGGGAGGCTTGGATGGCTATGTATTTCCCCCCTTAGGACTGCCTTTGCTGTATCCCATAGGTTTTGGACTGAAGTGTCTTCATTCTCATTGGTTTCCGTGATTTTTTAAAATTTCATCTTTGATTTTCTGGTTGATCCAAACATTCTGAAGCAAGGTGGTCTTTAGCCTCCATGTATCTGAATTCGTTCCAAACTTTTTCTTCTGGTTGAGTTCCAGTTTCAAAGCATTGTCATCTGAGAATATGCAAGGAATAATCTCAGAATAATCTCAGTCTTTTGGTTTCAGCTGAGTCCTTATTTGTGACCCAGTATGCAGTCTATTCTGGAGAAAGTTCCATGTGCACTCGAGAAGAATGAGTATTTTGTTGTTTTAGGGTAGAATGTTCTGTATCTATAAGGTCCACCTCGTCCAGTGTGCCATTCAATGCTCTTGTTTCTTCATTGATTTTCTGCTTGGATGATCTATTACAGTGGTGTGTTAAAATGCCCTACTATTAATCTATTCATATCAATATGACTATTTCTCTTGATTAACAGTTGTCTTATGTAGTTGGTTGGTACCATATTGAGGGCATAAATATTTACAATTAGATCTTCTTGGTGAATAGATCTTTTAATAATGGTGTAGGGTCCTTCTTTATCTCTGACTACAGTCTTTAGTTTAAAACCTAATTCATCTGATAAGAGAATCACTACCCCAGCTTTCTTTTGAGTCCCATTGGCATGAAAGATGTTTCTCTATCTCTTCATTTTCAGACTGGTTGCATCTTTAGTTTCCAAAAGGGGGTCTTGTACACAACATATGGATGGGTCCTGTCATTTTATCCAGTCTGCAACCCTCAGTCAATTTATGGGAGCATTTAGAGCAATAATAACTTCTTGTTGAGAGTGATTATTTAAAGATACGGTTTTTTTTTTGACATAATGTTGCCTGTGAAGTCCTTGTTTCTATAGATTGTCTATAAATTTCTGTTCTATGACACTCTTGGTTTCTTTCTTCTTTTATAGAATCCCCGTTAACATATCATGTATTGCTGGCTTGGTGGTCACATACTCTTTTAAACCTTGCTGATCTTGGAAGCTCTTTATCTCTCCATCCATTTTGAATGCCAGCCTTGCTGGATAAAGTATTTTTGGCTGCATGTTCTTCTCATTTAGTGCCCTGAAAACATCTTGCAAGCTGTCTATGGCTTTCCAGGTTTCTGTGGACAGGTCTGACGTTATTCTGGTGGACCATCCTCTGTACGTAGGGAATCTCTTCCCTCTAGTTTTTCTCAAGAGCTACTGTCTAAAATTATGATTTATCAGTTCAACAATCAGGTGTCTTGAGGTCTTTCTAGATTCTATGATCTTGGGGGGGGGGGGTGACCTTTCAGCCTCTAGCCAGGAAGGCTTGTTCCATTCTCCAGATTGGAAAAATTTTCATTGCAAATTTTTTCAACTGTTTCTTCTAGTCTTCTTTCTTTCTCCTCCCCCTCAGGGACTCCAAAAAGTCTGATGTTGGAACCTTTCATGACATTATTTATTTCCCTAATTCTGTTTTTATGGCTTCTAAGCTGTTTGTTCCAGGCCTCCTCCTGATCCTTTTTCTCTATCAATTTGTTCTCTAGGTCATTAATTCTATCTTCTGCCTCAGTTATCTTAACTGTTAGAGAATTTAGATTAGATTGGATCTCATTGATAGCCTTTTTAACTTCTTCCTGGGTGGCTTTCACTTCTGCCCTTAGCCATCCATGTTGTCACTAATGCTTTTCTCCAATCTAGCAATTGCCTGGATAATTGCTACCATAAATGTCCTTTCTAACATACTGTTTATGTCCATATCCAATAGTTCTGATGGAGAGGGAACAGTCTCTGAATTTTTCCTCTTTTGGGCATTCCTCCTCCTAGTCATTTTGGTAGAAGGTGGTTGAGGGGATGTGTAGCTGAATATATCAACCATGATCCAGCCAAGCTGCATTCTGGAATGTTTCTGAGCAATTGGAAGTCACCACCAAAGAGAAAGAAAAAAAGAAAAAAAAAAACAGAGAGAGAGAGAAAGAGAGAGACAGAAAAAAATAGGAGAAGACCCAACCGGAATGGGCCCCAAAGGTAACATTCATAAGGTATGCAAACAAAAACGGACAAAGAAAATGACCAACAAAAGTAAATGACAGGAAAAAAAAAGAACCCAGGCAAAATGAACTCCAAGTATAAGATTAATATAATACCCAAACAAAAACAACTACACAGAAACACTGGCAGAATAAAACGATGGAAGAGTGGTTATAAATCCTCAGTGTGGGCGAGGAAGGTTATTTTGATTCCTCCTGGGTGTATCCTGATATCTTTCTTAAAGGACTCAACTTTCCAGAAATAAAGGGCGATTAAAACTGGTTTGTATATAGGAGTAGTATTGATTAGGGAAAGAGCATTACCTTGAAGCCTAGATCTATATGTATATTAAAAAAAAATAGAAAAGCAAAAGATAAACACAGATATATGTATGAAAAACGTTTAATTTAAAAGGTTATATGGAACTTGTTGTATTGAACCTCTTGTTGTGATGGTAATAGTTTTTAAAAAATAAATGGAATGAGAATAGTGAGAATGAATTAAAAATAAAAGTTGTATCTATGAAATATACAGGTTTGGGGCAATACCAGGAGCTTAATATCTAATTTCCCCTGATATTGGGATTTTACAGTTTTGGGGACATTGTGGTTGTTGTTCTCTCATTCTTTTGGCTGGCTTTCTGGGGAGGGGTCTGCCTCATTGTTTTTGAGTCAAACTTTCTTGGATTGAGTCCTCCTGCTCCCTATCAAGGGGCTGGGCTCTGTGGAAACAGGTTTTCAGGCTTTTGTTCTCTTGACTTTTTTGGGGGGGGTGCTTTTTGCACTTTTTCAGAGGTTTAGTGGAAAGCAAACTGCACCCAGACCTCCATCTCAGAGAGAAGCCTCAGTTTGCTCCCCTCTAGGTGGTCCAGAACACAAAGACTTCCCCTCTGCAAACCCCGCTGAGCCATGCAAGCTCCCAAAGACACTGCACTTCCCCAGCCACTGTCTCAGGTGTTGCTGAAAGCCCCCAATTGTCTCTGCACCCTTGTGCTACTAAAGCCAGGATCAATATTGGTCCAGGGAGCCCGCTTCCAGTGGCTGCCTTTGCAGGGACTGCTGTCTGGGGTCAAGACCGCCCTAGAGATCCCAACCACAGATAGCACAATGAGATTTTCAAGCCCGGGCTGAGTGTTCAGACTCCCGGCAGGTCCTAGAGACCACAGTCTAGTGCCCACATGGAGCTATCTCAAGGGAGGGTGGGGAGCGAGGATCAGGCCCCAGTTGTGCAGTGTGCATGCAGAATGCAAAAATTTGTGTTTCTAGAGAGCGCTGGCCGGAGTCCACACCAGCATCTCTCATGTGTGCTGGTGTGAAGTATGCCTAGTTCAGCATTGGCACAAGCACTGGAAAGCTATCCAAAAGCTGGGACCACCATTTGGAGGCTTCGCTGCACTCTCTCTGGCACAGGTGGTCACCGCTCATGGCTGTCCTGGGTCTGTGGGCTTAGGCCTGTGACAGCCTGATTCCACCAGTTGCTCCTTGAGATCTTTTGCTCTTTTTGAGCGATTTTAACCAGATTCCAAGTTAGTGCAGGCCCCCAATCACAGGGCACTCTCGTATTGGGATATTACTTTCCAATGGGTCCCTTCTGATGGCTCCCTCCTGCAGAAGCAGGAGTTTATCCTCTGATATCAGTCTGATTCCCACTCTACTTTACCTCTCCACTGGAGTCTTCTGCCCCCATAGAGATCCAGAAATGTATAATCCTACATCTCAGGCTGATTTCATGGGTGTTCAGAGTGTTCTGGTAGATAATTAGCTCCTCTCAAATTGTTCCAAAAAATAGAAATGGAAGGGAAACTTCCAAACTCCTTCTACAAGGCCAGATAAGACCCTTCTCCTAAACCAGACAAAGACCACACTTAAAAGGTAAATTACAGACCAATATCCATGATGTACATGAATTAAAAAATCCTCAACAAAATACTAGCAAATAGGGACACCTCGGTGGCTCAGTTGTTAAGTGTGTGCCTTCAGTTCAGGTCCTGGGATTGAGCCCCACATTGGGTTCCCTGCTCAGTGGGAAGCCTGCTTTTCTCTCTCCCACTCTCCCTGCTTGTATTCCCTCTCTCACTGTTTCTGTGTCTGTCAAATAAATGAAATCTTTAAAAGAAGATGCTAGCAAATTGAATTCAAGAGCATATGAAAAGAATCATTCACCACCATCAAGTGGGATTTCTTCCTGGGATGCAGGGGTGGTTCATTATTCAGAAATCAATCAACATGATACACCATATTAGTAAAAAATAGGATAAGAATGATATGATCCTTTCAAAAGATACAGAAAAAGCATTTGACAAAATACAACATCCTTTATTGACAAAAACCCTCAACAATGTAGGGATAGATGGAACATACCTCAACATCATAAAGACCATATATAAAAGACCCACAGTTAATGTCATCCTCAATGGGAAAAAAACCCTGAGAACTTTCCCTGTATGGTCAGGAGCAAGTCAGGTCCACTCTCACAATTTCTACTTAGTACTGGAAGTCTTAGCTTCAAGAATCGTACAACAAAAATAAATAAAAGCATTCAAATTAGCAAGGAAAAAAATCAAACTTTCACTATTTGCAGACTACATGATACTCTATGTAGAAATTCTGAAAGACTCCACCAAAAAAATATAGAACTAATACATGAATTAAGTACAATCACGGGATATAAAATCAATGTACAGAAATCTGTTGCATTTCTATACACCAATAATAAAGCAGCAGAAAAAGAGATCAAGGAATCGATTGCACAGTTACAATTGCACCAGGGCTATAAAATACCTAAGAATAAAACTGACTAAAGTGGAAAAAGATCTGTACTCTGAAAACTATGGAATGATTATGAAAGAAGTTGAAAAGAACACAAAGAAATGGGAAAAAAAAATCCGTGTTCATGACTTGCAAGAACAAATATTTTAAAAATATTTACACTACCTAAAGCAATCTACACATTTAATGAAATCTTTATTAAAATACCACCAGCATTCTTCAAAGATCTGGAACAAACAATCCTTAAATCGGTATGAAACCACAAAAGATCTTTAATGGGCAAAGGAATTCTCAAGAAGAAAAGCAAAGCTGGTGGCATTATGATCTCAAGCTTCAAGCCCTATTACAAAGCTATATTCACCAAGACAGTATGGTACTGGCACAAAAAACAGACACATAGATCAATAAACAGAATACAAAACTCTGAAATGGACCCACAACTGTCTGGCCAACTAATCTTTGGCAAAGCAGGAAATAACATCTAATGGTATAAAGACAGTGTCTTCAACAAATGATGTGAAAACTGCACAGACAAGCACAAGATTGAAACTGGACCACTTTCTTATACAATACAAAAATAATCTCAAAACGGATGAAAGAACTAAATGCTAGACAGGAAACCATCAAAATTGCAGATGAGAATGCAGGCAGCAACCTCTGTGTCCTCAGCTGCAGCAATGTCTTACAAGACACATCAACAGTGAAAAGGAAAACAAAAGCAAAATGAACTGTTGGGACTTCGTCAAGATAAAAAGCTTCTGTACAGCAAAGAAAACAATCAACAAAACTAAAAGGCAACCCTCAGAATTGGGGAACATATTTGCAAATGACTTATCTATTAAAGGTTTAGTACCAAAAATCTGTAAAGAACTTAGCAAACTCAATACCCAAAAAGTAAATAATTTAATTGGATTGGGGTATGCCACCCAACCACTTTTTTACTCTTTGTTTCTATATGTTTGACCTCTTTCTCTCTCTCTTTCCCTCCCTCTTAAGATTACACATATAACTGATACCATGCAATATTTTTCTTTTTCCATCTGGCTTATTTCACTTAGCATAATGCACTTGAAGTCTATCTGCATTGTCACTAGTGGCAAGATTTCTTTCTCTCTCATGGCTGACTAATATTCCATTGTACATATATGCTGCTGCTTCTTTATCCAGAGAATAGGCAGGAGACATGAATAGACATTTTTCCAAGGAAGACATGCAGATGACCAACAGACTCATGAAAAGATGCTCAACATCACTCATCATCAGGGAAACAACAAATAAATACCATGATGAAATACCACCTTACACTTGTGAGAATGGCTAAAATTAAAAATACAATAAAACAATAGATGCTGGTGAGAATGTGGAGAGAGCAGAACCCTCTTGCACTTTTGGTGGGAATACGAACCTAGTGGGAATACGAGTGGTGCAGCCATTCTGAAAAACAGTATGGAATTTCCTCAAAAGTTAAAAATAGAACTACCCTTATGATTCAGCAATTGCACTACTAGGTGTTTACCCAAATGATACAAAAATTCTGATTCAAAGGGATGCATGCCCCCCCTCCATGTTTAGCAGCATTATCAATAATAACCAAACTCTGGAGAGAGCCCAAATGTCCAACAACTGATGAATGGATAAAGAACAGGTCGTTCTTTGTCTCTCTCTCTCTCTCTCTCTCTCTCTCTCTCTATATATATATATATGTGTGTGTGTGTGTGTGTGTGTGTGTGTGTGTGTGTATGATGAAACATTACTTAGCCATCAAAAATAATGAAGTCTCCGGGCACCTGGGTCGCTCAGTGGGTTTAAGCCCCTGCCTTTGGCTCAGGTCATGATCCCAGGGTCCTGGGATCAAACCCGGCATCGGCATCGGGCTCTCTGCTCAGCGGGGAGCCTGCTTCCTCCTCTCTCTGTCTTTGCCTGCCTCTCTGCCTACTTGTCTGTCAAATAAATAAATAAATTCTTTGAAAAAAAATAATGAAATCTTTCCACTTGCAATGACATGGATGGAGCTAGAGTGTATTATGCTAAGCAAAATAAGTCAGTCAGAGAAAGACAAATACCACATTATTTCTCTCAAATGTGGAATTTGAGAAAGAAAACGTGAACTTATTGGAGGGGGAGAAAAGAGATAATGAGGGAAACAAACCATAAGAGACTCTTAACAATAGAGAACAAACTGAGGTTTGATTGAAGGAGGTTGGTGGGGAATGGTCTAGATAGGTGATGTATATTAAGGAGCATACTCATTATGATGGGCACCAGGTATTTTATGTAAATGATGAACCACTGAATTCTACTCCTGAAACCAACGTTGTACTCTATATTAACTAACAATATTTTAAATAAAATGTGAAAAAATAAAACAGTTCACAGAGGGATTTTTAATTTTTAAAAAGACAAGATTTTAATTCTTTTCTTTGTTTACATACCTTTTTATATTCTTCATGCATATTGAGGACTCCAAAGGGCTTTTTTCTGGGTTATAACTACCAATATTTACCATATTGGAAATTGAAACTGTGAGATTTTAAAATGTTTCCTCATTGGTTTTTTGAAGATACCAATGATGAATGTATTGTATGTTAATATATCTTAGTAATATAAAATTTGTTCTGACCTCATAGAACCTGTAAAATAAAATAAATTGTCAGTGTGTTCCAGAATATAAAAGAACTTAATAAAGGAAAAAACATGGGAAGCAAATTCTTTTTGCTTTGTTTTATATTTCCTGTATATTTTAGCAACTTTTGGTAAATTCTGATTAGATTATTTGATTTACTATTTATTGCTCTTTTTTTTTTTTTTTAGGAGAACTGGAATTTATTTTATGCCACCAGACCCAAATGAGCTCATGCTCGAAATTTTGGGCCCTGGGCCACAGGGTTATAGGGCTTTTCTAGGGGGCTGCACGCAGTCAGCTTCCAAGGGCTATGCTGACTGCTGGTAGGTGGTTTTTTTTTTTTTTTAATAAACATATATTTTTATCCCCAGGGGTACAGGTCTGTGAATCACCAGGTTTACACACTTCACAGCACTCACCAAAGCACATACCCTCCCCAATGTCCATAACCCCACCCCCCGTCTCCCAACCCCTATCCCCCCAACCCCCCTTCCCCCAGCAACCCTCAGTTTGTTTTGTGAGATTAAGAGTTACTTATGGTTTCTCTCCGTCCCAATCCCATCTTGTTTCATTGATTCTTCTCCTACCCACTTAAGCCCCCATGTTGCATCACCACTTCCTCATATCAGAGAGATCATATGATAGTTGTCTTTCTCTGCTTGACTTATTTCGCTAAGCATGATATGCTCTAGTTCCATCCATGTTGTCACAAATGGCAAGATTTCATTTCTTTTGATGGCTGCATAGTATTCCATTGTGTATATCACATCTTCTTTATCCACTCATCTGTTGATGGACATCTAGGTTCTTTCCATAGTTTGGCTATTGTGGACATTGCTGCTATAAACATTCTGGTGCACGTGCCCCTTTGGATCACCACGTTGTATCTTTAGGGTAAATACCCAGTAGTGCAATTGCTGGGTCATAGGGCAGTTCTATTTTCAACATTTTGAGGAACCTCCACGCTGTTTTCCAGAGTGGTTGCACTAGCTTGCATGCCGACCAACAGTGTAGGAGTGTTCCCCTTTCTCTGCATCCTCGCCAGCATCTGTCATTTCCTGACTTGTTTATTTTAGCCATTCTAACTGATGTGAGGTGATATCTGATTGTGGTTTTGATTTGTATTTCCCTGATGCCGAATGATATGGAGCACTTTTTCATGTGTCTGTTGGCCATCTGGATGTCTTCTTTGCAGAAATGTCTGTTCATGTCCTCTGCCCATTTCTTGATTGGATTATTTGTTCTTTGGGTGTTGAGTTTGCTAAGTTCTTTATAGATTCTGTACACTAGTCCTTTATCTGATATGTCGTTTGCAAATATCTTCTCCCATTCTGTCAGTTGTCTTTTGATTTTGTTAACTGTTTCCTTTGCTGTGCAAAAGCTTTTGATCTTGATGAAATCCCAATAGTATACATTTTTTCCCTTGCTTCCCTTGCCTTTGGTGATGTTCCTAGGAAGATGTTGCTGCGGCTGAGGTTGAAGAGGTTGTTGCCTGTGTTCTCCTCGAGGATTTTGATGGATTCCTTTCGCACATTGAGGTCCTTCATCCATTTTGAGTCTATTTTCGTGTGTGGTGTAAGGAAATGGTACAATTTCATTTTTCTGCATGTGGCTGTCCAATTTTCCCAGCACCATTTATTGAAGAGGCTGTCTTTTTTCCATTGGACATTCTTTCCTGCTTTGTCAAAGATTAGTTGACCATAGAGTTGAGGATCTATTTCTGGGCTCTCTATTCTGTTCCATTGATCTATGTGTCTGTTTTTGTGCCAGTACCATGCTGCCTTGATGATGACAGCTTTGTAATAGAACTTGAAGTCCAGAATTGTGATGCCACCAACGTTGGCTTTCTTTTTCAATATCCCCTTGGCTATTCGAGGTCTTTTCTGGTTCCATATAAATTTTAGAATTATTTGTTCCATTTCTTTGAAAAAGATGGATGGTACTTTGATAGGAATTGCATTAAATGTGTAGATTGCTTTAGGTAGCATAGACATTTTCACAATATTTATTCTTCCAATCCAGGAGCATGGAACATTTTTCCATGTCTTTGTGTCTTCCTCAATTTCTTTCATGAGTACTTTATAGTTTTCTGAGTATAGATTCTGTGCCTCTTTGGTTAGGTTTATTGCTAGGTATCTTATGGTTTGGGGTGCAATTGTAAATGGGATTGACTCCTTAATTTTTCTTTCTTCTGTCTTATTGTTGGTGTAGAGAAATGAAACTGTTTTCTGTGCATTGATTTTATATCCTGACACTTTACTGAATTCCTGTACAAGTTCTAGCAGTTTTGGAGTGGAGTCTTTTGGGTTTTCCACATATAGTATCATATCATCTGCGAAGAGTGATAATTTGACTTCTTCTTTGCCGATTTGGATGCCTTTAATTTCCTTTTTTGTCTGATTGCTGAGACTAGGGCTTCTCGTACTATGTTGAATAGCAGTGGTGATAATGGACATCTCTGCCATGTTCCTGACCTTAGCGGAAAAGCTTTCAGTTTTTCTCTATTGAGAATGATATTTGCGGTGGGTTTTTCATAGATAGCTTTGATGATATTGAGGTATGTACCCTCTATCCCTACACTTTGAAGAGTTTTGATCAGGAAGGGATGCTGTACTTTGTCAAATGCTTTTTCAGCATGTATTGAGAGTATCATATGGTTCTTGTTCTTTCTTTTATTGATGTGTTGTATCACACTGACTGATTTGCGGATGTTGAACCAACCTTGCAGCCCTGGAATAAATCCCACTTGGTCGTGGTGAATAATCCTTTTAAGGTACTGTTGAATCCTATAGGCTAGTATTTTGGTGAGAATTTTCGCATCTGTGTTCATCAAGGATATTGGTCTATAGCTCTCTTTTTTGATGGGATCCTTGTCTGGTTTTGGGTTCAAGGTGATGCTGGCCTCATAAAATGAGTTTGGAAGTTTTCCTTCCATTTCTATTTTTTGGAACAGTTTCAGGAGAATAGGAATCAGTTCTTCTTTAAATGTTTGGTAGAATTCCCCCAGGAAGCCGTCTGGCCCTGGGCTTTTGTTTGTTTAGAGATTTTTAATGACTGTTTCAATCTCCTTACTGGTTATGAGTCTATTCAGGCTTTCTATTTCTTCCTGGTTCAGTTGTGCTAGTTTATATGTTTCTAGGAATGCATCCATTTCTTCCAGATTGTCAAATTTGTTGGCGTAGAGTTGCTCATAGTATGTTCTTATAATAGTTTGTATTTCTTTGGTGTTAGTTGTGATCTCTCCTCTTTCATTCATGATTTTATTTATTTGGGTCCTTTCTCTTTTCTTTTTGATAAGTCTGGCCAGGGGTTTATCAATTTTATTAATTCTTTCAAAGAACCAGCTCCTAGTTTCGTTGATTTGCTCTATTGTTTTTTGGTTTCTATTTCATTGATTTCTGCTCTGATCTTTATGATTTCTCTTCTCCTGCTGGGCTTAGGGTTTCTTTCTTGTTCTTTCTCCAGCTCCTTTAGGTGTAGGGTTAGGTTGTGTACCTGAGACCTTTCTTGTTTCTTGAGAAAGGCTTGTACCACTATATATTTTCCTCTCAGGACTGCCTTTGTTGTGTCCCACAGATTTTGAACTGTTGTATTTTCATTATCATTTGTTTCCATGATTTTTTTCAATTCTTCTTTAATTTCCCAGTTGACCCATTCATTCTTTAGAAGGATGCTGTTTAGTCTCCATGTATTTGGGTTCTTTCCAAACTTCCTTTTGTGGTTGAGTTCTAGCTTCAGAGCACTGTGGTCTGAAAATATGCATGGGATGATCCCAATCTTTTGATACCAATTGAGTCCTGATTGAGGACCGAGGATGTGATCTATTCTGGAGTATGTTCCATGTGCACTAGAGAAGAATGTGTATTCTGTTGCTTTGGGATGAAATGTTCTGAATATATTTTGATGTCCATCTGGTCCAGTGTGTCGTTTAAGGCCTTTATTTCCTTGCTGATCTTTTCCTTGGATGATATGTCCATTTCAGTGAGGGGGAGTGTTAAAGTCCCTACTATTATTGTATTATTGTTGATGTGTTTCTTTGATTTTGTTATTAATTGGTTTATATAGTTGGGTGCTCCCGTGTTGGGGGCATAGATATTTAAAATTTTGGATCTTCTTGTTGGATGGAGCCTTTGAGTATGATATAGTGTCCTTCCTCATCTCTTATTATAGTCTTTGGCTTAAAATCTAATTGATCTGATATAAGGATTGCCACTCCTGCTTTCTTCTGATGTCCATTAGCATGGTAAATTCTTTTCCACCCCATCACTTTAAATCTGGAGGTGTCTTCGTGCTTAAAATGAGTTTCTTGGAGACAACATATAGATGGGTTTTGTTTTTTTATCCATTCTGATACCCTGTGTCTTTTGATTGGGCATTGACATTAACATTCAGGGTAACTATTGAGAGATATGAATTTAGTGCCATTGTATTGCCTGTAAGGTGACTGTTACTGTATATGGTCTCTGTTCCTTTCTTATCTACCACTTGTAGGCTATCTCTTTGCTTAGAGGACCCCTTTCAATATTTCCTGTAGACCTGGTTTGGTGTTTGCAAATTCTTTCAGTTTTTGTTTGTCCTGGAAGGTTTTAATCCTCCTTCTATTTTCAATGATAGCCTAGCTGGATATAGTATTCTTGGCTGCATGTTTTTCTCGTTTTGTGCTCTGAAAATATCATGCCAGCTCTTTCTGGCCTGCCAGGTCTCTGTGGATAAGTCAGCTGCCAATCTAATATTTTTACCATTGTATGTTGCAGACTTCTTTTCCCAGGCTGCTTTCAGGATTTTCTCTTTGTCACTGAGACTTGTAAATTTTACTATTAGGTGACGGGGTGTGGGCCTATTCTTATTGATTTTGAGGGGCATTCTCTGAACCTCCTGAATTTTGATGCTCATTCCCTTTCCCATATTGGGGAATTTCTCCCTAATAATTCTCTCCAGTATACCTTCTGCTCCCTTCTCTCTTTCTTCTTCTTCTGGAAGCCCAATTATTCTAAAGTTGTTTCGTCTTATAGTGTCACTTATCTCTCGAATTCTCCCCTCATGGTCCAGTAGCTCTTGTCCCTCTTTTGCTCTGCTTCTTTATTCTCTATCATTTGGTCTTCTATAGCACTAATTCTTTCTTCTGCCTCATTTATCCTAGCAGTGAGAGCCTCCATTTTTGATTGCACCTCATTAATAGCTTTTTTGATTTCAACTTGGTTAGATTTTAGTTCTTTTATTTCTCCAGAAAGGGCCTTTATATCTCCCAAGAGGGTTTCTCTAATATCTTCCATGCCTTTTTTGAGCCCGGTAGAACCTTGAGAATTGTCATTCTGAACTCTAGATCTGACATATTACCAACGTCTGTATTGATTAGGTCCCTAGCCTTCAGTAATGCCTCTTGTTCTTTTTCTTGTGGTGAATTTTTCCGCTTTGTCATTTTGTCCAGATAAGAGTATATTAAGGAGCAATTAAAATAGTAAAATGGTGGCAACAACCCCAGGAAAATATGCTTTAACCAAATCAGAAGAGATCCCAAATTGTGAGGGGGGAGAAAGGGGATAAAAAGAGGTTCAAAAAAAAAAAAGAAAGAAAGAAAAAAGAAAAGAATTTAAAAAAAGAAAATGTATAAAGAAAAATATAAAAAAGAATATATATATATACATATATATATATATATATATATATATATATATATATTAGATAAACTAGTTAAAAAACGTTAAAAAAGGAAAGGGTAAAAGTTAAAAAAAATTTTTAGCAGAAGAAGAGAAAAAAAATGAAAAAGAAAAAAATTAAATTAACTGCAAGACTGAAAAAATCACAGGGAGAAAGCCATGAGTTCCGTGCTTTGCTTTCTCCTCCCCTGGAATTCTGCTGCTCTCCTTGGTATTGAAACCGCACTCCTTGGTAGGTGAACTTGGTCTTGGCTGGGTTTCTTGTTGATCTTTTGGGGGAGGGACCTGGTGTAGTGATTCTCAAGTGTCTTTGCCCCAGGCAGAATTGCACTGCTCTTATCAGGGTGCCCGGCTGAGTAATTTGCTTCGGTTTGCTTTCAGAAGCTTTTCTTCCCTGAGCGCTTTCTGTAGAGTTCTCGAGGACAGAAATACAAATGGTGGCCTCCTAGTCTCCAGCTCGGAGGAGCCAAGAGCCCAGGGCCCCACTCCTCAGTGCGCCCTCAGAGAACAGTGCCCAGTTACTCCTGTCTGCCTGACCTCTGGCCACACTCTGAGCTCACTGAGCCTGCCACCAGTTCAAGGTAACCCCGAGCTGGAGCTTACTGTCAGCTTTGTCTCTGTAGCCGGTTTTCCTGTTCCAATATCCGCAAGCTCTGTGACACTCAGACACCCCCGATCCTTCTGTGACCCTGCAGGACCTGAGACCACGCTGACCCCGCGTGGGCTTCGCCCCGGTTCAGCCTCTGGAGCGATTGTCCCTCAGTGGAACAGACTTTAAAGTCCTGATTTTGTGCTCCTTTGCTCCGCTGCTTGCCGGGAGCCGGTCCCTCCCCCTGGCGTCTATCTTCCCGTCGCTTTGGATTCACTTCTCCGCCGGTCCTACCTTTCAGAAAGTGATTGTTTTTCTGTTTTCAAAATTGCTGTTCTTCTCTTCTATCTGCCGATGGATTTTCAGGTGTTTGCAATCTTTAGATAAGCTATCTAGCTGATCTCCTGCTAGCTGAAGTAGTCTCAGCCTGCTACTTCTCCCACATCTTGACTCCTCCTCTACTATTTATTGCTTTTAACCTACAATATGAAAGGTTTTCTCTCCCCCATCACCATCTAATCTCTCTAGTCAAAGATTTTGTGTGTGCCTGAAATAATTTCTATGGTTTATGTTGACTTTAAAATTTAAGTAGACAAAGAATTCTCGCTTCTTAAAGAACTAAGGTTTTTATAATCATACTATACTCTATGCTTACTTTTTTTTTAAAGAATTTATTTATTTATTTGAGGGAGAATGAGTGAGAGAGAACATGTGAGAGGAGAAGGTCAGAGGGAGAAGCAGACTCCCCAAGGGCTGGGAGCCCGATACAGGACTTGATCCTGGAAGTCCGGGATCATGACCTGAGCTGAAGGCAGTTGCTCAACCAACTGAGCCACCCAGGCACCCCCTATGCTTACTTTTAGTTTTGTTACTGTTACGTTCAAATGAGAAGAGAAGTATCATTGCTCAGGCACCAATATATTATCTTAAATGTTCAAATTTCCTGACAGCTTTTGATTTTGCTTTCCCAAATTATATCTTAAATGTAAAATAAACCAAAATGAAATTTCAAGATTTTTTTAGTTTTACTCTCTTAACAAAATGCAATCATACAACACAGTGTTATCAGCTGTACTCATCATGGTTTTCATCACTCAGATGCTATTCATCTTATATCAGAAAGTTTGTACAGTTTTATCAAACCCTTCTTATTTCCTTCACCACACAGCACACCACCCAACCACTTTTTTACTCTTTGTTCCTATGTGTTTGACCTTTCTCTCTCTTTCTTTCTCTCTCTCTACTTCATATGATTCCACGTATAACTGATACTATGCAGTATTTTTCTTTTCCCATCTGGCTTATTTCTCTTAGCATAATGCACTTAAAGTCTATCTACATTGTCACAAATGACAAGATTTCTTTCTTTCTCATGGTTGAATAATATTCCATTGTACATATATACTCCTGCTTCTTTATCCATTAATCTGGTTTATTATTCATTTAGAATAATATCTTCAAGGTACATCCATGAATTGTAGCAAATGACAGATTTCAGTTTTTATGGCTAGAGTTTTATTGTATGCGTTATATATACATATATATACACACACACACACACATACAATAAAATATATATAAATACACACACACATCCACACACACACACATACCACATCCTCTTTATCCATTTCTTTACTAATGGACACTTAGGCTGTTTTTATATCTTAGTTATTGTGAATAATACTACAATGAACATGAAGTGCAGGTATCCCTGAAATATACTGTTTGTATTTCCTTTGGATATATACCCAGAAGTGAGATTCATGGATCATATGGTAGTTCTATTTTTAATTTTTTGAGAAATCTCCATACTATTTTCCATAGTGGCTGCATCAATTTACAACTCCAGAAAGAGTGAGCAAGTGTTCTATTTTCTCTACTGCTCACCACCATTTGTTATCACTTGCCTTTTTGGTGATAGCTATTCTACCAGATGTGAAGTGGCATCTCATTTTTGTTTTGATTTGCATTTGTTCAGTGCAAATCCTGGTGATTAGTGATGTTAAGCACCTTTTTGTTTTTTAAATTTAATTTCAAAACACATTGTATATAACACATACAATAAAAAATAAATTATTTTTTTAATTAACATATAATGTATCACCTGTTTCAGGGGTACAGGCCTGTGAATCATCAGTCTTTCACAATTCACAGCACTCACCATAGCACATACCCTCCCCAGTGTCCATCACCCAGCCACTCTCTCCACCCCCACCACCTCCAGCAGTCCTCAGTTTGTTTCCTGAAATTAAGAGTCTTTTATGGCTTGTCTCCTTCCCCAGTCGCATCTTGTTTCATTTATCCCTTCCTTCCCCCCATGCCCTGATTCTCAAATGCTAAGCACCTTTTCATGCACCTACTGGTTATTTATATGTCTTCTTTGAGAAAATGTCTGTTCAGGTCCTCTGTCCATTTTTTAATCAGGTGTTTTTTTTGTTTTTGTTTTTTGTTTTTTTTTTGCTGTTGAGTTGTATGATTCCTTTATGTATTTTGAATATTAACCCCCATGAGATATATAATTTGAAAATATGTTTTCTTTCTAGGTATTGCCTTTTTATTTTGTTTTCTGATTCCTTTGTTACACAGAAACTTTTGAGTTTACTGAAGTCCCACTTGTTTAATTTTGCTTTTGTTGCCTTTGCTTTTGGTGTCAAATTCAAAAAAATCCTCACTGAGACCAATGTCCATGAGCTTTGCCCCTTAATGTTTCTTTTTCCTAGAAGTTTTATGGCTTCAGATCTTACATTCAAGACATTTAATTTATTTTGGGTTTATTTTTGTGTGTGGTGTGAGGCAGGGGTTCAAAATATGTTTTGTACCTGAAGCTAACTTTGAGATTTCCCAGAGGGCAAACACACACAAAAAAGGGTCTTTGTTTTCTTGTTTGTTCTATTTTTTTTTTTGTAAAAAATGAAGAACTATAATTAAGTTTAATATATGCCTCCATCAAAGAATTGCATAAGAGTTGTCAAATCCAAAAACATACTCAGCCTTTCCCTAGATTATTTGTATCAGTAAAACATTGTTAACATTTATATATTAGAGATGATGTGCTTTATGGGAAGTGCCTGAAGATTTATCAAGGTCTTCATTTTCTATAATATGTTTTAACCTCTGGAAAAACACTGCATTAGTATTTAGAAGACCTGTTTAGTTTTCCTATGTTTATCAGAGTCTCAAGACTGTTTTGCCAAATGTTAAGTAACAACAAGATTGAGTATTATTTAAAATTTTTACTTGGTCTTTATTTTGTTTCTTAAATGTGAATCTATAATCTTCTTGGCCAATGATTTTCATTTGGGAATTTATGTGACTTAGCTCTGGATTTTTATTACAATATAGATGTTTAGGACCTATTCAGGTTACTGAATCTTCTTACTAGATATTTTGTATATGTTTTGTTATATTATTATGTTGGTATATTTATGATTTATTATGTATAGTATGCTTTAATATTATAATGATATATATTATATTTTTTCCTCTGCAAAATTCATATTCATCCATTTTTACAAATCAAGATATAGCATTCACAATATACTTTGAAAATGGTCTGAATAATGACTTTTTTTTTTTTTTTTTTGGAGAGGAAGAAAGAGAGGCAGTGGGGGAGTGGAGTGGAGGGGCAAAGGGAGAGAGATAATCTTAAGCAGGCTCCATGCCCAGCCTAAAACCTCATATCTCACAATCCTGAGATCATGACCTGAGCTGAAATAAAGAGTCAGACACTTAACTGAACCACCAGGCACCCCTTAACCAATATCTTTATAAATACTTTGTCTAAAATTTTTTGACTTGGCTTTATTATCTTGATTTGTGTGCCACAGAAACAACTGAATTTTCATGTTGGTTTGATGATTCTTGTTACAAACTTTCAGCAAGTCCTTCACTTTTGAAAATTACCTGTAATAAATTAGCCACAGCCATGTTATGTCTCTGTCATCTATAGAGTTCTTCATTTTACTCTGTTACTTTCCTGAAGTCTCCATAACCAGATATAGTCCAGAATTAGTGTCTTCAACCAAGGACAAGTGTCTCAGATTCCTGTGGAAAAAAGCTGTACCAGATACTTCAAACTGCTGTTTGTTTGTTTGTTTTAAGATTTTTATTTATTTATTTGACAGAGAGAGAGAGAGAGAGAGAGAGATCATATGTAGGCAGAGAGGTAGGCAGAGAGAGGGGGAAAGCAGGCTCCCTGCTGGACAGAGACCCCGATGTGGGGCTTGATCCCAGGACCCTGAGATCATGACCTAAGCCAAAGGCAGAGGTTTAACCCACTGAGCCACCCAGGTGTCCCAATCTTCTAATGTTTTAAAGAGTATGGACTTTTAGGGACATGGTGCAATATTTGCACTTGGACTTGGTGGGGTGTTTGTCCCAGGGCATACTGGGATGTTTGCCCCCTGGGCATTGTGGGATATTTTCTAGGTCATAAGGGTCCTTTACCCCAGGGCACAGTGGATGTCTGCCCTGTAGAAGGCTGACTCATTTCTACACTAGCTAGATATCTTTCTTTTAGCCGCCATGACACCCTTTGCTTTCTGATTTCTTTGACCTTTTCCTCTGACTACTTTGGAGACAGAGGGCCCAGGATCTCATCCACCTTTTGGGTCCCTGTCACTGCCTTCACCTGCAGCTCCTATCTTCAGCTCTCACCTCTCTTCCACAACCCTCACTCCACTGGTTGTCCACCCTTCCCCCCAGCCAGACCCATTCCTCCTCTGAATTTCTTGCTCACCCATGAAGTCAGCCCATCCAGAACTCTGGAGCCCCATAACCAGAAAGCCATCATCTATAAGGTTCTATTAGCTCTGCCTTCCAAATCTCCAGAGTCCTCCCAAGCTCTCTTCTTATTTTATCACAACCTCTTCCTCTATCAGACTTCTAATGAGCTCTCTGGCTTTTCATCCAGTTCCTATCCTCCCAATCTACTCCCAAGAGGTCACTGAAGAGTTGCTTAAAATGCACATTGTGTCATATTCCGAAAAGCTCTGACAGTTCCCATCCTGGTCTGTGCTTTTCTTGTTTTCCTACCTCTATGCCATAATAAGGGTTTTTTCCTCTGCCTATAATACCTTCCCTTGTTTCTCCATTCCACAAGTGCAGGTCAGTGGAACTTCCATTACTTCTTCAGGCTCTTTCTCTGTCCTAAAATCCTTTAGTGGTCTTCTAAGGCCTCCAGAACCAAGATCCGATGGGTCATGGTATCAGCAGGTTTCTGAGGTTGTCTTAATGGGATAACTGAAGAGAGTTGGACATGGGATTATTTATGGAAATGTGAACACAGCTGAGGGAATCAATATAGGATGGAGTGACCCCTTGGTCTGAAGGGACCAGGAAGGCAGCTGTTGCTTCAGGAGAAGGGTTACCTATCAGGATATGTGGCCATATATAGGAAACAATCCTCTAACAAACTGTGATATAGCAGGTTTGGGGTGTGTGTTGGAGTGTGTGGGCTCTCTCTCCTCCCATCTTAAGATCACCTACTGGTATCTCCCATTGGTTTAATTCAGCCAGCAGATATAAGGCAGGAGAACTGGGGTGGTGTAGCCCACAGAAGTCAGCCTTCCCAAACAGAGAAGGGCAGAGAATGAACTTGGGGGTGAGTAATCATCATGTGCTCCGGCTCCAGGTGTGGTTACCTTGGAACTTTGGCCCTAGTCTATCCCCAAGTAATATGCTTCTCATACTTTCCAGGGCTTTCATGAGCTGTCAAAACAGCAGTGCCCCAACTTCCAAGTCTGTATCTCTGTCCTTTCCCACCCTCTGTCTTGGTTGAAACCTGATCATCCTTGAACCCTCAACAATAGCATTGCCTCTTACCCCAAGCCCTGAGTCTGTGCTCCAAAGACCTCTTGGGCCCACCTCCATCAGGCACCTAGCTCTCCTCATTGTCCCAGTCTCTTCACTCACCTCGAGGATCAGGACTGTTTCTTTCTCTTTTTTTATGATACGTACCAGTTGTTTATTTATAGCATAAATTTACTAATCATTTATAAGTATTTTATATGTCTATTATACATAAACAGTTCATTTTTTATTTTACATTATTTTATCTTTTGTCAATATTTTTTCTTTTTTTAATTAACATATAATTCATTATTTGTTTCAGGAGTACAGGTCTATGATTCATCAGTCTATCATAATACCCAGGACTCACCACAACACATACCCTCCCCAGTGTCCATCACCCAGCCACGCTATTCCCCTATCCCCTTCCCCTCCAACAACCCTCAGTTTATTTCCTAAGATTAGGAATCTCCACAAGCCATAAGAGACTCTTAAGAGACTGTGTTTCAAAAGTACTTGTTTCTTTCCCTGCTTTTAGTAGATGCTCATTTAAATGCTTGTTGGATTGAATTCTAGCACTTGTGCCTTGATAGAAGGCTTATTTGCTTATGTTGGTCTCTCCCCAAGATCACCATCTCCTTGAGAGAAGAAACCAAGTCTAACTCTGCTCAGTATTGACCTAGGACCTGACACAGTGGCTATTCAAATGTTTGTTGTTTTCCCACATGAATAAATGAATACGTGGGAGGCAAAGCAGACAGAAAGAATGGGATATATAAACCATGTACTTCTGAGAGTTCAGAAAAAGATATTGCTTCTATCTAGGGATAATCAGGAAATACTTAACTGAGGGACTAACTTAGGAGCTATATTTGAAGAATGGAGTCACAAGGAGGAGCTGAGGAGCATTTCTGGTCTGGAATGGCATGAGAAAATGCATGGAGACAGGAGAGCTTTGGGCCACTTTGAGAAGCCTGAAGGAATTGGGTTGGGGGGGGGTCAGAAAATAAGCAGAAGGGGATGGAAATACTCATTTCACCCACCCAGCTTCCTGTATTTTCTTCTCTACAGAGTTTTTCCATCTCTTTTTCCCCAACTTCTCTTCCATTTCTGCACTGCCTCCTCCAGAGATACTATAGATTGAGCTGCCCCTCAGTATTGTTAACGAAGGATAGTTGGAAGAAAGGCAGGCAGGGACAGGGGGTCCCCTTGCCTTAAGAGGAAGCCACCATTAAAAGTGTTTTTTTTTTTAAGGTTTTATTTATTTATTTAACAGAGAGAGAGAGAGATCACAAATAGGCAGAGAGGCAGGCAGAGAGGGGAGCGGGAAGCAGGCTCCCTGCTGAGCAGAGAGCCCAATGCAGGGCTCGATCCCAGGACCTCGAGATCACGACCTGAGCTGAAGGCAGAGGCTTAACCCACTGAGCCACCCAGGCGCCCCTAAAAGTGTTTTATCTGAGGCACCTTGGTGGCCGTTGGGCATCTGACTTCAGCTCAGGTCATGATCTAAGGACCCTGGGATCAAGTCCTGTATTGGGGTCCCTGATCAAGAGGGAACATGCTTCTCCTTCTGCCACTCCCCCTGCTTGTGCACTCTCTCACTCCATCAAATAAATAAATAAAATCTTTTCTTTTTAAGTGTTTTACCTACCTTGGAAGGAGTCCTCCACCCTTTGTCACATGATAGGGAGATGAAATAAAAAACAAAAACAAAAGCAAACTAACAAACAAAAAAACCCTGATTGGGAGACACCATGCATGGAGGGTTAATCAGATTAAAACAGCCTGTTAACAGGCCCATAAAAACCTCTAGACTTAGAAACTCCAGTGACAACCCTCTAGTGTTTCCTCCCTCTTCAGGAGCTTTGCATTATTTCCCAATAACCTTTGGTTACCTGCCCACCACTCTTCCTCTGGTCTACCTCTTCATTCTTCAAAATATCATGACCAGGAACCATGGGCACCGAAGGAAAAGAAAGCCTATAACATTCTCAGACTCTCTGGATCAGTATCACTGAATATATTGCCCTCCCCACTCTGCCCTGATGGTGAGCCATAATTGAGAACTGTGTTTAGGCACCAGAGCCCAGCCCTTCCACCCCCCTCCACCCCACATCTCTCTTCTTTGGGCCCTGGATTGGAGCCTCTGGAAACTTGAGTTGTGAGTTTGAGTATGGGCAGGAGTCTGGTAACCCCCCAGCAATGTCTTGGGGTCATCATGACCACAGGGGATGAGAAATGAAAATCACCAGTCAGTGGAGCAGGATGGCTGACAACAGTGGGTCATCCTGGATGCCTGCTCTGTTGTTCCTGTCCCTCCCTTCCCTGAGGGATGTTTCCAGGGGACTATCCTATGGCCCATGTCCTCAAGGGACCACGATTTGTGCAGACTGTGAATGAAGAAAGGTGATCCAGCTCTCCTTCTAGCTCTGTGTGGAGAAGAAGGAAGTGTCCTTTGATAGCTGGCACCCTGCAGGATGCCAGCCACAGGTAGAGTGACCAAGGCTCTGGCTTATTCCCCCAACCCCTTTGGACAGTTTACTGTTGGGGCCTTTGATGGTAGAGCCAGAACTTCCAGTACTGAGTGTATGTGTCGGGTAACCTCCAGGAAGATGTTTATGGGCAAGGGCTCAGGGTCTGGGAAGATTCCATGCTGATATCTGCAGAGCAGCTGACAGACTGTGGTGGGTCACAAAGAGGGAGGTCTTTTCATGACCCTGATACTTGGGACCCCTTAGGACCCATTGAAGCTGAAAGCTGGGCTGAGCTCCCTGCCATTATTAGCCATCTCCCAAGTACCTACCAATTACCAGGATGCCACTGGGCCTAAGAAGGCATCGGGAAGAAGAGGCCCCAAAGGCTCCAGATCCTCCCAGTCCCCCTCCATAGCCCTTCCCTCAGCCCTCCCAGGCCTAAGAGCAGATACTCAAGGGAAAGGGGATCTCAGACCACTTCAATGATGAAGAGAAGGACCTCCTTTTGGAGGGATCGGGGAGAGGAATGGGCCTCAGAGGGTGAAGCTTTATTAGTGGGCGAGGAGTGTGAACAAGGCTACTCACAGGTGGTGGAGGGAAAAGAAAAATAGAGTTCACTCTTACCCTCTATGTTTCCTCTACAGTGAGGGGTCTACTTCTCTGGCTGTTGGTTTTCTTGGAGAGTAATAAAGAGAATCAAGACAAGGATTCTGTTTTCTAAAAACCAAAACCAAAAACAAAACAAGAAAAGACAAAAACACATATATATTCTTGGGTATCGGATTCTCATGGCATCTCTTTGTTTTAAAATAACAGCACTGGTTTAAGCCACGATTTCCAGAACTATTTATTTGAGAAACAAATGGATTCATGAGGCTACAAACCCCAAATCCTGAGGAATAAGAACTACATAGTACTAAATGAACAGAAGAAAGATGATTGTAAACTATTAGAAAAGCATTTTGTGAAAAGAGTGTTGAATAGATAAAGGCAAAAATATTGTTCCATTTTAGGAGTCATGAGAAACACTTTTGTGGTAGCACTTATTTTCATGATTTTTTGAGTTTCTCTAATTGTGTTGGTAGGACCAAGGAAGGAGAGTAATTGAATTAATTTTAAATTAGGTTTTGATCAGGGTACCTCAGAAGAAAAAAACAAGAAATGAAACTTAAGGAGGTGGTAAGAGAGTGGCTGATTTCATGTACTATGGGGTACTTAGTTTTATCTATTCCCTACCTTTATATCCACCTCTGATTATTTTGAGGTAAGTCTCAGAATCATAGGTCACCCACCAATATTTTGTTATTTCTCTCTAAAGGATAAATCTATATTTAACATACCAAAATAGCATTATCATACCTAAAAATCAATAATTCCTTAAAATCACGAAATGTCCAGCGTCAAATTTCTAATTATCTTACAAATATAATTTTTTTAGTGGTTGTTTGAATCAGGGTCCAAATAAGTTCTATACATTGGGATTGCTGGATATATCTCTTGTCTTTTTAATTTGTGGGTTTCTACCCTATTCTTTTTTTCCTTCTCACAATATATTGAAGAAACTAGCTCATTCATTTCACAGAATTTTTTAAGGTCTGGATTTTGATGACCACATTCTAGAGGCATCATTTAATATGTTCCTCTGTCCTCTCTATTTCCAGTAAATAGATACTTGGACTTAAAGGCTTGATAAGATTAAGGTTTATTTTTGTTGTTGTTGTTGTTGTTGTTTCAGAGAAAAAAGAGTACTTCATTACTTCGTTGATTTTATTGTGTTCTTCCATCAGAGCATACATCATGTCTGCCTGTTCTTTTTGAGATATTAGCAGTCAATGATATTAAATGTTTAGATCCATTAATTACTTTAAGTTTCAAAATTATTATATTCTTTTTTTGATTCTTTAAAAATTATTTATTTGAGAGAGAGAGCATGAGTGGTGTAAGGGATAGAAGGAAAAGAGAAGTAGACTCTCCACTGAACAAAGAGCCTGACATGGGGCTGGATCGCAGGACTCCAGAATCATGACCTAAGCCAGGTGCCCTAGGAGACTCTTAACTATAGGAAACAAACAGAGGGTCGTTGGAAGGAAGATGGATGTGGGATGGTGTAGCTGGTTGATGGGTATTAAGGAGGTAATGATGAGCACTGGTGTTACAACTGATGAATCAGTAAATTCTACCTCTGAAACTGAAAAAAAAAAAAAAGACCTTGTGTAGTTTACAAAGAACAGGGTTAGAATTTAGTACCCACAAACTTGTGTTTTAAAACATAATTTTCTCTCTAAATTTATCACTGGAAAATATAGTTTCAAGATCTTAATATTCTAATTGTAACTTTTCTTTTTCCTTATCTGGAACATTATAAATGGAAACTCTACCCCATCTACTATGTGGTTAACCCTGAGATGCATTTTATTTAGGATAGGCAGGAAAAGCATTGATTCTCTTTATTTACTAACTTACAAAATGAGTTTGTCTCCTAGCAGCTTCCAATGGTAACCATTTTTTAAACTTTCAGTAAGATCCAATTGATTAATGTAGTTAAATTTATGACAGTTATTATCCTCATGGATAGTCAAATTGTCCCTTTTTGACCTGTGAGAGTCTGTTCAAGTTGGCTCCTGAGTCCTTTGACACAGCCTCCAATAGCCTAACGCCTTCCTTGTTTCTGGTATGACAAGATGTTCCAGGCTCATCTTGTACATTTTCTGCCTCAAACCCTAAATTTTTCCAAGTCACACTGCTTCATTTTAGAAAGAGGTTTTTTTCAAGACAGCAATCTGAGTATTAGGAGTACTTCTTGTCCCTGAGTTGGTCATTATTTCTAGGTATTTTCAGTGGACAGAGCTAGGAATTTAAAAACTAAATACTTCATGAGTTTATACTGATACTTAAAATTCAAATTCCAGGGCACAGGCTTTAAATTAACCTCTTTGATCTCATATCTGTATCTATTTTCTCTGACATTGAAAATCTCAATTCTCAAAGTCACCTGAAATGACAGCATTAAGAGCTTTCTGCATTTTTTTTAATGGTGGGTAGCAAAGCAAGGCTTATTGGGTGATAGCAAAGTGATAGTACAAAGCACCCAAGGAGGCAGGGAACCTGAGGGTGTCACCATCAGAGTTTTTGCATCTATGGATTTTTATAGGCTTGTTGGGGGCAGTTTTAATCTGCTTAATCCTCCATGCACTTGTCACCCAAAAAGGTTTTTTGTGATCTTCCTATCAAATGGGAGAGGTGTGGAGGGCTCCTTCTAGGGTGGTGTAAAATCTTTTTAAGGGTGTTTCCTCTTAGTGTAAAGCCCGTTTTCTCTGACTGCCTTTCTTCCAACTATCTTGCATTAATTCAATTTTGTTACTAATAAATGGTCTCATCAGATTTTCGATTTCTTCCTGATTCAGTTTTGGAAGACTGTATGCTTCTAGAAATTAATCCATTTCTTCCAGGTTGTCCAATTTGTTGACATAATACTTTTTTTGTTGTATTTCTTTATGGTTCTCTTTGTTCCTATATTATCAGTTGTTACTTTTTTTTTGTCTGTGATTGTACTTATTTGGATTATTTTTTTTCTTGATGACTGATTAATTATTTATCAATTATCTTTACTTTTTCAAAGAACCAGGTCTTGGTTCCACTAATTTCTTTCATTTTTTAAGACTATGTTTTTATTTCTCCTCTTTATTATTTCCTTCCTTGTACTCACATTGGACTCTTGTTCTTCTTTAGTTACTTTTAGTGCAAGCTTAGTTTAAGATTTTGATTATTTTTTGAGGTAGGAGTGTATCATTGTATTTCTCCCTCTTAGACTTGTTTTTGTCATGTCCCTAACATTTTGGAGCATAGAGTTTTCATTTTCATTTGTCTCTGTGTATTTTTTTTTTAATTTTTGATGATCATTGGTTGTTTAGTAACATGTTCTTTAGCTTCTCTGTGCTAGTAAGTACAATAGTTTTTTTTTTTCCCCTCTGATTTACTTCTAGTTTCACACCATTGTGGTCAGAAAAGATACATGGTATGATTTCAGTCTTCTTAAAATTTTTCAGACTTGCTTGTGGCATAACATGTGATCTACTTGGACAATGTTCCAAAGGTACTGGAAAAGAATGTGTATTTTGTTGTTTTAGGATAGAATTTTTTGTATATACTTGTTATGTCCATTGCTTCTAAAGTGTCACACTGAGACACTGTTTTTTTTTCTTTTAAGATTTTATTTATTTATTTGACAGGGATCACAAGTAGGCAGAGAAGCAGGTGGAGGGGGGGCGGTGGAGAGCAATCTCCCCGTTGAGTAGAGAGCCTGATGTGGGGCTCAATCTGAGAACCCTGAGAACATGACCTGAGCTGAAGGCAGAGGCTTAATCCACTGAGCCACCCAGACACCACATTGAGATATGTTGCCTTATTGATTTTCTGCTTGATATATCCATCGATGTAAGTGGGGTATTAAAGTACCCTACTATTATTGTATTTCTATTAATTTATCTATTTAGGTCCACTAATGTTTCCTTTATGTATGTAGGTGCTCCAAGGTTGGGTGCATAGATATTTATAATTGTTATATCCTCTTGTTGGATTCATTCCCATTATCATTATGTAATGTTCTTTGTTTCTTGTTACAGTCTGTGTTAAGTCAATTTTGGGGATTTGAGAATCAAGATGGTGGAGGAGTAGGAGACCTGAGCTTTGTGTGGTCACAGGAACTCAGCGAGGTAGCTATTAAATTGTTCTGAAACTTGTGAACAGAACCAGAAACCCAAGAAAAGAATAAATACAATTCTATGACTAGAAAAGCGACCAGTTTCTTTACAAAAGAGAAGATGGAAAAATTCACCTCAAAAAAGAGAATAAGAGGCAGTACTGACTGCCAGGGATCTAATCACTATGGACATAAGTAGGATGTCAGAACTCGCATTCAGAATAATGATTATAAAAAATACTAGCTGGAATTGAAAAAAAAACATGGATTTGAAAAAAATCTCTTTCTGGAGAAATTAAGGAACAAAAATCTAACCAAATTGAAAAAAAAAAGGATATTAATGAGATGCAATTAAAAAAGGAGGCTGTAACTGCTAGAATAAATGAAGCAGAAGAGAGAATGAGTGATAAAGAAGACAAGGTAATGGAAAATAAAGAAGCTGAGAAAAATAGACATAACTACTAGATCACAAGGAGATAATTCAAAAGATAAGTAATACCATACAACAAAACAATATTAGAATAATCAGGATCCCAGAAGAAGAGGAAAGAGGAATCCAGAAAAAGAGGAAATCTCAGAAGAAGAGGAAAGAGAAAGCAGGGAAGAAAGTATATTGGAGCAAATAATAGTAGAGAAATTCCCTAATCTGGGTACAGAAATAGGCATCCAAAGCCAGGAAGCACAGAAAAGCACCTCAAATCAATAAAAATAGGTCAATACCTATTGAGAGTTTCTTAAACAAATTGTGTTGGGAAAACCCAACTGCAACATGCAGAAGAATGGGACTGGACCACTTTCCTACACCATATTAACAAACAAATTCAAAGCGGTTAAAAGACCTAAATATGAGGCAGGAATCCATCAAAATTCTAGAGGAGGACACAGGCAGAAATCTCTTTGACCTCAGATACAGCAACTTCTTACTAGACATGTCTCTGGGGATAAGGGAAACAAAAGCAAAAATGAACAATTGGAACTTCATTAAGATAAAAAGATTTTGCATAGCAAATGAAATAATCAACAAGGCAGCCTACAGAATGGGAGAAGGTATTTTTAAATGACACATCCCATAAAGGGCTAGTATTCAAAATCTATAAAGAATTTATCAAATTCAACACCCCAAGCCCAAAATATACAGTTAAATGTGTAAAAGACATAAACAGACATGCTCTAAAGGAGACATACAAGTGGCTAACAGGAAAATGAAAAAAATGCTCAACATCACTCATCATCATGGAAATACAAATCAAAACCACAATGAGATACCACCTCGCAACTTTCAGAGTAGCTACTATTAAAAACCCAGGAAAGAACAAATGTTGCCAAGGATGCAAAGAAAGGGGAACCCTCTTATACTGTTGGTGAAAATGTGAACTGGTGCCGCTACTCTGGAAAACAATATGGAGATTCCTCAACAGTAAAAAGTAGAACTACCATATGACCCAGAAACTGCACTACTAATCATTTATCTTAAGGATACAAAAATAATGATTCAAAGGGGACACATGCACCCCAATGTTTACAGCAACAATGCCCACAATCGCTAAAATGTTGAAAGGTCCCAGATGTCCCAGCAGTGTTGAATGGATGAGTAAGAAGTGGTGTGAGAGGAGGGCCAAGATGGCAGAGAAGTAGGAGACCCTGTTTCAACCAGTCCCTTAAAGTGAGTTAATTATCTACCAGCACACTCTGAACACCCATGAAATCAGCCTGAGATGTAGGATTATATACTTCTGGATCTCTACAGGGGCAGAAGACACCAGTGGAGAGGTAAAGCACAGCGGGAACAATCAGACTGATATTGAAGGATAAACAGAGGGGGAGGGAACCACCAGAAGCGACCCATTGGAGAGTAATACCCCGATATGAAAGTGCCCTGTGATTGGGAAACCAGCATTACCTTGGAGTCTTTTTAAAAGCACTCTAAAATAGCAAGAGATCTTAAGTGACAACTGGCAGAGTTGGGCGGTCATGGGCACAGGCCTAAGCCCATTGTCCCAGGACAGCCACTGCTGGTGACAACCTGTGCCAGAGACAGTGTGGCAGACCCTCTGGGGTTGCGTGGCTTGCATCATGATTTAGCTAGGCACACTCCAGCCCCTGCATGAAGGAGTCTGGTGATGGTGCCAGTCTGCACTCCCTAGAACTTTTGCACACTGTGCAACCAGGGTCTGATGCACTCCCTGCCTGTTCCTGAGAAAGCTCCATCCTGGCACTAGCTGGGGGTCTCTATGACTGGCCAAGCATCTGGACTCTCCCAGCCTGGGCCTGAAGGAACTTAGTGCGATCTCCCGTGGTGGCAACCTGAGGTTTGGACCCCAGAGAGCTGTCCTGGCAAAGGCAGCAACTGGAATCGCGCTCCCTAGACCAATATTGATCCTGGTTTTAGTGGCACAGGGGTACAGAGACAAGCAGGTGCTTTGGGTGACCCCTGAGATGTTGGATGGGACATGCTCTGCCTGTGGGAGATTGCATGGCTCAGCAGAGGTTGCAGAGGGGAAGTCTGTGTGTTTTGGAGCACCCAGAGGGGAGCAGACTGAGGCTTCTCTCTGAGATGGAGGTCTGGGTGCAGTTTGCTTTCCACTAAACCTCTGAAAAACTGCAAAAAGCCCCCCAAAACCAAAAACGTCCAGAGAACACAAGCCTGAAAAACATGTTTCCACAGAGCCCAGCCCCTTGATAGAGAGCAGGAGGACTTAATCCAAGCAAGGCTGACTGAGAAACAATGAGGCAGTCCCCTTTCCCAGAAAGCCAGCCAAAAGAATGAGAGGACAACCATCACAGTGTCCCCAAAATTGTAAAATCTCAATATCAATTGTAAAATCTCAAATCACAGGGAAAACAAGATATTAAGCTCCCAGTATTGCCCTAAAACTTGTGTATTTCATAGATACAACTTTAATTTTTTAAAATTCATTCTCACCATTCTTAGTCTTTTAAATTTTTTAAACATACTTATCATTACAACTAGAGGTTTAATACAACATATTCCATAATAACCTTTAACTTGAACTATTTTCTTACATATACCTGTGTTTACCTTTTTCTTTTCTATTTTTTTCAATATACATATAGATATAAGTTTCAAGTTAATCCTCTTTCCCTAACCAATACTATACCTATATATAAACTAGTTTTAATCTCCCTTTATCTCTGCAAAGTTGAGTCCTTTAACAAAGATATCAAGATACACCCAGGAAGAATCAAAACACCTTCCTAGTCCTTCTTCCATCCTTCTATCATTTTTTCCTGCCAGTGTTTCTGTGAATTTGTTTTTGTTCTGGCACTGTATAAATCTTATCCTTGGAATTCATTTTGGCTAGATACTTTTTTTTTCCTGTCATTTACTTTTCTTGGTCTTTTTGTTTGTCTATTTTTGTTTGTATACCTTATAAATCTTTGGCTGCATTTTCTCTTTTTTTTTTCTGTCTCTATTTTTCTATCTCTATCTCTTTTTTTTCTTTTTTCTTTCTTTTTAGTGGCACCTTCTGAATGCTCAGAAATATTCCAGGATACACCTTGCCTGGATCAAGGTTGATATATTCAGCTATACCTCCCTCAACCACCTCCCACCAAAATGACTAGGAGGAGAAATTACCAAAAGAAGAAAAATTCAGAGACTGTACCCTTTCCATCAGAGCTATTGGATATGGATATAAACAGTATGTCGGAAAGGGAATTTAGGGTAGCAATTATCCAGGCAATGATTAGGTTGGAGAAAATCATTAGTGACAACATGGAATTGCAGAAGTGAAAGCGACCTGGGAAGAAGTTAAAAATGCTATCAATAAGATTCAATCTAATCTAAATTCTCTAACAGTTAGGATAACCAAGGCAGAAGATAGAATTAGTGATCTACAGGACAAACCGATAGAGAAAAAGGATCAGGAGGGGGCCTGGAACAAACAGCTTAGAAGCCATGAAAACAGAATTAAGGAAATAAATGGGGCTGTGAAACATTCCAAAGTCAGAATTATTGGGATTCCTGGGAGGGGAGGAGAAAGAAGACTAAAAGAAACAGTTGAACAAATTTGCAATGAAAATTCTCCCAATCTGGAGAATGAAACCAGCATTCTTGTCCTAGAGGTAGAAAGACCACCCCACAAGATCAACAAATCTAGAAAGATGTTGAGGCACTTGATTGTAAGACTGATGAATCGTAATTTTAGACAACAGCTTTTTTTTTTTTTACTTTAAATGTTATTTTATTTTCTTTTATTTCAGTGTTCCAAAATTCATGTTTATGTGCCACATCCAGTGCTCCATGCAATATGTGCCCTCTATAATACCCACCACCAGGCTCACTCCCCCACCCCCCTCCAAAACCCTCAGTTTGTTTCTCAGAGTGCACAGTCTCTCATGGTTTGCCTCCCCCTCCGATTTCCCCCAACTCACTTCTCTTCTTGAGAGCAGCTAGGGGGAAGAGATTCCTTACATACAGAGAAAGGTCCATCAGAATAATGTTGGACCTGTCCGCAGAAACCTGGCAAGCCAGAAAAGGCTGGAAAGACATATTAAGGGAACTAAATGAGAAGAAAATGCAACCAAGAATACTTCATTCAGCAAGGTTAACTTTCAAAATGGGTGGAGAGGTAAAGAGCTTCTAAGACTGGCAAGGTTTAAAAGAGTATGTAACCACCAAGCCAGCACTACAAAAAATGTTAAGGGTGGGGTTCTATAAATAAGAAAGAAAGAAAAACTGTCATAGAACAGAAAATTACAGAAACAACATATAGAAACAAGGACTTCACAGGCAACATCAATAAAAATGTATCTTTCAATAATCACTCTGAATGTGAACAGCCTAAACACTCCCATAAAGTGGCACAGGGTTGCAGATTGGGTAAAATGACAGAATCTGTTCATATGCTGTCTACAAGTGACCCATTTGTAACCTAAGGACACAACCAGACTGAAATTGAAGGGAAGGAGAAGCATTTTCCATGCCAACTAGCCTCAGAAGAAGGCTGGGGTAGTGATTCTCATATCACATAAATTAGATTTTAAACTAAAGACTGTAGTCAGAGATAAAGAAGGGCACTACAACATTTTCAAAGGGTCCATCCACCAAGATCTAACAATTATATATGTTTATGCCCCCCATATGGGAGCAGCCAACAACATAAGAAAACTGTTAATCAAGGTAAAGAGTCATATTGATATTAATACATTAGTAGTAAGGGATCTTAAAATGCCACTCTCAGTAACAGATCATCAAAGCAGAAAATCAATAAAGAAACAAGAGCTTTGAATGACACATTGGACCAGAAGGACCTCATAGATATATATAGAACATTCCATCCTAAAACAACAGAATATTCATTCTTCTCTAGTGCACATGGAACTTTATCCAGAATAGACCACATACTGGATCACAAATCAGGGCTCAACTGAAACCAAAAGACTGAGATTATTCCCTGCATATTCTCATACCACAGTGCTTTGAAACTGGAACTCAAGTTTGGAAGAAATTTGGAAGTTTGGAAGGAATTCAGACACCCGGAAGCTAAAGACCATCTTGCTTCAGAATGTTTGGATCAACCAGGAAATCAAAGAACTTAAACAATTCATGGAAACCAATGAGAATGAAGACACTTCAGTCCAAAACCTATAGGATAGAGCAAAGGTGGTCCTAAGGGGGAAATATATAGCCATCCAAGCCTCCCTCAAAAAAACGGAAAAATCCAGAATATGCCAGCATTCCTTACACCTTAAAGAACTGGAGAATCACCATCAAATTAAGCCAACCCCACATGCAAGAAGGGAATTAATCAAGATTAGAGCAGAGATCAATGAGATAGAAACTAGAGACATGGTAGAATGCATCAACAAAACTAGAAGCTGATTTTTTGAAAGAATCAATAAATCTATAAACCATTGGCCAATCTAACCCAGAAGAAAAGAAAGAGGACCCAAATTAATAAAATTATGAATGAAAAGGGAGAGGTAACAACTAACACCAAGAAAATGGAAACAGTCATTAGAAATTATTATCAACATTTATATGCCAATAAGTTAAGCAACCTAGATGAAATGGATGCATTCCTGGAAACCTATAAAATTCCAATACTGAATCAGGAAGAAATTGACAACTTGAATAGACCAATATCTAGTAACAAGATTGAAGCAGTGATCAAAAACCTCCCCCAAAACAAGAGCCCAGCACCTGATGGATTCCCTGGGGAATTCTACCAAACGTTCAAAGAAGAAATAATACCTATTCTCCTGAAGCTGCTTCAAAAAATTGAAGCAGAAGGAAAACCTCCAGACTCTTTTTATGAAGCCAGCGTTACCCTGATCCCCAAACCAGGCAAAGACCCCATCAAAAAGGAGAATTTCAGACCAATATCCCACATGAACATGGACGCTAAGATTCTCAGCAAGATCCTAGCTAATAGGGTCCAACAGTAAATTAAAAATATATTCCACCATGACCAATTGGGATTTAATTAAAAAATATTTTCCACCAAGACCAATTGGGATTTATGCATGGGATTTAAGCGTGGTTCAACATTTGCAAATCAATCAATATGATAGAACAAATGAATAAGAGAAGAGAGAGGAACAACATGAGTCCTCTCAATTGATGCAGAAAAAGCATCTGACATGATACAGCATCTGTTACTGATTATAATGCTTCAAAGTATAGGAATAGAGGGAAAATTCCTCAACTTCATAAAACGTATCTATGAAAAACCCACAGTGAATATCATCCTCAATAGGTAAAAGCTGACAGCCTTCACTTAGAGATTAGGAATATGACAAGGATGCCCACTCTTGCTACTGTTGTTCAACATAGTACTAGAAGTCCTAACAACAGCAATCAGACAACAAAAAGAAACATAAAGTATTCAAATTGGCAATGAAGTAAAAATCTCTCTCTTTGTAGATGACATGATACTTTATGAAGAAACTCCAAGAAACTCCACCCCCAAACTACTAGAACTCATACAGCAATTCAGTAATGTGTCAGGATACAAAACCAATGCACAGAAATCAGTTTCTTTCTTATATACTAACAATGAAAATATAGAAAGAGAAGTTAGAGAATCGATTCCATTTACTATAGCTCCAAGAACCATAAGTCACCTGGGAATAAACCTAACCAAAGAGGAACTTTGGTTCCTGACAAAGAGGAAAGAGTACTCAAGGAACTACAAAACACTCATGAAAGAAGTTGAAGACATGAAAGGATGGAAGAGCATTCCATGCTCCTGGATTGGAAGAATAAACATTGTTAAAATGTCCATACTGCCCTGATCAGTCTATACTTTCTATGCCATCCTGATCAAAATTCCACTGGCATTTTTCAAAGTACTGGAACAAACAATCTTACAATTTATATGGAACCAGAAGAGACCCTGAATTGCTAAGGAAGTGTTGGAAAAAAAAAAAAAAGAAAACTGGGGCCATAACATTGCCTGATTTCAAGCTTTACTACAAAGCTGTGATCACCAAGACAGCATGGTACTGGCACAAAAACAGACACATAGACCAGTGGAAGAGTAAAGAGCCCAGATATAGACCCTCAACTCTGTGGTCAAATAATCTTTGACAAAGCAGAAAAACATATCAAGTGGAAAAAAGTCTCTTCAATAAATGGTGCTGGGAAAATTGGACAGCTATGTGTAGAAGAATGAAACTCAACCATTCTCTTACAGTACACACAAAGATAAGCTTGAAATAGATAAAAGACCTCAACGTGAGGCAGGTATCCATCAGAATCCTAGAGGAAAACATAGGCAGTAACCTCTTCAATGTCGGCCACTGCAACTTATTTCAAGATATGTCTCCAAAGACAAAGGAAACAAAAGTGAAAATGAACTTTTGGGACTTCATTAAGAAGCCCTGCATCGGGGCTCTCTGCGCAGCAGGGAGTCTGCTTCCCCCCCCCCCACCCCGCCCCTGCCTCTCTGCCTACCTGTGATCGCTCTCTCTCTGTCAAATAAATAAATAAATTTATTTAAATAAATTTAAATAAATCATTTAAAAAATGATTTAATAAAAGAAACATACATAGGAGATAGGCAACTAACATCCTACATACATATAAAAGAAATCCTCAGAAAACAAAAGGTAAAGGAAGAGTACAAATCAATAATTATCAATAATTCAAAAATGTTTTGATGGAGAGTAAAAAAATAAACCTTAAAAATATATATTTAGCACATCTTCTTGATCCATTCATCTGTTGAGGGACATCTAGGTTCTTTCCATAGTTTGGCTATTGTGGTACCCCTGGGGATAAAAATATATGTTTATAAAAAATAAAAAATTAAAAAATATATATGTATTTAGGAGGAAGATTATATACCTGGGAGAACATTTTCAGAATGATGAACATGAGCACTTATTTTGATTGAGCTACTGACCTTTAAAGGAAAGGGGGAAAAAAAACTTTGTGCAAAAAAGTAAAAACACTGGATTTTATGTAAGTGACAAATAAAATGATATTGTCAGAATTTTCAAATATAAACCAAATACACTGAGCTTGTCTTGCTGATTATAAATAAAATCTCTGAACAACAATAACAACAAAAAGCAGCTACATGAAGACTCTGAAAAGTAAACAAAAACAGGCTTATTAGGGAATGTCAAAAGATTGAGTCGTGATCCATACAGGGTGAGTTACCTATATTTTTTCTGTTTTAATCTTGTTACTTTTTTACATTTTATTTCATTTTTTATTTGAGTAGAATAGATTATACTAATTTCAGGCATAGAACATAGTGATTCACTATCTCTATACGTAATGCTATGCTCACCACAAGTGTTGTTACCATCTGTCATTATAAGGCACTATTACGGTATCACTGACTACATTTCCTTTTGTGTTTTTAATTCACATGACTTATTTGTTCCATAACTGGAAGCCTGCATGTTCCACTCCTCATCATGCATTTTGTCCTGCCCCAAAATGCCTTCTCTGAGACATCTATCAGTTTGTTGTTTATAGGTCTGTTAATAGGTCTGTTTTTGCTTGTTGCTTTTTTATTAATTGTATTATTGGATTCTACATATGAATAAAGTCATATATTTGTCTTTCTCAGTCTGGCTACATAAAAAAGATCCTCCAGAACCATCCATGTTGTTGCTAATGGCGAGATCTTATATTTTTATGACAGAATAATATCCCATCATATATATGCCACAATTTATCCATTCATCTATCAATAGACACTGAGGTTGCTTCCATATCTTGCCTATTGTAAATAATGTTGCAATAAAAATAGGGGCACATGTGTCTTTTCAAATCAGGATTTTTGTTTTATTTAAGTAAATACCCAGATATTTGATCATATGGCATTTCTATTTTTAATTTTTCAAGGAAATAATCCCTTTAACGTACTGTTGTCTATGATTAGCTTGTATATTGTTGAGGATATTTGCAACTATGTTCATTAGAAATATTGCCCTGTAAATATCCTTTTTTAGTGGGGTTTTTGTCTGGTTTGGTATGAAGGTAATGGTGTCCTTATATTATGAGTTTGGACATTTTTCTTCCATTTATATTTTTTGGAAGATTTTTGGGAGAGTAGGTATTAATTCATTAAATGTTTGGTAGAATTCCCCTGGGAAGCCATCCAACCCTGGACTCCTGTTTGTTGAGAGCTTTGTGATTACTGATTCAATTTCTTCAATCCTTATGGGTCTATTCTGATTTTTTGTTTCTTCCTGTTTCAGTTTTGGTAGTTTATATATTTCCAGGAATGCATCCATTTCTTCCAGATTGTCTAATTTGTTGGTATATAATTGCTTACAATATTTTCTTTTAATTGTGTTTCTGCAGTGATGGTTGTGAGTACTCCCCCTTCATTCATGTTTATTTATTTGGGTCCTTTCTTTTTTCTTTTTGATAATTCTGGCCTAGGGGGTTATCAATCTTGTTAATTCTTTCAAAGAACAAGCTACTAGTTTCTTTGATCTCTTCTAGTATTTTATTGATTTCTGTATCATTGATTCCTGCTCTTATCTTCATTATTTTCCTTCTCCTTTGGATTAAGGCTTTACATAGTGTTCTTTTACCATCTTCTTTAAGTATAAAGTCAGGATATGTATTTGAGATTTTTCTTGATTCTTGAGAAAGGCTTGTATTGCTGTATAATTCTTTCTTAGGAGTTCCTTTTTTGCCTCCTAGAGATTTTGGACTGTTGTGTTTTCATTTTCATTTGTTTCCATATATTTCTAAAATTTTTACTTTAATTTCCTGGTTGACCCATTCATTATTTAGTAGGGTGTTTTTTAACCTTCATGTATTTGTAGTCCTTCCAAATATTTTCTTGTGTTTGACTTCAAGTTTAATAGCTTTGTGATATGAAAATACACATGACACAATCTCAGTCTTTTTGTACCAGTTGAGGCTTGATTTATGACCTTATATGTGATCTATTTGGACAATGTTCATATGATATTATGTCCATATATTATGTCCATACAGATATTACTTGGACAAAGTGTGTATGACTTCAAAAATATTGTGCATTCCCCTGCTTTAGGATAAAATGCTCTAAATAAATGTGTTGAGTCCATCCAGTTCTAGCAAATTATTTAAAGCTCTTTTCTCTTTTTGATCTTCTGCTTAGATGATCTGTCCATTGCTGTAAGTGTGTATAACGTCCCCTACTATTATTGTATTGTTATCAATGAATTACTTTAAGTTTGTTATTACTTCACTTATATATTTGGCTTCTCCCTTATTGGGGACATAAATAATTACAATTGTTAGATCTTCTTGTTGGGTAGACCCCTTTATTATAATACAATATCTTCTTCATCACCTATTACAGTTTTTGGGTTAACATCTGGTTTGTTTGATATAAGTATGGGTACTCAAGCTTTCTTTTAGTGCACAGTATCATGACAAATCGTTCTCCACTCCCTCACTTTTAATCTGGAGGTGTCTCGGGGTCTAAAATGTGTCTTTTATAGGTAGAAATAAGTATGGATGTAATTTTTTTTAATTCATTCTGATACACTATGTCTTTTGGTTGGAACACTTAATTTATTTACATTCAGACTAATTATTGAAAGATATGAATTTAGTGCCATTGCATTACCTACAAAGTCATTGTTCTTGTAAATTGTCTTTTTTCCTTTCTAGTCATTGTTTCTTTTGTTCTCTCTTTCCTGCAAAAGGTCCCCTTTAATATTTCTTGCAGGACTGGTTTAGTTTTCATGATCTCCTTTTGTTTTTGCCTTTCTTGGAAACTTTTTTTTTCTTCTTGGAAACTCTTTATCTCTTCTTCTATTCTAAATTATGGCCTTGGTGGATGAAGTACTCTTGGGTGTATAGCACATTGAATATATCATGTCAGCACTTTCTGGCCTGCCAGGTCACTCTGGACAGGTCTGGTGCTAGCTTTATGTGACTACTCTTGTATAATAAGTAAACTTTTCCCCTAAATGTTTTCATAATTCTCTCTTTACTTTGTATTTTACAAGTTTCACTATGATATGTTACAGTGTTCACCTGTTTTTGTTGATTTTGAGGGGAGTTCTTTTCCTCTTGGATTTGAATGCTTGTTTTCTTCCCCAGATTAGGGAAATCCTCAGCTATAATTTGTTCAAATAAACCTTCTGTCACTTTTTTCTGCTGTTCTTCTGGGACTCCTATAATATAGGTATTATTTTGCAAAAGATGCTATTTATTTATTTGAGAGAGAGAAAGAGTGAAAGAGAGAGCAAGAATGAGAAGGAGAAGATCATAGGAAGAAGCAGACCCCCTGTTGAGCAGGAAGCCTGATGTGGGACTTGATCCCAGGACTCCAGGATCATGACTTGAGCTGCAGGCAGTTGCTCAACCAACTGAGCCACTCAGGTGCCCCTAGCTATTAGTCTTTGACAGTTGATCTATATTCTTGTTCAGATATACTGCTAATACCTCTTTTTAACAAGACTCTGCCTGTGATATTTTCCTGACCTTTCCTTTGAGGAGAATTCCTCCATCTTGTAATTTTGGTTGTTTTGATTGTTATAGAAGCTTGTTATGTTTCCTGCATCTCAGAATAATGTTATATTAAGAAGAGATAATTCTCTGTCCAGGATCTGTTTCTTTAGGAATTGTTTCTGGAATATGCTTTGTGCAGTCTGCTGTTGTGTTTTGGCTGCTCTTTTCCACTAGTCAGTACTCTGCAGAGTTCCTCCTTGTCTGCAGTGGGTAGTGCTCAGAACTTTATCTAGGTGTGCTTGGACTTTTTTGCTGAAAAAAGCCTAGGGAAAAAAGAAAGAAAAAAAATAAGGGGGAAAAAAAAAAAAGAAAAGAAAAAGCCTGCCCCTCCCCCCAAAAAAAGAAAGGAAGGAAGGAAGGAAAGGAAAGGGAAGAGGAAAAAAAGACAACAACAACAACAAAAACCCATAAGTCAGATTCCAAGGGGTTGGGGGGGGATAAAAAATAAAGAGAAAAAAAAAAAAACAGGAAAAAAAAGGATCCAAAAACAAAGAGAAAAGGAAGTGAAAAAAGAAGCTAACAAATAAACCAGAAACCAGAAACTTGATTCCAAAAGAAAAAGAAAAAAAGAAAAAAAAATTCTGGTCATATTTTAACCAAAACTGAAGGGGACTCTGAAGAATTGCGTGATCAGTAGAACTTGGTGTATGTGACGTATTGCCTGTTTTGCTCTTCTGGGGAAGAGGCTCACTGAGCTGGCTCAGAGTCAGTCCTGCCCCAACTAAAAGAAAAGAAAAACAAAAAACAAAAAAACAGTGCTTGCCAAGCGCTGGGAGGCTAGGTTTGATGTAAGCAGTTCCCACCTCCACTGGAGGCCACTGTTTAACTTTCTGATGTCCCACCCTATTGGTAGATGGAGTAAAATGGTGACACTCCAATCTTTTATGCCTACACAAGAGCTCTCACACTCCCCACTGTTCAGGAAGTCCTCACAGATATTAAAGGCTGTCAGCACACTGGGTGCCAAGCTCTCCTGTATTTTATCTTTGGACTGATTGATTGTGATTCAAAACTCCAAATCTTAAAAGAGCCAGCAAGTGCTGGGATCAACTGCCTCCTCTGGATTAGAGGCCACTGTGCTCTTTGTCACACAAAAAGTCCCCTGCCTGCACAGTTCACAAAATCTATAGTGTAGTAGTGTGTCACTATGAAAAGCAGCAACCTAGTTATTCACTGTGCTAGCCTTTATGCCCTGCCAATGAAAAGCTGTTTGCTGGTTGATGCAGATCTTTTGTCCTGGGGAAGGAAATATATACCTTCTTCCAAGTGTACTTCAGGAAGACCAGTCTCTTCCAGTGTAACCCAGGAGATCCTTACACCACTTTCTGTGCATTCCCAGGACAGAGCACTCTTTCTCTCATGGAGTACACTCAACAGCTCTGATTTAGGGAAAGTTGTGCATCACCAAAATCTCAGAGCTTGAGCTCCACTCACTGTTTGCAAAAAAGCCTGTTGCACTCTGTTGTCACAGTTCCACAGTCTTTCCTCTGAGAGTGGTTTTCTTCTTGTGTGAACCTGATGTTGCACTCTCTCAACCCCTTCCTCCTTCTTTGTTCTCTCTCTTTACAGAAAGGGATCCCTTCTCTCTGCAGCATGGCAGGTTTTCTCTCCCCCAGTTCCCTTCCATGCACCTTACACATGCCATGCTGTCTCCTTCTAACTGTGGAAATTCTTCTTCCAATCCTCAGATTGATTTCCTATGTGTTCCAAGTGATGTGACCTCAATCTAGACAGCTGTGCTCAAGGGATGAGAAAGGCCCATGATCACCCTACTTCTCTGCCATTTTAACTCCTCTCTCCTCAGCAGATTTTTACTCAATGTGCGGCTTTGCATGGAATGGAGTTTCAGCTGGTGATTTTCAAGAATCCAAACTGCACAAACTATTACAACCCCTTCAGCCTCTCTTTGGACCTCTTAACTCATCTGCAAATTGGAAACACTCCCAGTCTCAGCTACTATTTTCAAATTGGTCTAATGCAATTTCCAGTGAGTAACAGCTATTTCTTTTTTTTTTTTCTTTTAACTTTTATTTTTTATAAACATATATTTTTATCCCCAGGGGTACAGGTCTGTGAATCACCAGGTTTACACACTTCACAGCACTCACCAAAGCACATACCCTCCCCAATGTCCATAATCCCACCCCCTTCTCCCAAACCCCCTCCCCCCAGCAACCCTCAGTTTGTTTTGTGAGATTAAGAGTCACTTATGGTTTGTCACCCTCCCAATCCCATCTTGTTTTATTGATTCTTCTCCTACCCACTTAAGCCTCCATGTTGCATCACCACTTCCTCATATCAGGGAGATCATATGATAGTTGTCTTTCTCTGCTTGACTTATTTCGCTAAGCATGATACGCTCTAGTTCCATCCATGTTGTCGCAAATGGCAAGATTTCATTTCTTTTGATGGCTGCATAGTATTCCATTGTGTATATATACCACATCTTCTTGATCCATTCATCTGTGGATGGACATCTAGGCTCTTTCCATAGTTTGGCTATTGTGGACATTGCTGCTATAAACATTCGGGTGCATGTGCCCCTTTGGATCACTACATTTGTATCTTTAGGGTAAATACCCAATAGTGCAATTGCTGGGTCATAGGGCAGTTCTATTTTCAACATTCTGAGGAACCTCCATGCTGTTTTCCAGAGTGGCTGCACCAGCTTGCATTCCCACCAACAGTGTAGGAGGGTTCCCCTTTCTCCACATCCTCGCCAGCATCTGTCATTTCCTGACTTGTTGATTTTAGCCATTCTGACTGGTGTGAGGTGATATCTCATTGTGGTTTTGATTTGTATTTCCATGATGCCGAGTGATATGGAGCACTTTTTCATGTGTCTGTTGGCCATCTGGATGTCTTCTTTGCAGAAATGTCTGTTCATGTCCTCTGCCCATTTCTTGATTGGATTATTTGTTCTTTGGGTGTTGAGTTTGCTAAGTTCTTTATAGATTCTGGACACTAGTCCTTTATCTGATATGTCGTTTGCAAATATCTTCTCCCATTCTGTCAGTTGTCTTTTGATTTTGTTAACTGTTTCCTTTGCTGTGCAAAAGCCTGAGTAACAGCTATTTCAGGGCTTTCATGTTCTCATATCTGTTAGAAGTTCTGTCATTTCCCTCCTCAAAGATGCTGACACTATATGTATCTACTTACATGTTGTTGGTTTGTTACCCCAACTTAAATTTTCAGGGTGAGTTAAATAGATGATAGGGATTGAGGAGTAAACCTATGATGAGAAGTAGGTGTTGTATGGAAGTGTTAAATCTCTATATAGTACAGCTGAAACTAACATTACCATATGTTAACTTACTGGATTTTGAATAAAACTTAACAATAAACAAAAAATAATTTGGGGGGCACCTGGGTGGCTCAGTGGGTTAAGCCTCTGCCTTCAGCCCAGGTCATGATTCCAGGGTCCTGGGATCGAGCCCCACGTCAGGCTTTCTGCTCAGAAGGGGAGCCTGCTTCCCTTCCTCTCTCTCTGCCTGCCTCTCTGCCTACTTGTGATCTCTGTCTGTCAAATAAATAAATAAAATTTTAAAAAAACAATAATTTGGGATTTGTGGGGGATACCTTGTTGTCTAGTTTTGTTTTAGGTGTCATCCATGTTTTGTTTACCATTCTAGTTTTTCTTTCTGCTTTTATAGACAATTCTAACAAGTGACTAAAAACCATGATTCTACTGCAGTTGTCTAGCCAGAATCACTGCAGCATTTTTATTTTCAGGTAAGATTTCATGACAAAGTATTTTAAATAAAAATATTTTTTAAAAACTGGGAGAGGGGCACCTGAGTGGCTCAGTGGGTTAAGCCTCTGCCTTCAGCTCAGGTCATGATCTCAGGGTTCTGGGATTGAGCCCTGGCTCGGGCTCTCTGCTCAGCAGGGAGCTTGCTTCCTCCTCTCTCTCTGCCTGACTGTCTGCCTACTTGTGATCTCTGTCTGTCAAATAAATAAATAAAATCTTTAAAAATTAAAAAAAAAAAACTGGGGGAAAGTGAAACAAACAAAAGGCAAGATAAAGTAATCTTGAAGAAAAAAATGTCCTAACAAATAAATAGTATCTCAGTGAGTGCCACAGATAATAAGAATTTAGAAAACTTTGGAGTTGGACCTAAGATGGTAATGTAGGAGGAGGAGCCTAGGTTTGTCTTGTCCCTGGAACACAGCTAGATATCTATGAAATCATTCTAAATACCCTACAAATCAACCTGAAGACTGACAGAACAAACTCCACAACTAAAGGGATAGAAGATGCCACATCAATGAAGGTAGGAAGGGTAGAAATGAGGTTTGGTGGAGAATGGGTTGCATCTGCTTCAGAGAAGAGGGAACTGTGGTCACAGAGAAAGGCAAGAGAAAGGAACAAACAGGGAAATGCACAAGGAGAGAATTTGCCCAAGGCCACTGCCTGGAGAAACAAGAAGGGCTGATTTTCCTGAGTTTATACAACCAGAGGGGGCTTTAAAGACTACAGTTTTAAATGTCAGTGGGAATCATTGAGTTAGAGCCCTGAGAGTACTGCCTTACTTCTGGAGAAGACAGGTAAATAGCATGGGGGTGGGGTGGAGAGGTGGGGAGATGGGAGGTAGGGGGAGTTGGCATAGAAATATCAATCTGAAGAATGCCTGGTGCACACAGTAGGGAGATTATTCACCCTTATTGGAACTTTTCCTTGAGAGGTAGATTCCATGGTTACACCTCTAGTGACAAAGGAGGAGATGTTTGTTCCCTCTCAACCCTCCCCTCAGCATAAACACAGAGTCACATGTAGAAAGCAGTTCAGCCCCAACCCTGGCTGCCTGACCTGTTTAAACCAAGTCCCACACCCCTGCATTCTGGCTGTACGGCCCTTCTTGGTCAAAGTTCCCTTAACCACATTGCAATAAACCCCTTTTCCAGCTGACCAGCAGAAACCACTGCCCACACAACATCTCTTGAGCAGAGTTCTGCAGAAATTCAATTCTAGTGGAAGTAGTATCAGGTCTCAATTAAAAACTAGACCAGAAAGGAAACTTTTGTAGCAAAATGGAAGGGACTGGAAGAGATTATGCTGAGTGAAATAAGTCAAGCAGAGAGTGAATTATCATATGGTTTCACTTATTTGTGGAACATAACAAATAACATGGAGGACATGGGGAGATGGAGAGGAGAAGGGAGTTGAAGGAAATTGGAAGGGGAGGTGAACCATGAGAGACTATGGACTTTGAAAAACAACCTGAGGGTTTTGAAGGGGCGGTGGGTGGGAGATTGGGGGAGCCAGGTGGTGGGTATTAAGGAGGGAACGTATTGCATGGAGCACTGGATGTGGTGCAAAAACAATCAATACTGTTATGCTGAAAAGAAAAAAACAAAAAGAAAAACAAAACAAAACAAAAACAACAAAAACCTAGACCAGAGCACACCCAGGTAAAACTTGCCACATTTTGGCCATGGACAAAAAATTGCCAAGTAAACGTAAGGAGGGCCTCTGCATATGGCTGGGCTGAAGGATATAATGGCCAAAACACAACAGCAAAGTGATGCAGCACACACCAGAGACACTGAAGCACCAGACCTGGACACTATGTGACTTCTTCTTCATGTTATTACTCTCAATGGCAGGAAATATAATGGGCTTTTCTAACACAACTAAGAAGTCAGATACTTAGAAAAAAGGCCAAGACAGGAATTATCTCAAAAGAAAGAACAAGATATGATCAAGGCCAGGGATCTAATTATGACAGATATAATGATGGAGAATTTGAAGTAACAGTCATAAGGATACTTGTGGGTTTGAGAAAAGAATGAATGTGCTGAATGGGAAAATTCTGTAGACAAGAATACTCTGTCCAGCAAGGCTGTCATTCAGAAGAGAGGAGAAATAAAGATTTTCTGTGATGAAGAAAAACTAAAGGTGTTCATGACCACTAAACCAGCCCTGCAAGAAATATTAAACAGGACTCTGAGTAGGAAAGAAAGATCAAAAGTGACAAGAAAGAAAGAAAGGAAGGAAGGAAGAAAACTTCCAGAACCAATGACAAAATAAGTAATAAAATAACACTAAATACGTATCCATCAACAATCACTCTGAACATAAATGGACAAAATGCTCTCATCAAAATACATACGGTGTCAGTATGGATAAAAAAAAAAAAAGGACCCTGAGGGATAATGATGATGAACATTTTTTCATGTGTCTGATAGCCATTTGTATGTCTTGATTGGAGAAGTGTCTGTTCATATCTTCTTCCCATTTTTTGATATGTTTGCCTGTTTCGTGTGTGTTGAGTTTGAGGAGTTCATTATAGATCCTGGATATCAACCTTTTGTCTGTACTGTCATTTGCAAATATCTTCTCCCATTCCGCGGGTTGCCTCTTTGTTTTTTTGACTGTTTCCTTTGCTGTGCAGAAGCTTTTGATTTTGATGAAGTCCCAAAAGTGCATTTTCGCTTTAGTTTCCTTTGACTTTGGAGACATATCTTGAAAGAAGTTGTTGTGGCTGATATCGAAGAGATTACTGCATATGTTCTCCTCTAGGATTCTGATGGATTCCTGTCTCATGTTGAGGTCTTTTATCCATTTTGAGTTTATCTTTTTGTACGGTGTAAAAGAATGGTCGAGTTTCATTCTTCTACATATAGCTGTCCAGTTTTCCCAGCACCATTTATTGAATAAATTAAAAATAGAACTTCCCTATGACCCTGCAATTGCACTCCTGAGTATTTACCCCAAAGATACAGATGTTGTGAAAAGAAGGGCCATCTGTACCCCAATTTTTATAGCACCAATGGCCACGGTCGCCAAACTATGGAAAGAGCCAAGATGCCCTTCAACAGACGAATGGATAAGGAAGACATGGTCCATATACACTATGGAGTATTATGCCTCCATCAGAAAGGATGAATATCCAACTTTTGTAGCAACATGGACAGGACTGGAAGAGATTATGCTGAGTGAAATAAGTCAAGCAGAGAGAGTCAATTATCATATGGTTTCACTTATTTGTGGAGCATGACAAATATCATGGAGGACAAGGGGTGTTAGAGAGGAGAAGGGAGTTGGGGTAAATTGGAAGGGGAGGTGAATCATAAGAGACTATGGACTCTGAAAATCAATCTGAGGGGTTTGAAGTGGCGGGGGTTTGGGAGGTTGGGGTACCAGGTGGTGGGTATTATAGAGGGCACAGATTGCATGGAGCACTGGGTGTGGTGAAAAAATAATGAATACTGTTTTTCTGAAAATAAATAAATTGAAAAAATTTTTAAAAAGACCCATCTATATGCTGCATAAAAGAGATGATCTTAGATCTAAGGAAACCTGCAGTTTGAAAGTAAGTGAGAGAAACATTTATTCTAGAAATGGACGTCAAAAGAACCTGGGATTAGAAATATTTATATCAGACAAACTAGACTTTATAATAAAGCCTAACAGAGATGAAGAAGGGCACTATATCATAACAAATGGTAGTATCCAACAAGAAAGTCTAACAAATATTTATTGCTCCAACATAGGAACACCCAAATATATAAAACAACTATTAACAAACATAAAGGAACTAATGATAATCATATAATAATGGTAGGGAACTTTAGTGCCCCACTTAAATCAATGGACAGATCACCTAAACAGAAAATCAACAGGAAAACAATGGCTTTGAAAGACATAATGAATTAGATGGACTTAACAGATATATTCAGAATGTTTTCCTCTAAAACAGCAGAATACACATTCTTTTTAAGTGCACACAGAGCATTCTAAAGATAGATCACATATTTGATCACAAATCAGGCCTCAAAAAGTGCAAAAAGATCATATCATGCATATTTTCTGACCGCAATGCTATGAATCTTGAAGACTACCACAAGAAAAAAATTTGGAAAGATCACAAATACAGGGAGATTAAACAACATGCTATTAAAGAATGAGTAGGTCAACCACTACCTCAAAGAAGATATTTTAAAAAAATGAAAACAAATGGAAATGAAAACACAATAGTTTAAAACTGTTGGGATGCAGCAAAAGTAGTCCTTAGAAGGAAGTGTGTAGCAATATAAGCCTACCTCAAGAAAAAAGAAAAATATCAAATACACAAACTAACCTTATACCTAAACGAGCTAGAAGAAGAAAACAAAACAAAAACATGGGGCGCCTGGGTGGCTCAGTGGGTTAAAGCCTCTGCCTTCAGCTCAGGTCATGATCTCAGGGTCCTGGGATCGAGCCCCGCATTGGGCTCTCTGCTCAGCAGGGAGCCTGCTTCCCTTCCTCTCTCTATGCTTGCCTCTCTGCCTACTTGTGATCTCTCTCTGTCAAATAAATAAAAATCTTAAAAACAAAACAAAACAAACAAACAAAAACAAAGACTAAAGCGATCAGCCAAATGGAAAAAATAAAGATTTGAGCAGACATAAATGATATAGACACTAAAAACACTAACTACAACAATAGAACAGATGACTGAAAGCCTGAACTGATTCCTTGAAAAAAATTAATAAAATTGATAACCCCTAGCCAGACTTATCAAAAAGAAAAGAAGTATGGACAAAATAAATTAAATCACAAATAGGACAGGAGAAATAAACAAACACCACAGAAAAAAACATAAGGGAATATTAAGAAAAAACATATATCAACAAATTGTACAACCTGTAAAAAATGGACAAATTCCTAGAAACTTATGAATGAACACAAAACAGGAAGAAATAGAAAACTTGAACAAATAACCATCAAAGAAATCAAATTAGGAATAAAAAATATCACAACAAACAAAAGTTCAGGGTCTAATTGGCTCAAAGATGAATTCTACCACACATTAAAAGAATTAATACCTATACTTCTCAAACTATTCCAAAATATAGAAATGGAAGGAAAACTTACAAATTCATTCTAGGAGGCCAGCCTTCCCCTGATACCAAATCAGAAAAAGACAAAACAAAACAAAAACTACAGGCCAATATCCCTGATGAACATGGGTGCAAAAATTCTCAATAAAATACTTGCTAACCAAATCCAACAGTACATTAAAAGAATCACCACGATCAAGTGGGATTTAATCCTGGACTTCAGGGGTGGTTCAATACTTGTGAATCAATCAGTGTGATATACTACATTAATCAAAGATAACATAAAACCAAATGATAATTTCAATATATGTAGCTAAAGCATTTGACAAAGTACAATATCCATTCATGATAAAAATCCTCAACAAAGTAAGGTTAGAAGGAACATTTCAACATAATAAAGGCCATCTATGAAAATCCACAGGTAATATCATCCTCAATGTGGAAAAAACTGAAAGCTTTTCCTCTATAGTGAGGAAGACAGGGATTCCACTCTCACCACTCTTCTTTAACATAGTCCCTGAAGTCCTAGGTACAGTGATCACAAGACAAAAAGAAATAAATGTGTCCAAATCTGCATGGAAGGTGTCAAACTTTCACTATTTGCAGATGACCTGATACTCTATACAGGAAACCCTAAAGACTTCCCTCACCTTCAAACTGCTAGAACTGATACAAGAATTCAAAAAAGTCTCAGGATATAAAATCAACATACAGAAATTTGTTGCATTTCTATACACTATACACTAATAATAGGAAGCAGGAAGAAAAATTAAAGAATTAATCACATTTACAATTGTATCAATTTGTTGCATTTCTATGCACTAATTTGTTGCATTTCTATACACCAATAATGAAACAGCAGGAAGAAACATCAAAGAATTAATCACATTTACAATTACATCAAAAACCATAAGATAAATAGGAATAAACATAACTAAAGAGGTGAGAGATCTGTACTCTGAAAACTATAAAACACTTGTGAAAGAAATTGAAGATGGCAAAAAGAAATGGAAAAACTTTCCATGCTCATGGATTAAAAGAAGAAATATTGTTAAAATGTTTATACTGTGTTTTACAAACACAGAATTCAGCCCATCTGGTTTTTAAAGCCAAATGTTATGGAGATTAGTCTTCCCTGTGTGAGTTTCCCGGTGCCAGAGCCCATTTCTCATCCCCTTTGATGATTGCAGCTCTCCCGCTCTATGGGTAGCCTCTCTGCCTTTCTCGCCTTCCTAAACTTGCAGATGAAGCTTCTCCATATTTAGTTGTAGAGTTTGTTTTGCTAGTCCTCAGATTGCTCTCCAGTTTATTGATTTGGAAAAAGATGATATCTAGTTGAAAACATGGGATGGGGTGAGCTTAGGGTCCTCCTACTCTACCACCTTCCAAGCTATTTCTCTGTTTTTAATATTATTTAATTGTAAATTTGTGTAATTTACTTTTTAATAATGTTGTCAACATTAAGACTTCTCATTTTTTTTTCTTTTTATTTATTTAAATTCAATTAGCCAACTTACAGTACACCATTTATTTCAGAAACAGAGTCCGGTTATTCATCAGTTGCATTTAACACCCAGTGCTCAGCACATCACATGTTCTTCTTAATGCCCATCACCCAGTTACCTCGTGCCCCCACCCATCTCCCTTCCAGCAACTCTCTGCTTTTGTTTTTGTTTGTTTTTTTTTTTTCCCTATAGTTAAGAGTCTCAGGTGGTTTGTCTCTCTCTCTGATTTCTTCCCATTCAGGGGATAGAGCCCAGATGTCCATTGACAGATGAATGGATAAAGACCTCTTATATTTTTTAAAAAACATTTTTTTTTCTTTTGAAATGGCTTTAGGTTTACAGAAAATTTGCAAAGATAGTAAAGAGAAGTTCCCTCACCCAATTTCCCTTTGTTAACATTTTGTAGTCATGTAAAATAGAGTATTTGTCAAAAGTAAGAAACCAACATTGGTACATCACTACTAACTGAATTCTGGACTTTATTTGAACTTCAGTTTTTCCACTAATGTCTTTTTATTCTTTCCCCAGGAATCGGTCCAGAATATCAAATTACATTTAATAACTACACTTCCTTAGTTTTCTTGGTCTATGACAGTTTCTCAGTCTTTCCTTGTTTCTTTTGATCTTCGGATCTTGAGATTTTGAGTAGTTCTGGTCAGATGTTTTGTAGAATGTAGCTCTATTTGGATTTTTCTGATGTTTCCCTCAGGCCTACACAGTAGTTATGGGGCTTTAGCAGAATACCATAGAGGTGAAGAGCTCTTCTCAGCATATAATCAGGGGCTATATGATACCAACATAGCATCATTGGTGATGTTGATCTTAATCACTTGTTTAAGGTGGTATCTGAAAGGTCCCTCCATTGTAAAATTATTGTAGCTCAAGCTGCTATAACAAAATACTATAGACTGGGTAGCTTAAATAACAGATATTTAATAATTTAATAACAGAGTTCTAGATATTGGGAATTCTAAGATCAAAGTGCCAGGAGATTTAGTTATTATTTAAAATATTTAATTTTATTTATTTGAGAGAGAGAGAACAAGCAGGAGGGAAGGGAAGAAGGAGAGAGAGAAGCAGACTCCTGTCTGAGCAGGGAGCCCAGTGCAGGACTCAAACCCAGGACCTTGGGATTGTGCCCTGAGCTGAAGGTAGACACTTAACTGACTGAGCCACCCAGGCACCCCCAAATTTAGTTCTTGATAAGAACCCTCTTGATGACTTCTAACTGGCCACTTTTGTTGTGGTGTAGGCACATAACCCTTTCTTTGTGACTATACTAAGACTATAATCTGTTTTCTTCTCCTTATAGGGACACTAATTCCATCACAAGAGTTCAACCCTCATTACTCAAATTAAACTTATTACTTCACAATGGCCTCATCTTTAATTAATATCACACTGGGGGTAGGCTTAAATATATGAGTTAAGGAAGAACACATGTAGCCTATGCAAGCATTTTATTTCCCTTTATTTACCCTGCTTCTGTAAGGGAATCACTAAATTTGGTCCATATCCAAGGAAAAGAAATATTTATGTATATAATTTGGAATTATTTAAGGAAGACAGGTCTATTTATTTATTTAACGATTTATTTATATCATTATTAACTCTTAAAATTTTATTTTATACTTTGGGTTATAATCCAATACTGTAATATTTGTTTTGTCTAAATTATTCCAAATTTGATCATTTGGAGCTCTTCCAGACTGGGTCTTATATCCTTTTGATATTCCTCATCATTTTGTTTTTTGAGCATTTTCTTACTTTCTGGAACTACAAGATGCTCTAGGCTTCTTATAATGGTTAACTTGTGTATTGACTTGATTGGGCCCTTGGGTGCCTAGATATTTGGATAATATTATTCTGAGTGTATCTGTGAGGGTGTTTTGGGATAAGATTAACATTTGACTGAGTAGACTAGAGAAAATAGATTGCCCTTCTTAATATGGTGCCTGTCATCCAATCAGTTGAATCCCTGAATATAACAAGAAGGCTATCCCCTCCTTGCATTAGAAGGACCTTTTTGTGCTTGACTGCCTTGATTTGGAGCAACTATCTCATCCTACCTTTGAAGTCAAATTGAAACACTGGCCTTGAGCTTGCTGGCTTCAGATGAGAACTAATGCCAGCAACTTTCCTGGTACACAGGCCTTCATACCGAAACTGGAACTATGCTATTGAGTCTCCTGGACCTCCAGCTTGAAGACTGCAAATCATGGGACATTTTAGCTTCCGTGACTGCATGAAAAAGCTTCTTTTAATTTCTCTCTTTGTCTCTCTCTCTTTCTCTGTCTCTCTTTCTGTGTGTCATACAAAAACACAAACACACACACACACACACACACACACACCCCAATTATGTTTCTCTGGAGAACCCTTACTAATATACTTGTTTGTTTATTTGTTTTTCTGCTGTACCCCTAGCATCCACCATCTCTCTGAGTCCTGGTTCTTGTACTTGGGTAAAATATTTAGAAATCAAGGTCTGGGCATTGATTATTGCTTCACTATGTTATTTGGACAAAATTCATAGTTCAGCTGAGCATTCTGAAATTTTCAGTTGTATAAACTGCCCTACATTTTTGTAGCCTTTTAATGCTGAAAAATATTTTGCTGTAAATAAGTTAGTAAACCTCTAAACCTATAAAGTAGCTTGTAGTTTCCAAATTTTTATAAATATACAGTAATGACTATTTCACAGGGTGTTTTTGTTTGTTTGTTTGTTTAATAAGAGAAAATTCTCTCAGATTTTATTTTCATATGGCTCAAGGTATTTGAGTATGATCAGTCCAGTAGAGTGACTAGAAATATGACATCCTGAAAATTTAAGCCCATGGAGATTTGATCATTGTGTGGTCTGATATTTTGTAAAGTAACTAAAACCTTTTTGAGAAGGTAATAAAAATAAAATACATCCTGACTTAATTTCAATTAATCATAATCTTATGGTGATTTCAATGTACACATTACTTTGTGAAATTAGTTCATCAAAGTGTGAAGCATGAGGTAATAATAAAGGTGAATGCAGTAGCTTGAATCTCAAATTATTTCTTTTATATGGTGAAACAGATTACCATAACTTAGTTTTCCATGACAGAAGAAAAAATAGTGTTATAGATTATCACTGGTATAACTTTGAAGACCGTTTAGTCCAAACTTTACATTCCTTTGATAGGGAAACTGGGATCAAGACAAAAGAAATGAAAATTTAAATGTGTGAAATCAGAATAATAATTTTCCCAAATATCCTTCTTCCTTTTTAACTATTCATCCCAGTGGATAGCATCACAGTTTACCTAGTCTTTTACTTTAGATACTGTAGATACACTCACAATATATCAAATAATGGCCATTCAACCATGATCTGGGCCCTCTCTATCTAAGCTTTAGATTGAAACTTCACCATATTTCTCTAAGACTATTCAACAAATTTCAAGTTAGTCACTATAACATAAACCTCTCCTTGCTGTAGCCCATTCTCTGTGTAGTTTAACACAATTTTATTTCCAAAACTAAATTTTAGCACACCAATCTCATAAAAAACAACCAACTTCACTGTCTTCTCATTGTATACACGGTGGTATCCAAATTCTTCAGAAAGACACACACTCAAGGTTAAACTTGAGTTCTCTACCTTTGTTTTTTACCACATATAATAAAGAGAGTTGACTACCACACTTAATAAAGAGAGGTTATAAAAATTCTTGTGCCACTTTAAGTCTTTTGTATGGTGCTGTCCAGTTTTCCCAACACCATTTGTTGAAGGAAAAGACTTTTTCCATTGGATATTCTTGGTTTTATATTCTGTGGGTCCATTTCTTGGTTTTATATTCTGTTCCATTGATCTGTCTATTTTTGTGTCAGTATCATACTATCTTAATGACTACATCTTTGTAGTATAGCTTGAAGTCTGGAATTGTAATGCCTCCAGGTTTACTTTTCTTTTTCAAGGTTGCTTTAGTTATTTAAGTTGTGTGTGTGTGTGTGTGTTGCCATACAAATTTTAGAATTGTTTATTCTAGCTCTGTGAAAAATGCTAGTGGTATTTTGATAGGGGTTGCATTAAATGTGCAGATTGCTTTGAGTAGTATAGACATTTTAACAATTTTTTTCTTCTATTCCATGAGCATGGAATGCTTTTCCATTTCTTTGTGTCATCTTCAATCATGTACATAAGTGTTCTATAGTTTTCAGAATACAGATATTTTGCCTCTTTTGTTAGGCTTATTTTCCTAGGTATATTACATGTTTTGGAGGAAAGGGGACCACTTTCATACACCATACAGAAAAATAAATTGAAAATGCACAAAAGACCTAAATGTGAGGCAGAAATCCATCAAAATCTTAGATGATAATACAGGAATAAACATTTTAGATATCAGCTGAAACAAATTCTTATTTAGATACATCTCTGGAGGCAAGGGAAACAAAAGCAAAAATGAACTATTGGGACTTTATCTAGATAAGAAGTCTTTGCACATAATGACATACTGTATGCCAGCTAATTGAATTTGAATAAAAAAGAAGCCTCTGCACCACAAAGGAAATAATCAACACAACCAGAAGGAAACCTTCAGAATGGGAAAAGATATTTGCAAATGGCATAGCCCATGAAGAGTTTGTATCCACAATCTATAAAGAACCCATCAAATCCAACACACCAAAAGAACAAATAATCCATTAAGAAATGGGCAGAAGACATAAATAAACATTTTTCCAAAGAAGACATACAGGTGAGTAATAGACACATATGAAAACATGCTCAAGAACACTCATCATCATTTTACCCAAGTAAAAGCTGCAGTAAGATATCACCCCATACCTGTCTGAATGGCTAAAATTAACAACATAGTAAACCAGAGATGTTGGGAAGGATGCAAAGAAAGGGGAACCCTTTTTCACTATTGGTGAGAGTGTAAACTCATGCAGCCACTCTGGAAAAGGTAGTGGAAGTTCTTCAAAAAGTTAAAAACAGAACTATTCTATGATCCAGCAATTGTACTACTAGGTATTTACCCAAAGGATACAAAAATTCAGATTTGGTGGGATTCCTGGATGCCTCAGTCAGTTAAGCATCTGCCTTTGGCTCAGATCATGATCTCAGGATCCTAGGATTGAGGCTCCTTGCTCAGTGGGGACCCTGATTCTCCCTCTGCCTGCTGCTTCCCTGCTTGTGGGCGCTCTCTCTCTCTCGGACAAATAAATAAATAAAATCTTAAAAAAAAAATACAGGTTTGGGAGCCTGAGTGGTTCAGTCAGTTAAGCATCCAACTTAGTTTTCGCTCACATCATGATCACATGAGTCATGGTATCAGGCACCGTATTGGGTTCCACCCTCAGTGAGGAGTCTGCTTGAGATTCTCTCCCTCTGCCATTCCTCCACATGCTCTGTCTCTCTTTCTCTCTCTCAAATAAATAAATAATTCATTAAGAAAAATACAGATTTAAAGGTTTACATGCACCTTGATGTTTATAGCAGCATTATCAACAATAGCCAAATTATGAAAAGAGATCAAATGTCCATTAACTGATGAATGGATAATGAAGATGTGACACATACACACACACAGTGGAGTAGTCCTCAGCCATAAAATCTTGCCTTTTTTGTGGCCATTTTTGTTCTTATCCACTGAAGAGACACAGGAAGACCCCAGGGGAAAATTAAAAGCCACACAGAAGACTAGTTTCACTAAGACCATCTCCCTGACAGGACATGGGGAAACTCCTCACAGGCACATTACCTGAGAAACAGAACAGCAGTACTGTTCCCCAGAAGACCAGCTGGAAGAACAGGTAGTTAATAAGCCTATGGATCCTATAAGACTGTAAAATCCCAATGTAGGGGGAAAATTATATATTGAGTTATAGGTGTGGGCCTCATTTCTTGATTATTTTTCAGATATAATTCTCTTTTTCTCTTCTTTTTTTTTCTTTTCTCATGCTTTTTCTCTGTTGTATTTTTTTTTACCTTCTTTTCATTTCAGCTAGATGTCTATTACATCAACTTATTTTTCAGTCACTTTTTAAGTTTTTCACACCTATATATTTTACAGATATATCGTTTATTTTATCTCCTTTTTCACTCTATTCAGTTTTACCTTTTTGTATATACAAGTTTTACTTTGTAATTTTGGGACATAATCTAACACACAGACCAAAATTCAAATAGGCAAAGTTGAAACACCCTGCTTTGACCACACTGAGAGATTATACTTTAGAAATTTTTCAATGTTTTAATTTTATTCTTGTGTTTCATTTTGGCTTTGTTTTGTCGGTGGTGGCATCTTACCTCTCCCAATGTTGCTAGGGTGCATTTAGCTTGGGTCATGGTTGCTATTTTGGACTCTGTTCATTTGCACAATCATTTTTCAACAGAATGACTAGGAGGAAGAACTCTCAACATAGAAAAAAACCAGAGACAATGTCCTCTGATACAAAACTAATGGGCCTGTATAAAAGCAAGATGTCAGAGATAGAATTCAGGATAGCAATTATGAAGTTAATAGCTAGCATGGGGGGGTTGCATTAGTAACAGTATGAACTCTCTAAGGATAGACATGAGATCTAAGCAAGCCAAACTTAAAAATGTCATGCATGTGATGCAGTCTAAACGGGATATTCTAACAGCCAGGGTAAATGAGACAGAAGAACAAATCAGTGACCTAGATCAATGGCAGTATTAAACATTCCAATATCAGTATTATTGGGATCCCTGATGGGGTGGAGAGAGAGAGAGAAAGAGGGCTAAAAAATATATTTCAACAAATCATAGCTAAGAACTTCCTTAATCTGGGGAAGGAAACAAGCATTTGTGTCTAAGAGGCAGAGAAAACCATTCCCAAAATAAATAAAAATAGATCAACACCCCGTCACTTAATAGTGAAGTTTGCAAATCTCTATTACAAAGCTGTGATCAAGACAGCATAATAATGGCACAAAAACAAACTGCTGAATCAATCAAACAGGATAGAGATCCCAGAAATGGACCCTTGAATCTATGGCCAACTAATCTTTGACAAATCTGGAAAGAATATGTAATGGAAAAAAGACAGTTTCTTCAATTAATGGTGCTGGGAAAATAGAACAACTGTATACATAAGAACAAAACTCGACCATTCTCTTACACCACACACAAGGATAAACTCAAAATGGATGAAAGACATAAATGTGAGGCAGAATCCATCAAAATCCTAGAGGAGAACATAGGCAGTGGCCTCTTTGACATTGGCCACAGTGACATGTTTCAAGACATGTCTCTATAGGCAAGGGAAATGAAATTAAAAAAAATGAACTCTTGGGACTTCATCAAGATAAAAAATCTTCTTCACAGCAAAGTAACAGTCAACAAAACTAAGAAGCAACCCATGGAATTGGAGAAGATATTTTTTAATGACATTACAGATAAAAGAATGGTATCCAAGATCTATAACGAACTTCTAAAACTCAAGACCCCCAAAAACAAATAATCCTGTCGAAAAATGGGCAGAAGGAAGAAACAGACACTTCTCCAAAGAAGACATACAAATGGTTAACAGATACATGAAAAAAATGTTCAACATCACTAGCCATCAGAGAAATACAAATCAAAACCACAATGTGATACCACCTTAGATTAGTTAGAATGTCAAAAATTAACAAGGCAGGAAACAATGAGTGTTGGCAAGGTTGTGGAGAAAGGGGAACACTCTGGCTGTTGGTGGGAATACAAGCTGGTACAGCCACTTTTGAAAACAATATGGAGTTTCCTTAAGACATTAAAATAGAGATACCCTATGACCCAGCAATTGCAGTACTAGGTATTTACCCCAAAGATACCATGTAGGGAAAATAAAGGCACACATGCATCCCTAAGTTCATAGCAGCAAAGTCCATAATATCCAAACTGTAGAAGGAGCTGAGATGCCCTTCAACAGATGAATGGATAAAGAAAATGTGATTCATGTACACAATGGAATATTACTCATCAACGAGAAAGAATGAATACCCACCATTTGCTTTGATATAGGTGGAACTGGAGGGGATTATATTAAGTAAAATAAGTCAATCAGAGAAAGACAATTATCATATGGTTTCACTCATATGTGGAATATAAGGAATAGTGTGGAGGACTGCATGGGAAGGGAGGGTAATGGGAACAAACCAGAGAGGGTGACAAATCATGAATGCCTCTGAACTTTGGGGGAAAAAAATGAGGGTTACAGAATGGAGGGGGGTTGGGGGATGGGATAACCAGGTGACTGGTATTAAGGAGAGCACATGTGGTGATGAGCTGTGGGTGTTAATATGCAACTAATGAATCATTGAACACCACTAATAATATATTATATGTTGTTATATCAAAAACTAATGATATATTATATGCTGTTTTATTGAACATAATAAAAAAAGAAGACAGAGAAGGAGGGAAACCATGAGACTCTTAATTATAAGGAACAAACAAGGTTGCTGGAGGGTAGGTGGGTGGGGTAATGTGGTAATTGGATGATGGATATTAAGGAGGGCACCTGGTGTAATGAGCCCTGGGTGTTTTATGTAAGTGGTAAATTACTAAATTCTACCCCTGAAATTAATAATACACTACATGTTAACTAAATTGAATTTAAATTAAAAGAAAAAAAGAAAAGAAAATCTTAAACTTGGGATGCCTGTGTGGTTCTGTTGGATAAGTGTCTGGCTCTTGATTTCCAGTCAGGTCATGATCTCAGTCATGGGATCAAGCCACATGTAGGGTTCCATGTTCAGCAGGGAGTCTGCTTGGGATTCTCTTTCTTATCTCCCTCTTCCCCTCCTCCCACTCTCTCTCTCTCTCAAATAAAGAAATCTTTAAAAAACTCTTGAACTTAGTATTTGTTTTAGTATATATAAATAGGTATTTTTTTTTTAATTTATATGGCGGCTTATAAATAGCAGAAACTTATTTCTCACACTTCTGAAGATTGAGAAGGCCAAGATCAAAGTGCCAGAAGATTCAGTGCCCAGTGAGAGCTTCCTGGTTTATAAATGGTCATCTTTTCACTGTGTCCCCTCATAGCCAAAGGCACTATGAATCTCTGTGGTGCCTCATTTAAAAAGGATGTAATCCCATTCATGAGTATTCCACCCTCATCCTCTATTCACCCCTACAAAGGGTATAATTGACTCCTAATATCAACAACTTGGGAGTTATTATTTCACCATATGAATTTTGGGCTAACACAAACAGACCACAACATTCCACTTCTGGCTTTCCAAATTTGTGTCCTTCTTTAATGGAAAATACATCCATTCTCTCCCTATAGTCCCTAAATTTCTAACTTATACCAGCCCCAACTCAAAAGTCCAAGTCTAAGGTCTGATCTAAATATCTAAATCAAGTATGAGTGACACTAAAAATATAACTCATCCTGAAGCAAACTATTCAAAACCTAAGAAATTAAACATATTATGTGCTTCCAAAATTCAATGATAGTATAAGCATAGGTTGAAAATTCAAATTCAAAAAAGGGAGAAATAAGAAAGAAAATGATAATAGTTCTCAATCAAGTCCAAAACCCAACAGAACAAACAACATAAAATCTTAAGTCCAGAGAATAATTTTATCTAACTCAATGCTCTACACTTCAGGTCCACTGGGGTGGAGTTCCCACCTATGGACACAATGGGATGAGTGTCCTGAACTTCTAAAATATTGTGTATATGCATCCTCATTGTATTGCTGGATACAGCCCATGCGACAGCTGTCATGGGCTGGAGTTGTGTTCCAGTGGCATGCTTGGTCTATGATTTTTTTGAAAAGCCCACCCTCAGATCTCCACTGAGCATTACTTTAGTTAGAACTCTCTGTGGTGATCTCACCATCACGGTAACCCTCTGCCTAGGTCATGTGTCCAACCCTCAGTAGCTCTATACTTAATATTATCCTCTTTTTAAAAAGAGTTTATTTATTTTTATTTAACAGGGAGAGATCACAAGTAGGCAGAGAGGTAGAGAGAGAGAGGAGGAAGCAGGCTCCCTGCTGAACTGAGAGCCCGATGCAGGGCTCAATCCCAGGACCCTGGGACCATGACCTGAGCCGAGGACAGAGGCTTTAACCCACTGAGTCACCCAGGTGCCCCTTAAAATTATCCGCTTTACAAACTTTTTCATTCATTTTGGTATGTAGAAGCTGAAATTTTTCCAAATTTTTAAGTTGTTTCCTTTTTGACTCAAATTTTATTTTTAATTGATTTCTTTCTTATATCTTACTATATGCATTCTAAAGAAGTCAGGTTGCTTCTTCAACATTTCGCTTGGAAATTTAACAAAAACAAATCCTGTAACAAGAGACAAAGAAGGGCAAAATATAATCATAAATAGGGTAATCCAACAAGAAGATCTAACATTTGTAAAAATGTATACACCCAACAAGGGAGCACTCAAATAATACAACAATTAATAATAACACACCAAAAAGAATTAACTGATAATAAGTCAAAGACAGGATGTCTTAACGCTCAGCTAAGAACAATGGATAGATCATCTAAGCATAAAATCAACAAAGAAACAATGACTTTGAATGACACACTGGACCAGATGGCCTTAATAGATACACTCAGAATATTCCAGAATACACATTCTTTTCAAGTGCACATAGAACATCATCCAGACTTGCTTAACATGTTAGGTCACAAAGCAGGTTTCAAAAATACAAAAAGACTGAAATCATACCATGTATCTTTTCTGAACACAACACTATGAAACTATGAAACTAGAACTTAGCCACAAGAAATGAATCTGAAAAGATAAAAAATACATGCAGGTTGAACAACATGCTACTAAACAATGAAAGGGTCAACAAAGAAATCAAAGAAGAAATAAAAATACATGGAAACAAGTGAAAATGAAAATACAGTGGTCCAGGGATGACAAGATGGCAGGGAACTAGGAGGAGGTGCCATTTCAACCTGTACACTAAAGTGAGCTGATTACCTACCAAGGAACTCTGATCACGCATGAAATCAACCTGAGATAAAAGTTATACACTTTTGGGAATCTCAAGAGTGTCGCTGGGGAGGAGTCAAGATGGCGGAGAAGTAGCAGGCTGAGACTACTTCAGCTAGCCGGAGATCAGCTAGATAGCTTATCTAAAGATTGCAAACACCTGAAAATCCATCGGGAGATCGAAGAGAAGAAGAAGAGCAATTCTGGAAACAGAAAAACAACCACTTTCTGAAAGGTAGGACCGGCGGAGAAGTGAATCCAAAGCGACGGGAAGATAGACCCCGGGGGGAGGGGCCGGCTCCTGGCAAGCGGTGGAGCAACAGCGCACAAAATCAGGACTTTTAAAAGTCTGTTCCGCTGAGGGACATCGCTCCAGAGGCTAATCCAGGGCGAAGCCCACACGGGGTCAGCATGGCCTCAGGTCCCACAGGGTCACAGAAGGATCGGGGGTGTCTGAGTGTCGCAGAGCTTGCGGGTATTGGAACGGGAAAGCTGGCTACAGAGACAGAGCCGACAGTAAGCTCACAGCTCAGTGTTACCTTGAACCGGTCCCAGGCTCGGTGAGCTCGGAGCGCGGCCAGAGGTCAGGCAGACGGGAGTAACTGGGCTCTGTTCTCTGAGGGGGCACTGAGGAGTAGACCAGGAGGCCGCCATTTGTATTCCCCGTCCTCCGGAACTCTACGGAAAGCGCTCAGGGAACAAAAGCTCCTGAAAGCAAACCCCAGCGGATTACTCACCCTGGCCCCTGATAAGGGCGGTGCAATTCCGCCTGGGGCAAAGACACTTGAGAATCACTACAACAGGCCCCTGCCCCAGAAGATCAACAAAAAATCCAGCCAAGACCAAGTTCACCTACCAAGGAGTGCGGTTTCAATACCAAAGAGAGCAGCAGAATTCCAGAGGAGGAGAATGCAAAACACGGAACTCATGGCTTTTTCCCTGTGATTTTTTTTAGCCTTGCAGTTAATTTAATTTTTTTCTTTTTCATTTTTTGTTTTTTTTTCGCCTTCTGGTTAAATTTTTTTTTTAACTTTTACCTTTTTCTTTTTTAACGTTTTTTAACAAATTTATCTAATATATATATTTTTTCTTTTTTATATTTTTCTTATTTGTTTTCTTTTTTTTAAATTCTTTTCTTTTCTTTTTTTTCTTTTTTCTTTTTTTTTCTTTCTTCCTTTTTGAACCTCTTTTTATCCCCTTTATCCCCCCTCACGATTTGAGATCTTACTAATTTGCTTAAAGCATATTTTCCTGGGGTTGTTCCCTCCCTTTTAGTATTTTACTTGCTCCTTCATATACTCTTATCTGGACAAAATGACAAGACGGAAAAATTCAACACAAAAAAAAGAACAAGAGACAGTACCAAAGGCTAGGGACCTAATCAATACAGACATTGGAAATATGTCAGATCTAGAGTTCAGAATGACAATTCTCAAGGTTACCCTGAATGTTAATGTCAATGCACAATCAAAAGACACAGGGTATCAGAATGGATAAAAAAACAAAACCCATCTATATGTGGCCTCCAATAAACTCATTTTAAGCCCGAAGACACCTCCAGATTTAAAGTGAGGGGTTGGAAAAGAATTTGCCATGCTAATGGACATCAGAAGAAAGCAGAAGTGGCAATCCTTACATCAGATCAATTAGATTTTAAGCCAAAAACTATCATAAGAGATGAGGAAGGACAATATATCATACTCAAAGGGTTGTCCAACAAGAAGATTTAACAATTTTAAATATCTATGCCCCCAACGTGGGAGCAGCCAACTATATAAACCAATTAATAACAAAATCAAAGAAACACATCAACAATACTACAATAATAGTAGGGGACTTTAACACTCCCCTCACTGAAATGGACAGATCATCCAAGCAAAAGATCAACAAGGAAATAAAGGCCTTAATCGACACACTGGACCAGATGGACATCACAGATATATTCAGAACATTTCATACCAAAGCAACAGAATACACATTCTTCTCTAGTGCACATGGAACATTCTCCAGAATAGATCACATCCTTGGTCCTAAATCAGGACTCAACTGGTATCAAAAGATTGGGATCTGGGGCCCCTGGGTGGCTCAGTGGGTTAGGCCACTGCCTTCAGCTCAGGTCATGATCTCAGGGTCCTGGGATCGAGTCTCGCATCTGGCTCTCTGCTCAGCAGGGAGCCTGCTTCCTCCTCTCTCTCTGCCTGCCTCTCTGCCTACTTGTGATCTCTCTCTGTAAAATAAATAAATAAAAATCTAAAAAAAAAAAAAAAAAGATTGGGATCATTCCCTGCATATTTTCTGACCACAATGCTCTAAAGCTAGAACTCAACCACAAAAGGAAGTATGGAAAGAACCCAAATACATTGAGACTAAACAGCATCCTTCTAAAGAATGAATGGGTCAACCGGGAAATTAAAGAAGAATTGAAAAAAATCATGGAAACAAATGATAATGAAAATACAACAGTTCAAAATCTGTGGGACACAACAAAGGCAGTCCTGAGAGGAAAATATATAGTGGTACAAGCCTTTCTCAAGAAACAAGAAAGGTCTCAGGTACACAACCTAACCCTACACCTAAAGGAGCTGGAGAAAGAACAAGAAAGAAACCCTAAGCCCAGGAGGAGAAGAGAAATTATAAAGATCAGAGCAGAAATCAATGAAATAAAAACCAAAAAAACAATAGAGCAAATCAACGAAACTAGGAGCTGGTTCTTTGAAAGAATTAATAAAATTGATAAACCCCTGGCAAGACTTATCAAAAAGAAAAGAGAAAGGACCCAAATAAATAAAATCATGAATGAAAGAGGAGAGATCACAACTAACACCAAAGAAATGCAAACTATTATAAGAACATACTATGAGCAACTCTACGCCAACAAATTTGACAATCTGGAAGAAATGGATGCATTCCTAGAAACATATAAACTAGCACAACTGAACCAGGAAGAAATAGAAAGCCTGAATAGACTCATAACCAGTAAGGAGATTGAAACAGTCATTAAAAATCTCCAAACAAACAAAAGCCCAAGGCCAGACAGCTTCCCGGGGGAATTCTACCAAACATTTAAAGAAGAACTGATTCCTATTCTCCTGAAACTGTTCCAAAAAATAGAAATGGAAGGAAAACTTCCAAACTCATTTTATGAGGCCAGCATCACCTTGATCCCAAAACCAGACAAGGATCCCATCAAAAAAGAAAGCTATAGACCAATATCCTTGATGAACACAGATGCGAAAATACTCAACAAAATACTAGCCAATAGGATTCAACAGTACATTAAAAGGATTATTCACCACGACCAAGTGGGATTTATTCCAGGGCTGCAAGCTTGGTTCAACATCCGCAAATCAATCAATGTGATACAACACATCAATAAAAGAAAGAACAAGAGCCATATGATACTCTCAATAGATGCTGAAAAAGCATTTGACATAGTAGAGCATCCCTTCCTGATCAAAACTCTTCAAAGTGTAGGAATAGAGGGCACATACCTCAATATCACCAAAGCCATCTATGAAAAACCCACCGCAAGTATCATTCTCAATGGAGAAAAACTGAAAGCTTTTCCGCTAAGGTCAGGAACACGGCAGGGATGTCCATTATCACCACTGCTATTCAACATAGTACTAGAGGTCCTAGCCTCAGCAATCAGACAACAAAAGGAAATTAAAGGCATCCAAATCGGCAAAGAAGAAGTCAAATTATCACTCTTCGCAGATGATATGATAATATATGTGGAAAACCCAAAAGACTCCACTCCAAAACTGCTAGAACTTATACAGGAATTCAGTAAAGTGTCAGGATATAAAATCAATGCGCAGAAATCAGTTGCATTTCTCTACACCAACAGCAAGACAGAAGAAAGAGAAATTAAGGAGTCAATCCCATTTACAATTGCACCCAAAACCATAAGATACCTAGGAATAAACCTAACCAAAGAGGCACAGAAGCTATACTCAGAAAGCTATAAAGTACTCATGAAAGAAATTGAGGAAGACACAAAAAAATGGAAAAATGTTCCATGCTCCTGGATTGGAAGAATAAATATTGTGAAAATGTCTATGCTACCTAAAGCAATCTACACATTTAATGCAATTCCTACAAAGTACCATCCATCTTTTTCAACGAAATGGAACAAATAATTCTAAAATGTATATGGAACCAGAAAAGACCTCGAATAGCCTAAGGGATATTGAAAAAGAAAGCCAACGTTGGTGGCATCACAATTCCAGACTTCAAGCTCTATTTCAAAGCTGTCATCGTCAAGGCAGCATGGTACTGGCACAAAAACAGACACATAGATCAATGGAACAGAATAGAGAGCCCAGAAATAGACCCTCAACTCTATGGTCAACTAATCTTTGACAAAGCAGGAAAGAATATCCAATGGAAAAAAGACAGCCTCTTCAATAAATGGTGTTGTGAAAATTGGACAGCCACATGCAGAAAAATGAAATTGGACCATAGACTCAAACTGGATGAAGGACCTCAATGTGAGAAAGGAATCCATCAAAATCCTCGAGGAGAACACAGGCAGCAACCTCTTCGACCTCAGCCGCAGCAACATCTTCCTAGGAAAATCACCAAAGGCAACGGAAGCAAGGGCAAAAATGTACTATTGGGATTTCACCAAGATCAAAAGCTTTTGCACAGCAAAGGAAACAGTTAACAAAATCAAAAGACAACTGACAGAATGGGAGAAGATATTTGCAAATGACATATCAGATAAAGGACTAGTGTCCAGAATCTATAAAGAACTTAGCAAACTCAACACCCAAGAACAAATAATCCAATCAAGAAATGGACAGGGGACATGAACAGACATTTCTGCGAAGAAGACATCCAGATGGCCAACAGACACATGAAATGGTGCTCCATATCACTCGGCATCAGGGAAATACAAATCAAAACCACAATGAGATATCACCTCACACCAGTCAGAATGGCTAAAATCAACAAGTCAGGAAATGACAGATTCTGGAGAGGATGCGGAGAAAGGGGAACCCTCCTACACTGTTGGTGGGAATGCAAGCTGGTGCAGCCACTCTGGAAAACAGCATGGAGGTTCCTCAAAATGTTGAAAATAGAACTGCCCTATGACCCAGCAATTGCACTACTGGGTATTTACCCTAAAGATACAAACGTGTTGATCCAAAGGGGCACATGCACCCGAATGTTTATAGCAGCAATGTCTACAATAGCCAAACTATGGAAAGAACCTAGATGTCCATCAACAGATGAATGGATCAAGAAGATGTGGTATATATACACAATCGAATACTATGCAGCCATCAAAAGAAACGAAATCTTGCCATTTGCAACAACATGGATGGAACTAGAGCGTATCATGCTTAGCAAAATAAGTGAAGTGGAGAAAGACAACAATCATATGATCTCCCTGATATGAGGAAGTGGTGAGGCAACATGGAGGCTTACGTGGGTAGGAGAAGAATTAATGAAACAAGATGGGATTGGGAGGGAGCCAAACCATAAGTGACTCTTAATGTCACAAAACAAACTGAGGGTTGCTGGGGGGAGGGGGGTTGGTAGAAGGGGAGTGGGGTTATGGACATTGGGGAGGGTATGTGCTTTGGTGAGTGCTGTGAAGTGTGTAAACCTGGCAATTCACAGATCTGTACCCCTGGGGATAAAAATATTTTTTTATAAAAAATAAAAAATTAAAAAAAAAGAAAGAAAAAAAGGTAGAAAACTAATAGAAAGAAAAAGAGGTAGTGATAATGGCTGTAAACTTCCGAAACATGGGAAGATAAATGGACATTGATATTTATGAGTTTCAAAAACTACCCAATATGTTGAACGTGAAAAGGACTACACCAAGACACATTCTAATGAAATTGTCAAAACTCATAAGGAAAAAAAAAAGAGAGTTTTGAAAAAAGGAATAGAAAAGTGACTCATCTCCTACACAGAAAACCATATAAAACTATCACTGGCTATCTCAACAAAAACTTTCCTGGCCAGGAAAATGTGGGATAATATGTAAAAAATATCAAAAGAAAAGAATTGTCAACCAAGAATGATATGATCAGCCATGCTTTTCCTCAAAAATGAAAGAGAAATAAGAACATTCTCAAAGAGAAAAAAAATGGTGGTATAACCTCTAGTTATACCTTATAAGAATTGCTAAAAGGCACTTTTTCAAGCAAAAATTGAAGGATGTGAATTATCTTATAAAATATATCAATGGTGGCACCTGGGTGGCTCAGTTGGTTAAGCAACTGCCTTTGGCTCAGGGCATGATCCTGGAGTCCTGGGATCAAGTCCCATATGGGCTCCCTGCTAAGTGGTGACTCTGATTCTCCCTCTGACCCTCCTCCTCTCTTGCTCTCTCTCCCTCTTTCTCTCAAATAAATAAAATCTTAAAAAAATATATGAATGGATACATTTGAAAATTATTCTTTTGGCGGAAAATGGCAGAGGAGTAGGGGATCCTAGTTTCATCTGTTTCTATGAATTCATTTAGAGAGCTTTAAAATCATTCTAAATACCTGTGAATTCAACCTGAGATATAAGAAAAGAATTTTTCTGTCAATAATCACTCTCAACATGAACGGCTTAAGTACTCCCATAAACAAGGCTGCAGACTGGATAAAAAGACAGGACCCATCCATATGCTGTCTACAAGAGATTCATTTTGAACCTAAAGATACATCCAGACTGAAAATTAAGGGTTGGAGAACTATTCTTTCACTCCAGTGTATCTCAAAAGAAAGCTGGGGTAGCAATTCTCATAGCAGGCAAATTAGATTTTAAGCTAAAGACTGTAGATAGTGATACAGAAGAACATTATAACATTCTTAAAGGTTCTATCCAACAATAAGGTCTAACAATTGTAAATATCTAACCCCCAATATGAGAGCAGCCAATTACATAAACCAACTGTTAACCAAAATGAAGAGACATATGGATAAGAATATGTTATTTGTTGGGAGATTTTTGATTACTGCTTCAATTTTCTTGCTGGTTGTTGATCTGTTTAGATTTCCTATTTCTTCCTGTTTTAGTTTTTGTAGTTTTTAGGTTTCCAGGAATGCATCTATTTCTTCCAGATTGCCTAACTTGTTGGCATATTGTTGCTCATAATATGTTCTTAAATTTGTTTTTCTGTAGTGTTGGTCATGATCTCTCCTCTTTTATTCATGATTTTATTTATTTGGGTCCTTTCTCTTCTCTTTTGAATAAGTCTGGCCAGAGGTTTATCGATCTTAATTCATTCAGCTTCTAGTTTTATTCAATGGTTCTATTGTTCTTTTAGTTACTATTTCATTGATTTCTGCTCTAACCTTTATTATTTCTCTTCTACTAAGTTTTGGATTTATTTGCTGTTCTTTTTCAAATCTTTTAGATGTAAGGTTATCTCGTGTATTTTAGACTTTCCTTGTTTCTTGAGAAAGGCTTGTATTGATATTCACTTCCTTCTCTGGACTGCCTTTGTTGCATCCCAAGGATTTGAACAGTAGTGTTTTCATTTTCATGAATTTTTTTTTTAATTCTCTAATTTCCTGGTTGACCCATTCAATCTTTAATAGGATGCCTTTTAACCTCCAAGTATTTGAGTTCCTTCCAAATTCCCTCTTATGATTGTGTTCAAGTTTCAAAGCATTGTGGTCTGAAAATATGCAAGGGATAATCCCAAACCTTTTGCACTGGTTGAGTCCTGATTTGTGACCTAGTATGTGATCTATTCTGGATAATGTTCCATGTGCACTAGAGAAGCATGCATGTTCTGTTGCTTTAGGATGGAATGTTCTGAATATATCTGGGAAGTCCACCTGGTCCAGTGTGTCATTCAAAGCCCTTGTTTCCTTATTCATATTCTCCTTAGATGATCTTTCCATTGCTGTGAGTTGGTTTTAACATTTCCTACGATTACTGTATTATTATCATTATGTTTCTTTAACTTGGTTATTAGTGGGTTGTAATTGGCTGCCTCCAATATAGGAGCATAAATATTTATAATTCTTACATCATCTTTTTGGATATACCCTTTAAGTATGATATTGTGTCCTTCTTAATCCCTTACTACAGTCTTTGATGTAAAATCTGATGTGAATATTGCTATCCCAGCTTTCTTTTGATGTCCATTACCATGATACATGATTTTACACCCTCTCATTTTCAATATAGAGTTGTCTTTGGGCCTAAAATGAGTCTTTTGTAGATAACATATGGATGGGTCTTGTTTTTTATCTAATCTGATACCTTGCATATTTTGATTATAGCATTTAGCCCATTTACATTCAGAGTAACTATTGAAAGATGTGATTTAGTGCATTTTGCTAACTGTAAAGTCACTGCTACTGTATATTGTCTCTGTTCCTTTCTATTCTATGTTACTTTTGGGCTCTCTCTTTGCTTACAGGATCCCCTTTAATATTTCTTGCAGGTCTGGTTTAGTGATCACAAATTCTTTCAATTTATGTTTGTCCTGGAAGCTCTTTATCTTTCCTTCCATTCTGAATGAAAACCTTGCTGGATAAAGTATTTTGGGCTGCTTGTTTTTCTCATTCAGTGTCCTGAATATATCATGGCAGCCCTTTCTGGACTGCCAGATCTGTAAGGTAGGTCTGCTGCCAGTCTAATGGTAATATCCTTGTACATTAAGGATCTCTTGTCTCGAGCTGCTCTCAAGATTTTCTTTTTATCTCTGAAATTTGCAACCTTCACTATTAAGTATCAGGGGTTTATCCTTTTTTTTTTTTAAATTTTGAATGTGGTTCTCTGTTCCCCCTGGACTTGAATGCCTGTTTCCTTCTGCAGAATAGGGAAGTTCTCTGCGATAATTTGCTCCAGTCTACCCTTTGCCCCCCTCTCTTTCATCTACGACCCCAATTATTCTAAAATTGTTTTGCTTTATGGTATCACTGATCTCTCAAATCCTCCCCTCATGATCCAGTTATTGTTTTCCTTCCTTTTGTTCAGTTTCTTTATTATTTATAATTTTATCTTATATATCACCAATTTTTGCTTCTGCCATTTTTATCCCAGCAGTAAGAGCCTCCATTGTTAATTGCACCTCAGCACTATCCTTTTTGAGTTCACCCTGATTAGATCTTAGTTCATTTATTTCTCCAGAAAGGGATTCTCTAGTGTATTCTATGATTTTTTCAAGTCCAGCTAGTATCTTCATAATCATTATTCTGAATTCTAGCCCTGACATTTTACCAGTATCCATATTTATTAAGTGTCTGGAAGTGAGTATCTCTTCTTTTTTCTTTCTCTGAGAATTTTTCCTTCTGGTCATTTTGTCCAAAGAATAGATGAACAAAAGAATAAACAAGTAAAATTTTAAAAATAAAAATAAAAATAGAAATGTCAACCAGAAAATTATAGACTAGAAAAATCAGAAGAGATCAGAGACCAAAAAAGAAAAAAAAGGGAAAAGGGAGAGAATATAATCAAACAGGTGAATGGAACAGGGTGATACACTTGGTCCAGGGTATATTTTGGTGTCTTCTAATGTTAAGAAAGAAATATATACCCAAAATTGTTAAGAAAGAAATATATACATATATATATGATATTATAATTATATATTATAATTGAATACAGTGAATGGAAGTAAAAAAATGAAGAATATATCTCTAAACTATAAATGCTAAAATGAAAATTAAAATAAAACTGAAAATAAGACTTAAAAAAGAGTTGCTAAAATAAGAAACTAGTTGAAAAAGAAAAAAAAAGAAAAATGAAATTTTAAACTGAAAGACTAAGGAATCATGAGAAAAAAACCTCAAATTCAATATACTATTTTCCCCCAGTGCTGGAGTTTTTCAGTTCTGTGATCCTTAAACTTGTTATTACCTGATATTATCTGATATTCCTGCTGGTCTTCTTGGGAAGGGCCTTTTGCTCTTATTCTCAGGTACCTTTGCTTCAGCAGAGTTGCACCACCTTTGTTGGGAGGCCACTCTCAGTGAAAGCTGTTCCAAATTGCTCTATTTGGCTCCTTTTCCCTGATGACTTTCTGTGCCGCTTTAGAAGATGAAAATAAAAATGGCAGTGTCCCAAAATCCAGCACCAGACCTGAGAAATTAATACTCCCACTCTTCAGTGTTCCCTCAGGGAAAGGGAAAGGGAGTCAATCACTTTTGTCTCCCTGATTGCCATCCACAATCTGTGTTTATCAAGCCTGGGGACAAGCTTTTTTTTTTTTTAATCCATGACAAGCAGCCCCTTTCTGAGTCTCCAAACCCTGCAGTTTCCTGCCTTGCACAACCCTACTGCTGCTCCTTGAAGAAGGAGAAGGGTCTAGCTGCAGTCATGCCTCTTACAGGACCCTTCTTGGGGAGCAGTCCCCCAGTGGTTCACAAACCCACATCTCTCCGCCTGGGGGAAAAGAGAGGGTCTCACCATGGTTCTTCTACTTGCTGGGCCCCTGATCAGAGACTGGTCTCCGATCCTGCCCAGTTCAGGGTTTATGGCAACCCAGAGCTGAAAGCCCACTCCTGGGCTTGCTGATTACAGCTGGCTTTCTCACTCTGATGCCTGGGAACTCTGCTACACTCAGGCACCCACATTCTTTCTGTGACCCAGGGATCCTGAGGCTACTCTCTCCCACCTAGGATTCTGCCCTGCATTGCTACCTAAGTGCCTTTCAGGTAGGGATATTCTTCATTAGAGCAAACTTCTAAAAGTTTGGATTTTGCTCTCTGTTTTTATATCGCTTTCTGACAAACAGCTTAGGGAAGGTCTCTCCCCCAATGTTCATCCTTTGATAAATCACCTCAGATTCCCTTCTCTCTTCTACCTTGCAAAAAATGGTCACTTTTCTATTTGTAGAGTTGCAGCAATTCTTTCTTTCTTTCTTTTTTTTTTTTTTACTGTGTTATGTTGGTCACCATAGAGTATGCCCTCTCCTACATTTGTTGTTTCTTGCCTTGTCAATTTCTACCATTCTAAGTGGTATAAGGTGGTACCTCAGTGTGGTTTTTTTTTTTTTTTAGATTATTTATTTATTTATTTGACAGAGAGAGATCACAAGTAGGCAGAGAGGCAGGCAGAGAGAGAGAGGAGGAAGCAGGCTCCCTGCTGAGCAGAGAGCCCGATGCGGGACTCGATCCCAGGACCTTGAGATCATGACCCGAGCCGAAGGCAGCGGCTCAACCCACTGAGCCACCCAGGCGCCCCCTCAGTGTGGTTTTGATTTGAATTTCCCTGATGGCTAATTGATGCCCTTTTAATTCCCTTCTATTTACTTTGTTTTCAGCTCTGCCCAGCTGTTTTTTCTCCCTCTTCTTCTATTGTCCCCCACCCACCATGTGTTTGGTTGATCCTTGTTTGATATTTAATAGTTGCATGTAATATCAGTTAAAATGTAAAACCTTACAAATAAGTGAAAAGGATTAAGAGCACATGTAATTTGCTGGGCACTAATATATAGAATTGTTGAGTCACTATGTTGTACACCTGGAACTAATGTAACACTGCATGTTAACTACACTGGAGTTAAGTTTTTTAAAAATGTAAGACCCTATAAGAATATTCACCTTTAGCAAAGGACAAATCTGGGAAAGAGGCCCCTTACAGACTTTGGTCTTCTGTAAAAACTGGTCAGAATTGGGATTTGTGCTCCAGTTTGAAGGTATGTATTCTCCACAAAGAAAAAAAAATATTTTATTTTCTTTACTCTAAATTTCCTTTACAGTAAATTTCTTGTATTTTAAATGCATGAATATTTTAATATGTAATATTTGTAATTCTTTGAGTTGATAAGTGAAATAATTAGGTATATACCATCTGTAAGTTTATATGTATCAAGCACATCATATTCATTTGGGTTGCATATCTTCAACATTTGTGAAGTGTCCTAAGAAGTGTATTTGCATATGCAGTATTTTGTAATGGTGTCAAATGAATATGGATGTATGTAAATTCACAGAAACAGTCTTGCTGGTTTCTATAAGTATAATGATTTCTTGCAAGTTTTGTCTTCAATTGTTGCCTTTTAAGCCAGAACAGTAACCTAATTAAGGTAATAAGATATAGGAATTATCAGACATGATGATCACCTAGAGGCAACACATATTGAAGTATTAAATTTTATTTTTAAAATAATCAAAATGATTCAAAATTTATTTTCTGTTTCTAGACTAAGGTATATAAGGTGGTTCAGAAAGCAAATAAAAGATATTTTACGGTCTTAATAAAGTGTTATCATTCTATAATATATTAGCAGAGGGAGCAGGTTTTAGAGAACTTTGTCTAACACTTTAATTAATATATAAATCCATTTTTAAATACCCAATGTGAATACTTACTAATACACATTATAAATTATATTTAGGTTGTCTATATTTCTTTACATTTAATGAGATGATAGCCCATTTTATCTCTTCCTATTATCTATTTAAAAAATGCTCAGTAATGGCTGCATGCCAAAGTACAAAGAACATTAGGAACAAGGTTTTTTGTGTGAATCATGTACACTCACATCAAAGTGAGAATGAATATTTTTAAAAAATGATCTGCTGAGAGGAGTTTAACATTACCTTGGCAAAAAAAAAAAAAAAATCATTTCATCAGATTTTGACACATTCACCACCTATAGTTAGGTTTAAGAAACTTCCCTTTAGAACATTTTTGGTAACATCCAGTTTCCCACATTATACAAAGGACATCCTAGATACATTTCATGTTACCTAGTTTAATCCTCACAGCAACAGTTGATAAAACTATGATTCAGAGAGATTAAATGACTTGCCCAGGGCCAGTCAGATAGTAAGTTACAGAACGAGGTATTCAAATTCATTAATAGAAGATAGTCTTTATGCCATTTATACTTAGATCTTGAACATATTGTTTATACTAATGTGTCCTAATACTTTGCACTATCTCAGGCACAGTAGATAATGCATTTCTTCTAGGAAATATTAAAATAGGTTTTATTATACAGGAAAATGGGGGCCTAAAAATATATTGGGGGGAAAGCATTTTGGGATAGAATTGGTGTTGAATTTCACTTGCTTCAGGAAAGTTAAGAGTTGGGAGAATTATCCTTCGATTCCTTTTGCACCAATTTGATATACTTTTTTTTTTTGCTTAATTGTAATGTATTTCTGCTTGGATACAAACATGGCAGCAGTATCATGCTTTATTTCCAACTTCCAGTCGTCTGTAAACCAGTAATAGCATGTTTTATTGAACTATTTTCATAGAACATACATCGCATCCTATAGCATTTCATTCCTTTTATCTCAGTACCACCTGTACCCACCTTCTTAAACTTATCAGCAAAGACAATTTTATTCTTGTGTGTGTGACTTGCAGTTTCACTTTAGACCCACTTACTCCCACATCATATTCCTAAGATATTGTATGGGTTATGTTATTTCCTTCCTTACCTGGATTACCTTCCAGGTATTGTATGGGTTATGTTATTTCCTTCCTTACCTGGATTACCTTCCTTACCTGGAATACCTTTAAGTGTATTCTGTTTCTGTTTCTTTCCATTTTCTCATATAGGTTGCCAGGGATTTTTTTTTAAGCTGTGGATTAAGTCATATGGGATAGTTGAATCTGTCTATATATGCATCAGCCAAAACTTATCCATAGCTGGTTGAGTGAATGTTAAGAAGCATTAAAGGAGGGATGTCTGGGTGGCTCAGTTGGTTAAGCAGCTGCCTTCGGCTTGGGTCATGATCCTTGCTCGGTGGAGAGCCTGCTTCTCCCTCTGCCTCTGCCTGCCTCTCTGTCTGCCTGTGCTCGCTCGCTCTCTCCCTCTGTCTCTGACAAATAAATAAAATCTTAAAGAAAAAAAAAAAAGGTACTTCTGTGGTAGTCCAAGAGTTCTAGGCTTGGCATTGGAAAAGCTGAATTCTAGTCCAGGCCTTGATATCTACCATTTTTCTTACATTAGAAAAGTCTCAGTTTCTCTGAGCTTCAGTTTACTTATCTAAAACATGAATCTTAGAAACTTCATATTCATCATGGAATCTTTTGTTAATGATGATGATGATAATGATTATGATGATGATAAGTATATGCATACATATATATTTATTTAATAGTTGTATGTTTCCTTCCCTATCCCCCATAATTAAGACAGTACTTTCAACAAATTGTTGTAAAGAATTCACACATAGTTTCAGGCAGAATTAAAATATCATTATCTAGGAAACTAACCAAAGAAACCTAAAATAAAGGTGAGAAGTACCCTTGTGTTTCATTAATCCCAGAGGATGTGAAACACTAGTAGAACCCTGCCAACCATGTATTTTCTAGGAATGTGGGAAAAATTAGTAAGGCAATGTACCTTAGGAACTTTGGACATCTAGTAATATAGTCTTTGGAGATGGATAAAGATTGTGCTTATTTTCATTAGTATACCATTCTGATTTTTAAATATTTGTAAAGTCAGAAAAATGTAATTTCCTTCTCTAGCCAGTTATTATCAAAATTCAGTTAAAATGCACAATTCTTAGATAATGGGGTTACTTCAAATTGAAGGATCAGTCGTCTGTTCTTTGAAGCAAAAAAGTTCTGTTTAAATCTGTTTTGTTAATGTATTTGTTTCCAGTGCTGAAAATAATTTCCTCATCTTTATAAAGCATTGTGTGACAGTGGTTATTTGGCATAAATAATTAAAAATACTAAATTAAGAACTCTATGAAAATCTTAATTAATAAGTATATAACAAATTTCAAACTCAGTACTCAGATGTCATATCATCTCACTTTCTGATTGGAGAAGATACATCATGTTATTATTGGAAAAGGTTAACACTCACCACAGTCCAGATTTATGTAAGTGGTAAGATATGGAAAATTATAACAATTGATCATTTAGGCTGAAACAAATGTTTTCCTCAATTATCCATTTCAGATAAAGGATTTTCCCTCTGAATTAGTAAAAAAATTATTTTATTTCTCCACTTCACTCAGAAGGTAGAGAATTAATATGTCTGAAATTTTAATTTAGCTCAAATACCTGGTATATAAAAAATTAAAACCTAATTTGTTGATTATATGAAACCACTAGATTGTTGGATGACTATTCTAGTGTCTTTGGTCAGTTATTAAATAAAATAGATTGCATGATACAACCAATTTTGCAAGAAATAATTATTTAGATAGAGCAGCCCAAGATTTGAATATTGCCAAATTATTTATTCAACACAAGTGTTATTAATTGAGAGAACAATGGAATGAGAATGAAAAAGTCTGCTTCCAAGTTCCTAGTACTACCATTTAAGAGCTGCAGAATCTTAGACAATCTACTTAATCTCTGTGGAACTTAATTATCTCATCTGTTAAATAAGAATATTCAAATAAATATCTTCTATCTTAGTCTGTTCAGGTTGCTATATCAAAATAACACAGACTGAGTAGCTAATAAACGACAGAAATTTACTTCTCAAAGTTTTGGGGGCTGGGAAATTCAAGATCAAGTGACAGTAGAGCAATATTCTGGTGAAAGACTTCTTTCTGGTTCACAATCAAGGCTGTCTTGCTGTGCCTTTGCATGAAGGAAAGGCCAAGGGTTCTCCCCAGAGTCTCCTTTATAAAGGCAGTAATCCCATTTATGAGGGTAGCCCTTATGATTTAATCACATTTCAAAGGTCCAACCTCCTAATGTCATGACTTTGGGTATTAGAATTTTCATATATGAATTTTAGGGAAATGCAAACATCCAAATCTTAGCATTCTGTTTATAGTTTCTCAAAGTTCATGTCCTACCTACATGTCATCAACTCAAGAGTCTAAGTCCAAAGTCTCATCTAAATGTCATCTAAATCAAGTATGGGTGAAACCATTTCATCTTAAGGCAAATTGTTGTCCAGGTATGAACATATGAAATCAAACATTATGTGCCTCCAAAATACAATAGTATGACTAGCATAGTATAAACATTCCCATTTCAAAAGAGAGAAATAGTATTCTCACCACAAAAAAAGAAATGATAATTTTGTGATGTGATAGAGGTGCTAACTAATGCTACAATGCCAATCATGTTGCAACATATAAATGTACAAAATCAGTATGTTGTATACCTTAAACTTACATAATATAATATACCAATTATGTTTAAGTATATTACTTTTAAACACAAAGGGGAAGAAATAGGAAAGAAGAAAGGGTTAACAGGTACTGAGCAAAGCTAAAATGTTAAGGCCCACTAGAGTTGTTGTCTCATCTTCTGGATGCACTGACATGGGAATTGGGGCCCCAAATTTTGCTCGGTGCACAGGTTAGCCATTGCTTACTTTCCTATGCCTGTGTATCTCCCAGACTGCAATCACACAAGTAGCTCTACCAGTCTGGGGTTTCAGGGTTGGTCCTGCCTGCTTGGATCAGGCTGAATTGGATATGGTACTAATGTAGCCTCTCTTTAGTGACCCTGCCCCCATAGCAGCCCTCTGCCAGGGTTGTGTGCCTACAGCCTGTGTATCTCCATCCTTTGAAATCTAAGTTGAGGCAGCCACACCCCCAGGCTTTGTTGGGTACAGTGAAAGCTACACTTGGGGTGATCAGTGAGGATGGAGCTGGAATTGAGGGAGTGGAGGTGATGATGTGAGATGGCACCTGACAGTGACAGCTTATTCTCTGGAATCATTCTGCCAGCAATCCATTGCACTCTGGGCTTATGCTAGGAGGGAGAGCCCCAGTCATTTGTGAAATGCTGTGGGGGTCATTCTTCTATTGTTTTGGACAATAGGTCCTGGGTTCTGTTTAGATAACCAATCTTCCGATTGTCTTGATGAATAATAACAACTAGTTTCCATTGGAATAGTCAATCAATACCAGTCTCCTCATCAAATTTTGCACTGTTTGTGCAAAATTCTGAAAAAGTTCTTCTTTCTTCATGGATAGGTTGAGAATTTTCCAAGTTCTTAGTCTACTTCTTTTTTATTTAAAATTCCACTTTCAAATTATTTTTCCCTACTGACATTTTATTACAAGCATTTAAGAGAAACTGGGCCACTCTTCCCAAGCTTTGCTTAGAAATTTCTGCAGTCAAATATCTGATTTCATTGCTCACAACTTGTATCCTCCACAAAACACAAGGACACAAACACAATTCAGCCAAGCTCTTTGTCACTTTGTAACAAGGATTATCTTTCCCTAGTCTCCAATAATATCTTCTTTTTCTTCACTGCAGCTGTCATTGGACCATGCATTTGTTCATGGTCATTTCGTATTATCGAAGAAGACTGAAGGTTTTTCTACAGCTCTCCTCCACTCCTTCTGAGCCCTCAAGAGAATCACCTTAAATAGTCCTTTCACAGTAGTGCAGTTTTTTTGTAGCATGTACCTCGAGATTCTTTAAGTCACGGTAGTTCCAAAGTTACTGCCATATTTTTAATGATTTGTTACAGCAGTACTCCTACTTATTGGTACCAATTTTGTTTTAATCTTTTCAAGCTGCTATAAAAAACAAACAATTCACAGCTACTTTGGTTGGGACAATAAATTTCTAGAGGGTGGGAAGACCAAGATCAAGGTGTTACCATGGCTGCAGTCTGATGAGGATCCTGGCTTAGACCTGGGGCCTTTTGCTGTGTTGTTATATTATGGAAGGGGAAAAAGATCTCTCTGAAGCCTCTTTTATGAAAGCACTAATCCCCTTTATGATGGCACTATTCTCATGATCTAATCACTTCCCAACGTTGCCACTTCCTGATAACATCATATTGGACATTAGGATCACAACATAAGAATTTGTAAGGGGCAGAAACTTTCAGATCATAACACCCTTCAATTTTTATTATAGCTCTAAATATTTATCTCTAAATACAAAAATGAAATCAAATAAATGTATTCCTGAAATTATGAAATTTTAAACATCTTTGATTTGTGTATTCTCATAGTTATTTTACTCTAAAAGCTCTTTAAATAAGATGCTATATTAGTGAGTTTAAAATCAATGAATTCAAAATTAACATATGAAACAAATGTGTAACACAGAATTTAGTAAACATTTTGATAACTCAAACAGTATTTTTTTCCATTTTCTGTTTGGATATTTTGTTTCTAAAAGCTATTTTTTCCTAGCTTTATTGAGAAATAATTGACATATATTACTGTATAACTTTAAGGTGTACGTCATGTATTAACTTCAAATTCACTCATCAATGAAAACAAATTATCCTGCCTATAATTGTGCCTTGTCACACAAATAATTGGAAACATTTTAAAAATTGAATGCTGAGTGTTAATAGAATATTAATTTTCTTTATTCACATTTAATATATGTGTTGATAGCATTTATCTCATGGAAAATCTGTTGTCTTCAGAGTACTTTTATATTTTAGTAAGATTAACTTTTATCTTCATTTCTTTTCCATTTGTCTCTTGCATAACAATTTATGAAGTGTTGAAGCAAATGGTGTAAAAAGGCAAAATAATGCACATTAAGATAAAATGAATTTACATGTCAAAGTATGTTTTAAAGAAAATATTACATGAGTGTTTCAAAGCAAATGATGTACTCTAAGATCAAACATCCAAAAACTTAAATCAAAAACACAAATCTGTATGCAGTTACTCCAAAAAAAAAAAAGAGGAAAAGCTAAGTAGTAATGTAATAAAATATTTACAGGATATATTTTCTGAAAATGGCAAAATGCTGATGACAGAAATGACAGACGACAGAAATTAAAGAAGGTAAATGGAGAGGCACATCATATCCAATCATATAGACTGGAAGACTCAACATGGTAAAAATGTCACTTATCCCCAAACTGATCTATAAATTTCACATAATGCCTCTTAAAATATCAGCAAGATTTTGAAAGGTTTTGAGAAGCCTATTTTAAAATTTATACAGAAAGGCAAAGGGATTAGAATAGCTAAAACAATTTTGAAAAGTAAGATGAAGTGGGAACAATCAGCCTATCTGAGGTTAAGAAGTTTTATGTAGCTACAGTAATCAATACCGTGTGATATTAACAGAGGGTAGATGTATTGATCAAAGGGACAAAATAAAGAACCCAGGACAAGAATTAAAATATGGCTGGATAACTCTTTCACACAATTTAATGGAAGAAGAATAGTCTTCAAGAAATGGTGCCAGAACAATTGAACATCCGAAGGCCAAAAAGTGAACCTTGGCTTAAATTTCACATCTTGTATAAAAATTTACCTAAAATGATCACACACTTAATTATAAAATGTAAAACTATAAAACTTTTTAGAAAAAATATTGAAGACATTCTTCAGCATCTAGGGCTGTCAGAAGTTCTTGGACCTGAAATCAAATGCATGATCCATAAAAGGTAAAAATGATAAGTTGGACTTCATCAAAGATTATACTTTTGCTCTGTGGAAGATTCTGTCACTAGGCTGAGAAGATAAGCTGCAGTTTGGGAGAAAATATTTGCAAACCATATATCCATAAAAGTCCTGTATCCAGAATATATAAAGAGTTGTATAAAGATTCAAATGTTAAAAAAAAACTAATTAGAAATGGTTAAGACATAAAACTAATTAGAATGGTTAAGAAATGGTTAAGACATGAAGACATCTCATCAAAGGACATACACAGATGGCAAATAAGCATATGTAGACCTTCAGTATCATGAGCCGGAAAAGAAATGTAAAAAAAATATGGTGGAATCATGGGTCCATGATGGTGGTATAGGAAAACTGTGAAATCACCTCCTGTCATGGACAAGCCAAATCTGTATCTTCATATAGAGCAATTCCTCCCAAAGAACTGAGGGTCAACTGAAAAGCTTCTGTACAACAAATGATGGAGGGATTATATAAATGGTAAGAGAGAGAGAAACATGGTAATAACAGGAAGCCCACTCTTGACTCAGCAACCCTCAGTAGGGAGCGATGTTAGTAAGGAGCCTGCACACAGACTTGCCCAACATGGAGCTCAGTGAAAAAAGATTGGCTTAAAGGGCAACTTGACTAAAAGTAAAGGAAGTTCACTTGCTAACACTTGAGCGTTCTCCAAATGTACAAAACTACTGGAACTCTCTCTGGAGTTAGAGGTGCTGGTGAGCATCATTTTTTATTTTTCCTCTACACCTTGATAGTGTGTACCAGGAGCAGGGTTTTGGTGATACCTGGTTTTCTAAGGCTGATCCAGCAAGCTTCAGGCCCCTGGCCCACACCAGATCCAGCCATGTCCCCAAGGAGGTCCTTCCATGGAATGCCCTCAGACCCCCAGCCAAAGTCTGCTCCTCATCTAGCTATCCCACCAAAGGCAGCCCTGCCATAGTGTGATTAAGGACCCCCAATGGCTTAGGTATGATTAAACTGCCCTGTAAAGGGAGCTTTGGTACAGCATGTCTCAGAATGCCCCAGCCCATGGCTGTTACACCTCCAGCCATCCTGCCAAAGTGACCCTGGCACAACATGCCCCCAGAATCACTGGTCTTTGGCTTGTTCACCTCAGGCCATTCTGGTAAGGTGACTCTGGCATGGGCTACTCCACAACCCTTTGGCCCATGTCTGTTGTAGCTCTAGCCATACTACCAAAGAGGCTCAAGCACAGTGTGCCTAGTATTCCCTATCCCATGCCCTTTCCAGCTCAAACTGTCCAATCAAGGCAGCCCCAATGTGGTGCTCCCTGGGACTCCCCCTACTGATGCCCACTCCAGCTCCAGCCAGCCTGTCACAGCTGTCAGATACATACAGGGTAACAGTGAATGGTCCTATAGAAGGCCATTCCTGAAAGACCTCGAATAGTAGCTGTTTCATCTAATTTATTTATTTAATAAAAACAAACATAGAAAGTAAAACAAAATGGAGATACAGAGAAATATGTTCCAAACAAGCCAACAAACAAAAAGATAAAACCCTAGGAAACAGAAACTAACAAAACAGATTTAAGTAATTTATTTAATAAAGACTTCAAAGTTGGAAGACAGAATAATAAAAACCACCCAATCAGAACAGAAAAAAGGGGGGGAAAGGATTAAAAGAGTGAGTATAGTTTAAGAACTGTCTGGACAACATCTGGCATACTAACATTTGCATCATAGGAGACCCAGAAAGGTAAGAGCCAGAGAGAGGGCTACAAAACTTATTTGAAGGAATAATGGCTGAAAATTGCCTTAAGTTGGAAAAGGAAACAGGCATTCAGGTCCAAGAATCACAGAGAGTCCCAAACAAGATGAAGCCAAAGAGAGCCACACCAAGACACAATATAATTAAAATAGAAAAATTAAAGAAGGAATCTTAAAAACACCAAGAGAAAAACAGATAGTCAGCTATTAGGGAAACCTGATAAGACTATTCATTTATTTTTCATAAAAAACTTTACAGGTCTTGAAGGGAGTTGGAGAATATACTTAAAGTATTGAAAGGAAAAAAAAATATTGAAAGGAAAAAACTTAAAACCAGTAATACTCTACACAGCAAGATTATCATTCACAACTGAAAGAGAGATGGTTTCACAAACTATTTTAAAGATCATCACCACTAAACTGGCTTCCACTTTTAAATAGAAATGAAAGGACATAACTAGAAATAAGAAAATATGAAAGAAAAAATCTCAATGATAATGATAAATACATAGTAAAAGCAGCAGATCTGTCACTCAAAAAGCTAGTATGAAGGCTGAAGACAAAAATAGTAAAGGGGGGGGCGCCTGGGTGGCTCAGTGGGTTAAAGCCGCTGCCTTCGGCTCGGGTCATGATCCCAGGGTCCTGGGATCGAGCCCCGTGTCGGGCTCTCTGCTCAGCGGGGAGCCTGCTTCTTCCTCTCTCTCTGCCTGCCTCTCTGCCTACTTGTGATCTCTGTCTGTCAAATAAATAAATAAAATCTTTAAAAAATAGTAAAGGGAATCATCACTACAATAATAAGTTAAGGGATACACAAAAGTAGAAGGTGAAAAACAAGACTTCAAAAACACAAGACATGGAGAAAAGCAGAAATGTAGATATTTGGAATTTGTTCAATATAATGACAACAGCAAATGTTTACAAGAATGTGGAGAAACTACATTATCCATACTTTTCTGGTTAAAATGTAAAATTGTATACCACTCTGGAAAATGTTTGGAAGTTTCTTAAAAAACTAAACATGCTGCTTGGGTGTGTAGATTTCAGGAGTTTTTGGTCATTATTACTTCAACTGTCTTTTCTGTCCCTTCCTCTCTGTCCACTCCCTTGGAGAGTCCCATTATTCGTATCGTATGTTGAGAATCTTGACTGCATTCCACAGGCATCAGAGACTCTGTTCTTCTGTCTTCATTTTTTCCTCCTCCTTCTGTCTCTCAGACTGGATAATCTCAATTAATTCTCTCCAAGTTCATTTATTCTTTCTTCTGTCTGCTCAGATCTACCATTGAGCTCTCTAGTGAATTTTTCAGATTGGTTATTATACTTCTGAAATGCAGCATTTCTATTTGATTTTTAAAAATTATTGAAGTGGTGGGGGGGATGGGAGGTTGGGGTACCAGGTGGTGGGTATTATAGAGGGCACGGATTGCACGGAGCACTGGGTGTGGTGAAAAAATAATGAATACTCTTATGCTGAAAATAAATAAATTAATAAAAAAATTATTTCTAAAAAAAAACCTAAACACGCAATCACCATAAAACCCAACAATTATACTCTTGAACATTTGTCCCAGAGGAATAAAAATCCATGTTCATACAAAAAATATATGAATATTTATAGCAGATTTATTCATAATATACAAAAGCTGAAAATAACCAAGATGTCCCTTTGTGGGTCAATTCATACCATGTAATACTACTTAGCAATAAAAAGGAACAAACTATTGACATATGGAACATATTGGATAAATCTACGTAAAATTATGCTGAGTGAAAAAGTTCAACTTCAAAGGTTTCATACTATGTAATTTTATTTCTACAATATTTTTGAAAAATTTGACAAAATTATAGAAATGGAGAACATATTAGAGATTGTCAGTAATAAGGATAAGGTATGGGTAGGAAGGAAGTGGGTGCAACTATAAAAGGGCAACATGAGAAAGCCATGTGGAGATGGAAATATTCTGTATACGGGTTTTATATATATATATCAGTATCCTGGGTATTGCATTGTACTATCATTTCCAAGATCTTACCATTGAGAAATTAGCTGCATCAGTTTCCTTTTGCTGCTACAATAAATTACTACAAATTTAGAGGCTTAAACAACAAAATTAAGTCTGTTTCAATTTTTTTTTAAGTCTGTTTCAATTTTGAAGGCAAGAAGTCCAAAATGAGTCTTAAGAGACAAATCAAGATGTTGACATAACTGATTCTGGAGGCTCTTCCTTCAGGAAGGATTTATCATTGCCCTTATCAGCTTCTAGAGGCCACCTCTGCTCCTTCCATTTTTGCTTTCATCATCACATCACCCTCTCATCTATAGTCACATCTTCCTCCACCTATTTCCTGTAAGAATAATTATAATTATATTTAGACCTCATAAGAATAATACAGGATAATTACCCTAAGAATAATACATTGCCCTGTAAGAATAATGCAGGATAATTACCACAAGAATAATACAGGATAATCTTGAGATCCTTAAGCTAAGACATCTGCCAAGTCCATTTTTGCCATATAACTAACATTTACAGGTTCCAGGGATTAGATTCTGCATATATTTAAGAGCGATTATTTAACCTACTGCTGTGTACATTGTACGAAGAATTTCTATGTATACATTTTTACAACCATATGTGAATCTGCATTAATCTCAAAATGAAAACATTAATTAAAAGTACATTGGAGAATGGATTAGAAAAATGTGGTCCATATACACTATGGAGTATTATGCCTCAATCAGAAAGGATGAATACCCAACTTTTGTAGCAACATGGACGGGACTGGAAGAGATTATGCTGAGTGAAATAAGTCAAGCAGAGAGAGTCAATTATCATATGGTTTCACTTATTTGTGGAGCATAACAAATAGCATGGAGGACATGGGGAGTTAGAGAGGAGAAGGGAGTTGGGGTAAATTGGAAGGAGAGGTGAATCATGAGAGACTATGGACTCTGAAAAACAATCTGAGGGGTTTGAAATGGTGGGGGGGTGGGAGGTTGGGGTACCAGGTGGTGGGTATTATAGAGGGCACGGATTGTAGGGAGCACTGGGTGTGGTGCAAAAATAATGAATACTGTTATGCTGAAAATAAATAAATAAATAATCATATTTAAAAAAAAGAAAATCTTAAAAAAAAAAGTACATTGGAGATAATTTAATCCAGCGTTTTTTTAATAACCACTTTTTTCATACTTTTTTTTCTTTGAATAAGTAGTAATGGCTACATTTGCGTTTTTATATTAATAATTTGTGTCCTCTTTTTTAATTTATTAAACTTGTTATTTTAATTCCAGTATAGTTAACATATAGTGTTATATTACTTTCAGGTATACAACAAAGTGACTCAACAATTCTTTTTTTTTTTTTTTGTAATTTTTATTTAGGCTTTAGTTAATTAACATACAGTGCAATATTGGTTTTGGGAGTAGAATTCATTGGTTCATTATTTTTATACTAAACCCAGTGTTCATCACCCATCTAGCCCATCCTCAACCCATCTCCCTTCATCAACCCTCAGATTGTTCTCTATCATTAAGAGTCACTTATGGCTTCTTTACCTCACTCCATTTTTTCTTCTCCCCCATCTCATGTATTTATCTACTTTCTTTCTTAAATGCCACATATGAGTGAGATAATATGGTATTTATCTTTCTCTGATTGGTTTATTTCACTTTGTATAATACTCTCTATGTAGATCTATGTTGTTGTAACTGGAAAGATTTCATTCCCTTTTTATGGCTAAGTAATACTTCTGTGTGTGTGTGTGTGTGTGTGTGTGTCTTTGTGTGTGTACGTGAGCACGTGCGTGTGTGTGACATATTCTTTATCCATTCATCAATGGACATTTGGGCTCTTTCAATAATTTGGCTATTGTAGATAATGCTTCTATAAACATTGGGGTGCATGTGTCCCTTCTGATCTGCATTTTTGTATCCTTTGTGTAAATACCTAGCGGTGCAATTGCTAGATTGTAGGCTAGTTCTATTTTTAACTTTATTTTATTTTATTGTTTTTTTTTTATTTATTTTCAGCATAACAGTATTCATTATTTTTGCACCACACCTAGTGCCCTCTATAATACCCACCACCTGGTACCCCAACCTCCCACCCCCCCGCCCCTTCAAAACCCTCAGATTGTTTTTCAGAGTCCATAGTCTCTCATGGTTCACCTCCCCTTCCAATATCCCCCAACTCCCTTCTCCTATTTTTAACTTTTTGAGAAACCTCCAAACTGTTCTCCAGGGTGGCTTTACCAGATTACATTCCCACCAACACTGCAAGAATGATCCTTTTTATCTGCTTCCTGATCAACACCTGTTGTTTCTTCTGTTTTTTACTTTAGCCATTCTGACAGGTGTGAAGTGATATCTCATTGTAGTTTTGATTTGTATTTCCCTGAAGATGAGTGATGTTGTATATCTTTTCATGCGTCTGTTAGCCATCTGGTTGTCTTCTTTGGAAATGTGTTAGCTCATGTCTTCTGCCCATTCTTTAACTTGATTATTCATTTTTTGAGTTTGGTAAGTTCTTTACAGATTTTGGATACTAACCCTTTATCAGATACGTCATTTGTAAATATCTTCCCCTTTTCTGTAGGCTGCCTTTTAGTTTTGTTGATTCTTTCCTTCACTGTATAGAAGCTTTTAATCTTGATGAAATTCCAGTAGTTCATTCTTGCTTTTGTTCCCCTTGCCTCTGGTGATGTGTATAGTAAGAAGTTGTTACAGCTGAGGTCAAAAAAGTTTCTGCTTGTTCTCTCCTCTAGAATTTTGTTGGTTGCTTGTCTCACATTTAGGTTTTTCATACATTTTGAATTTAATTTTGTGCACAGTGTAAGATAGTGTTCCAGTTTCATTCTTCTGCATGTTGCTGTTACTCAACAATTTTATATATTACTCAGTGTTCATCAAGATAAGTGAGCTTTTTAGTATTCATCAACTATTTCAAGAATCCCCCCACCTACCTCCTTTCTGGCAACCATTGGTTTCTTCTGTACAGTTAAGAGTCTGATAAGTGGTTTATTGCTTTCTTTTTTTCCTATGTTCCTTTTTTTGTTTGTTTGTTTTTTCTTAAATTCCATGTATGAGTGAAATCATATGGTATTTGTCTTTCTCTGATATTCTTAATTATATTCTCTAGCCACATCAATATTGTTGCAAATTACAAGATTTAATTCTTTTTATGACTAAATAAATTTGGATAGTAACCATTTATCAGATGTGTCATTTGCAAATATCTTCTTCCATTCTGTAAGTTTTCTTTTGTTTTTGTTGATTATTTCCTTCACTGTGCAGAAGCCTTTTATTTTGATGTAGTCTCATTAGTTTAGTTTTGCTTATCTTTCTTTTGCCTCAAGGGACATATCTAGAAAAATGTTGCTATAGCCAGTGTCAGAACATTACTGACTATACTGTCTTCTAGGATGTTTATGGTTTCTGGTCTCACACTTAGATCTTTGATCCATTCAGAGTTTATTTTCATGTATGGTGTCAGTAAGTGGTCCAGTTTCTTTCTTTTGCATGTAGCTGTTCACTTTTCCCAGCACCGTTTGTTGAAGAGACTGTCTTTTTGCCATCACATACTCTTGTCTTTTCTGTCAAAATTTAATTGACCATATAATTATGGGTTTATTTCTCGGTTTTCACTTCTATTCCATTGATCTATATGTCTATTTTTATGCCAGTACCATACTGTTTTGATTACTACAGATTTGCAGTGTAACTTGAAGTTTGGAATTTCGTTATCTTCAGTTTTGTTTTATGTTTTCAAGATCTATTTTACTTTTTGAAGTCTTTTATGGTTCCATGCAAACTTTAAGACTATTCCATCCAGTTCTGTAAAAATTTTGTTGGTATTTTGATAGGGATTGCATTAATGTGAAGATTGCTTTGGGTAGTATAGATATTTTAACAGTATTTGTTCTCCCAATCCATGAGCAAGGAATATTTTTTCCATTTCTTTGTGTTGTGTATAATTTCTTTTTCAGTCTTTCTTAGCTTTCAGAGTACAGGTCTTTCTCCTCTTTGATTAAGTTTATTCCCAGGGATTTATTTTTGGTATAATTTTCAGTGGGATTGATTTCTTAATTTTTGTTTATGCTACCTTATCATTAGTGTATAAAAATGCATTTGCCAGGAACCTGGATGGCTTAATCAATGAAACGTTTGCCTTTGGCTTAGGTCATGATCCCAGCGTCCTGGGATTGAGCCCCATGTTGGTCTCACTGCACAGCAGGGAGTCTGCTTCTTCCTCCTCTCTGCCCTACCTCTTTTATGCTTTCTCTCTCTCAGATAAATAAATAAAATCTTTTTAAAAATTTAAAGAAATGCATTTGCCTGAATTGATTTTGTATCCTGAAACCTTACTGGATTTATTTATTAGTTCTAGTAGATTGTGTGTGTGTGTGTGTGTGTGTGTGTGTGTGTAATCTTTAGGTTTTTCTATGTGTAATATTATATAATCTAGGAATAGGGAAAGCTTTACATCTTCCTTACTAATCTGGATGTCTTTTGTATCTTCCTCCTATCTGACTGCTGTGGCTAGGAATTCCAGTACTATTTTGAATAAGTGGTGAGAGTGAACATCCTTGTCTTTTTCCTGACCTTAGTAGGGAAGCTCTCAGTTTTTACCCATTGAGTATAATGTTTACAATGGATTTTCATATAAGGTTTTTATTATGTTGGGGTATGTTCCTTCTAAACCTTGGTAGAGGGTTTCTAACATGAATGGATGTTGTAGTCTGTCAAATGCGTTTTTTGCATCTAATGGTTTTTACCATTTCTCTTGTTGAAGTAAAGTATCACATTGATTTATTTGCAAATATTGGACCACCCTTGCATCCGAGAAATAAAACCCATTTTATTGTAATGTATGATTTATTTAATGTGTTGTTGGATTCCTTTTGCAAGTCTTTTGTCAAGGATTTTTGCATCTATGTTCATCAGACATATTAGTGTATAGTTCTCTCTCTCTCTCTCTTCTTTCTTTGTGGAGTCAATCTGGTTTGGTATCAGTGTGATACTGTCTTAATAGAATGGATTTGAAAATTTTCCTTCCTCTTCAATTATTTTTTGGAATAGTTTTAGAAGAATAGGTATTAACCGTTCATTAATATTTGGTAGAATTCAACTGTGAAGCCATTTGGTCTTGGACTTCGTTTGTTGGGATTTTTTTTAATTTGATTTGCTGGAAATCAGTCTATTCAAATTTTATGTCTTTCCTTTTTCCATTATGATAGGTTATATGTTTCTTTTTTATTTAAATTCAATTAATTAGGGGCGCCTGGGTGGCTCAGTGGGTTAAGCCGCTGCCTTCGGCTCAGGTCATGATCTCAGGGTCCTGGGATTGAGTTCTGCATCGGGCTCTCTGCTCAGCAGGGAGCCTGCTTCCCTCTCTCTCTCTCTCTACCTGCCTCTCCATCTACTTGTGATCTCTCTCTGTCAAATAAATAAATAAAATCTTTAAAAAAAATTCAATTAATTAACATATAATGTGTTATTAGTTTCAGAGGTACAGTTCAGCGATCCTTCAGTCTTATATAACACCCAGTGCTCATTACATCAAGTGCCCTCCTTAATGTCCATTACCCAGTTAACCCATCCCCCCACCCACCTCCCCTCCAGCAACCCTCAGTTTGTTTCCTATGATTAAGAGTCCCTTATGGTTTGTCTCCCTCTCTAATTTTATCTAGTTTTATTTTTCCCTCTCTTCCCCTATTATCTTCTATGCTCTTTCTTATATTCCATATATGAATGACACTATATGACAATTATCTTTCTCTGACTGACTTATTTCACTCAGCACAATACCCTCTAGTTCCATCCATGTCATTGCAAATGCCAAGATTTCATTTTTTGATGGCTGAGTAGTATTCTATTATATATATATGTATATATACATATATATTGTCACATATTTACCCATTCCTATGTTAATAGACATCTGAACGATGAACATATGGACTCTTTCCATAGTTTAGCTATTGTGGATTTTGCTGTTATAAACATTGGGGTGCAGTTGCCCCTTCATACCACTACATTTGTATCACTGGGATAAATACTCAGTAGTGCAATTGCCAGGTCCTGGGTAGCTCTATTATCACATTTTTAAAAAGATTTTATTTATTTATTTGACAGAGAGAGAGAGAGAGAGAAATCACAAGTAGGCAGAGAAGCAGGCAGAGAGAGAGGGGGAAGCAGGCTCCCTGCTGAGCAGAGAGCCCAGTGCAGAGCTGGATCCCAGGACCCTGAGACCATGAACTGAGCTGAAGGCAGAAGCTTAACCCACTGAGCCACCCAGGAGCCCCTATTATCAAATTTTGAGAAAGCTCCACACTGTTTTCCGAAGTGGCTGCACCAATTTGTATTCGCACCACAAGTGTAACAGGGCTCCCCTTTCTCCACATACTCACCACCATCTTTCATTTCCTGACTTGTTAATTTCAGTCATTCTGACTTGTGTGAGGTGATATCTCATGGCAGTTTTGCTCTGTATTTCCCTGATGCTGAGTGATATTGTGCATTTTTTCATGTGTCTGTTAGCCATTTATTTCTTCTTTGGACAAGTGTCTGTTCATGTTTTCTGCCCAATTCCTGATTGGAATTTTGTTTTCTGGGTATTGGTTTTGATAAGTTCTTTATAGATTTTGGATACTAGCCCTTTAACTGATAAGACATTTACAAATATATATTCCCATTTTGTTAGCTGTCTTTTGGTTTTGCCGACTGTTTTCTTTGCCGTGCAAAAGAAAATGTCAATGCTACCTAGAGCAATCTATGCATTCAACACAATCCTTATCAAAATACCATCAACTTTTTTTCAGAGCCAGAACAAATAATCCTAAAATTTGTATGGAACCAGGAAAGACCCTGAATAACCAGATTTGGTTTTCTTCTTCAAGAAGAAGAAGAAGAAATGACATCTCATTTCTGGACTTTAAACTCTATTACAAAGCTATAATCATCAATATAGTATGGTCCTAGCACAGAAATTGACACATAGATCAATGGAACAGAATAGGAAACCCAGAAAAGGTCTCTCAACTCTATGTTCAACTAATATTTAACAAAGCTGGAAGGAATAACCAATGGAAAAAAGACAGTCTCTTCAACAAATTGTATTGAGAAAATTGGACAGCGACATGCAGAGGAATGAAACGACCACTTCCTTACACCAAACACAAAAATAGACTCAAAATGGAAGAAAGACCCAAATGTGAGACAGAAAAACATTCAAACTCTAGAGGAGAACACAGTCAGTAATCTCTTTGACGTCAGTCGCAGCAACTTTTACTAGACACGTGCCCTGAAGCAAGGGGAAAAAAAGAAAAAATCACTGCTGGAACTTCATCAAAATAAAGAGCTTCTGCACAGTGAAGGAAACAATCAACAAAACTAAAAAAACAACCTTCAGAATGGTAGAAAATATTTGCAAATGACATATGTGATACAGGGTTAGTATTGAACTCAACATCCAAAAAATAAATAATCAAGTTAAGAAACAGGTAGAAGACATCAACAGACATTTTTTTCCCAAAGAAGACATACAGATGGCTAACAGACACATGAAAAGATGCTCAACATCACTCATCATCAGAGAAATACAAATTAAAACCACAATAAGATATCACCTCACCCCTCTGAGAATGGCCAAGTTTAACAACATAGGAAACAACATGTTTGTGAGGATGGGGAGAAAGGGAAACTCTCTTATATTGTTGGTGGGGATGCAAACTGGTGCAGTCACTCTGGAAAGTAGCATGGAAGTCCCTCAAAAAGTTAAAAATAAAACTACCCTACAACCCAGCAATCCACTACTAGGTATTTACCCAAAGGATACAAAATACTGATTCAATAAGGCACATCATGATGTTTATGCCAGAATTATCAAAATAGCCAAATTATTGAAAAAGCCTGAATGTGTCCATCAACTGATGAAAGGATAAAGAAGTTTCAGGAGACATAGATAGATTATAGATATAGATATAAATACAGATATAGATATATGAGATAGATAGATAAATAGATAGACAATAGATAGATAGATAGATAGTCCTCAGCCATCAAAAACAATTAAATCTTGCCAATTGCTCTGATATGGTTAGAGCTAGAAGGTATTATGCTAAGGAAAACCAGTCAGTCACAAAAAGACAAACACTATGTGATTTCACTCATATTTGGGATTGAAGAAACAAAACTGTTGAACAGATGAGAGAGAAAGGAAAAAAGAGAGAGGGAAAGCAGAAAACAGAGTCTTAACTATGGAGAAGAAACTGAGACTTGTTGGATGGGAGGTGGTTAGGGGAATGAGCTAAATGAGTAGTGGGTAATAAGGAGGGCATTTTTTGTGTGTGATGAACACTGGGTGTTGTGTATAAGTGATGCATCACTAAATTCCATACCTGAAACTATTAGAGTATATGTTAACTAGCTACAATTTAAGTAAAAACTTGAAACAAAACAAAAACAAATGTTAATCTCATTTAGAAATAGCTTCACAGATATACCCAGAGTAATGCTTAACCAAATATCTGAGCATCCTTTAGCCCAGTTAAGTTGACACATAAATTTAATTATTGCATCACTATTCTCAAAAACTTAAGAGGCTGGGCCTTAGTCATGCCCTGGAAAGAGCTGCTGAATACCTTATTATCTCCCATTAAGGAGATTTAATTTTTTTGTTTTGTTTTCCTTTGTTTTGTATTTTTTTTCTATGTAAGAAAAAGAAAAAGAAGATGTGTTACATATAGAAAGTGGAATATTATCCAACCATAAGGAAGAATGACATCTTGCCATTTGCAATGACATGAATGGAGCTAAAGAGTATTATGTTAAGTGAAATAAGTCAGAGAAATAAAAATACCATGTAATTTTACTGCTATGTTGAATTTGGAAAACAAAATAAATGAGCAAAGGGAAAAAAGAGAGAGAGAGAGAAACCAAGAAACAGACTCAACTGTAGAGAACAAACTGACTGTTTACAGAAAGAAAGTCGGTTGCAGGTGGGTTAAATAATAGGTGATGGGGATTATGGATGCACTTGTGATGAGCACAGTGTGTTGTTTGGAAGTAATGAATCACTATTTTGTAGACCTGAAACTAACATTGCATTGCATGTTAACTAACTAGAATTAAAATTAAAACTTTAAAAAATAAACTGAATAAGAATATCATAATAAAAAGAAAATCATAAAGAAAGAATATACATCTATAGTACTGCACATATTTATTGAAAAAAAGTCCACCAATAAGTGGACTCATGTAGTTTAAACCCATGCTGTTCAAGGGCCAGCTGTATTCATGTGGGTCTATTTTGGGGTTCTCCATTCTGTTCCATTTATCTATTTTTTTTCACCAATACCACTCTGTCTTGACAACTTTAGCTTTATAGTTATTCTTGAAGTTTGGTAGCATCAATTTTTTTTAACACTGCTCTTCTCTTTCAATATTATATTAGCAATGCTGCATCTTTTCCCTTAATGTATACACTTCAGAATCAGTTTTTAAATATATAGAAAATAACTTGCTGGAGTTTTTAGTAGATTTCCATTAATTCTACAGATAAGTTGATAAGAACTGACATCTTGACAATATTGAGTGTTTCTATCCATGGATATGGTATACCTCTCCTTCATTTAGTTCTTTGATTTTCTTCAAAGTTTTATAGTTTTCCTCAAGTAAATCTTGCATATATTTTGGTAGATTAAAACATAATTATTTTATTTTTGTGGGTGCTAATGTAAATTATATTGTGCTTTTAATCTCAAATTCTACTTCTTGGAAAGTTTTCTATGTATTTATTTGCTAGAGTTGGCAATCTTACTATTTAGATTTACTCTTTGTGAGCAAATTTCAGTATTTGTTACTTAGGAATTTGTTTAACTATAAGTAACAGAAAACACAATTGATGATTGGAATTTATTAAACAAATAGGCAATTATTTTTCTCATGTAACAATAAATTTGGAGGTAGACAGATGCTGGTATTTGTTCAGCAGCTCAAAAATATCTTAGGTAGTATCTCTGTGACTCTCTTGTCCTTTTCTTCATGATAGCAATATGGCTGCCATAGTGTTAGACATTACATCCACTGTTAAGAAAGGAAAAAGAAAAGGAGGAAGAAGTGATACTTTCTATTTGTGTCTTTATTATCAGGAAGGTAAAACACATCAAAGGGCCTTCAGCAGATTTATTTTATCATAGCCAAAATTCAGTACATGGATATCCTTACTTGCAAGAAAATCTGTGAACATAGTCATTTAGCTTTTCTATCTTCTATATTAGAAGTGGACAAAGGGGAAAGGAATTAAGAAGGAAAATTAGATTACCTATATAACAGTATCTTCCATACAGTAATTCTATATTCTCCCCAATGATCTCTTTCATGAAGATGTTTAGCTTAATATATAGGAAATATCTTTATACCACCTAAAGCACACTGTTCTAATGGAAATGTAAATTAATCAGATTAATTAATTAACTAATATCTTATGTTAGTCACCATACAGTACATCATTAGTTTTTGATGTAGTGTTCCATGATTAGCTGTTTGTGTATAACATCCAGTGCTCCATGCAATATGTGCCTTCCTTAATACCCATCACATGACTGATCCATCTCCCACTCCCTCCCCTCTAAAACCCTCAGTTTGTTTCTTGGAGTCCATAGTCTCTCATGGTTCTTCTCCCCTTCTGATTCCTCCCCTTCGTTTTCCTCTTCCCTCTCCTAAATCCTCCATGTTATTCTTTATGTTCCACAGATAAGTGAAATCATATGGCAACTGTCTTTCTCTGTTTGACTTATTCCACTTAACATAATCTCCTTCAGTTCCATGCATGTTGATGCAAATATTGGGTATTCATCATTTCTGATGGTTGAGGAATATTCCATTGTATATATGGACCACATCTTCTTTATCCATTCATCTGTTTAAGGACTTCTCAACTGCTTCCACAGTTTGGTGATTGTGGCCATTGCTGCTATGAACACTGGGGTGCATGCAGCTCTTCTTTTCACTACATCTGTATCTTTGGGGTAAATACCCAGTAGTGCAATTGCTGGGTCGTAGGGTAGCTCTATTTTTAAGTGTAAGAGGGTTCCCCTTTCTCCACATACTCACCAACATTTGTTTCCTGACTTGTTAATTTTTGCTATTCTCATTGTACTTTTGAATTGTATTTCCTTGATCGCTAATGATATTGAACATTTTCATCCGTCTGTTAGCCATTGGTATGTCTTCTTCAGAGAAGTGTCTGTTCATGTCTTCTGCTCATTTCTTGACTGGATTATTTGTTTTTTGGGTGTTGAATTTGAGAAGTACTTTATAGAAATTGATACCATCCCTTTATCTGTAATGTCATTTGCCAATATCTTCTCCCATTGTGTGGGTTGCCTCTTTGTTTTGTTGACTGTTTCCTTTGCTGTGCAGGAGCCTTTTAACTTGATGAAGCCCCAGAGTTCAATTTTGCTTTTGTTTCCCTGTCTTGAAAGAAGCTGCTGTGCTTGATGTCAGAGGATACTCCTTATGTTCTCCTCTAGGATTTTGATGGATTCTTGTCTCACACTGAGGTCTTTCATCCATTTGGAGTTTATCTTTGTGTATGGTGTAAGAGAATGGTCAAGTTTCATTTTTATGTACATAGCTGTCCAATTTTTCCAGGACCATTTAATTGAAAAGACTGTCTTTTTTTTTTCCATTGGATATTTTTTTCTGATTTATCAAAGATTAGTTGGCCATAGAGTTGAGGGTCTATATCTGGGCTCTCTATTCTGTTCCATTAATCTGTGTCTGTTTTTGTGCCAGTACCATGATGTCTTGGTACATCAAATATTTATAATATATCTTGAAATCAGACTTTAGAAAATTGGTTGGGACAATGGATACATACCCCATGTCCCACCTATTTTATTCCTATGTATACATTCAACAGAAACACAGCTCACCAAAGATTTGTACACGAGTATTTATAGCAGCTTTATGATGGTCTCAAACTGGAACTCATCTAAGCTTCCATCAACAGTAAAATGAATATATTATGGTATGTTCACATAATGAAATCTACTATGTTCACATACTGGCCAAAGTACCACTTCACACAAAAATATGATTTTCACAAACAATGTTGAGTGAAAAAAGCAATGCACCAATGTGAATACACTTTATGATCTCATTTATATAAGATCCAAAAGGAGCTAAAATTAATTCATAATATTATGTCATGATTGGTGTTACCCGTGGCAGAGAGTTGCATGATGAGTGAAAGTGAGCATGAAAGGGACTTCTGGAGTGCTTGTCATATTGTTAATTTGGGTGTATTCAATTTGGGAAAATTATTTGAATTTTAACTTACGACTTATTTACATTTGTATATGTATGTTATATACTTGAATCTAGGTAAACAAAACCAAATAAACTATATAAGCTGAACATGACTGGGGTACAGGCCAAACTGAATCATCTGGTTGCCAATACCTATTTGCTAGTCACTACTTACGTGAAGTAACATTTGAAAGGTTATAGTTTTTACACTTTTTAGATACTTGCATATGTTGATCCCTCATCTGACCACTGAAATTATTTACCATGTTTCTTTTGAAATGATTCTTTGTACTATTTATTCCCAATTAGATTTAGGCATTAAAACTTTAATTTGTTTCAATATTTACCATTTGTGGTTTTATATAAAATGATCTCTCTTCCATTTTGAGTAATACCTTCTAACATTTTCTCAGTGATATTATGTTTATAGGAGCATAATCTATAATAACCAAATTATGGAAACAGGCCAAGTGTCCACTGACAGACGAATGGATAAGGAAGATGTGATATACGCATACAATGATACATTACTCAGCCATGGAAAAGAATAAAATCTTTCTTTTTTAAAGAAATGAATGGAACTAAAATGTATTATCCTGAGCAAAATAAGTAAGTCAGAGAAAGACAGATACCATATGATTTCACTCATGTGGAATTTCAGGAAAAAAAAAAAAACAAAGAAGTGAAGTGAAAAAAGAAAAGAAAAGAAATAGAAAAATAAAACAAGAAATAGACTCTTAACTATGGAGAACAAATAGATGGTTACCAGAGGGTTAGTGGGTGGAGGCATAGGTTAAATAGGTGATGGGGATTAAGGAGTGAACTTGTTATGATGAGCACCAGATGTTACATGGAAGTCCTGAATCATTATATTGTACACCTGGAACTAACACTGTACTCTATGTAAACTAACCAGAATTTTAAAAAAAGCTTAAAGAGATTCTGAAAAACTCCTCAGTGAGACCTTATGACCTTAAAGTTTCCATTGAACACTTACATTCTTCATCCTCCATTTTTCATGACATACTCCTTAGGCAGACAAATATTGAAATTGATATGACTATGTCAGAATGAATAATCTCTTGAGAACAATTAATTTTCTGATATATCTATTATATTAATGATATAGGAGTTATTACTATAATTTTCGATGTGAAGTTACTGTGGTTAAAATCATTGTAAGCTTATCTTTTCTTCAAAACTACTATTTTCCCATGTCCCCAGTCCTTTTCTTTGTTTGACTGGATAGTTGAAGACTTTGTCTTCATATAAGAATTCTTTGAGAATCTGAAGTAAATTTAGTTACTTGTAAACAAATAATTTTATATTAGATATCAAATTATCTTTTATAATGCTGCCTCAGGTTATCAATGTTAATCTAACATGGCCTGAAGTCCAGATGCATGAATGCTTCTAGTACACTGTAATAGTCTTTAGCTCTATTTCTTTGTTATTCTCTTAGGCCTTGTATTCAGGCTAGTTTTCCTCCCTGACTGTATGGGGAGAGTGAATTCTTTATATTTTGAAATAGGAAAATAAAAACATGGAACATGAATATGGATGTTAAGAGGTATTTTCTTGTGATCTTAAGAAATAAGTATAGAAGCAACCTAAGAACTTGGATTACCACAGGCAGTCCAAACCTAGGAGATTCTTTGACTCTGATCATGGAACTTGCTCCCGTATGTTTCATTTGGCCTGGCAAGCATCTAATTCTTTCTAAGACAGAGGTAATATAAAATAATTCCCATAGATATAAAGTAAAATCTCCATGGTTTTTTCCTAAAAAATAAAATCTCCAAACTTTATAAAATTAATTTCCCAATAATATCTTCATCAAGTGCATAGGAAATAGCATTTTTGAGACTTTTATGTATAAATTTTTTTTAATTTTTCTCTCATATTTGATTGATAATTGTCTAGATATAGAATTTTAGGTTGTAAATTAATAATTATGCAATCATGATTCATCATCTTCAACCTTCTAGTGTTGAGAATGCCTTTATCACTCTTATTTCTTCTCCTTTATAATGCAAACTATTTCAATCTGGTGTGTGTGTCTGTGTGTACATTCACATAATGGAGGAAGGTAGGAGAAGGAGAAAGAATGAAATTGTAAGCTTTTAAATTATTCTTTTAATTTATAATGTTCCCAAACTTCCAGATGATGTCCCTTAACAGTGTTCTTTTTAATTTATTGTACTGAGCATGTGATCTTTTTTTAAAATTTTTAATTTAAATTTGATTTAGTTAACATAGAGTGTATTATTAGTTTCAGGGATAGAGTTTAGTGATTCATTAGTTGCATACAACACCCAGTGCTCATTACATCAAGCACCCTCCTTAATCCCTGTTAATGAATTACCCCATCTCCCACCAAACTTTCCTCCAGCAACCATCAGTTTTTTTCCCTGTAGTTAAGAGTCTCTTGTTTCACTTATTTGTGGAGCATAACAAATATCATGGAGGACAAGGGGTGTTAGAGAGGAGAAAGGAGTTGGGGTAAATTGGAAGGGGAGGTGAATCATAAGAGACTATGGACTCTGAAAAACAATCTGAAGGGTTTGAAGTGGCGGGGATGTGGGAGGGTGGGGTACCAGGTGGTGGGTATTATAGAGGGCACAGATTGCATGGAGCACTGGGTGTGGTGAAAAAATAATGAATACTGTTTTTCTAAAAAATAAATAATTTGAAAAAATTAAAAAAAAATTTACAAAGTGAAAAAAAATACAAAATTTAAAAAAATGCATTATTATACCAAAAAATCTTTGTTAATATGCCAAATACTAAAACACTAAGAAAATATGCTTTGCTATAAATCTCTAGATTTATTAATTTAATAAACATGTTTGAGCATTAAAAAAAAAAGAGTCTCTTGTGGTTTGACTCTCTCTTTTTATATATTTATATTAGTTTACCTTCCCTTCCCCTATGATCATCTATTCTGTTTTTTAAATTTCACAAGTGAGCGAAATCATATGGTAATTGTCTTTCTCTGTTTCACTTATTTCACTTGGCATAATACCTTCTAGTTCCATCCACATCTTTGTAAATGGCAAGACTTCATTTTTAAATTTATTTTATTTTTCAGTGTTCCAAGATTCATTGTTTACGCACCATACCGTGTTCCATGCAATATGTGCCCTCCCTAATACCCACCACCAAGTTCACCCATCCCTTACCCCCCACCCCTCCCAAACCCTCAGTTTGTTTCTCAGAGTCCACAGTCTCTCATACTTCATCTCCCCCTCTGATTTCTTCCAATTCATTTTCCTTTCCTTTTCCTAATGTCCTCCATGTTATTCGTTATGCTCCACAAGTAAGTGAAACCATATGATAATTGACCTTTTCTTCTTGATTTATTTCACTCAGCATAATCTCCTTCAGTCCCTTCCATGTTGATACAAAAGTTGAGTATTCATCCTTTCTGATGCCTGTGTAATATTCTATTGTATATATGGACCATGTCTTCTTTATCCCTTCATCTGTTGAAGAGCATCTTGGCTCCTTCCACAGTTTGGAGATTGTGGTTATTTCTGCTATGAATTTGGGGTACATATGGTCCTTCTTTTCACTACATCTGTATCTTTGGGGTAAATACCCAGTAGTACAATTGCAGGGTCATGGGGAAGCTATATTTATAATTTTTTGAGGAATTTCCACACTGTTTTACAATGTAGCTGCACCAACCTGCATTCCCATCAACAGTGTGAGAGGATTCCCCTTTCTCCACATCCTTTCCAACACTTGTTGCTTCCTGTCTTGTTAATTTTGGCCGTTCTAACTAGTGTAAGCTGGTACCTCAATGTGGTTTTGATTTGAGTTTCCCTGATGGCTAATGATGATGAACATTTTTTCATGTATCTGTTAGCTATTTGTATGTCTTGTTTGGAGAAGTGTCTGTTCATGTCTTCTGCCCATTTTTTGACATGAATAGCTGTTCTGTGTGTGTTAAGTTTGAGGAGTTCTTTATACATCTTGGATATCAGCCCTCTGTCTGTAGTGTCACTTGGGAATACCTTCTCCCATTCCGTGGGTTGCCTGTTTGTTTTGTTGACTGTTTCCTTTGCTGTGCAGAAGCTTTTGATCTTGACGAAGTCCCAAAAGTTTATTTTCACTTTTATTTCCTTTGCCTTTGGAGATGTTTCTTGAAAGAAGTTGCTGTGGCCAACGTGGCCACACAGGGCCATGTGCTGTGGCAACTGCCTATGTTCTTCTCTAGGATTTTGATGGATTCCTGCCTCACATTGAAGTCTTTCATCCATTTTGAGTTTATCTTTGTGTATGGTGTAAGAGAATGGACGAGTTTCATTCTTCTACCCATAGCTGTCCAATTTTCCCAGCAGCATTTATTGAAGAGAATTTCTTTTTCCCACTGGATATGTTTTCCTCCTAGCAGTTCTAATACTAGGTTGAACAACAGTGTTGAGAGTGGGCATCCATGTCATGTTCCTGATCTCAAAGGGAAGGCTGTCAGCCTTTTCCCATTGAGGATGATATTCACTGTGGGTTTTTCATAGATAGATTTTATGAAGTTGAGGAATATTCCCTCTATCCCTCTACTTTAAAGAATTTTAATCAGGAACAGATGCTGTATCTTGTCAAATGCTTTTTCGGCATCAATTAAAAAGACCGTGTGTTTCTTCTCTCTTCCCTTATTGATTTGTTCTGTCACACTGATTGATTTTTGAATGTTGAACCACCCTTGCATCCCATTGTTAAATACCACCTGGTCATGGTGCATAATCTTTTTTTTTCATTTATTTATTTTCAGCATAACAGTATCATTATTTTTTCACCACACCCAGTGCTCCATGCAATCCATGCCCTCTATAATACCCACCACCTGGTACCACGACCTCCCACCCCCCTGCCACTTCAAACCCCTCAGATTGTTTTTCAGAGTCCATAGTCTCTCATGATTCACCTCCCCTTCCAATTTACCCCAACCCCCTTCTCTCTAACTCCCCATGTCCTCCATGCTTTTTGTTATGCTCCAAAAATACGTGAAACCATATGATAATTGACTCTCTCTGCTTGACTTATTTCACTCAGCATAATCTCTTCCAGTCCTGCCCATGTTGCTACAAAAGTTGGGTATTCGTTCTTTCTGATGGAGGCATAATACTCCATAGTGTATATGGACCACATCTTCCTTATCCATTCATCCGTTGAAGGGCATCTTGGTTCTTTCCACAGTTTGGCGACCGTAGCCATTGCTGCTATAAACACTGGGGTACAGATGGCCCTTCTTTTCATGACCTCTGTATCTTTGGGGTAAATACCCAGGAGTGCAATGGCAGGGTCATAGGGAAGTTCTATTTTTAATTTCTTGAGGAATCTCCACACTGTTCTCTAAAGAGGCTGCACCAACTTGCATTCCCACCAACAGTGTAAGAGGGTTCCCCTTTCTCCACATCCTCTCCAACACATGTTGTTTCCTGTCTTGCTAATTTTGGCCATTCTAACTGGTGTAAGGTGATATCTCAATGTGGTTTTAATCACTAGCCTGATGGCTAGTGATGATGAACATTTTTTCATATGTCTGATAGCCATCTGTATGTCTTTATTGGAGAAGTATCTGTCCATATCTTCTGCCCATTTTTTGATATGATTGTCTGTTTTGTGTGTGTTGAGTTTGAGGAGTTTATTATAGATCCTAGATATCAACCTTTTGTCTGTACTGTCATTTGCAAATATCTTCTCCCATTCCGTGGGTTGCCTCTTTGTTTTCTTGACTGTTTCCTTTGCTGTGCAGAAGCTTTTGATTTTGATGAAGGATGGTTCAACATTTGCAAATCAATCAATGTGATAGAACAAATTAATAAGAGAAGAGAGAAGAACCACACGGTCCTCTCAATTGATGTAGAAAAAACATTTGACAAAATCCAGCATCCGTTCCTGATTAAAACGCTTCAAAGTATAAGGATAGAGGGAACATTCCTGAACTTCATCAAATCTATCTATGAAAGACCCACAGCAAATATCATCCTCAATGGGAAAAAGCTTGCGTCCTTCCCGTTGAGATCAGGAAAACGACAAGGATGCCCACTCTCACCACTCTTGTTCAACAAGTATTAGAAGTCCTAAAAACAGCAATCAGAGAACAAAGAGAAATAAAAGGTATCCAAATTGGCAATGAAGAAGTCAAACTCTCTCTCTTTGCAGATAACATGATTCTTTATATGGAAAACCCAAAAGACTCCACCCCCAAACTATTAGAACTCATACAGCAATTCAGCAATGTGGCAGGATACAAAGTCAATGTACAGAAATCAGTGGCTTTCTTATACACTAACAATGAAAATACAGAAAGGGAAATTAGACAATCTATTCCATTTACTATAGCACCAAGAACCATAAGATACCTGGGAATAAACCTAACCAAAGAGGTAAAGGATCTGTACTCAAGGAACTACAGAACACTCATGAAAGAAACTGAAGAAGACACAAAAAGATGGAAGAGCATTCCATGCTCTCGGATCGGAAGAATAAACATTGTTAAAATGTCTATACTGCCTAGAGCAATCTATACTTTTAATGCTATTCCGATCAAAATTCCACCGGTATTCTTCAAAGAGCTGGAGCAAATAATCTAAAAATTTGTATGGAATCAGAAGAGACCCCGAATCACTAAGGAAATGTTGAAAAACAAAAATAAAACTGGGGGCATCACATTACCTGATTTCAAGCTTTACTACAAAGCTGTGATCACCAAGACAGCATGGTACTGGCATAAAAACAGACACATAGACCAGTGGAACAGAGTAGAGAGCCCAGATATGGACCCTCAACTCTATGGTCAAATAATCTTCGACAAAACGGGAAAAAATATACAGTGGAAAAAAGACAGTCTCTTCAATAAAGGGTGCTGGGAAAACTGGGCAGCTATATGTAGAAGAATGAAACTCAACCCTTCTCTTACACCATATACAAAGATAAACTCAAAATGGATAAAAGACCTCAATGTGAGACAGGAATCCATCAGAATCCTAGAGGAGAACATAGGCAGTAATCTCTTCGATATAAGCCACAGCAACTTCTTTCAAGATATGTCTCCAAAGTCAAAGGAAACAAAAGCGAAGATGAACTTTTGGTGCATAATCTTTTTAATGTACTGTCGGTTCCTATTAGGTGGGATCTTTTGAGAATCTTGGCATTCATATTCATCAGGGATATTGGTCTGAAATAAATGAAAGACTTCATTCTTTTTGGTGAATGTGTAATATATATATTACCCAGCCACTCTATTTCATATATATATATATTTTTCACATCTTATTTATCTATTCATCTGTTGATATGACTGTAGTCAAATGATAGCAGAAAATAGAGTGAAACAATCTGAAAATTTAACTGGTTTAATGTTCAAGGTAGTTTATTCATTTATATGTCTGGCACCTCAGCTGGGATGGCTGAAACAATTGAGGATCATTTGGTTGTTTCTCTCCATGCACAGGTTTCCTTTGCAACATGCTTATCTCAACGTGGCCAGACTTTTCCCATGGGTGTTGGCTTTTTCTCATGCATGCATTCCAAACATGAGTTTTCCAAAAATTAGGAATCAGAGCCCACCAATTGGTACTTCTCAACTGACCATTATTTTGCTCCTATCCCAGGGAATGTTTAGGCATGTCTGAAGACATTTTAGCTTTCATAAGTAGAGAGAGGGTGTAACTGGCATCCTGTTAGTAGGAACTAGGAATGCTACTAAACGTTTTATAATATACAGGATAGCTTCATACAACAAAGCATTATTCAACCTCAAATGTCAATAGTGTAAAATTTAAGAAGCCCCATCTTAAAGTTTAGGCCCAGAACTCAAAGTCTCACTTCTGCCACGTGCTATTGGTCAAAGAATCCACAGGCTAGAATTTTAGTTACTAGACACTATGAAACAGAAGGGCCCTGGACTCAGTGATACCAGGCACAACTAAAGACAGACATCAGGTGCCTTTTGAATACATAATTGTAAATTAATTGAAAGTGTACATACTGTAATGGTTAATTATATGTGTCAACTTGGAGCATACTTTTGGATGAGCTTAAGATTGAAACTCATGAACTTTGAGTAGGCAGATTGTGCTCTATAATGTTGGTTGTTCTAATACAATTAAAAGGCCTGAATGCAACGAAAAGACTGATCTCTCTGAAAAAGAAGTAATTCTGTAGATAACTGCCTACATCTGCACCATTGGCTTTCTTGGTTCTATAGGCTGCTGGACTTCAGACTGGAACTTCAATGTTGTCTCTCCTAGATTTTGAGCCTGATAGCCCATACTACAGATTTAGACATGCTGGTTTCCATAATCATATAAGTGAATTTCTTACTATCTATCTACCTATCTATATCTATCTATCTATCTATCATCCTCATCAATTTATCTATCATCTATCCCCTATTGTTTCTGTCTCTTTGGAGAACACTGACTAATTCAGATGCTCATAGCTCCTCCTATATCTTGGGTTCTCAGAATATCTGTAGTCAAATTTATATATCCAGACAGGAATTTGAAGAATTCCTCTCTAGAAAAATTCAATAACTGAAGAGAAAAGTTTCATAGAGAATGGCATTGGTAGATCATTCTAATTAAACTTCATCATTTCTAGACATCACGCCATGATGCCTTTAGTTCACAAGTTCCAAACAATTAGCATTTTTTTCATTTTTTAAATTTAAATTCAATTAGCCTACATATAGTACAATGATATGTGATCCTCTGCAATGTTTCTTATACTCCGCATATGAGTGCAACCAGATAATAATTGTCTTTCTCTGATTGACTTATTTTGCTCAGCCTAATACTCTCCAGTTCCATCCATGTCATTGTAAATGGTAAGTATTCAACCTTTCTGATGGCTAAATAATATTCAACTGTATATATATACCACATCTTTACCCATTCATCTGTCAATGGACATCTTGACTCTTTCCACAAATTAGCTATTGTGGATGTTACTGCTATAAACATTGGGGTGTATGTGCCCCTTTGGATCATCACATCTGTAACTTTGGGGAAAATATCTAGTAGTGCAATTTATGGATCCTGAGCAGTTCTATTTTTAACTTCTTGAGGAACTTCCATACTGTTTTTCAGAGTGGCAGTAATAGCTTGCATTCCCACCAACAGTGTAAGAAGGTTCCCCTTTCTTTGAATCCTTGCCAACATTTGTTGTTTCCTGATCTATTATTTTTTTTTTTTTCCATTCTGAGTGGTGTGAAGTGTTATCTCATTGTGGTTTTGGTTACTTTTTCCCTGATGCCAAGTGTTGTGGAGCATTTTCTCATGAGTCTTGGCTAATTGTATGTCTTCTATGGAGAAATGTTCATTCAAGTCTTCTGCCCATTTTTTGACTGGTTTATTGGTTTTTGGGGGGTTGAGTTTGATAAGTTCTTTATACATCTTCAATACTAGCCCTTTATATGATATGTCATTTGGAAATATCTTCTCCCATTCCATAAGTTAACTTTTAGTTTTATTGACTATTTCCTTTCTGTGCAAAAACTTTTGATCTTGATGAAATCCCAAAGGGTCATTTTTGCTTTTGTTTCCCTTTCCTTTGGATACATGTCTAGCAAGAAGTTGTTGTGACCAAAGTCAAAGTCTGTTTTCCCCTCTAGCATTTTGATGGATTCCTGTCTCAAATTTAAGTCTTCCATCCATTTTGAGCATATTATTGTGTGATGTAATAAAACAGTCCAGTTTCATTATTTTACATGTGGCTGTCCAATTTTCCCAACACCATTTGTTGAAGAGACTGTCTTTTCTCCATTGTATATTCTTTCCTGCTTTTTTGAAGACTAGTTGACCATATAGTTGAGGTCAATTTCTGGGTTCTCTATTCTGTTCCATTCATCCATATGTTTATTTTTTTTCCAGTACAATATTCCTTGGTGATTATAGATTTGTAACATGGCTTGAATTCCAGAATTGTTATGCCTCCAGCATTGGTTTTCTTTTCAACACTCCTCTGGCTGTTGGGGGGTTCCTTCTTTTTTTTTAATATTTTATTTATTTGACAGAGAGAGAGAGAGAGAGATCGCAAGTAGGCAGAGCAGCAGGCAGAGAGAGAGGGGGAAGCAGGCTCCCTGCTGAGCAGAAAGCACAATGTGGGGCTCTATTCCAGGACTCTGAGATGACGACCTGAGGCAAAGGCAGAGGCTTAACCCACTGAGCCACCCAGGCACCCCGGGGTTATTTCTGGTTCCTTACAAATTTTAGGATTATGTGTTCCAATTCTGTGAAAAAATATTGATGCTGTTTTGATGTGGATTGCATTGAATATGTAGATTGCTCTAGGTAGTGTAGATATCTTAACGATATTTGTTCTTCCAATCCATGAGTATTGAATATTTTTTCCATTTCTTCGTGTCTTCCTCAATTTCTTTCATAAGCATTCTATAGTATTTAGAGTACATATATTTTACCTCTTTAGTTAGGTTTATTCCTAGGCATCTTTTGCTTTTTTGGTGCTGTTGTAAATGGGATTGATTTCTTAATTTTTCTTTCTTCTGTGTCATTATTAGTGTACAGAAATGCAACTAATTTCTGTAAATTGATTTTATATCCTGCCATTTTGCTGAATTCCTATATGAGTTCTAGCAATTTTGGGGCGGAGCCTTTTGGGTGTTCCACAGAAAGTATCGCGTCATCTGTGAAGATCAAGAGTTTGACTTTTTTTCCAATTTGAATGCCTTTTATTTCTTTTTGTTTTCTGATTGTTGAGACTAGGACCCTGAACAGACAGACTCATAGCCAACAAGGAAATTGAAGCAGTACTCAAAACTTGCCAAACAAACAAGAGTCCAGTGATGAATGGTTTCACAGATGAATTCTACAAAGCATTTAAAGAAGAATCAATACCTATTTTTTCTGAAGATGTTTCAAAAAATAGAAATGGAAGACAAATTCTCAACTCATTCTAAGAGGCCAGAATTACCTTGATTCCAAAACCAAAGACCTCACCAAAAAGGAAAATCATAGACCAATATCCCTGATGAACATGGATGCCAAAATTCTCACCAAGATACTGGCCAATGAGATACAACAGTACATTAAAGGGATTATTCACCACAACCAAGTGTAAGTTGTTCCTTGGCTTCAAGGGTGTTTCAACATTTGCAAATCAATGAATGTGATACATCATATTAATAAAAGAAAGGACAAGAAGCATAAGATCCTCTCAATTGAGGTAGAAAAAAAAACATTTGGTGAAATACAGCATCCTTTCTTGATAAAAACTTTCCACAATGTAGGTATAGAAGGAACATACCTCAATATCATAAAAGCCATATATGAAAAGTCCATCAAAGGGGAAAAACTGAGATCTTTTCCCTTAAGGTCAGGAGTACAACAGTTATGTTCACTCTCACCACTATTTTTCAACATAGTACTAGTAGGCCCAATTAGCTTTTTAGGGTCTCATTCTTAAATATAAATGTGAAATGTCTTAAATCATTAGGTATTTGAGGAAAAACTCTAACATTAAATGCAGTTACCAAAACAAACCAAAATGGAGGTGGGTTGGGAAGGGAGGACTTTAGAGGAAATACAGCAATATAGGTAATAAAAGACAACTTAATACAAAGCAAGCAAAAGCTAGTAAATTGTAAATTTGATACTGAAGGACAGAAGAGAGAAAAATACTACATTAAGAAACAAGCATAGCCTGATATGGAAAAAAAAAAAAAGAAAAAAGAGGAGCATAGAACAAAAAGAGCTCATGGAAATTAAAATTTAAAAATATAAAATTCAATAAACATATTAAATATAATAATAAAGACAATTTCAGAATGATAAAAAAGAGGAAGGAAAACAGGAGAAAATATTTTTTACAATTGGGGATTAATCTGGAAGATTCAACATTGATGCTATAGAGATTCTGCCAACAGATAACAAGAAAATGGAGATTCATAGTAGCTAATTTCTAAATATGGCTCCCCAATATATCATGCTTCCTTATATTTGTGTCCTTATTTATTTTTCTCCTTTTGGATTTGGGCTGACCTTTGGCTTCTTTGACTGACAAAATGCAGCAGAACTATTATATAGTTTTCAAGACCCAGAAAACCTCAAGCGAGAACTACCCAGCTGAGTTCAATTAACTCATGTGTCTGAGTGAATGGATTAGACACCATATTACATGAAAATTAACACCTCTAACCTCCTACAAGTGCTAGTTTCTGTTATTAGCTACCTTACTATTCTTCTATCATACTATCTTTTAGCTACCTTATTATTCATCTATAACATTATAAAGTTGTAATCATCTAATTATTTTTGTAATTAAAAAGTATTGGTTTCCTCTGCTGGACTATAGGATTTATAGCAGCAAGGAAAATCTCTATTTTCTTTATAGATGTAACCTCTGTACCACAGTACTTACTAACTCAGTTGGCACATAGTCTGTACTAGATAAATATTTATTGACTGAATGAATAAAGAATCTAAATTGTGGGGCATCTGGGTGGCTCAGTCAGTTAAATGTTTAACTCTTAATGTAAGCTCAGGTCTTGATCTCCATTTGTTAGTTCAAACCCCACACTGGGGTGGAGCCAGTGTGGAACCTACTTAAAAAAAAAATCTAAATTTCAACACTAGTTAGTATTTGTCATTTCTCATTGGATTTCTAAGATTATTTTTACTACACAAACAAAAATCCTACTGGTCAAAATTAGCTTGTAGGTTAAGCCTATTTGAGAGACAGCAGAACCTACCTCAACCCCCCCACCCAGATTATGAATTTGCTACAAGCAAACTAAACTACTGGATTTCATCCCTTTGTTTATCTATAAAGTGAGAATAATACTACTACTTGTCTCCTTGATTTACTATATGTAAATGTGTTTGTCATTTATATGTGTAACATACACAAAATGCTTAAGATAGTGCCTGGTACATAGTAAACACTTTTGTATGTGTTAAATATTTGAAGAAATTCTTTAATCTTTGGTCAGAAATCCTAATTTATATGAAAAAAATGCCTTTCAAGCTATAAAAACTAAAATATTTCAAAATCAATTATTTCACTTTGCAATTACTCCTTTTTTAAAAAGGATTTTATTTATTTATTTCTCAGAGAGAGAGAGAGAGAGAGAGAGAAAGAGAGAGCACAAGCAGGTAAAGGAGAAGGCAGAGGAAGAAGCTGGCTCCCCGCTGAATAGGAAATGCAATGTGGGACTTGATCCCAGGACCCCAGGATCATGAACCCAGCCAAAAGCAGACATCCAACTGACTGAGCCACCCAGGAGTCCCTAATTAGTTCTTTCTTTCTACTCTGGAAACACACACACACATACCCTTCCTGTTATGTAATCTGTAACTCAGTTTCTATAAACACTGGGGTTCATTCATATTATTTAGTAAAATCCACAACACAAAGCCTGGACTACCTAATATAGTTGCTGAAGAATTAAATGCATATGTTTTCAGGTAACATACAGTAAACCATAATTTTGATCCTTAAATAATATTTATTTTTTCTGGATTTAATGTTTGACTCTTTCAAAGAAATGGTTTTTAAAATCTGCAACAAACAGTCAGACTGAACAACTCTAGTTAGAGAGGTAATAGGTGAAAAAAAATGATTACTATTCCAAATAAAATTAGACTTTTGTCTACTCATCATTTTCCAATTTAAGGAATTCAATATAATCTGAAAGACTATTGTATTCATGGGAAGCAAATGAAGCATTATTAAAAGTGGGTAATAGTCTTCTCCTACCCACTTAAGCCCCCATGTTGCATCACCACTTCCTCATATCAGGGAGATCATATGATAGTCTTAAATCCATGTATTTTAAGATTAAAACAAATATATCTATTGGATAAATATTACATTAAAAATTTTTCTGTATTCTGGAAAATTACCTTTACACAAGTAATTTACCTACTGTCATGGTATAGGTTTAACTGAATTTCAGCACAGGAGGTTCTAAATTGCAGCTGATTTGGTGGACTTTTTCTCTGTTCTTTACATGTTTTTAAATTTTTTTATTTTTTAAAGATTTTTTATTTATTTATTTGACAGAGATCACAAGTAGGCAGAGCGGCAGACAGAGAGGGTGGGGGGAAGCAGGTTTCCTGCTGAGCAGAGACCGCCCCCCACCCCATGCTGGGCTCCATACCAGGACCCTGAGATCATGACCTGAGCTGAAGGCAGAGGTTTAAAACCACTGAGACACCCAGGCACCCCTGTTCTTTACATGTTAATCAACTTGTTCCTACAGTTCTTTTTCTTTTTTCTTTTTTTTTTAATTTTGGAGAATTGCTGCAATAGTATCTTGAAGAAAAATAATTATTTTTGGACCAAAACATTGCTGTTGGAGGATTTTCGAAACCTAATTAAAAAAAAAAAATGGTGTCAAGATTTATCTGTGTGCTCTCAGTAGGTCATCAATAATACTTTTTATATTATGACTTATGTGTAGACTCCAACTTTGACATGCACTAGTTCTATGCCTCCCTTTGTTGGTATCATACAAAACATGGGATTTTTATAAAGATTAATAAAGTTCAGCATGAAACATTTTAAGTGCTATTAAGGACAAACACTAAGGGCAGACTTTGCTTTATATAGCAGATGTACACTGAAGAATTGCGTATATATTTTTTTATTATTTTTTTTCCACATCAAAAAACTGAATTATGCCTTACCATATAATTAGAATATAATTTCAAAGACGTTCACATTAAACATTTTTATTTTGAGACATACTATCACTAGCCAAAATCATGCTTATTAATGGGGCAAACCCTCTAAAGTCAGAACAGAAATTTTTATTAAAACTTCACTATATACTCAGAAAATCAATTCTTTAATAAATCAGTATATTACAAAAATTGTGTTGTCAATGAGATAATTAATAAAGATATTTCATATTATTAAGGAAACTCCACGTGCACTTTTTTTTTTAAGAGAGAAAGAGAGTGGTGAAGGACAGTGGGAGAGAATCTTAAGTAGGCTCCATGCCCAGTGCAGAGCATGATATGGGGCTCTCTTTCACAGGCTTGTAAGATCATGACCTCAACTGAAATCAAGGGTGGGACACCTAACTGACAGAGCTACCCAGGTGTCCCCCAAGTGTACTTCTCAAACAACTTTTCTCTGTGGTGTTCCCTAAAGATTTTTTTACACCTTTGTCCATTTCTCCACAACTTTATTAAGTATTGTTCTGCTGTAGTAGATTTATAATTCATACCCACTTTCACTTACAGTAATGGTATCTGTCTCTTTAAATAAGAACTCCTCTACTCCATTTTTCCCTCCACATCTTACTATTTTAGAAACTTTTAGAAGAGAAATTATATGAATCAAAGTTTTAATGGTAAAGGGAAAGTAGGATTCAATTAAAACAAGAAGATATATAGCAATAGAAGACCCACAAGACCAGGTGAAGCATTTTAGTGCCATAGTGTAAAGGAATAGTCCTCCTGTAGTATACTATGATATTCTTGTTATGTGAATGCTTTATTATATAGTTAAAAATAATATTGTAAGGTGAAGATGGCTATCTCTTTATATAGAGGGTAGAATTTCACAAAGTTAAGATTTCTGCCCATCACCTGAAATGTGCTTTTAAAGAGAAAACCAGCATTGTTACTTTTTTTTTTAAAGATGTTTATTTATTTGACAGAAACAGAGAGATCACAAGTAGGCAGAGAGGCAGGCAGAGAGAGAGGGAGAAGCAGGCTCCCCACTGAGCAGATAGCCCGTTGTGGGGCTCGATCCCAGGAGCCTGGGATCATGACCTGAGCCAAAGGCAGAGGCTTTAACCCACTGAACCACCGAGGTGCCCCACAGCATTGTTACTTTTATTTAGCCTTGACAATGAAGGGGACCAAGCATTTAAAAGACCAGTTCCTGTATTTGAAGTTATGACAGTACACTTTCTATGGTTGTGGGATATGACTAGGAAGTGGGGGGATACAGACAAGGTTCCTATATATTTAACCATCCCTTTTAGGTCAATTTTAATTACTGTAGCATTGCAGTAAATTTTGATACAGGGTATGAAATGGTACAAAGCCTGTCAGCCCTGTGAAAGAGGCAGAGACAGAGGTTTAAGCTTTGGAAGCTGGACTTCTGAATTTGTTTATTTTCTTTTTTATTCTTAATATGTGTGGAGCCTTTGAAAACCAAGGAAGTTAAGCAAGAAAAGAAAAAGAAAAAGATACTCACATTGGAAAGAAGTAAAATGAACTCTATTTGCAGATGACATGTTCTTATAAATAGAAAACTCTAAAGAATCCTCAAAATACCTATTAAATCTAATAAATGAGTTCAGCAAAATTACAGGATACAAGATTAATATGCAAAATTCAGTTGTATTTCTATACATTAGCAATTAAAAATTCAAAATGGAAATAAAAATCCATTTACAGAATCAAAAATAAAATACTTTGGAATAAATGTAATCAAAGAAGGGCAAGACTTGTAAACTCTAAGAACTACAAATATTGCTGAAATGAAAGATACCTAAATAAATGGAAAGATATCCCAAGTTAATGTACTGAAAGACAATTTTTAGTAGACATAAGGATCAATGGTATAGAATTGAAAGTCCAGAAATTAATCCATACATCTGTGGTCCATTGATTTTTGAAGAGTGTCAAGACCATTCAATGGGGAAATAATGTTTTCAGGAAATGATGTGTGGACAAATGGATGGCCACATGTAAATGAGTCAGAGATTTAAATGTAAGAGATAAAGCTATAAAACTCTTAAGGTGTATGGGTATATATCTCTGACCTGGGCTTTGGTAGAAGATTCTTAGATATGTCACCAAAAACACAAGCAATAAAAGAAAAAGCACATTAGACTTAACTCGAAATTTAAAAACATGTGCATCAAAAGACAGCAACAAGAAAGTGAAAAGACAACCCACAGAATGGAGAAAAATTATGCAAATGATTATGACTGATATGACACTTGTATCTAAAATATGTACACATCTTACAACACAATACTGAAAAGACAGCCCAAGAGAAAAATGGGCAAAGGATGTGTTAGACACTTTTCCAAAGATAAACAAATGGATGATAAGCACATAAGAAGATGCTTAACATCATTATGGAAATGCAAATCAAAATCAGCATGATTTCAATCACCTCCCAATAACCCCACTAAGATGGTTGCAATAAAATATAGACAATAAGAAGTTTTGACTAGGGCATGGAAAAATTAGAACCCTCATACATTGCTGGTGAGAATACGTGAAACTGAAGCCACTTTGGAAAACAGTCTGAAAGTCCCTCAAAAAGTTAAACATGCCATTACTATATAACCGAGTGGTTCTACTCCTAGATATATACCTAGGAGAAATGAAAACATACATGAGCACAAAAAGTACTACATGTATATTCATAGCAGCATTATTTGTAATTGATAAAAATATGGAAACATCTCAAATGTTCAAGAAGCAATGTAGTATATCAATGGAATATAGTATTATTCAGCCATAAAGAGAAATGAATTGACACATGCTGCATCATGGATGAACCTGGAAACATGCTAAGTGAAAGAAACCAGACACAAAGGCCATGCATTGCATGATTTCATTTATATAAAATATCTAGAATAGGCAAATCTAAAGAGGCAAGTTAAATTAGTGGTTAACAGGGACAGGTGAGGAGGGGAGTGGGAATGGAGAGATTGCTAATTGGTACTTTGATTTTCATTTGGGTAAAAATGTTTTGGAATTAAATAGTGGTAGTTGCACAATATTTTGAAAGCACTAAAAAAAATCACTGAATTGGAAATGGTTAAAATGGTAATTTTTATGTTAATTTATCTCAGTGCAAAAAAATAAAAATGCTTCTGTGAACATCACAATAGAAAAATCAAGCACTATATTATTTCGCTAACTATATTTTTAGATATATTTTAAAAAAATAATAATTTTTGAAGAGAATTTTTATTAAGGTCAATCTAGTAAAATTTTGTGGATATATAACCAGAATTGCCCTTCTGAAAAAAACAAAATTGTAACTCTTTTAAAAATGGAATTGCAATTTTATTTGTTCACAAGCTGATAATAAAGTTATATCTGAGAAAGAATTATAACTCTCCGCATTACAGAAAATAGTTAAGCTTTCTTTTTCTTTCTTTCTTTTTTTTTTTTTTTTTTAATAAAAGCAACCTAGACAACCACAAGTAGTTTGGAAGAATGTTTTCTGGATCTCCCCACTTTGTGAAATTATCACAGATAGGAGTAAAATTAAAATTCAAAGATTTAACACATAAGTCACACAAAAGGAAATTCACTGACAAAGTTGAAAGCATAGTTTCTTATATATTCCATTATTATGATCACAAAATGTATAAAGGTTTCATGTTAGCTACTTTGTGATTAATAATCAGTATGAAGATGCTTTGAAATTAAGCTGATGTTAAAGAAATGTTGTATTTATAAAATATTTGATAAAAATATTCATTTCTATAAACATTACAACATGGAGGCACATATTACCAAATTATGAAACTATTGGGCAACTTTAAACAATACTCTGAGTTTCTTTTTTTTCATATTTTTTGACTCCTTCTTTTTCAGCTACTTCTTTTCTGACTTCAGCCTTCTTTTTATTTTCCTCTCCTTTCCCTCCATCTTTCCCATCTCCCTTCCCATTTTCTTCTGTTCCATCTTCCTCTTTTCCATGTTTGCTCTCTTTTCCATCTTCTCCTTTCTCATTTCCACCGTCCTCAGTTACACTTTTCTCCTCTTTTCTATCTTCATTCTCTTTTCTGTCTTCTTGCTTTTCTTCTCCTGTGTCTTTTTCATTTTCAAATTCTTTGACATCTTCTCCTTTCCCTTTTTCATCTCCTTTTTCTTTTTTCTCTTCTTCTTCCTTTCCATCTTCTTTTTCTTTTCCATCTTCATCTTCTTTTCTATCTCCTTTTCCATCTTTGTTCTCTTTCCCATCTTCTCTTTTCTCTTCTTTTTTGTTTTGATCTTCTCCATCTCCTTCTTGATCTTTTTCATCTTCTCCAGCTACTTCCACTACTTCCTTCTTTTCTATTCCCTCTTCTTCAACATATTCGTTTTTTTCTTCTTTCATTTCCTCAAGTTCTTTTTCAGGAGCTGGTACCTATATGTATAGAGAAATTTTTTAAATATTATATTTGAAAATTTAGAACTATTTTCCTTAAGTATTTAGACAGAATTATAACCATTTTATGAAAGGAACTATACTTAATTTACAAGAAGGTAATTTTCCTGTGAAAAACACATCTCAACTATCACAAGATAAGAAAAACATTCTAAGAAATAGGATTAACTAAAATATCTTCACACACGGGGTGCCTGGGTGGCTCAGTCGATTAAGCGTCTGCCTTTGGCTCATGTCATAATCCCATGTCCTGTGATTGAGCCCCACGCCAGGCTCCTTGCTCAACAGGGAGCCTGCTTCTCCCTCTCCCTCTGTCTGCCACTCCCTCTACTTGTGCTCTCTCTCTCTCTCTGTCAAATAAATAAATAAAATATTAAAAAAATAAAATATCTTCACACAAACATGTATAATTAGATATTTCAAACAGTAAATTCAGGAAAATATATTCACATACAGAATTTTCATTACAAATATGGGAAACAGTAAATACAGAAAAATGACATATATTCTATAACACCAATTCTCAATGAGAAAACAAAATGCATTCCTTGAGGAAATAATATTTTGTTTCCATAATAGTGAGATTTAAGTTTTCTCTAAAAAAAGTTACTTGGAAAGTCTTTTTTCGGGTAGACTGTGGGGTAAGAACTAAGATGGCAGTGTACTAGGAGGACCTTAGGTTTGCCTTGTCCCCCAAGCATAGCTAGATAACTATCAATCATTTTGAATACCCAAGAAATCGATGTGAGGATTGATAAAACAAACTGCACAAATAGAAGCAAAGAAGAGGCCAAATGGAAAAGCCAGGATATGCGGACACATGGTTTTGGGGAGAAATAGATAGTAGGTGCTATGGAAGGAAGGGAGCCCTGGTCATAGAGAAAGGTGAGAGAGAGTGGTGTGCACAGGGAAACACAGAAGGAGAATGCTTCCCCAAAGCCACTGGCTGGAAAAATGAGGGGGTGCTGATTTCTGTGAGCTTTTAAACCAATGGGGCTCGAAGACTAGAGTTTTAGAGGGACCCAGGGACAAAGGAGCAGGACGGCACCATTTCCCTCCTTTGTTCCTCAACATAAACTGATCATAGAAATCAGAAAAACTCCATTGACAGTTTAACATGCTTACCCCAAGACCTGTCCTTGCCATGCTCTGCTGGTACTGCTTTTCTCAGGCAAGTGTGTCTAAGTACCAGCACAGCAGGCCCCTTCCTCAGAAGACTAGCACAAAACCCTGCATGCACCGCATCTACTGAACATAGAATTCTTCAAAACTTCATCTCTAGTGGAATTAGTATCAAATCTCTTTTAACAAGCAGACCTGTACATACATAGTTAAAATTCACCACACTCTGGCCAAGGTCCAAACAATGCCCACTGCAGGCAAGGAGAACCTCTGCAGACTACCGATCTGGGGATGGGGCAGCCAAAACACAGAAGCAGAGTGCACACAGCACACACAAGAGACACTTCTGGAAGGGCCAGGCCCTGGATACTATATGACCTCTTCTTCATAAAGCCATTACTGTCAGGAGCAGGAAACACAACAGGCTTCCCTAATACAGAGAAGAAGACAGAGACCTAGACAAAATGCCAAGAAAGGAATGCACTCTAAAAGAAAGAACAAGAAAATGTTAAAGCCAAGGCTCTAACAGAAACAAATGTGAATAATACACCTGATTTGGAATTTAAAGCAACAATCATAAGGATACTAGCAGGGCTTGAAAAAAGCGTGGAAGACATCAGGGAGACCATTACCAAAGATATAAAAGAGCTAAAAAAACAGACTGAAATGAAAAATGCAGCAACTGAGATTTAAAACTAACTTGATGTAATGACCACACATATAGGAGAAGCAGAAGAACAAATAAATGATACAGAAAATAGAATTATAGAAAATAATGAAGCTGAACAGAAGAGATACAAAAAAAAGATTGGAACATGGGAGTAGACTTAGGGAACATAGCAACTCCATCAAACAAAATAACATTCATGTCATATGAATCCCAGAAGAACAAGGGAGACAGAAGGGGGCAGGAGGTTTATCTGAGGAAATTATAGCTGAAAACTTTCCTAATCTGGGGAAGGAAACACACATCCAAATCCAGGACACACAGGGAACTCCCATGAAGATTAAAAAAAAAAAGAGGCCAACACCAAGACATATTGTAGTCAAACTTACAAAATAAGGTGATAAAAGAAAAATTCTAAAAGCAACAAGACAGAGGAAGTAGGTAAGATAGCACAGGAGTAGGGATGACCCTAAGTTTGTCTCATCTCTCAAATAAGGCTAGATAGTTATCAAATCATTCTGAACACCTGAGAGATCAATCAGAGATCTGAGGACAAATACTGCAAGTCTACAAGTAATAAAGTGAACAACTTTTAGAAGGTAGGAGGTGCAGGGACTTGAGTCTGGTGTGATATAGCTGTGGATATGGGAGAGATGAGGGGAGCCTGCTTAAGGAGGCTACTGGATAGTATTAAAACAGCAGAGTGCAAAATCAGAATGTTTGGAAGTATGCTATAATGGAGGATGTGCCTGGCTTAAATGTGCCCAGGTAGAAGAGCAGGGCAGAATTTCGGGTGTTATACTGTGGTCTGAAGATCCCCTGGATCTCAAGAAGAATGGGTCATCCTAAACACTGCACTATTCCCAGGCATAGGAACAGGGAAGCTGGCTGAGAACAGTGAGTCTAGGTGCCAGGTATCTGCTCTGCATTGCCATAAATTCTGAACCACTGTGCAGTCATGTGACCACTTTCTTGGGCCAAGTCTGACAAAAGGCAGAAGTGTGGCAATATTCTACCTGGGAGGAACAGCAGGGGTCTACACTATGGGAGTCCCTAAAGTTAGAATTTTGAAACTCATTCTCATGCCTGAGATAAAAACAAAACAAAACAAACAAACTCACTCAGACATAGGCAGGGTAAACACAAGGTTCTGACAGAAACCAGGGAAAGATGATTGATTTCTCTTATGAGCAATCAACTCAAGTGCTGGGAATGTGAATTTTCAGCTCCATGGCTAGAGAATATGGCACCGCCATATTCATCCCTCAGTGATGAAAGACTTCAGGGAGCCATCAAAAGAGTCCAGAGCTACTTACACCAAGTCCTGTCTCCCTGTGCACTGGAGGTGCATATTCACCTAGGGCAAGTCCACATGAGAATCAGTGCAAGAGGCCCCTCCCCCAGAAGACCAGCACAAACAATTTGCTCAGGTCAAGTCTACTGATCATAGAATACTGCAAAGCTTCAGCTCTAGGGGAAAATAGTATCTAGCCTCCTTTGTACTTCTTTTTTTCATTTATTTTCTTATTTTTTCAAAAAATGCTGGTGCTTTGATCTTGCCCCAGATCTTCCCCAGCTCCAGAGCTATAAGAAATAAATTTCTGTTGTTTTAAGTCACTTGGTCTGTGTATTTGTTATAGCAACTAGAATGGGATAAGACACTATAGAACCGCTACTCATTTAATGTTTCTCAACTTTTAAAATACAAGGCAAATAAGATTTTCTCAGTAGCACCCATTGTTAAAACTTTCAAATGGATAAATCTATTAATATTATAAAATACCTCCATAATTTTGGCTTCTCCATTTTCAGCATTACATTCTCCTTTAATAACTTCTTGCTTCTTTTCAGCTATTGCTTTGGCACCTGCATCTGTATTTTTTTCCACTATATCATTTTTTGTCTTCATTTTCTGTCCAGCAACACAAAATAATAAAAACAAATATACAACTTAACTGATATGTTAATTAAATGGCCCAAGTTATTTTATCAGCTGCTGTAATGATTTACAAAAAGCTTTAAAATACCCATATAAACTTAATATCAACAAAAATATGACTTGACACTTTTAGTTTCATCCTAAACCTAAAACAGCATTAAAAATGAATAATGTTCTGGGACACCTGGGTGGCTCAGTGGATTAAGTGTGGGATTCTTGGTTTCAGCTCAGGTGATGATCTCAGGGTCCTGGGAGTGAGCCTTCTGTAGGGCTCCACACTCAGCACAGAGTTTGCTTTCCCCTCTCCTTTACCCTTTGGCTCCCTGTCCCCACCCCATCCTCCACTGTCCCTGTTTTTGCTCTCTCTCATACAATTAAGTAAAATAATTCTTCTAAATGAATAATATTCTTTTTGTATAAATTAAATAAACTTTCTTTTAGATGAGAAGCAACAGGTTAGAATACTGACCAGTGGTCACTCAGAGCTAACTGCAACAGATTAAGACTTTGATAAATTAACTCTTTTTGACAAGAGGGGGAGTTTATCTGTCATGTCTCATAATTAGCAACAGGGTTTTATTGATAGCAAAGCTTCCAGTGGTAATAATTCAGAGAAATACTATGTTAGCAAGAGCATCACTTTAGATATATTTGAAAGAGATAACCTAAAGAAGAGCTGACTCAGTATATGTATCTACAAGTTTGAAATGACTTGAATCATGACCAAGAAATCTCTTTGCCTTTGTGTGTAAAAAGCACTAGATTAAGGGCCAGAAAAATTGTGCTTGAAATCTGGATCTGTGACTTATTTGATGTGATCTTGAGCACAAGTATAAATCTTGTTGTGCATGTCTTTTATATGTAAAGAAGGGTAATAACACCCAACTCATAGGGGTATTATAAGGAGCAAATGACAAAACACATGTGAAATTGATTTAGAAATATAAAATATAATATAGGTATATTATTACTATTTTAACACATGGGAAACTGAGAGCCAAGTAGGTTAATGCATTTTAAAATCCATGATCATACAGTATTTGTTTTATTGTAGCATTATCTTCTATTTTTGAAGGACATAAAGTGTTTAATATCTTTTTATAAACTATTTCATTTATTTATTTGAGATAGAGAGAGATCATGGGTGGGGGGGAAGGGGCGAAGGAAAGGGAGAAGCAGACTACCCCACTGAGCAGGGAGCTCAATTCCAGGACCCTTAGATCATGACCTTAGCCCAAGGCAGACACTTAGCCACCCCGGTGCCTGAACTTTCTTAATAACCTATAAATTGGATACCTAATTTTATAGAATAGTGACCTTCAAATGTAAAATAGAGAAAAAAATTAAAAGCCTTTCTCTTCTGTTGTCCACTTATTGTTGTTAAAACTTCATTTGCCCTAGTTTTAGCAGTTTTTTAATAAAAGAATTCAAAGCCTTTTATAAATATGACTATAATTTACAGTTTCTCCAATCACAAAATGATGGGATTCGATGATTTTAATGTTCCCCCTAGCTTTAAGGTTTATGATTTTAACCAATCTTTAAAGTATTAACTATACCTCAGTAAAGCAATATTAAAAATTAGTTGTATTATATTTACACATTATTACACACAAGTAAATAAATACAAATATAAAGTGAAAACTGAATTTAATATTGAGGCTATTTTTATTTCTAGTGTTGTTAGCCACAACATCAGAGTATATAATTCTATATGAAATCAATTGTATTCATTTAAAAATAATGTATGTGAAAACACTTTGCAAACTGTAAAGTACTATATAAATGTTAGTTACTACTATTATTACTTTGGTTACTACAGTTTTCACTTTTTGTTTTCCAGAAACATTGGTGTTGTGACTATATGATGTCAAAGGCATGTACATTTTATAGGTCTACCCAACTAAAATTTTGTTTTGCTTCTTCTTAATGAAAATACCCAAATGCAGTGGACAATCACAGAACATGAACAAATATCCCTTACTCAAAAAGCTTACATATACCATATGGTATAATGTAATATATTACTAACTAAACAGAAAACAAAGAAAGTAAAATGATTAACTGCATGCCTTTCCAAAAAAAAATATTTCTGAAGTAAAGCAATTTTCTCTCAACATTCCATGTTAAATATTTACCTTTGGAGTTGATGTTCTTTTGGGCTTCAACTCTGGTGTAATGGGCATGGGCATCTGCATCAAAAAACACAAGTCATGAAGGGGAAGGAGGAAATCATAACTGAAGAAAGATCACTAATCATGAAATCCAACCTCTTAATTTAAATAAATGGGCATAGTTCAGACTGAGCACTTGGTGGGGGGGACAACAACATTTCCTTGGTGAGAAAGATTTTGCTAAAACATCCAAGATAAATCTGAATAAAATAACTAGTATTGTCCAGAATTCCCTGAATTTTAAAATTACATTTTACAATACATGGGAAGCTTTCTTTTAAAGACCACTTACAGCAGACAGTCTGGCTGATCTTCTCTTTGGCTATAAGTAAAATAATAACAATAATAATAATAATAATTAGTTAATAGAATTATGGATATACAAAATGAGTTATTTATATTGTGAAAATATTTAGTGTAACACTACATGAACATTGTTTTTAAAGAAGAATTTATGAACTTAAGTAGAAAAAATATATATAAATTTTATATATATAAATAAATATATATATATATATATATATATATATATATATATATACCCATTGCACAAGCCTAGAAAAACTCAGCGGCGGGAATCTCAGGAATGGGGATGGCTATTAAAAACCATTGCTTTCTGTATCTGAGCAGCCCTTCAGTCTGGGAACTATCAAGCTATTACACGATTCATATAGCCCCAGAGTACAGGGGAATTTCTATCTTACTTCTATGTTCTAGAAATAGGGAAGGTAGATGGAAAAAATATATATAAATTTGTATATATATAAATTTTTATTTTCCTTCCCCTGGACCCTTTATATAGATAAGGAATAAAAATCCCAAATTAAACTTCAATTACTAAGCTAAATGAATGCAATGGCTAATAACAAGGAAATAGAAATATAGCCCCTTCTTGCAAACTGACAAAACATTTTTTTGTCTCTTAAAAAGAATAGCTCTCTCCAGATCTTAAGTATAAGGTCCTAAATTTCAAGAAGTTTGGAATTTTCAATACCTGCTATACTTCTGAAAGAGCTCACTTGCATACCATATTGGTACTCATATGGTACAAATATACAAACCAGCGTCAATTTTTTAGCTGTTTATGTGTCTCAAATTCACAAAGCAAGTGGATTTTTTCCAACAGATTCTAAAACTAAACAACAACAAAAAGCTCACCTCCTGCCTCATGTCACCTTGACCCGCAGCCTTATACAGACGAGAAAACCACACAGGAATAAGATCATTGATATAAACACACAGATCAGAAAATATTGCATGGATTACAGTTGTAACATAACCACTTACGACTTTCTTCCTGGATTCTGTCTCAAGTCACCACATGTTACTTCCTAGTAGCATGCTACATACTGCTCTCCACTAATGTGCAAATGTGCACCAAGATGCAAATGTATTCTCAGGACCTAAGTTTACACAAGTGATAGTCAATTCCATCCTTTTGTATAAATTGCATCTCCTAAAAGCAAACCTTTTAAATTTTAAAATCCACCTGCTATAGCCAGTGTTAAAGAAAAAAACAAAAAACCAAAACCAAAACCAAAACAAACAAACAAAAACGTGGGGGGGTGGGGGCGCAGAATGAAGTCAGAGCTTCATGCAATTTCCCTGTTTTGCCTTATGTTTTATATGCACTTGTACCTATTGGACCCTCCCTACAGACTGGACTATTCTTTCCAAGTTTTCCATACAAGAACTACAACCCCAACAATGCTTCAGTGTCTTTTTCTTCTCTGTCTCCTTTCTCTCTCTCTCTCTGCTTTCTTTCTTTTTCTTTTTCTTTTCCTTCCTCTTTTTCTTTTCTCTTTTCTTTCCTTTCTCTCTTTTTGTTTTCTGCCTCTCTTTCTTTCTTTTTCTTATTTTGGAAAGAACCTTTGCAGTGTCAATGCATTATTCTGAGGAGTTGGCCAAGGATTTTAAAACTTGCCACCACTACCTGCTACAAGGTTGCTCTCAGCTCGGTAAAATAGCAGTACCCATTGCACAAGCCTAGAAAAACTCAGCGGCAGGAATCTCAGGAATGGGGATGGCTATTAAAAACCATTGCTTTCTGTATCTGAGCAGCCCTTCAGCCTGGGAACTGTCAAGCTATTACACGATTCATATAGCCCCAGAGTACAGGGGAATTTCGATCTTACTTCTACGTTCTAGAAACAGGGAAGGTAGATGGATAAATAGGAATAATATCAAAACAGTCACTGGGTGACTCAGTGGGTTAAAGCCTCTGCCTTCGGCTCAGGTCATGATCCCAGGGTCCTGTGATGGAGCGCTGCATCGGGCTCTCTGCTCAGCGGGGAGCCTGCTTCCTCCTCTCTCTCTGCCTCTCTGCCTACTTGCGATCTCTTTCTTTCAAATAAATAAATACAAAATCTTAAAAAAAAAGTCACAATGTTTTACATCAGCACAGTGTTTTACAATTTTATCTATCAAGCAATGAAACAGCATTTGATTTCACTCCTAAGAGATCCCTCCCAAAAAACAATGAACAAACACGCGAACAAACACCAGGTGTGAATTTATCTCCTCTCCAAGAGAAGAGTCACAAAATTTGAAGTGAGGGTTTGCAGACTACCTGCAGTCTGGAATAGCTCAGATCAATTCTGCATTTCTAAAAGGGAACAAAACCATGCTACCTCACATCAGCAATAGTTTATCTTACTCAGTTCTCTTGCCATCTCTCCATCTTTACCCAGAGAGTTTGGTGAAGTCCAGGTGTCTTAGCCCTGAAGTTGCTAAACTGCAGAGGTGAATCTCTGCCTTCTTTCTCTAGGACAGTTTGAAGTTTGCGCCGCCTAATGGCACAGGATTACAACTGCGTAGCCATCTGGCCTGACAAGAAGTGGAGGAGGGAAGGGGGAAAAAAAAAAAAAGGAAAAAGAAAACGGGAAGAACAAAGGCAAATACTGGAGGAAGCCACGGCTTAAGTTACCCCAAATGGGACGGTTCCCAGAGAAGAGCCGGAGGCTGAGGAGGAAACTGGTGCCTGGAAGTGTGGCTGAGAGAAGCGTTCTCCAATAGGGTAAGCGGAGGAAGGGGGATGGGGTAGGAAGCGACAGCACAGCGCTATGGCTGTTTATAATTCAGCATGGAGACACCTCTTAAACGATTTATTTCCCTTAAACAAAACAAGCCGAAAGCGAACTACTAGTTGCATGCAAGACCATCCTAAATCTTACACCGATCTTTTTTGCCCTTCCTTCCCCTTCTATTTGGCATATCACAAAATCTAAGTAGAAGCCCAAATGCTTTTTGAAAAATATCTGCGGATTAGGAAATATGTATTTCAGTCGCTAATTCCCTTTCTAGTTTCCCATTTCACTTACCTTTCTTTTGGGCATTGTTGCAGCTCTCTATAGGAGATCTTAACAATCAGCAGGAAAAAAAAAAGCCGAAAGCAGTCTCCGTCCAAGCGCTCAGGCAGCAACTGAGTTTTCAATGAACTAACTGCGGCACGACCTGTACTCGGCTAAAAAAAACAAAAACAAAAACAAAAACAAAAAAAACTCTCGTTATTGGCAACATGAAATACACCAAGACGCAACCAAACTACATGAATGGATAGCCCGAGTGGGAGCCAGATTTGAGTGACAGGCTGTCAGGCCAATAAGGGAAGCTGATCTGCCCAGGGGGCGTGGCCCACGGACTTGGCCAAAAGCCCTCTTAACGCTGGCTTTTCAGACCGCTTATGTGGTGGAGGAGCACGCGGACTTGATAAATGTAAAATATTCAAGCTTAAGACCGGCGGGGAAGCCAGAGTTGTCTTGATTTTTTTTTTTTTAATGTTGTAATGACAGGCGAAAGTCACTGCAGTTGTTTTCTCCACAATCTCCAAAACCTCCACTTTTACTTACTTCCAGGGGGAACTTGTTTTTGAAACCAGGTTGAGTCTAGGCTCCAGTCTTTGCATTCTGCTTCTGGCAGGAGGATGAAAATGAGCTGAAGAAAGCATTCGCTCCGAAAGTAGAAAAGACTGGAGTTGTTTCGCTGGCTGTGGAAACTCTCCACCAAAACAGAATTGCGGTACTGGCTGGGGAGGGTGCTAAAATGGTGAGTCTCCTGCAGGTGGAGAATCAAAAGAAAACTGTGAGCTGGAAGAGCAGAAGATCTTGAAGGTACAGACACCTGAAAAACACAGTTATCTCACTTGCACCAAGAATGGTACCTTGAATGAAGTTTGTAATAACAAAGGTCTATCTAGAGGAAAAGTGCTGATACAATCAGTTTTGAGTCCAAAGGTGGCATTTAGTGAAGGGTCTCAGGAAGGTGCCATATGAAAAAGTGTTTAGGACTCAGAGCCTGGACTAAACACTAAGCACTAAGCAGGCAATTAAGACACACAATTTAAGGATGAACCAAAAATTCAGATTAGGGTGAGGCAATTGAAGTGAGTAATGCAAGTGCCGGGTAGGATCCTGTTGGGGTTTTTTGTTTGTTTTGTTTTTGTTTTAATGTTGATATTTTGTTCATCAAAGACTTTTTCTTACATTAATTTAGGTATTTTAAAATAGTGCATTAAGTGTTTATTTTCATTACTGAGTGATGGGGTTCTCTTTATATTTTATGTCTAAGGAGAATGCCTCCTTAACCTCACCATAGTTTAACCCATCCTTCAGTGGATTTCTACTCTAAAAGAGTCTTCTAGGGGAGCCTGGGTGGCTCCATCAGTCAAGTCTGCTTTCTGTTCAGGTCCATGATTCCAGAGTCTTGGGATCCAGACCCTGCTCAAAAGGGGAGTGTGCTTTTCCCACTCCCTCTCCCTCTCCCTCTGCCCTGTTCCTGTGTTACACACCCTCTCTCTGTCTTTCACTCTCTCAAATAAATAAATAAATAAATAAGCAAAATCTTAAAAAAAAATAAAAGAGGCTTCTATCTGCCTTCAAAAATTAGACCTAAACTGGTGAATGTGAGGGCAGGAATTGGCAAATAATGTTCTCGAGGATAATTATGGAGGATCCAGGTTATGAAAGACCCCCCCCCCCCGTTGTTAACTAATTAACTGCTCTTTTGTTGTGTAAGAGTACCCCTCCTTCCCTTGCAGTGAAAAGACCCTTCCCCCAGGGTTGAATTCAATGTAACTGCTCTTTTGCCTTTCTGTAACTGCTTGGCTTTTAGGGCATGACACTTGTCTCCTGTTTGAACAAGATACCTTCTCCTAATAGCCGAGGCATGGTCACATAGGCAAGGGGGCTGCATGGTCACGTAGGTCACGTAGACAGGGGGCTGCATAGTCACGTAGACAGGATGTCTTTCTGCTGAGTAATAAGGTCAAACTTCCCCTCTTTGTTTCCCCTTCCCACCTTTCTCTTCGCACGAGGGGGTCAATCCGCTAACACCAAGTATGCCTTTTTTCAAATGTTCAAATTGTCAGCCAATCGGCCCCGTCCCATCCGGGACTTGTTTGTACCTGTCTATAAAAATCCTGCACCACCCCAGCCAGGTGTGCTCAGCTAGCAGGAGCTGCTGACCACCCGCAGGCGCGCGCTGACCATCCACAGGCGCCTGGGTAACAATAAAGAACCTCTTGCTATTTGCATCCTGTGGCAGTGTTGAATTCTTGGGTAAGGGGATCCGCAGGTCTTTCAGTTCCAAAGCCATTTCAAAGAGTACCTTGCTTTGGTAGTTGTAAGAGCTAATTGGATTTAAAAGTGCTCCAACAACAGCTCAAATCCCTGTTCTGGAAGGTTAATTTAAAAAGGAAATTAATAGTAAGGGGTGGCTGGATGGACAGGTGAGTTGAGACTCCAACTCTTGGTTTCTGCTCAGGTCATGACAACAGGGTGATGAGATGAAACCCAGTGTCAGGCTCCACAGTCAGAGGGGTGTCTGCTTGGGATTCTTTCCCTCTTACTCTCACTCCTCCTCTGCTCAGTCCTCTGCTTGTGTGCTTTCTCTCTCTTTATCTCAAATAAATAAATAAATAAATAAATCTTTAAAAAACAAAACATAAAATTAATACTTTGAACATTTGTGTTCATATGAACTAAAAAATTGGAAATTCCAGTTTAAAAACTAAATATTCATAGCTGTTACATAATGCCAAAGCATCCCTTCAAACTAAAATACAGCCTAACACAGGAACCCATCATTTTTATTTTTGACATTTGCCATTACCATTTTTATTCTTCCCTAGACACCTGCATTTTGGGATTAAACAGATTAGACAGTAAAAACTGTTTGACTACAGCTCAATTTTTCTTTTCTAACCTCATTGTCTTCTAATTCAAGTAGGTAAATTAAAAAGACATTTAAATTGCTGCCTTTGCCCAGAGTTATTAGGATCATCTCTAGATGCTCCAGATGCCAGTTTTTGCCCTTATAACATAAAGCAAAAGCATTATTGGATAAGCCTAGATATTTTTCAGTCATTTTATTTTCCAAGAGTTGGAATGCAGACATAAAAACTGGGTTCAAGACAAGGATTGCCTCATAAGGATAAGAAAAAAAAACATGAAGAGAAATAAAGTGTGTCACACTGGAACACATATACTCACCAAATTCGTATTTAGCATTATTTTGTGAATTAGATTTTGGTTTTGTAGACTAACCTGTAAAAATGCAAAACCCTGTGGCATGCAAAGTTGTATAACATAGTTTCTGCCCTTAAGGACTTTTGTAATTTTGTAGGCTAGAGCAAACAATTGCATACATATTTATAAATCAAGGTTGTTTGTCTCATATGAGTAGCGGAAACAGGCCCTACACTCTGCATTTGCAAGATTATTACCTCTGACTACAGCACCATTCTCTTATATCCTTGCCTATCAAAGGTCTACTGAACTGGTGAGAACCAAGTCTAATATCACCTCTTTGACAAAAACCTTCTCCAATAATTTCAGCCCTAAATATCCTACTTTCTTATTATGCATAGAATTTAATTTGTACCACTCATATGACACAGGCAAACCAGATATTTTACTGTTTCTCTCCAACCATTAAGTCCTACAATTTCACACTGATTTAAAGTTTTATATATTTCCTCTTGCCTAAGTATTTTCTCAGCACATCATTTTCTACATACTTTCTATGAATTTACTAACTTTAAAAACTATTTTCTAAAAATTGATAAATTCTTTTTTTAAATGATTTTATTAATCTATTTGTGAGAGGGGGGTGGAGAGAAAGGGTGCATGTACAAGCAGGTGGAACAGCAGACAGACAGAGAATCAGGCTCCTCACTGATCAAGGAGCCTGGGGTGGGACTTGATCCTAAAACCCTGGGGTCATGACCTGAGCCAAAGGAAGGCACTTAACTGACTGTGCCAGCCAGGCAATCCTGATAAATTATTTCTTAAGTTAAGCTTTAATCTTTGTATAATTGTCAAATTGTTGGGTGCCTGGGTGGTTCAGTCGATTAGGTGACTGGCTCTTGATTTTGGCTCAGGTCATGAACTCAGCATCCTGGAATGGAGTCCCTTGTCAGACTTCTTGCTCAGTGGGAAGTCTGTTTCCCTCTGTGTCCCTCCTGCTCCTTGCTTGTGCACACACACACACACATGTGCTCTCTCACTCTCTCTAAAATAAATAAACAAACCATTAAAAAATAATTGTCAAATAGAGACTTTTTATTGGCTCATTTTTTTTCTAAAATTAAGTTGGCTTATTTCTCTTTTATAATTGTTTATTACTGACTATAAAGATTGTCAGACAACCCTCCACTGGACTCTTTCATTTCCTCTGAGTATTAAGTATACTTACTACTACTCTCAAAACTTACAGGAACTATAGCATATCCACTGGGTAATCACTGGGAAATTACACAGGAAAATATGAAAAATTATATAGGAAAGACACCAACATTAACTGTTTGACATAGAGAATCCAAAAGAAAATAATAAGATTATGTGCTTATGAGAAAAGGGATGCTAGGCAGTTATGATAAAAGAGGTCTTTAAATGTTCTGTTTATTTATAGTTTAGAATGATGTAGTAATACATAATTAAAAATATTTCTTATATGCCGCTTTACATGCAATGGGATCTCAAAAATACTGATTAATTAGTAAAAAAATTTTCTTTGCTCTATTAAACTATCTTTAATTTTGGCCTCATCCATTACCATTATTGTTTCCATTAAATTTACAGAAAAACGAAAAAAAAAAAAAAACAGAAAACTACCTACTATTGCTAGCAAATAATGATGTAAGACTTCTAGCATATATTAAAAGTTTATTTATTTATTTATTTATTTTTTTTTATTTATTTTTTTAAATTTTTAAATTTTTTATTTTTTTATAAACATATATTTTTATCCCCAAGGGTACAGGTCTGTGAATCACCAGGTTTACACACTTCACAGCACTCACCAAAGCACATACCCTCACCAATGTCCATAATCCCAACCCCTTCTCCCAACCCCCCTCCCCCCAGCAACCCTCAGTTTGTTTTGTGAGATTAAGAGTCATTTATGGCTTGTCTCCCTCCCAATTCAATCTTGTTTCATTGATTCTTCTTCTACCCACTTAAGCCCCCATATTGAATCACCACTTCCTCATATCAGGAAGATCATATGATAGTTGTCTTTCTCTGCTTGACTTATTTCACTAACCATGATACGCTCTAGTTCCATCCATGTTGTCGCAAATGGCAAGATTTCATTTCTTTTGATGGCTGCAAAGTATTCCATTGTGTATAAATACCACATCTTCTTGATCCATTCATCTGTTGATGGACATCTAGGTTCTTTCCATAGTTTGGCTATTCTGAACATTGCTGCTATAAAGATTTGGGTCCACGTGCCCCTTTGGATCACTACGTTTGTATCTTTAGGGTAAATACCCAATAGTGCAATTGCTGGGTCATAGGGCAGTTCTATTTTCAACATTTTGAGGAACGTCCATGCTGTTTTCCAGAGTGGCTGCACCAGCTTGCATTCCCACCAACAGTGTAGGAGGGTTCCCCTTTCTCCGCATCCTCGCCAGCATCTGTCATTTCCTGACTTGTTGATTTTAGCCATTCTGACTGGTGTGAGGTGATATCTCATTGTGGGTTTGATTTGTATTTCCCTGATGCCGAGTGACATGGAGGACTTTTTCATGTGTCTCTTGGCCATCTGGATGTCTTCTTTGCAGAAATGTCTGTTCATGTCCTCTGCCCATTTCTTGATTGGGTTATTTGTTCTTTGGTTGTTGAGTTTGCTAAGTTCTTTATAGATTCTGGACACTAGTCCTTTATCTGATGTGTCATTTGCAAATATCTTCTCCCATTCTGTCAGTTGTCTTTTGATTTTGTTAACTGTTTCCTTTGCTGTGCAAAAGCTTTTTATCTTGATGAAATACCAATAGTTCATTTTTGCCCTTGCTTCCCTTGCCTTTGGCATTGTACCTAGGAAGATGTTGCTGCGGCTGAGGTCGAAGAGGTTGCTGCCTGTGTTCTCTTCAAGGATTTTGATGGATTCCTTTCTCACATTGAGGTCCTTCATCCATTTTGAGTCTATTTTCGTGTGTGGTGTAAGGAAATGGTCCAATTTCATTTTTTAGCATGTGGCTGTCCAATTTTCCGAGCACCATTTATTGAAGAGGCTGTCTTTTTTCCATTGGACATTTTTTCCTGCTTTGTCGAAGATTAGTTGACCATAGAGTTGAGGGTCTATTTCTGGGCACTCTATTCGGTTCCATTGATCTATGTGTCTGTTTTAGTGCCAGTACCAGGCTGTCTTGATGATGACAGCTTTGTAATAGAGCTTGAAGTCCAGAATTGTGATGCCACCAATGTTGGCTTTCTTTTTCAATATCCCTTAGGCTATTCGAGGTCTTTTCTGGTTCCATATAAATTTTAGAATTATTTGTTCCATTTCGTTGAAAAAGATGAATGGTACTTTGATAGGAATTGCATTAAATGTGTAGATTGCTTTAGGTAGCATAGACATTTTCACAATATTTATTCTTCCAATCCAGGAGCATGGAACATTTTTCCATTTCTTTGTGTCTTCTTCAATTTCATTCATGAGTACTTTATAGTTTTCTGAGCATAGATTCTGTGCCTCTTTGGTTAGGTTTATTCCTAGGTATCTTATGGTTTGGGGTGCAATTGTAAATGGGATTGACTCCTTGATTTCTCTTTCTTCTGTCTTGTTGTTGGTATAGAGAAATGCAACTGATTTCTGCGCATTGATTTTATATCCTGACACTTTACTGAATTCCTGTACAAGTTCTAGCAGTTTTGGAGTGGAGTCTTTTGGGTTTTCCACATATAGTATCATATCATCTGCGAAGAGTGATAATTTGACTTATTCTTTGCCAATTTGGATGCCTTTAATTTCCTTTTGTTGTCTGATTGCTGAGGCTAGGACTTCTAGTACTATGTTGAATAGCAGTGGTGATAATGGACATCCCTGCCGCGTTCCTGACCTTAATGGAAAAGCTTTCAGTTTTTCTCCATTGAGAATGATATTTGTGGTGGGTTTTTCATAGATGGCTTTGATGATATTGAGGTATGTGCCCTCTATCCCTACACTTTGATGAGTTTTGATCAGGAAGGGATGCTGTACTTTGTCAAATGCTTTTTCAGCATGTATTGAGAGTATCATATGGTTCTTGTTCTTTCTTTTATTGATGTGTTGTATCACATTGACTGATTTGCGGATGTTGAACCAACCTTGCAGCCCTGGAATAAATCCCACTTGGCCATGGTAAATAATCCTTTTAATGTACTGTTGAATCCTACTGGCTAGTATTTTTTTGAGAATTTTTGCATCTGTGTTCATCAAGGATATTGGTCTATAGCTCTCTTTTTTGATAGGATTCTTCTCTGGTTTTGGGATCAAGGTGATGCTGGCCTCGTAAAATGAGTTTGGAAGTTTTCCTTCCATTTCTATTTTTTGGAACAGTTTCAAGGGAATAGGAATTAGTTCTTTAAATGTTTGGTAGAATTCCCCTGGAAAGCCGTCTGGCCCTGGGCTTTTGTTTGTTTGGAGATTTTTTTTTAAGGATTTTATTTATTTATTTGAGAGAGAGACAGTGAGAGAGAACATGAGCAAGGAGAAGGTCAGAGGGAGAAGCAGACTCCCCGCAGAGCTGGGAGCCCGATATGGCACTCGATCCCAGGACTCCAGGATCATGACCTGAGCCGAAGGCAGTCGTCCAACAAACTGAGCCACCCAGGCTCCCTGTTTAGAGATTTTTAATGACTGTTTCAATCTCCTTACTGGTTATGGGTCTGTTCAGGCTTTCTATTTCTTCCTGGTTCAGTTGTGGTAGTTTATATGTTTCTAGGAATGCATCCATTTCTTCCAGATTGTCAAATTTGTTGGCGTAGAGTTGCTCATAGTATGTTCTTATAATAGTTTGTATTTCTTTGGTGTTAGTTGTGATCTCTCCTCTTTCATTCACCATTTTATTTGTTTGGGTCCTTTCTCTTTTCTTTTTGATACGTCGGGCCAGGGGTTTATCAATTTTATTAATTCTTTCAAAGAACCAACTCCTAGTTTTGTTGATTTGTTCTATTGTTTTTTTGGTTTCTATTTCATTGATTTCTGCTCTGATCTTTATGATTTCTCTGCTCCTGCTGGGCTTAGGGTTTCTTTCTTGTTCTTTCTCCAGCTCCTTTAGGTGTAAGGTTAGGTTGTGTACCTGAGACCTTTCTTGTTTCTTGAGAAAGGCTTGTACCGCTATATATTTTCCTCTCAGGACAGCCTTTGTTGTGTCCCACAGATTTTGAACCGTTGTATTTTCATTATCATTTGTTTCCATGATTTTTTTCAATTCTTCTTTAATTTCCCGGTTGATCCATTCATTCTTTAGAAGGATGCTGTTTAGTCTCCATGTATTTGGGTTCTTTCCAAACTTCCTTTTGTGGTTGAGTTCTAGCTTTAGAGCATTGTGGTCTGAAAATATGCAGGGAATGATTCCAATCTTTTGATACCAGTTGAGTTCTGATTTAGGACCGAGGATGTGATGATCTATTCTGGAGAATGTTCCATGTGCACTAGAGAAGAATGTGTATTCTGTTGCTTTGGGATGGAATGTTCTGAATATATCTGTGATGTCCATCTGGTCCAGTGTGTCGTTTAAGGCCTTTATTTCCTTGCTGATCTTTTGCTTGGATGATCTGTCCATTTTAGTGAGGGGAGTGTTAAAGTCCCCTACTATTATTGTATTATTGTTGATGTGTTTCTTTGATTTTGTTATTAATTGGTTTATATAGTTGGCTGCTCCCACATTGGGTGCATAGATATTTAAAATTGTTAGATCTTCTTGTTGGACAGACCATTTGAGTATGATATAGTGTACTTCCTCATCTCTTATTATAGTCTTTGGCTTAAAATCTAATTGATCTGATATAAGTATTGCCACTCCTGCTTTCTTCTGATGTCCATTAGCATGGTAAATTCTTTTCCACCCCCTCACTTTAATTCTGGAGGTGTCTTCGGGCTTAAAATGAGTTTCTTGGAGGCAACATATAGATGGGTTTTGTTTTTTTATCCATTCTGATACCCTGTGTCTTTTGACAGGGGCATTTAGCCCATTAACATTCGGGGTAACTATTGAGAGATATGAATTTAGTGCCATTGTATTGCCTGTAAGGTGACTGTTACTGTATATGGTCTCTGTTCCTTTCTGATCTACCACTTGTAGGCTCTCTCTTTGCTTAGAGGACCCCTTTCAAGATTTCCTGTAGAGCTGGTTTGGTGTTTGCAAATCCTTTCAGTTTTTGTTTGTCCTGGAAGCTTTTAATCTCTCCTTCTATTTTCAGTGATAGCCTAGCTGGATATAGTATTCTTGGCTGCATGTTTTTCTCGTTTAGTGCTCTGAAAATATCATGCCAGCTCTTTCTGGCCTGCCAGGTCTCTGTGGATAAGTCCACTGCTAATCTAATATTTTTACCATTGTATGTTACAGACTTCTTTTCCCGGGCTGTTTTCAGGATTTTCTCTTTGTCACTGAGACTTGTAAATTTTACTATTAGGTGACGGGGTGTGGGCCTATTCTTATTGATTTTGAGGGGCATTCTCTGAACCTCCTGAATTTTGATGCTCATTCCCTTTGCCATATTGGGGAAATTTTCCTCAATAATTCTCTCCAGTATACCTTCTGCTCCCCTCTCTCTTTCTTCTTCTTCTGGAATCCCAATTATTCCAATGTTGTTTCGTCTTATGGTGTCACTTATCTCTCGAATTCTCCCCTCATGGTCCAGTAGCTGTTTGTCTCTCAGAAGTTTATTTTTTAAAGATATTGTTGGTTGGTGTTTTTATGGGCATAATAAATTGTTCAGTGTAGAGTGAGCAAAATATATTAATGCACATATTTTTGAATCTTGTCAAAGATTGATCTGAGGCATTGTCTAGACTGATTACACCACTTAGCTGAGACTCTGGAGTAACTTTGAGCTCATCTATAATTTTACTGGAAAGTTTTTCTGGTTGGGTAAATGTTATTTGAAAATTTTCAAATTCTAGTACCTATCCTCATTTACTTGAAAAGAGTTTCAAAGCTTCTCATTTAGGTTATAAAGACGTCTAGTTCCTTTTAATTTACTAAGTTCTACCTATTAATCTGTGCTTTTATATAAGATATAGGAGTTTTTTAATCTTAATTTTTTCTAATATTTTACCATCAGCCTTATCTTATAGAAGGACAGATATTAGCCAATGGCTAATAATACTAGGATATAGACTGGGACAATTCTTTTTTTTTTTTTTTAGGATTTTGAAAATTTATTTATTTGACATACAGGGATCACAAGTAGGGAGAGAGGCAGGCAGAGAGAGAGAGGAGGAAGCAGGCTCCCTGTGGAGCAGAGATCCCAATGTGGGCCTCTATCCCAGGACCCTGGGACCATGACCTGAGCTGAAGTTGGAGGCTTTAACCCACTGAGCCACCCAGGTATCCCTAGACTAGGACAATTCTACAAGTTGTATGAATATTATGGCATACTAAGATGATGGTATCTTTAAAACAATTATATTTCAGCTTTTCATATTTTAAATTACTTCCATGCTTCTGCCTTTTTCGATCTCTTTAGAAAGCCTACTAAGGTTAGTTACCTTTATAAAAACAATTCATTGGGGCATCTAGGTGGCTCAGTGGGTTAAGCCTCTGCCTTCAGCTCAGGTCATGATCTCAGGGTCCTGGGATCTAGCCCTGCACTGGGCTCTCTGCTCAGCAGGAGTCTGCTTCCCCCTCTCTCTCTGCCTGCCTCTCTGCCTACTTGTGATCTCTGTGTTTCTGTCAAATAAATAAATAAGATCTTTAAAAACAACAAGAAAAACAATTCATTAAAAAAAGAAATAATAAAAAAATTTGAAAATTCCACATACTTCCCTATGAGACTATAGCCTGTTTTCAAGACAAGACAAATCATGGGGTACTTGGGTTGTTTAGTCTGTTAAATGTCTGCCTTTGGCTCGGGTTCTGAGAGTTCCAGGACTGAGCCCCACATTGGGCTCCCTACTCAGCAGGGAGTCTGTTTCTCCCTCTCTTTCTACTCCTTCTCTGCTTATGCTCTCTCTCAAGTAAATTAATTAATTAATTAATTAATTAAAAGGTAAATCAGTTTTCTGGTGTAGCACAACTGTCCATCAGTGAAGGTTAATTAGAAACAATCACCCTTCTCTGAGAAAATAATGACAACCTGTCATGTAGGAGGTTGTGTCAGAAGCCAACATCTTCATTAATATAAATATTTGATATAGTAAACTGATACCATTTTAACCAGAGGATAAGGTTAAATGCTGGATTTTCTTAACTCTGAATCATAGTATGGATTTCTCTCCCACTTTTTGTTTCTACCTTTCATCCGCTTACATAAGAGATTATTTTATATGCACCATATAACCCTTCAAATTGTTTTATTTTGTCATAACTCACTTGAAATATATATCTAAAGTGTGATAACAAAATATTAAATCTAGTTTTTTTCCCAATATTTAAACTAGACATACAAATGTTCTAATGAAGTCTTAGAACTCAAGTAGATTTTGTTTTAGGAAATCTATGCTCTTATTATCATTAATTGCATATTCCATCAAGGGGATAAATAAACAGCTGTACAACAAAGATACTAAATCTGAAAATGTTTCCAAGTACATAGAAAAGGAAGAGTTCAGGGAGGAAGAGAGAAAAGAAGTTCCTCTGGAAAAAATTCAAGGAATTATCTCTGAAGTCATTTTTTTTAGGCATCATTTATACGCATCTCTGTGTTCTTAAATTCTAAGGACATGATGGGAAACACTTACCTTATTTCTTACTTACTTTACTTCTTTTTCAAGGAATAATTCTTTTTGTTCTTTCCTATCTTTTTTTTTAATTTTAAAGATTTTATTTACTTATTGGACAGACAGAGATCACAAGGATGCAGAGAGGCAGGCAGAGAGAGGAGGAAGCAGGCTCCCCACCGAGCAGAGAGCCCGATGTGGGGCACGATCCCAGAATCCTGGGATCACGACCCAAGCCGAAAACAGAGGCTTTAACCCACTGAGTCACCCAGGCACCCCTCTTTCCTATCCTTTTTTTTTTTTTTTATTAAGTCAGTCTATGATCAATTTGTTAAACCACACCTGATATGCTTTATTGATTTCCCAGTTATTTAAACTGAAAAATTGTATTTTCTATTGAAGTGAGTAACCATTCAAGCAAATGGGCATGTTCAGTTCTTACACATATTAATGACAATAGTATAAATCTACATTTACACTACATTTATTTTCACTAGTATCCAAGATCTATAAAGAACTTACCAAGCTCAACACCCAAAGAACAAATAAACCAGTCAAGAAATGGGCAGAAAACATGTACAGACATTTCTCCAAAGAACACATACAAATGGCTAACAGAAAGATGGAAAAATGCTCCACATCACTTGGTATCAGGGAGATATTTCCAATAAACTAAATATCTCTTTGGAACTTATCTGGATTTCACTATTATGTTTCCAAATGCACATAAGACAATTTTTTAAAATATTTCCACTAAATAGTTTATTTGTTGGATTATATACTGCTTAGATTATTTCATGTATGGATTCATTGCTGATTCAAATTAAAGTGAAAATAAAATTATTCCTTCTGTCTCCTTTTGTTTTCATATTCTCATTCACTTCTAAATGTATTGTGAGATCAATTGTCATTCAGCATTTAATTTCTCCTGGAAAATATCTACAGTGAAGATTTTTTAAAAAGTAATAATAAAATACATGCTATTTTGGTTCATGAGGTGTGACAAGTTCTGTGAAAAATATTTCTTGTGTAGCTCTTGAAAACAGAAACATTATTTTGTAAGTTTATAACTTTTGTCCATAAAAAATAGTTTTCTATTATATTGAGTCATTTTGATTTTATCTTTAAAATACCTGTGGCAGGTGGCAACTGGCTGGCTCAATCAGAAGAGCATGTGACTCTTGATCTCCATGTCATGAGTTGAAGCCCTGCATTGGGTGTAGAGATTACCTAAATAAATAAAACATACAAGTAAATAAAATAGCTGTAGCAAGATAATTTCTTTATATATTAATTTGTATCAATATCAAATCTTTATGTTTCTTCTTCTCAGTCAGTTATTAGTAGCTATGCATTGAGAATTTTACTGGCTAGGTTCTTAAAATTTGTGGTACTTGTTATTCAGAGAGAAAGAGATCCTAAAGAATAGAAGAGAGCAAAAGAGCCACACTGAAGGAGACTGAATTTTCCTTAAGGCAGAGGAGGTGATGGGGAAATGGGTTAGCAAGACCAGTGTACCTATGTAACTATTTGCACATAGTATCCCAGACTAAAATGTCTCTGAAGGATGCCAAATCAGGTAGTAGAAATACTGTAAGAGGGGTATCTCTGAGAAGGATTGGAACATCTTTCAGAGACAGGTAGCAAGAATTAGCACTGGAGAGCAGCACCACTTTACACTCTCACCAACACAGAAGCATGCCTATTTCCTTTACCTTGGCCAACATTTAATATTTTAAAATGTATTGATTTTTACCAGTTAGATAGATTAAAATTTATCTTTTGATTTGTGTGTCTTTAATTATGAGGACATTGAAAATTTTTATGTTTAATAGCTATTGGTATTTTTTCTGTGAATTGACTGTAACCTTTATTTTTTCCGTATGATTTTTCTTTCATCTTTTGAGTTTTTTATAGAGGTATGTTTTTCTAGTAGAGGATTTAAATTTTGTGGAGCTGTATTATTTTTTATTTATGACTCCTTGGTTGTGTTTTCTTTTGGAAGAACTTCCCCATTCCAAAATTATAAACATATCTATTAACACTTCTCTCTAGAAATTATGTAGTTTCACTTTTTATTGTTAAATATTTGTGTAGTCCTCTGGACTTTATATTTTTAAGGAATGAGAGGAGATAGAGCTTTATTGCTTCCCAAAATATGACCAGTTGTCTCAGCATAGAACTTATCATTTACAAATGAGGAAGTTGAGGCCTAGAACAATAAAACAACTCATCTAACATTTCTAAGTAAGTTATTAGCAAAGTTGAGAATAGAAATTAAGTCTCCTATTTTAACTTTTGGGCTGTTAATTTTCCAACCAAATATACTGACTCATTGTCACCTCCTTTGCTTAATTACTTTCCTGGCTTGATGGTATTGTGATTTAGTCTAACCCAGTAGAAATTGGATGAAAAAGCTTTTTAATTTTAAACAATTATATTCCTGCCACCAGAATAATGTGAATTAGAAAATTATTTATTTTCCTCTATAGGAAAGATACGTACCAGGAACTTCAGGGAGAGAGAATAGCTGTGCTCTAGTTTGATTCTTGGCATAAGTTGGAAAGATAATGATCACAATGCTATCATGAGAGGGAGTGGGGTGAGAATGGGAGTGAGAAAAAAAGGGAAACTGAACTTCTTTTTATTTTTCTCTTGGGTTAGACCTTCACAGAGTCACAATTTGGTGATTATTAGTAAAATATTCCCTGTTTTTCTCTAGATTAAATTAGTAATAACAGCTACTATTTATTGGAATCTTACCACATGCCAGTAATTATTTAGGCTTTATGTGAATTATTTTTGGTGATCATTTTACAAATGATATAGCTAATAATTTTTGAGCAGAATTCAAACTCAGATGAATTTGATTCCAGAGCCTATGTTCCTTTAATTACATTTCAGTTCTTTTAATTTTTATTTTGTCAATTGTTTTTGCTTTTGAATCTTAGTTCAGAAATTCCTTACTAAAAAGAGAATATTTTTTTTGATAATACAATTAATTAGAGAATTAAATATGTTTGTTTTCCTATTTTTGCAGTTTTAAATTTTCAGTTCTTTCTAGGACAAAGAGCCATGTTGCCTCCAACTGTGAAATAACTACCAAATCAATGTTAGTAAAATGTAATTATTCTGACCACAGTTATAATTCACACTCAGTTATTCCACAAATATTCATTGAATGCTTGTCAGGGCCCAGACACTACATTAGGGACTGAGGATACAAATATTTAACTCTGGTTTCTGAGGAATTCACAATCTAATAGAGAAATAGTTGTCACTGTAATTTGAGATGTAATATAACTGAGATATGTGCAAAATAGTATGGAAATCATAATAAGAAGCAACTAACACTGCCTAAAAGTTGGGAGGTCAGGAAAGGCTTTGCTTAAGGAGGTAAAGAGAATAGAAGAGAGATGGGCTTTCCAAGCAAAGAATTATAAACTTTTTGTTAATTTTTGTTTTTGTTTGTTTGTTTTTTGTTACTCATCCTAGAGAAGTAATTGTTAAAATACTTAATACTCATACTCATACTCATACTAATATTAATAATAAAATAAAATACTAATGCTAATACTAATTGTTAAAATACTAGTCTTGTGCTAATTATTTTTCATAGTATATGTAAAAACAAATACATAACTATTAGAATACTTGTCAATGTAACCTCTCAGTTTACCTTGTGGACTACCTATAGTAGTGTGTCCACACCTTGAAAAACATTCCTCTGTTAGAGGCACTGGCATTCCTCCCAGGGCTCAATGCAGTTGTCTGGGTTTTTAATATAACTGGACAATCTAATGACTGTTTGAGCCATGTACTTCTCAGGAAGTGCTAAATGGATAGCTTTTCTTTTCTTTTCTTCTTTTCTTTTCTTTTATTTTCTTTTCTTGCTTGACTACAGAGGAGTGGGACTCTATCTTGAATACAGCCAGGTAAATCCAAACAATGGAACTGTGTTGGAAATGAGAAGGACTATATAAGTGTCCCACCAAACTAGAAACTCTGATATTGACCACCTACCATTTAGGCTAGCAGGGGCAGGTTTGAATCAATGAGCTAATCTATGAAATAATTCAGCCTTCTTGCATAAAATGTGGACCAGAAAAGACTGGCAAACATGTGGAATGGATATTATTATATGTATACCACATAATTTCACTGAAATAAATATTAAAACCATTATCTTTTCAACTTAATAATTCTGTTTATTGTTTTTGTTGTCAATTCAATTCAACATTTCAATTAAAATTTTAATTATTAAATGATTTGACTTTAGTAAATTGGATTTCCATTAGATTTTTTTTATTATAATGAGCATGAAAATACCTGGTGGTTTTTGATGACTACCAAAAAGTAAACTAATCTATTGATGATGAATCTATGAATAGATTTATATGTGTCAAACAAGAGTGACACTAAAAAAAAAAAAAAGATACCACTGTTTAAACACATTATAAGATTTGACTAATATAGACATAACAGTTGTCTGAATATTAAACTTAACCTGTTAGAAATCGTATTATGTGCTATGCCATTTCTCAATTGTGTTGTTGTGCTTTTTGGTTACAAGCATTGATTATAGCCAGTTTAAGACATTCACTATTGGAACACTATTATTAGATTTAATATTGAACTAGATTGTTGCAGTGAGTTTTGGATTTAATACTTGGCTTCCTTAATATTTTAAATTTCTATGACCAAATTCCAAATTTTATAACTAGAATAATTTTTTCTTTCATTAAACAGCTTATTGAGATATAATTCATATACCATAAAATTCACCTTCTTAAAGTGTACAAGTCAATGTATTTTGGAAATTCACAGTGTGTGAAACCATACTGCAGTCAATTTTGTGATATTTAAATCACTCCCAAAAGAACACTGTACCCATCAGCAGTCACTTCCCATTTTCCCCCAAACCCCTCACTCTGCAGTTGATCTGTATATTTAACACAGTCCTTAAATTCATGTGAAAACAATATATGTTTATAAAAAAAATAAAAAATTAAAATACAAAAAAAAAAAAACTAAAAGGACTTAGAATAGCCAAACTAATCTTAGAAAAGAATAATAAAGTTATGGGACTCATAGTTCCCAATTTCAAAACGTATTATAAAGCAGCATTAATTAAGACAGTGGCATAAGGGTAAACATACAGATCAATGGAATAAAATTGAGAATCTAGAAAGTAACCATTATCATATGTCTGGTTATTGACAAGGCTATAAAGAAAGTTCAATAGAAAAAAAAAGTTTTTTTTTTCTTTTTAAAGACTTTATTTATTGATTTGTTTATTTGAGGGAGAGAGAGCATGAGAGGGGGGAGGGTCAAAGGGAGAAGCAGACTCCCTGATGAGCAGGGAGTCCCATGCTGGACTCTGTCCTGGGACTCAGAGATCATGACCTGAGCTGAAGGCAGTCACCTAACCAACTGAGCTACTTGGGCACCCAGATTTTAAAAAGTTGTTTTTTGTTTTTGTTTTTGTTTTTTGCCCACTTTGCCTGTACCTTTCACAAACCTGCAGTTCTCCACTTACCCCACATCCGGTGAAACCAGTTGAGCACCAATGCCGTGGGAACAGACATGGCCAGAGGAGTGGCGGCCAGGCACAAACTGGGGCTGCTGCTTCTGGGCTGCTCCTACGCATGCAGATTTATTCAAATCAAACTACTGCTGTAACAATTTCAAGTAACTCCTCCCAGGATACTTCCACTGCCCCAAATCCAGCAACAACTGGCAGTGCTCTGTAGTCAATAGCCATTCTCTTCATGATTTCATTCTTCCTTTTCATCTCTACTGTTTAGAGATTCAGATTGAGAAACATCTATACTTCTTCATCTTCTAAGCCCAATCAAAATAGCATATAGATACCCAATGTGACAAGTTAAAAACAGGTCTTCATTGAATCTGCTAATTCCACATCTTACTTTATTGACACAAAAAATGTTGAGGAACCCATCCTTGATTGGTTTGAAGAACATGTGAAGAGTTTGATTAGACAGTGAATGTCTATTAAATCTACTGGAGTTTCCTGTACAAGATGAAGGAATAACATCCAAGATTAGTTAAGAGTTGATTTCTTTAAATGCAGCATAAGAAGTTTTGACATGTAAAATTCTACCTTGAAAATGAGAATAGGTTTTATCTTACATAGATATAAAGGATGGGATGTGAACAGAATGTTTTCATTTGGTTCATTAAATCTTTAAGGCCATGAAACAGGTAATACAGAAATCTTCCATGATTCTATTTGTATGTATGTACATTAGAAGCAACTTCCAGCTGTTACTGTAAAACCTCAATGCATTGTTTCAGCAGTACTAATTTAATGCCTGTGTACTCTAAAGTTTCACATTGTTAAGCTATCACTATTTCTTGGAAACTGAACTTTTTCTTCTGAGGCTTTAGATTGAACATTGCATTTGATTTTTTATATAGTAATTGACATGTGCCAGGGCAATGATGGATTGGAATCTATACCAGACTGAAGGATAATGAGTACATTTTGCTTATATATTTACCACCTGTACCTATTCAATGAGAGTGCCAGATTCATTTAGCTAAACTGATCCCAAAGAGTAGATGTACATTGACCTCAACTAATTTCAAAATAATTTTTATTTTTGCATATGTTGAATACTTTTTAAATATATTTTATTTATTTCTGGGGCACCTGGGGGGCTCAGTCATTAAGTGTCTGCCTTTGGTTCAGGTCATGATCCTAGGGCCCTATGATGGAGCCCCGCATTGGGTTCCCTGCTCCACAGGAAGCCTGCTCCTCCCTCTCCCACTCCCTTAGTTTGTATTCCCTCTCTTGCTGTCTCTCTCTTTTTCAAAGAGATAAATAAGATCTTTTTTAAGAAGATTTTATTTGTTTATTTGACACACAGAGAGAGATCATGAGTGGGAGGAAGGGGCAGAGAGAGAGGGAGAAGCAGATTTCTTGCTGAGCAGGTAGCCAGATGTGGGGCTTGATCCCAGGACCCTGAGATCATGACCTGAGTCAAAAGCAGATACTTAACAGATGGAGCCACCCAGGCTTCCCTGTTGAATACTTTTTAAAATTTAAAGGAAATGATCTGTTTTGAAAGTGAAATTTGCAAATCTTAAAATTAAAAAGGCAAAATGCATATAGGAACCAAAATTGTAAATCAAGTATTTGGGAAGGGAAGACTGGAAGGTTACTACTTACATTAAATTCCAAAAAAAAAAAATTCTTTATTCTTTCTTCAAATGTTTTTTTTTTACTCTCAATCAGAATAGTCACATTTGAACAGTTTCTGTTAGTCTATATTTTTAGATAGTTATAACTTGGTCCTAAGCCTAAAGTGGACTTGATTCTGGAAAGTTAATCTTTTCACAATTGCCTCAATGCACAGAAAGTGTTTTTTTAAATATACACATGCTAAGGTCTTCAGTTCACATGGTCACATATTAATGCTTAGATGTCCCAATATCAAATATGGCCACATGGTCTTGATAACTATTTGTTTTTCCCATTTTCAGGAGCCTACACCAGAACAACCATGTCCAGCAAATCTCAAGCCACTGTGTCTGTGAATGAACTTTCTGTTTTGTTGTATACCTGAATATTATACATCTATTTTGGATTATATATTGTGTTTGTGTATTTATGCTTTGATTCATAGTAACTTCTCATTTACAGAATTGATTTGCATTGAACACAAACTGTAAATAAAAATGACTGAGAGAGAAAAAAAAAGCTTTTCAACAAATGGCACTGGAAAGAGGGGATATATACATGTGAAAAAATGAAGTTGGACTCCACATCATACACAAAAATCAATTCAAAATGGATCATATACCTGAACATAAGAGATAAAATGATAAGGCCATGAATATTTACTTTCATGTTTTCTTCCAAAAGCATTTTTGTTTTATCTCTTACACCCTTGTCAAAAACTTGCAACTTCAATCAAGTCCACTTTGAATAGTGGAAACAGTATTTTCATAGAGATGCCTTTACCTTTGCATACTTTTAAAATGTCATTGTTTTGAATATTTGATGTGGATAATTTTTTTCTACTCATCAAATATGATGTATACATTGAGTGATAAAAGGATAATGTATTGTATATACCCATATTTCTTTAACAACTTTAGTAAAGATATCATTCAGATACCATATAGTTCACCAATTCAAAGTATACAATTCAATTTATTTCAGTACAACAGGATTGTGCAATAATCATCACAATCCATTTCAGAATAATTTTTCTCTAGAAGAAAATTCTGGACCTACTAGCAGTCACTGTTCATTCCCCCCAAATTCCTCCAACCTGGCCATCTCCAGGAAATCACCAGTTTGTTTATTTTCTGTCTCTATAGATTTGTCTTGTCTGGACATTTCACAAAAATAAAATTATGTCATGTGTAGTCTTTTTGTTACTGATTTTCACTTAATACAATGCTTTCAAAGTTCATCCACATTGTAGCATGAATCACTACTTTATTCCTTTCTACTGCTAAGCAATATTTCATTGTACATACCCATTTATCAGTTGGTGGACATTTGAGTTCTTTTTATTTCTGGTTATAATTAATAATGCAGCAATGAATATTTTTATGTGGAGGCATGCTTCTATTTCTCTTTAATACATGTCTAGGAGTGGAATTTCAGAGTCATACGGATACTTTGCCCATTCTTAAACTGGGTTATTTATTGTATTATGATTGATATGTAAGAGTTCTTTACAGATTCTGAATGAAATTTCCTTATAAAATACACAATTGGCAATTTTTTTCCCTCATTATTTGGGTTACATACTCACTTTCTTGATGATATTTTTTGCAGCTTCTAATATTTTAATTTTGGTGAAGTCGAATTTATCTGTTTTTATTTTCTTGTTTTTTCTCTCGCTGGCATATCTATGAAACTACTGCAATATTGAATATACTGGTGGTTGTCTGGGGCTTGTGGAGTTAAGGAGTTTTGGGGAATGAACAATGACTGCTAATGGGCACAGGGTTTTGTTCTAGAGGGAAAAATGTATTTTAAAATTGATTTTGATGATTGTTGCACAACCCTGTTATACAAAAAATATTGAATTGTGCACTTTGAATCAGGGAATTATATGGTATTTGATTGGTATCTTAATAAAGCTGCTAAAAGAAATATGGGTACATACAATAGATTATCCTTTCTTTCTCTTCATGTGTTTTAAACATTATATTTTGTGGTTAGAACAAAAATTATTACAGCATCAAATATTCAAGCCAATGACATTTAAAAAATGGAGAAAATGGATGAAAACTTAAATGTGAGACAAGAAACCATCAAAATCCTGGAGGATAGCACAGGTAGTAATCTCTTTGACATGGGCCATGCCAACTTCTTCCTAAATGTGTCTTTTGAGACAAGGGAACCAAAAGCAAATATAACCTACAGGGACTTCATCAAGATAAAAAGCTTCTGCACAATGAAGGAAATAGTCAACAAAACTAAAAAGCGGCCTACAGAATAGGACAAGATATTTACAAATGACATATCTCATAAAAGGTTAGTATCCAAAATCTATAAAGAACTTACTAAACTCAACAAATAATTCAGTTAAGAAATGGGTGCCTGGGTGGCTCAGTGGGTTAAGCCTCTGCCTTCGGATCGGGTCGTGGTCCCAAGGTCCTGGGATTGAGCCCCACATCAGGCTCTCTGCTCAGCAGGGAGCCTGCTTCCTCCTCTCTCTCTGTCTGCCTTTCTGCCTACTTGTGATCTCTCTCTGTCAAATAAATAAATAAAATCTTAAAAAAAAAAGAAGAAGAAGAGGTAATATATATGCACAATGGAATATTACTTAGCCATTGAAAAGAATGAAATCTTGCCCTTTGCAATGATGTAGATGGAGCTAGAGTGTAATATGCTAAGTGAAATAAGTCAGTGAGAGAAAGACAAATACCACATTATCTCACTCATATGTGGAATTTAAAAAGGCAAATAGATGAACCTAGTGGAAGTGAGGAAACAAGAGACAGGGAAACAATCCATAAAATACTCTTAATGATAGAGAATAAACAGGGTCGATGGAGGGAGGTGGGTGGGAAATGGGCTAGATGTGTAATGGGTATTAAAGAGAGCACTTGTGATGAGTGCAGGCTGTTGTATGTAAGTGATGAAGTCACAGAAACCAATATTGTACTATATATTAACTAAATAAAATTTAAATTAAAAAATGAAATATTGCCATTTACAATGATGTTGATAGAGGTAGAGAGTATTGTGCTATGTGAAATAAGTCAGTCGGAGAAAGACAAATACCATATTATTTCACTCATATGTGGAATTTAAGAAACATAACAGATGAACATAGGGGAAAAAAGAGACAAGAAAATCATTGAACACAATCATAACTATAGAGAACAAAGTGAGGCTTACTAAAGAGGAGGTGGGTGGGGGGATGGGTTTAATAAGTGAAGGGTGTTAGGAGGATGCTTGTGATGAGCAGTGGGTGTTTTATGTATGTGATCCATCTCTAAATTCTATAACTGGATCTAGTATTATACTGTATGTTAACTAACTGGAATTTAAATAAAAACTTGAAATAAAAGTAAACAAATTGGGGAAAAGTGGGGAAAATAAAGGTGACTCAATAAAAGTATTATTTCATACTTCAAAATGGTAAAATATTGAAATCAGTAAAGTGATAAATCACATATGTATATTGCAATACCCAGAGGAACCTCTATGAAAACTATACAAAGATTACTCAAAAGCACTATAAATAATTCGTGTTAGAATCCTGAAAAATATTCAAATAATAAATAGGAAGACATAAAAAGAGAGACTGCAGATGCCTAGGTGGCTCAGTTGGTTTAGTATCTGCCTTTGGCTCAGGTCATGATCTCAGGGTCCTGGGATTGAGTTTCACACCCAGCTCTCTGTTCAGTGGGGAGTTGGCTTCTCCCTCTCACTCTTCCTCTGTAGTCTCCCTCTCTCTCTCTCTTTCTCTCAAATAAAGGAATAAAATCTTTTATTTTTAATGAGATATATAGAAACAGAGGAATGATGCTTGGAAGTAACAAACAGAAAATAAATAATAAAATGGCAGACATAAACTCTAACATATCCAAAATGTTAAATATAAATGGAAAATACATTTCAAAAGATAGACTGGTAGAGTGGATTAAATGAGCCAAAAGATAGTTAACTTTAGTCTAACTGCAGACTTAAACTCTAACATATCCAGAATGCTATATATAAACGGCAAATACATTTCAAAAATAGATTGGAAGAGTGGGTTAAAGAAATGAGCCAAAAAAAAAAAAAAAAAAAAAGAAACAGAAAAGAAAAGAAATGAGCCAATTATATGCCATTAGCAACAGACACTTCAAATTCAATGAGTTGAGTGTGTCAAAAGTAAAAGGTGGGAAAATATATACCATGCAAATATTTATTGTGTTTTATTAGAGAAAAGTATTTTCTCTACTACCCCTTCACACAAAAAATTCAAAGACATGGGACGATGAAATTATTTTCACATTGGCTCAATAAAAATAGTACTTGAGATATTGCATTTTACACATATTGGAAATATCTATATAAATTGTCTCCAATTCATAAGAGATTCTTAGAATCACAGCTGAACATCAACTGGAAATTATTTCCAGATTTTAAAATATTGTTTGGTGTTATGAACTTATTTTGCAATTCAACATATCTTGTGAATATTATTATTTAATTAGGTACATATTCGTTTCCCTGTAATTGGATACAGTGCCTATCAATTCCAGCAAGATTCTTAAACTTTAGGCATCTATTCTATAGTGAATATATTTAAGCAGTCTATACTAATCACTTTTTTAAAAGTATGATCTAAGATGGTCATCACTGCTATGTGCTTAAGAATTTAAGTCTGCGGATGCCTGGGTGGCTCAGTTGGGTAAGCCTCTGTCTTTGGCTCAGATCATGAATCCAGGGTCCTGAGATCCCATATCATGCTTCTTGCTCACTGGGGAGCATGCTTCTCCCCCTTCTCCCCCTGCTTGTGATCTCTCCCTCTATCTCTCTGTCTCTCTCTGATAAATAAATAGATAGATAGATAGATAGATAGATAGATAAAATCTTAAAAAAAAAAAAAAACAATACTTATGGACATTGGGGAGGGTATGTGCTATGGTGAATGCTGTGAAGTGTGTAAACCTGGTGATTCACAGACCTGTACCCCTGGGGTTAAAAATACATTATAAGTTTATAAAAAATTAAAAAAAAACAATACTTTTTTTTTTAAAGATTTTATTTATTTATTTGTCAGAAAGAGAGTACACACAAGGCAGGCAGAGGCAGTGAGAGAAGCAGGCTTCCTGTCAGGCAAGGAGCTGGATGTGGGACTTGATCCCAGGACTCTGGGATTGTGACCTGAGCCAAAGACAGAGGCTTAACCGACTGAGCCACCCAGGAATCCCAAAACTCAATTCTTAAAAAAAAAAAAAAAAATTAAGACAAGAAAATTCAAAAATAAAATGAAAATGTCTTGTTTAAAAATGAGTCCATCAGTATTTTGTGTTCCATTTTACTTACTTTATTTAGTTTTATGAAATATAACTGACACTAATTTACATTCCCACCAACAGTGCACTAGGGTTCTCTTTTCTCCGCATCCTTACCAATTCTTATTATTTGTCTTCTTGATAATAACCATTCTGACAGATGTGAGATGATACTTCATTATGGTTTTAATTTGCATTAGCCTGATGATTAGTGATACTGAGCATCTTTTCATGTGCCTTTTGAACATCTATCTGTCTTACCTGGAAAAAATGTCTATTCATTTTTCTGCCCATTTTTATCACATTATTTTTTAAGTGAGTTGTATCAATTATCTATATATTTTGGATATTAACCCCCTTTTAGATATATGTTACACAATATCATCTTCATGCAGATGGTTTTGTTCTCATTTTGTTGATGGTTTCCTTTGCCATACAGAAGCTGTTTAGTTTGATTTGGTCCCATTTGTTTATTTTTATTTTTATTGCCTTGGCCTTGGTGTCTAATAAAAAAAATCTCGTAGACTGGTGTTGAGGGAGATTTTTCCTATGTTTTCTTCTAGGAGTTTCATGATCTCAAGTCTTACATTCAAGTCATTAATCAATTTCCAGTTATTTTTTTCATCCAGTTTCATTCTTTTGCATGTAGTTGCCCATTTTTCTTAGTACCATTTATTTTTATATGAGTGCTTTTACATATTTATTTAGTTAATTTTATTATTTTTATATTTTTATTAAATTAATTTATTTATTTTCAGAAAAACAGTATTCATTGTTTTTTTACCACACCTAGTGCTCCATGCAATCCGTGCCCTCTATAATACCCACCACCTGGTACCCCAACCTCCCATCCCCCAGCCACTTCAAATCCCTCAGATTGTTTTTCAGAGTCCATAGTCTCTTGTGATTCACCTCACCTTCCAATTTACCCCAACTCCCTTTTCCTTTCTAACACTCCTTGTCCTCCATGATATTTGTTATGCTCCACAAATAAGTGAAACCATATGATAGTTGACTCTCTCTGCTTGACTTATTTCACTCAGTATAATCTCTTCCAGTCCCGTCCATGTTGCTACAAAAGTTGGGTATTCATCCTTTCTGATGGAGGCATAATACTCCATAGTGTATATGGACCACATCTTCCTTATCCATTCGTCCGTTGAAGGGCATCTTGGTTCTTTCCATAGTTTGGCGACCGTGGCCATTGCTGCTATAAACATTGGGGTACAGATGGCCCTTCTTTTCCTTCTTTACCCAGGAGTGCAATTGCAGGGTCATAGGGAAGTTCTACTTAATTTCTTGAGGAATCTCCACACTGTTCTCCAAAGAGGCTGCACCAACTTGTATTGCCACCAACAGTGTAAGAGGGCTCCCCTTAATTTTAATTTAAATTTCAGTTACTTAACATACACTGTACTATCACTTTCAGGTGCAATTTAGTGATTCAGCACTTCAAACAACACCTTGTGTTCATCACAAGTGCACTCCATAATCCCTAACACCTATTTAACCCATTCCCACCACCTCCTCTCTAGTTACCATCAATTTCAGCACCACTTATTGAAGAGACTTTTTTTTCTCATTGCATATTCTTGCTTCTTTTGTCATAAAGAATTGACCATAAATATATATATATAAGTTTATGTCTGGGCTTTCTGTTCTGCTTAAGTGATTTACGTGTCTATTTTTATGTCAATACCATACTGTTTTTATTAATGTAACTTAATAATGCAGTTTGAATCAGAGAGTGTGATATCTCCAACCTTTGCCCTTCTTTCTTAATATTGTTTTGGATATTTGGGATCTTTTGTGGTTACATACAAATTTTAGAATTATTTGTTCTAGTTCAGTGAAAAGTGCCACTGGGATTTTAATAGAGATTACATTGAATTTGTAGATGGCTTTGGGTAGTATCGACATTTTAACAATACCGACTCTTTTAACCCATACATAGGGAATGACTTTCCATTTGTGTACAGTTTCTTTTATCCAAGTCTTATGGTTTTCAGTGTATAAATCTTTCACTGCCTTAGTTAAATTTATTCCTAGATGTTTTATTCCTTATGAAGCAGTTGTAAATGGGATTTTTAAAAAATTTATCTGATAGTTCATTATGAGTGTATAGAAACACAATGAATTTTTATATATTAATTTTTTATCCTGAAAGTTTAGTGAATTTATTTATTAGTTCTACCAGTTTCATAGTGAGGTATTTAGGGTCTTTGGGGTTGTTTATGTCATATGAAAATAATGACAATTTTATTTCTTCTTTTCCAATTTGGATGTTTTTATTTCTTTTACTTGCCTAATTTCTCTGGCTATGACTTCCAGTACTATATTGAATAAGCAGAGGACAACAGTGGGGGTCATGGTCTTGTTCCTGCTCTTAAGGGAAATTTTTTTTTTAATTAAGTAAGATATTAGCTGTGAGTTTGTCATATATTGCCCTTATTATGTTGAATTAAATTCCCTCTGTTCTCAATATGCTAAGAGTTTTATTATAAATAAATGTCAAGGTTGTCAAATGTTTTATCTGTACCTATTGAGATAATCGTATGTTTTTTTATCCTTCTGTTTTATTAATGTGGTATGACATTAACTGAATTGAAGATGTTGACCCATTCTTGAAACCCTAGAATAAATCTAGATGTGTATGATCCTCTCAATGCATTACTGATTTTGTTTTGCTAGTATTTTATTGAGAATTTTTATACCTATATTAATCAGTAATACTGGTCTGCAGATTTTTTGTTTTGGGGAGGTTTAAATTTACTGACTCAGTGCTCCTACAACTAGTTAGTCTATTCAGGTTTTTAATTTCTTTATGATTGAAAAAATTATGTTTCTAGGAATTTATCCATTTTTTCTAGGTTGTCCAGTTTGTTGATTTGTAATTTTTTATAGTAGCCTCTTATCTTTTGTATTTCTGTGATATCAATCATAACTTCTCCTCTCTTTTCTGATTTTACAGATTTGAGCCCTTTCTATCTCTCTCTCTTTCTGTGAATCTAGCTAAGGGTTTGTCAGTTTTATGTTTTCAAAAAAAAAGGGATTTTAGTTTCATTGATCTTTTCTTTTTTTTTTTAATTTTTACTCTGTTATGTTAGTCACCATACAATACATCATCAGTTTTTGATGTAGTGTTCCAAGATTCATTGTTTACATATAATACCCAGTGCTCCATGCAATATGTGCCCTCCTTAATACCCACAACCAGGCTCACCCATCCCCCCACCCCCTCCCCTCTAAAACCCTCAGTTTGTTTCTCAGAGTCCACAGTCTCTCATGGTTTGTCTCCCACTCTGATTTCCCCTCTTCATTTTTTTTTCCTTCTCCTGAAGTCCTCCACATTCTTCTTATTCCACAAGTAAGTGAAACCATATGATAATTGACTTTCTCTGCTTGACTTATTTCACTCAGCATAGTCTCCTCCCATCCCATCCATGTTGATGCAAATATTGGGTATTCATCCTTTCTGATGGCTGAGGAATATTCCATTATATATATGGACCACATCTTCTTTATCCATTCATCTCTTGAAGGGCATCTCAGCTCTTTTCACAGATTGGCTATTCTGGACATTGATGCTATGAACATTGGTGTACATATGGCCCTTCTTTTTACTACATGTATATCTTTGGAGTAAATACCCAGTAGTGCAATTGCTGGGTCATAGTGTAGCTCTATTTCTAATTTTTGAGGAATCTCCACACTGTTTTCCAAAGTGGCTGCACCAACTTAAAGGATACTGTCAACAAAACAAAGTGGCAACCCACGAAATGGGAGAAGATATTTGCAAATGACACTACACACAAAGGGTTGATATTCAGGATCTATAAACAACTTCTCAAACTTAACCTCAAAAACTGATTATTAAGTCAAAAAATGAGCAGAAGACATGAACAGACACTTCTCCAATGAAGACATACAAATGGTTAGCAGAAACATGAAAAAATGTTCACCATTATTAACCATCAGGGAAATTCAAATCAAAACCCCATTTATCTTTTCTATTGTCTTTTTGGTTTCTGTTTTTTCTGCTCTGATCTTTTATCATTTCCTTCCTTCTAGTAACTTTGGATTTCATTTGCTCTTCTTTTTCTAGTTCGTAGTTTCTAGTTCCTAGTTCCTAGATGAAACTTTAGGTGAAAGTTATATTGTTTGAGATTTTTCTTGTTTCTTTAGGTAGGCCTAAATTGCTATTTAGTTCCCTCTTAAAACACTTTTACTACATCCCATAAACTTTGGTTATGTCATATTTCTGTATTTATATGTCCCTAAATATTTCTAAATTTCTCTTTTGATTTCTTCAATGACACACTTGTTTTTCAGCAACATGTTTAATCACATTTTCTTCCTAGTTTTTTTTTTCTCAAAATTGATTTCCAGTTTCATATCATTGTGGTTGGAAAATATGTTTTATATAATTTCAATTTTGTTGACTTTATTGAGGCTTGTTTTTTGGCCTAGTATGTGATATTAGAGAATGTGCCATCTGTACTTGAAAAGAATATGTATTCAGCTGCTTTTTTGATGGAATATTATGTATGTATCTATTAAGTCTATCTGGTCCAATATGTCATTCAAAACCATTTTTTCCGTGTTGCTTTTCTGTCTGGATGATCTATTATTTCATAAGTGGGAAGTTAAAGTTCCCTACTATTTTTGTACTTTTGTCAACTTCCCTTTTCAGGTCTGTTTATATTTGCTTTGTATATTTTTATGCTTCTATATTGGGTGCACATACATTTATAAATGTTATTCATCTTGCTGGATTGACCCCTTTATCATTATGCAATGCCTTTTTTCTTTTATTTCAGTCTTTGTTTGACAGTCTGTTTTGCTATCTGAGGTGAGTATAACTACACCAGTTTTCTTTTCATATCCATTTGCATGAAATATATTTTTTATCACTTCATTTTCTGTTTGTATATTTCCTTACTTCCAAAGTAAGCCTCTTGTAAGCAGCATGCAGATGCATGTAGGTTTATTTTAAAAAAATCAATTCACCCACTCTATGTCCTTTGATTGGAAAATTCAGTCCTTTACATTTAAAGTAATCATTAATGAGTATATAATTATTGTAATTTTTGTGTTCGGCCTATTTTTGTACTTCTTCTCTCTCCCTTTCTTCTTGTCTCTTTTTCCTTCTGGTTTGATATTTTTCTTTAGTGGTATATTTAGATTCCATTCGTAATTTATTTTGTGTATTTGTTATAGTTTTATGGTTATCATGTGGTTCATATATATCTTCACATGTAAATAACAGATGTTTTTAAGTTGATAGCAATTAAATTTAAAACATTTGAAAACTACATTTTCACTACTCCCCACTTCATGTTTTAAAACTCACTTTTTACATTTTTTAAATCCCTTAACTACTTATTGTAGTTTTAGGTAATTTTGCTACTTTTGTCTTTTGACCTTCATACTAGGTTTTTAAATGATTAATCCACTATCTTTATCATATATTCACCTTTTCCAGTGAGATCTTCACTTTCATAGTTTTTGTTGCTATGAATCAGTGCAATTTATTTTTATTTTAAAGAAGTTCCTTTAACATGTCTTGTAAGGTTACTTTAGTGGTGAAGAGCTCCTTATTTTGCTTATCTGGAAATTCTTTATTTCTCCTTCTGTCCTGAATAATAAGCCTTCCAGGAACAGTATTCTTGGTCAGAAATTGTTGTTGTTGTTTTATTTTTATTTTTTTTCTTTCCTGTCAGCACTTTGAATATGTCAATGACCTGCAAAGTTTCTGTTGATACTTTGCTGATAACTTATTGGGTTTCCCTTGTATATAACAAGCTGTTTCTCTCTTCTGTTTTTATGATTTTCTGTTTCTTTAACTTTTAGTATTTAATTATAATGTTTCTTGGTGTGGATATTTTTGGGTTCTTCTTATTTGTAACTTTCTGGGCTTTCTGGATCTGGCTGTCTGTTTCCTTCCCCAGATTAAGGAACTTTTAGCCATTATTTCTTCAAATAAATTTTCTGCCCCTTTATCTCTTTCTTCTTCTTCTGGGTCCCCTATATAATGCGGGTGTTATTCTGCTTGATGGTATCCTATAGGCATAAAAGACACATAAGAGAACTTCACTTTTTTTTTCTTTTGCTACTCCTTCTGGGTGATTTCTATTGCTTTTTCATCAGTTTGTTGATCAGTTCCTCTGCTTCATCTAGTCTGTTGTTAAATAGACTCTAGTGTAGTGTAGTTTTCAGTTCAGCTTACAGTATTTTCTTTTGCTCTGTGACTTCTGTTTGGTATTTTCTCTTCTTTTCTATCCCTTTTTTGAAGTTTGCTCTGTGTTCATCTGTACTCCTGAGTTTGGTGAGCTACTTTGTGACTATTACTTTGAACTCTTTTTCAGGTAGATAACTGATCTCTGTTTCATTAATGTCCTTTTTTTTTTTTTTTAGGTTTTGACTTTTTTCAAGTAGAACATATTTCTATGTCTCTCATCTTGCCTAATTATTTTTATTACCTTGTATTAAATGAAACAGCTAACTCTCTGAGTTGAAGAAGTAACCTTGTGTAGATGACCTGTAGGGCTCAGAAACAGAGTCCTCCATAGTCACCAGATCCAAGAGCTCAAGAGACATCCCTTTTATGGATTTATGTATCTGTCTGCTGTGATAGGGCCATGACTAGAGTGTTTAAGGGGGAACAGTGCTTGTTCAGCTGTGGTTTAACTGCAGCTTCTGAAAGCAGGGTGTTTCCCAGTCTAGCTCTAGAGCAGCTTTGCTATGGCTGGAAGGTGAGACACTCATGTGGCCTGCTCTGGTGTTGCTGCAGCTTGAGGAGGGAGAGGTTCTTATGTGGCCGGCTGTGATGTAGCTATAGCCAGTGTGGTAGGAAGCTTGTACAGAAGGTTGTGACATGGCTACTGTATGAGGGGTGCTCACAAATCTCACTGTGGCTCAGCTGTGGTGTAGGAAGTTGAGTATGCCTAGCAAGTGCTGACAGGTTAGAGGGAGCTTGCTAAAATGGTATTTGCCAGCAGTGACAATTGCAATTCTCTTAGCAATGGATAGAACAAGGGGGCAGAAAATCATTAATGTTATAGATCTAAACAAGACAGTCAACAGGATCTGATTGGTATAGAGTACTCCACAAAAAAAATAGTAGAAAACACATTTGTTTTAAAGCAGCCATCGAACATTCACCAAGACAGACTGTATTCAGAGCCATCAGATTAATCCCAAGAAATGTGAAAGAATTGAAATGATACAGATATGTTCTCTGATCATAATAAAGTCAAATTAGAAATAAATAAGAAAAGAGGAAAATTTCAAAATATATGAAAATTAATTCACTTTTTACATAATCTATGAGACAATAATAACTCTCTAAAGAGATGAAAAATACATAGAACTAGATAAAATAAAAATAAGCATAACAAAACATGGGGGATATAGTTAAAGTAGCATGGAGAGAAATTCATAGTAGTCAATTCTTATAATAAACAAGAAGGATCTCAAATTTATAATCTAAGTTCATTAAGAAACTACAAAAAAAAAGAGCATGATAATTCCAGTTCAAAGATGGCGGAGAAGTAGCAAGCTGAGACTGCTTCAGCTAGCCGGAGATCAGCTAGATAGCTTATCTAAAGATTGCAAACACCTGAAAATCCATCTGCAGATCGAAGAGAAGAAGAACAGCAATTCTGGAAACAGAAAAACAACCACTTTCTGAAAGGTAGGACCGGCGGAGAAGTGAATCCAAAGCCAAGGGAAGATAGACCCCGGGGGGAGGGGCCGGCTCCCGGCAAGCGGCAGAGCAACCGCGCACAAAATTGTTCACTCTGTTTGTGTGCCTTTTCCGTGACACCTGATTAATCATGTACCTCTATTAAGACTCCCAGTATAGAATGTACGTCACCTATGAACGCACCCAAATACCTTGGGTTGATCATTCACAGCCTTGCCTCCTCAGACACATCCGTCTACATGACTTCTAGCAGCTGTTACATGGCTCTCCACAGCTCCCCCTTTTTTATTTATTACATGGCAGGGATCGTGCCTGTCTTAGGTTGCCAATGCTCAACACACATGCTTACCCATCATCGGGTACTCCCCCCAGATCGAGGAGCCCCTGTCTTAGGTTGCTAAGGTGAGGGATCAGTCTTACCCGTCTTTGGCTACCGACCCAGCATATTTAGCCATATCTGGGGGGAGGTGCTAGCCTCCAGAGCCATCATGGCCATGTCTGCCATGTTAATCAGCAGCTACAGCTTTAAGAACATTTGAGTCACATTTATTAGGCTTGTTCGTTTGTCTAGCCTGAGGAGGAGTACTATAAAGTTCTTATTACTAATACCAGGGTCAAAAGGCACATAAGAATAACGATTATTGCTAATACACCTATAATAGTTCCTATAACATACCATGCATGCGTCAGGGAAGGGAAGTGAGAGAACAAGGAATTTACAAAGTTTTCAGCAAGTTGTGCCACAGTCAGTTTAGCACTTGGAGCTTCCCCTATATCCAGAATTTAAACAAGCATCAGTAACAGATATGAGTCCAGATGAGAAAAATGCACTCTACGCCGAGCTATTTGCAGGAACTCTTGGAGTGGGGCAGTCTCTTGTCTCGGCCACAGTTGAGTTGGCTCCGCCTTTGTGGGAACAGGCTGCAGGACAGTCATCGTCGCTATCATCACCATCACCAGCATCCTCCACAAGCTCCGTGGCCACCAGCCTGGTGAGGCGTTCCGGCACCCAGAGTGGGGTGGGCGCATCCTGTGGGAAAACACAAAGGGAACCTCGGTGCCGCCTAAGCACCGGGTTGGGTCCTTCCATAAGCCAGTAAAGACATCTTTCCATTTCACCATTAACTGCTGTGTTTTCTGTTGGCCCCAATGCCGCTCCGCGGCCGAAACGCCATCCTTGTCAAGCGTGAGAAAATTTAAAATAAAAGTGGTCAAGTTGGTAAGGTCTATAGGCGTGTGATGCTCCTCTCCAATTCCCCCTTTTTGTATTTTTTGCAAGGTAGTTTTAAAGATCAGGTGAGTGCGCTCTGTATCTGCAGGGTGTAGTGGAATGGAAAAGAAACAGTCTTTGATGTCAATTACAATAGAGGGCCAGTTTTTTGGCAGCGCCGTCACGACTGGGAGCCCTAACTGAATGGGTCCCATGACCTGCATTTGATCATTAATCTGTCGTAGGTCATGTAGCAATCGCCAGTTGCCTGATTTCTTTCTTATTACAAATATGGGAGTATTCCACGGGGATGTGGATTTTTGAATGTGTCCTGCCCTGAGTTGTTCTTGGACTAGCTCTTTTGCCGCTTGTAATTTATCTTTTGTTAAAGGCCACTGAGGCACCCAGCACGGCTCCGGTGTTTTCCAAGTTCTTGCACAGCCTGACTGATATGGCGGGGGCCACTCATGGGGTGGCGCCGTGGGGCTGGAATGAGGAGTCGGCGCATGGTCTGTTTCTGCTTCCGACTGCGTTACAGCTATAGGCTTTGCCCCTGTTGGTGAGCTTAGAGCCTCTGGATTCTTTTTCTCCTTGCCTCCTTTTAAATTTTGGGTCATTTCATCGGGGAGTCCCTCTGAGCTCTCACTGTCTGCCTCAGAACCCTGGGAGGACCCCTGGTGTGATTCTTCCTTTAACTGTTCTAAAATCTCCCCTCCTTGTTGTACCACCTGTTTTAAACGCTCACGTGATGACTGCAAGCACACTTTGACCAAAGACCATACCGCAAGAGTTCCAGCAGTAACAGTAGTGCTGCGCCGTAATTCTTCCCCAAGATGTTCCCACTGTGATATATTCAAGAGCCCTTCCTTCAGAAACCAGGGAGCAATTTCACCGGCCTCCTTTAAGAAGGCACGAGCAGTCTGAGACTTCAAAGGAGTGCCATTAGCTTTCAGAATATCTTTTAGTGGTCCTTCCATCCTATATCGGGCTAATTCGTTTCCCATTCTGGAAACTCCCCCCCTCTGAGGAACTTAAAATGTTAGCCCCTTAGGATCGTCCCCAGAGAAATTTTCCCCCGTCTAAAGACAGGAAATAGGCATGCACTTTCCGAATCGTTGCTCTTACCCCAATCCTCGGTCCACGTCCAGCGTCGCGGTTCCCGGGTTTTCGGCACCAGATGTCGCTCTGGACCCGCAAGAACGACCCGCAGACGAGGTTGAGTGGCAAACTTCTTTATTATCAATCTTGATCCGGGAACCCTGAACACCGATCATAACCCCAAGTTATAGGAAACAGTGGATAGAAAAACAACCAATCACCATACCGCACACTATAACATCCAATCAGTAAGGGTAAATAAGGTCCAATCAGAAACGATACAGGTGACTTGAATCCATATCATGCGGGGGGCTCATGCCCACTGACGTGAGCCCCCGAAACTTATTGTTCACTCTGTTTGTGTGCCTTTTCCGTGACACCTGATTAATCATGTACCTCTATTAAGACTCCCAGTATAGAATGTACGTCACCTATGAACGCACCCAAATACCTTGGGTTGATCATTCACAGCCTTGCCTCCTCAGACACATCCGTCTACATGACTTCTAGCAGCTGTTACATGGCTCTCCACAAGTACCGAAGGCTAGGGACCTAATCAATACAGACATCGGTAACATGTCAGATCTAGAGTTCAGAATGACAATTCTCAAGGTTCTAGCCGGGCTCGAAAAAGGCATGGAAGATATTAGAGAAACCCTCTCGAGAGATATAAAAGCCCTTTCTGGAGAAATAAAAGAACTAAAATCTAACCAAGTTGAAATCAAAAAAGCTATTAATGAGGTGCAATCAAAAATGGAGGCTCTAACTGCTAGGATAAATGAGGCAGAAGAAAGAATTAGTGATATAGAAGACCAAATGACAGAGAATAAAGAAGCTGAGCAAAAGAGGGACAAACAGCTACTGGACCACGAGGGGAGAATTCGAGAGATAAGTGACACCATAAGACGAAACAACATTAGAATAATTGGGATTCCAGAAGAAGAAGAAAGAGGGAGAGGAGCAGAAGGTATACTGGAGAGAATTATTGGGGAGAATTTCCCCAATATGGCAAAGGGAATGAGCATCAAAATTCAGGAGGTTCAGAGAACGCCCCTCAAAATCAATAAGAATAGGCCCACACCCCGTCACCTAATAGTAAAATTTACAAGTCTCAGTGACAAAGAGAAAATCCTGAAAGCAGCCCGGATAATTCCAGAGAATGTAAAAGGAATGAAGTATTAAAGATAAGGGGTTATATCAACAAATTGAAAATAGGAAAACATTAGAAAAAAATCAATAAAATAAAAAGCTGATTCTTTTATTTTTTATTTTTACTTTGTGTAGTTTCAAGTTTTTTATTTAAAGTCCAGTTAGTTCACATATAGTGTAATATTAGTTTCAGAAGTAGAATTTAGTGACTCATTGCTTACAAACAACACTCAGTGTTCATCTCAAGTGCCTTCCTTGAAACATCCCCTTTCCCACCTCTCCTCAAGTACCACTCAGTTTGTTCTCTATCGTTAAGAGTCTACTTTATGGTTTACCTCTCTTTTTTCCCCCTATGTTTATCTGTTTTGTTTCTTAAATTCCACATATGAGTGAAATCATATGGTTTTTGTCTTCCTATAACTGATTTATTTCTCTTAGCATAGTACTCTCTAGCTCCATCCACATCATTGCTAATGGTTGGATTTCAGTCACTTTTATAGTTGACTACTATTCTATTGTATACATATATCACTTCTTCTTTTTCTAACCATCAATTGATGCATATTAGTCTATTTCCATAATTTGGCTTTTGTTGATAATTCTGCAAAAGCTGATTCTTTTAATAATAAGTAAAAGGGCACAAATCATCACTATCAGGAGTAAAACAGAAGATATCAGTACATATCCTCCAGCTTTTGAAAGGGTCATAAGGGAAGACTATGAACAACTTTACACTCATAAATTACATAACTCACAGGAAATAGACCAGATTCTTGAAAATAATAAACTATAAAACCTCAACCAAGATGAATAAGTCTTTTATACCAAACATTTAACAAATAATTAACAACAATTTCACACAATTTCTTTTAAAAACTCAAAGAAGGAACACTTCATGACTAACTTATGAGGTCAGTATTATATTGCTCCCAAACCACACAAAAACAGTGTAAAACTCAAAAAAAAAAAAAAAGAACACAAACAAATATATCTTATGGACTTGGGGGGAGGGGGGAAAACTCAACAAAATATAAGCAAACTGAATCCAACAAAGTAAAAAGGAAAAACACATTAGAAACAAATGTGCTTTAAATCTTGAAAATGAAAAACAAAACTGGAGGTATCACAATTCCAGACCTCAAGTAATATTACAGATCTGTAGTAATGAAAAAAGTATGGTACTGGCACAAAAACAGACACATGGATCAATGGAACATAATTGAAAGACCAAAACTAGACTGACAATCTTATCTTAATCTACAGTCAATTAATTTTTGACTGAGGAAGCAAGAATATGCACCAGGAGAAAAACAGTCTCTTCAACAAATTGTGTTGGGAAAACTGGACAGCTACATACAAAAGAATAAAACTGGGCCACTTTCTTACACTATACACAAAAGTAAACCTCAAATGGATTAAAAATGTGAATGTGAGATCTGAAAATATATCAATCCTAGGAAAGAACACAGACAGTAATTATTCTGACATCAGCTGTAGGGACATCTTTCTAGCTATGTGTCCTAAGGCAAGGAAAATAAAATTAAAAAATAAATTATTGAGACTACATCAAAATAAAAATATCTGTACAGCCAAGTAAACAGCTAACAAAACTAAAAGACAACTGCCTGAGTGGCACAATACATTTGCAAATGGCAAAGCTGATAAAGGTTTAGTAACCAAAATCTATAAATAACTTATACAACTAAACACCCAAAAACCAAATAATTAAAAATGGGCAGAAAACCTGAGCAAACATTCTCCAAAGGAGACATACAGATGGATAATAGGCACATGAAAAGCTGTTCAACATCACTGATCATCAGGGAAATCTGACTCAAAAAACAATGAGATACCACTTTACACCTGTCAGAATGACTACAGTTAAAAACAAAAAAAAGTCAAGAAACAGCAAGTGTTGGTGAGAATGTGGAGAAAAATGTACTCTTTTTGAGAATGCAAACTGGTGCAGCCATTGTGGAAGACAGTATGAAGTTGCCTCAAAAAATTTAAAATTGAACTACTGAGTATTTACCAAAAGAATTCAAAACCACTAATTCAAAGGGATATATGCACCCCTGTTCTTATATTACTTCCAATAGGGAAATTACAGAAGCATTCTAAGTGTCCATTGATAGATGAATGAATAAAGAAGATGTGGTATATATTTATAATAGAATATTATTCATCTATAACATAGGATTAAATCTTGCTATTTGCAACAACATGGGTGGATCTAAAGAATATAATGCAAAGTGAAGTAAGCTAATCAGAGAAAGACAAATACGTAATTTTGCTCATATGCAAAATTTAAGAAACAAAACAAATGAACACATTTTTAAAAGAGACAAGCCAATGAGGGGGGACAAAAAAAGACAAACCAAAAAACAGACCCTTAACTTAGCGAATAAGCAGATGGTTACCAGAAGAGAAGCGGTTGGAAGGTAAATGAAATATGTGAAGGGAATTAAGAAGAGTACACTTAACATAATGAACAGTGAGTAATGTATAGAATTGATAAATCACTATATTGTACAATCGAAACTAATATAGCAGTGTGTTAACTACATTGGAATTAAAGTTAAAAATTAAATAAAATAAAATTATGAAAAAAGAAACAAGTGTGTTTTATTATAGTTATGCAAGGCCAGCTCAACATCTGAAAATCAATTAAAGTGATTCACCATATTAACAGGTTACAAAAGAAAAGTCATACGATTATATCAAAATACCCATAAGGTGCATTTTACAAAATTCAATTTTTTTGGATGATAAAAACTCAGCCAATCAGAAATAGAGGGAATTACCTCACTATGGTAAAAAACACCTACTATAAAGTCCTGAGCTAACATTGTACTTAATGATCAAAGAATGAATGCTTTCCCCCTAAGATTGGGAAAGGCTTCACCTATTACCACTTTTACTCAGTGTCTTATAGGAAGTCTGGTGAGCAAAATAAAGGCAAGAAAAAATGAAAAGTACACAGATTGGAAAGAAAGGAATAAAACTGTCCCTATTTGTAGATAACATGACTATCTGCAAAGAAATTTCACTGATGTTGAAAAAAAAAAAAGGTAGAACTAATTAATGAGTTCAGCTAGATTGGAAGATACATGATCAACAAACAAAAGTAAATTGCATTTCCATATTCTAACAATGATTATATGGAAACCAAAATGGAAAGAAAGCACAATACCACTTACAATTATTACAAAGAAATTGAAATATTATATGTATAATTAACACAATATGTAAAGGTTCTATATGCTTAAAACTACAAAATGCTGATTAAAAAAATCAAAGAAGACCTAAATAAATGGAGAGATTTATCATGCTTATGAAATGGAAGACACTATATTAAAGATATCTATTCCCCAAATTGACCTATTTTGAAGCAATTCTTATTAAAATTCTGAGTTTTTTGTAGGCACAGATAAGCATTTCTAAAGATGATATTAAAATAGACACACTCTAGAATAGCTAAAACAAATTTGAAAAAGAAGAATCACCCCTAAAATGTTAAGTCTTAACATTTAACCACAATAATTAAAACAGTATGGTGTTGTCAGAGAAATAAGTGATCACTGGGTATACCCAACTTATTTTTTACAAAGATGCAAAAAGAAGTCAATGAAGGAAAGATTGTATTTTTCAACAAGTGGTGCTGAAACAACTGGCTATCTACCAGGTACAAAATAAACATATCTTAACCTCACACCTAATTAAAAAAAAAAAGAAAAACTCATAATGGATCATGGACTTAAATGTAAAACATGAAACTATATAATTTTTAAGAAAATATAAGAATATCTTCAGGATCTAGGGCTAGCAAACAACCTTATATTTGATCATAAAAAAGCATAACCCATAGCAGGAAATTTTGCTAAATCGAACCTCAGCAAAATTACAAAATTTTGTTTTGTGAAATATACTGCAAGGAGGATGAAAAGACATGCTACAAAAGGAGAAAAGTTTTGCAAGTCATATATCCAATAAAGGTTTCATGTATATAAATAATTCTTTTTTAACTTTATTTTATTTTTTCAGTGTTCCAACATTCATTGTTTATGCATTGCTTTTTTTTAAAGATTTTAAATTTATTTTTATTTTTTTACTTTATCTTTTTTATTTAATTTCTTTTCAGTGTAACAGATTTCATTGTTTATGCAACATACCCAGTGCTCCATGCAATGCGTGCCCTCCGTAATACCCACCACCAGCCTCCCCCAACCTCCCACCCCCCACCCTTTCAAAACCCTCAGACTCTTTTTCAGAGTCCGTAGTCTCTCGTAGTGCATCTCCCCCTCCAATTTCCCTCAAATCCAATCTCCTCTCCATCTCCCCATGTCCTCCGTGTTATCCCTTATGTTCCACAAATAAGTGAAACCGTATGATAATTGGTTCTCTCCACTTCACTTATTTCACTCAGCATAATCTTTTCCAGTTCCATCCATGTTGCTACATAAGTTGGGTATTCATCATTTCTGATGGAGGCATAACACTCCATAGTGTATATGGACCACATCTTCCTTATCCATTCATCCGTTGAAGGGCATCTTAGCTCTTTCCACAGTTTGGGGACTGTGGCCATTGCTGCTATGAACATTGGGGGTATAGATGGGCCTTCTTTTCACTACATCTGTATCATTGGGGTAAATACCCAGTAGTGCAATTGCAGGGTCATAGGGAAGCTCTATTTTTAATTTCTTGAGGAATCTCCACACTGTTCTCCAAAGACGCTGCACCAATTTGCATTTCCACCAACAGTGTAAGAGGGTTCCCCTTTCTCCACATCCTCTCCAACACATGTTGTTTCCTGTCTTGCTAATTTTGGCCATTCTAACGTGTAAGCTGGTATCTCAATGTAATTTTAATTTGAATCTCCCTGATGACTAGTGATGATGAACATTTTTTCATGTGTCTGATAACCATTTGTATGTCTTGATTGGAGAAGTGTCTGTTCATGTCTTCTGCCCATTTTTTGACATGATTGTCTGTTGTGTGTGTGTTGAGTTTGAGAAGTTCTTTACAGATCCTGGATATCAGCCTTTTGTCTATACTGTCATTTGCAAATATCTTCTCCCATTCTGTGGGTTGCCTCTTTGTTTTGTTGATTGTTTCCTTTGCTGTGCAGAAGCTTTTGATCTTGATGAAGTCACAAAAGTTCATTTTCGCTTTTGTTTCCTTTACCTTTGGAGACATATCTTGGAAGAAGTTGCTGTGGCTGATATCAAAGAGGCTACTGCCTGTGTTCTTCTCTAGGATTCTGATGGATTCCTGTCTCACGTTGAGGTCTTTTATCCTTTTCGAGTTTATTTTTGTGTATGGTGTAAGAGAATGGTTGAGTTTCATTCTTCTACACATAGCTGTCCAGCTTTCCCAGCACCATTTATTGAAGAGACTGTCTTTTTTCCACTGTATATTTTTTCCTGCTTTGTCGAAGATTAATTGACCATAGAGTTGAGGGTCCATATCTGGGCTCTCTACTCTGTTCCACTGGTCTATGTGTCTGTTTTTATGCCAGTACCATGCTGCTTGGTGATTAAAGCTTTGTAGTAAAGCTTCAGGCAATGTGATGTCACCAGTTTTGTTTTTCTTTTTCATCATTTCCTAAGCAATCCAGGGTCTCTTCTGATTCCATACAAATTTTGGGATTATTTGCTCCAGCTCTTTGAAAAATACTGGTGGAATTTTGATCAGAATAGCATATATAAATAATTCTTAAACTTAACAAAAATGGTTCAGGGGAAGAGAGTAGATTAGGATGACCCTAAGCTCACTTTGTTGCATGGATACTATTAGGTAACATTCACATCAACATAAATAACTCAGAAAATGTCCCAAAGACTTGCAGAACAAACTCCACAAATATAAGTAGAGAAGAGGTCACATCAAAGAAGGTTGGAAGGGAAAAATGCAGTTTGAAAGTGATAAAGACCATGGCTATCCCTGGTGAGGAGGTAGCTGGGGGCATGGTGAAGTCGGAGGAATAGATTATTACATCTTAGAGTGCACAAGGAAGACAAATCCCCATAACATTTGGCTTTGAAATCAAGAGAGGTCATATTTTATGAGTTCTTACAACCAGCAGGACTTACAGGTTGCAATTTTAAAAATCAACAGGCTTAGCTCTAGGAGAGCCTGGACGATGTAAGGAATCTGAGGCCCTTCCCTTACCAGCATAGCATGACAAATAGATCATGGAGTTGCAGTATAGAAACAGCAGTTTGAAAAATGTCAGGGCACACAGGAGGGAGAACTATTTACTCATCTCAGAGTCTGGTTGGAAGAAGCAAAGATCACAAAGACCTCCTCCAGAACAAAGGAGCTGGAAGGCACCATTTCCCTCTCCAACTCACAAGAAAAACATAGTGCCACCACCAGGAACATGTGCAACCCCAGCACTCACTACTAATTTTTTTACAACAAGCCCCTTCCCCCATATTATTGGATCTGCCCTTTCTAGTCACACCTGCCTCAGGCCCAGCACTGTGGACTCCCTAACTCAGAAAACCAGTGCAAACCCTATCAACACCATGTATCCTGACCCAGGACCTTGGTTACACCTACAGTGGATGGAGGTCTCATTTTGAAAGCAGATCAAAACACACTTTGTAAAAATGCACCCCACCCAGTCAGGTACAAAACATTGCCCACAAAACTCAAAGAGACTTTTCTGAAGATGACTAGACTAAAGGAAAAGAGCAGGTAAGACACAATAGCAGAACACATGTGACATACATTGGAGGTGCTCCCTGAAGTGCCATGCCCTGGAGATCAGGGGACATTGGACTGCAGGGCGGTATAGGACCTCTTCTTCATAAGCCCATACCTTCAAGGGCAAGAGATGTAGATATATTTCCTAACACTGAGAAATATACACAGAGAGATAGACAAAATAAAGGGACAAGAATATTCCCAAATGAAAGAACAGGACAAAACTATAGAAGGGAACTAAGCAAAATGGATATAAGTAATATGTCTGATAGAATATTTAAAGTAATGATCATGAAGATACTCACTGGCCTTGAGAAAAGGGTGGAAAACCTAATTGAGACCCTTAACAATGAGACCAAAGGGAACCAATCAGAGATGTAAAACACATTAAAAGAAAAAAAATATGTTTGATGGAATAATTACCAGGCTAGAGAAGGAGAGGAACAAATTAATGACATGGAAGATAGAGTAATGGAAATTAATCAAGCTCAGCAAATTACACACAAAAATTAGGTAAAGGGGGAATAGACTTGGAAAATTCAGTGACTACATCATGCATAATAGCAATTTGCATTATAGGGAACCTAGAGGAAAAATAGAGAAGGGAGCCAGGAACTTATTTGAAGTAATAGCAGAAAACTTCCCAAATCTGGGGAAGAAAACAAATATTCAGTTCCAGGAGGCACAGTGATCCCCAATAGAATCAACCCAAGAAGTCCACAGCAAGACACATAGTAATAAAAATGGCAAAAGATAGTGACTTTTTTAATTAGCAAGAGAAAAAGAAGACAGTTACATATAAGGGAGACTCCATAAGTCTATGAGTGAATCTTTTAGCAGAAATTTTACAGGCCAGAAGGGAGTGGCATGATATATAGTCGAAATGCTAAAAGGGAAAATCTGCAGCCAAGAATGTTCTATCCAGCAAGGCTATCAGTTCGAATACAAAGAAAGAAAAAAGGTTTCTTTGCCAAAAACAAAACAAAACGAAACAAAATAAAACCCCTCATATAATACATGACTATAAAACCAGTCCTTTAGGAAATATTAAGTGAAATCTTGGAATGGAAAGGAAAAACCATAAGGAAAACCATAAGGAAAAACCTATGATGAAAAGTAGGAAAGGAAACACAAAAGCAGTAAAAATAAGTATATCTCTAAAAATCAATCAAGGAATTTACAAACAAAAAGATGTAAAACAAAACAAAACAAAACAAAACAAAAAAGATGTAAAATATAACTCCATGTACCTAAAATGTGAAGGTTGGAGAGGAGTAAAGAAGAGGCTCAAAGTTAGGAGAACATAAAATTAATACAGACTGCTATAATCAGAAAATGATATATACAAACCTAATGATAAACACAAGTCAAAAATGAGTAACAGACATGAAAAGAATAAAAAGAAAGAAATCCAAGTATATAACAATAAATAATAAATAAACCAACAAACCATTAAAATATGAGAAGAAAATATCACAGGAAAACTACAAAGTAACAAAATGACTACAATATATGACAAAATGTATATATATATATAGACATATATATGTCTATATATATATTATATGAAAAAATGACTATATATATTCACTTTGAATATAGTCATATATATAGTCATTTTGTCATATATTTTATATATATAGACATTTATATATATATGAGTATATATTTATATATGTAAATATATATATTTATATATATGACTATATTTATATATATGACTATATTCAAAGTGATTATTGATATATATATATCAATAATCACTTTGAATGGAAATGGACAAAATGCTCCAATTAAAAGACATAAGGTGACAGAGTGGATAAAAATTAAATAAAAATTAAAAAAAAACAAGACCCATCTATATGCTACCTACAAGAAACACATTTTACATCAAAAGATTGCTGCAGATAGAAAGTGAGGGTATGCAAAATATTTATCATACAAATGGATGTCAAAAGAGATTTGGAGTAGCAATACTTACAGGAGACAAAATAGACTTTAAAACAAAGACTGTAGAGGTGCCTGGGTGGCTCAGTCAGTTGAGCATCTGCCTCTGGTTCAGATCATGATCCCGGGGTCCTGGGACAGAGTCCTGTGTTGGGCTCCCTGATCTGTTGGGAGTCTGCTTCTGCTTCTCCCTCTCTCTGTCCTTCTCCCCACTTCTGCATGCTCTCTCTCTCAAATAATAAATATAACCTTAAAAAAAAAAACCCGAAGGCTGTAAAAAGAGACAAAGAAAAACAAGTTATAATAATAAAGGAAACAATCCAACAAGAAGATAAAACAAAAATAAATAGGCAGTCAACATTGGAGCACCCAAAACATAAAACAGTCAATAAGCATAAAGAAACTAATAGTATTGATACTAACAATAATATAACACCCCACTTACATAAATTGACAGGTCTTTCAAGCAGATAATCAATAAGAAAGCAATGGCTTTTAATGATGCACTGTACCAGGTGGATTAAACAGATATATTCAGAATATTTCACACTAAAACAGAAGAATAGATTCTTTTCAAGTTCACATGAAACATTCTCCAGAAAAGGTCACAGATTAGGTCACAAAACAAGCCCCAACAAAATATTATGAAACTATAATTCAACCACACACACACACACACAATTGGAAAGAAGACAAATACATGGAGGCTAAATGCCATGGTACAAGACAATGAGTGAGTCATCTAAGAAATCAAAGAAGAAATCAAAAGATAAATACAAACAAAGTCAAATTCAAGGAAAAACTCTGAGAAGACCACAAATACATGGAGTTTAAATAACATGCTACTAAACAACTTGTGAACCAAGAAATCATAGAAAAAATAGAAAAATTACATTGAAACAAATAAAAATGAAAACAGAGGTCCAAAATCTTTGGATGTAGCAAAAACAGTTTTAACAGGGAAGTTTACATCAATATCAAGATGCAAAAAAAAAAATGTCAAATAAACAACCTAATATTACATCTGAAGGAGCTAAGATAATAACAAAACCCAATCACAGCAGAGGGAAATAAAAAAGATTAGAGCAGAATTACATGATATAGAAACTAAGAAAACAATAGAACACATCAATGAAACCAGGAGCTTGTTCTTTGAAAAGATTAAAAACAAAAAAACAAAAACAAAAACTGATAAACCTCTAGCCAGACTAATAGAAGAAAAAGACAGAGGACTCAAATAAACCAAATCACAAATGAAAGAAGAGATACAACAACTGATACCAGAAAAATGAAAACAACTGTAAGAGAATATTATGAAAATGTATATGTCAACAAATTGGACAACCTAAAAGAAATCAACAAATTCCTGGAAACATGTAGCCTACCAAAGCTGAAGCAGGAAGAAAGAAAATTTGAAAAGAGATATGGAGGAAGATGGTCGCACAGTAGGGGGAACCTAGGCTCATCCCTTCCCATGAATACAATTAAGTAACTATCAAATCAAACTAAATACCCCAGAAACTGACTGAAAGATTGACATAACAAGCTCCACAAATAACAGTAAACAGACCACATCAAAGGAAGTAGGAAGTGTGGAAATGTTATTTAGGGTAGAAACTGTCCTTACTGCTATGGAGGGGAGGGAGCTGTGGTCATGCAGAAGGGCAAGAGAAAGAGGAGCACACAGGGGAACGCACAAGGAGAATGTGTCACAATAGCCACTGGCTTGGAAAATGAGAAGGGCTGAATTTTATGATTTTTTTTTTCTTTTTAGTTTTTTAATGAATCATTGCAACTAATAGGACTTGATGCCTGGAGATTTAAAGGTCGGTAGGGCGAGCTGGGATAGAGCCTAGAGAGCACTACAGTGCTCTTGGAGATAAGGCAGGCAAACAACCCAGGGTCATAGTGTAGAAACAGTGATTTGAGAAGCACCTGGGGCACACAGGGGAGATTATTTGCCCTTCTCAGAGCATGACCGAGAGAGGCAGTATTCACAGAAACACCACTCTAGCAATAAAGTTGCTGGCCAGCACAATTTCCCTCCCTTGCCCCTCACCACAAACACAGAGCCATCTATGGGAAGTAGTGCAGAGGAGACACTGGCTGCCTAAATTGTTGACACTGATCCCCACCTACATGTGCTTCAATGGAACTGCCCTTAGTCATGCTTACTTCAGTCTCAGAGCTGCAGGCCCTTCTCCCAGGAGACCAGCACAAACCTTTACCCTCACCATGTCTCCTGAGCAGAGTTTTTCAGGTCTTCTGCTCTGGTGGAGGAGGTGACAGGTCTCACTTCACAAGCAGACCAAACACACCTAGTTAAAACTAGCCACACACTGGACCAGATGGAATAAACTGATAAAATCAGAACATTCAACCCTAAAACAGCAGAATATACATTCTTATCAAGTGCACATGGAACATTCTCCAAAATAGATCATATATTAGACCACAAAACAGACCTCATACCATGCACCTTTTCTGACAACAATGTTATGAAACTAGAAGTCAAATTCAAGGAAAAAAAATCTGGAAAGACCTCAAATACATGGAGTTTAAATAACATGTTACTAAACAATGAGTGGGTCATCCAAGAAATCAAAGAAGACATCATAAGATAAATGAAAACAAAGGAATTTGAAAACACAATGGTCTAAATCCTTTTGGATGTAGCAAAATCTGTCATAAAAGGGGAGTACATAGCAATTACAGGCCTACCTAAAAAAGCAAGAAAAATCTCAAATAAACAACCTAAATTTATAACTAATGGATCTAGAAAAAGAATAAAAAATTAAGCCTAGAGCCAGCAAAAGGAAAATACTTTATTAGTATTTATCTTAGTATATCTAATCTTTATTAGATTAGAGAAGAAATAAATGATATAGAAACTAAAAATAATAATAATAAAATAAAATTGATAAACCTCTAGCCAGATTTATCAAAAAGAAAAGAGTAAGTGCACAAGTAAACAAAATCACAAAAAGAGACAGGAGAAATAACAACCAACACCACAGAAATACAAACAATTATAAGAGGATATAATGGAAAACTATATGCCAACAAATTGGACAACCTGGAAGAAATGGAAAAATTATATATATATATATATATATATATATATATATATACTACCAAAACTGAAACAGGAAGAAATAGAAAACTTGAATAGACAGATAACCAGTAAAGAAGTTGAATCAGTAATCAAAAATCTCCCAAAAAACAAAAATCAAGGACCACATGGGCTCACAGGATATTCTTTCTTTTTTTTTTTTAAGATTTTATTTATTTATCTGGGAGAGAGATAGAAACAGAGCATAAGTAGGCAGAGCAGCAGGCAGATGGAGAGGGAGAAGCAGGCTCTCCACTGAGCAGGGAGCCTGATGTGGAACTCAAACCCATGACTCTGGGATCATGATTTGAGCAGAAGGCAGGTGCTTAACTGAATCACCCAGGTACTCCTCACAGGCAAGTTCTACCAAACACTTAAGAATTTACACCTAGGGGTGCCTGGGTGGCCCAGTGGGTTAAGCTGCTGCCTTCGGCTCAGGTCATGATCCCAGGGTCCTGGGATCGAGCCCCGCATCGGGCTCTCTGCTCAGCAGGGAGCCTGCTTCCTCCCCTCTCTCTGCCTGCCTCTCTGCCTGCTTGTCATCTCTCTGTCAAATAAATAAATAAAAAATCTTTAAAAAAAATAATTTACACCTATTCTTCTGAAGTGATTCCAAAAAGTAGGAATGGAAGGATAATTTCCAAATTCATTCTATGAGGCCAATATTATCCTAATACCAAAACCAGAGAAAAACCCCAGGAAAGAAAAAAAAAAGGACTGAAGGCCAATATCCCTGATGAACATGGATGAAGAAATTCTCAACAAAATACTAGCAAATCAAATCCAGCAACACATTAAAAAATAATTCACCACAACCAAGGGGGATTTATACCTACGTGGCAAGGGTGGTCCAATATTTGCAAATCTATTCACATGATGCATCATATTAATAAAAGAACAGATAAGAACAATATGATTTTGTCAATGGATGCAGAAAAAGCATTTGTAAACGTGCAACCTCTAATCATGATAAAAACCCTCAACAAAGTAGGTTTGGAGGGAACAAACCTCAACATTATAAAGGTAATATATGAAAAACCCACAGCTAACATGACCTCAGTAGGGATAAACTGAGAACATTCCTTCTTCACCCCACTCTCCTCACTTTTATTCAACATAGTACTGAAAGTCCTAGCCACAGCAATCAGAAAACAAAAAGAAATGAAAGCCATGTGAATTAACAAAGAAGAAGTAAAACCTTCACTTTTTGCACATACATGATACCATATATAGAAAACTTGAAAGACTCCACAAAAAAACTACTAGAACTGAAAAGAAATCAGTGAAGTCACAAAATACAAAATCAATATACAGAAATCTATTACATTTCTATACACCAATTATGATGCAACAGAAAGAGAAATTAAGGTATCAAGCACATTTACAATTGCATCAAAAACAATAAGATACCTAGGAATAAACCTAACTAAAAAGGTGAAAGATCTGTACTGTGAAAACAATAAAACACTGATGAAAGTAATTGAAGGAAGTACAAAGAAGTGGAAATACATTCCATGCTCCTGTATTAGAAGAACAAATATTGTTAGAATTTCTATATTACCCAAAGCCATCAACACATTAAATGCAATCCCTATCAAAATAATGAATTGTTGAACACTACATCAAAAACTAATGATATACTATATTTTGGCTAATTGAACATAATAAAAAAAATTTTTTTTAATTTTAAAAAAATATCACTAGCATTTTTCACAGAGCTAGAAAAAACCTAAAATTTGTACGGAACCATTAAAGACTCCAAATAGCCAAAGCAACCTTGGAAAAGAAAATCAAATTGGAGGTATTACAATTCTGAACTTCAAATTATATTACATAAATGTCATAATTAAAACAGCAAGGTACTAGCACAAAAATAGACATCTCAATTGATAGAACAAAATGGAAAACCCAGAAATTAACCCACAACTATATATGGTCAGTTAATCTTCAACAAAACAGGAACGAATATCCAATGGGTAAAAGACAATCTCTTCAACAAATGGTGTTTAGAAAACTAGATGGTAACATGCAGAAGAATGAAACTAGACCACCTTTTTACACCATACACAAAAATTAACTCCAAATGGATGAAGAACATAAAAATCATAAAAAATCCATAAAAATCCTAGAAGAGAACACAGGTAGTAACTTCTTTGACACTGACTATAGCATTTATGTCTCCTGAAGTGAGGGAAACAAAAGCAAAAAGAAACTATTGGGACTTCATCAAAACAAAGCTTATGTACAGTGAAGGAAACAATCAACAAAAGTAAAAACCAACCTAAGGAATGGGAGAAAATATTTTCAAATGGCATATCTGATAAAAAGTTAATAACCAAAATATATAGAGAACTTATAAAACTTATCATCCAACAAACAAATGATCCAGTTAAAAAATGGGCAGAAGGCATAGATAATTTTCCAAAGAAGATATACATATGGGCAACAGAAACATGAAACGATGCTTAACATTACTGATCATCAGGGAAATGTAAATGCAAAATACAAAAACGTATCACCACACAGCTGTAGGAATGGGTAAAATCAACAACACAAGAAACAAGTGTTTGCCAGGGTTGGGAAGGGGGAACACTCCTGCACACTTGGTGGAAATATAAACTGGTGCAGCCCCTGTAGAAAACTGTACTAAGGCTCCTGAAAAAGTTAAAAAATAGAAAAACCCTACAATTCAGCAATTGCACTGTTGGGTATTTACCCTCAAATCCTAGAGACTTTAAGAATTATGTTAAAGTTACTCTGCCTGTGCTCTATAAATGGGACAGCAAAGCCTGGATGACAGTACATTTGTTGACAACATGGCTTATTGAATCTTGAAGCCCCCTGTTGAGACCTATTGCTGAGGAAAAAAAATAGATTCTTTTCAAACATGACTGCTTATTGATAATGCACCTGGTCGTCCAAGAGCTCTGATGGAGTTGTATGATATGAATATTGTTTTCATATCTACTATCACAGCATCCCTTCTGCAGTTCATGGATCAAGGAGTAATTTCAACTTCCAAGTCTTATTAATTAGTATATAGACTTTGTAAGTCTATAGCTTCTATAGATCACAATTTCTCCAATGGATATCTGCAATGCAAAGTGATAAACTTTTGGAAAAGATGTACCATTCTAGATATTATTAAAAACACTTCTGATTCATGGAAAGAGGTCAAAATACCAACATTAACAGGAGTTTGGAAAAAGTTGATTCCAGCCCTTATGGAAGACTTTGAGGGGTTCAAGATTTCAGTGGAGGAAGTAACTGCAGATGTGGTGGAAATAGCAAATGAACTAAAATTATAAGTAAAGCCTGAATATTTGAATGGTTATAATGTCATAATAAAACCTTAATTGATGAAGAGTTGCTTCTTATGCATGGGCAAAGAAAGTTTCTTGAGATAGAATCCACTCCTGGTGAAGATGCTATAAAAATTGTTTAAATAACAACATAATATTTAGCATATTATCTAACCTTAATTGATAAAGCATTGACAGGGTTTGAGAGGCTTGACTCCAATTTTGAAAGAAGTTCTATAGTGGGTAAAATACAATCAAACAACATCACAGGCTACAGAGAAATAGTTCAGGGAAAGAAGAGCCAAACAATGGAGTAAACTTTATTATTTTAAGAAACTGCCACAACCATTGCCTCAGCCTTCAGCAACCACCACCCTGATTAGTCAACAACCATCAACTTTGAGGCAAGACCCTCCAACAATAAGAAAAGGATTATGACTGAAAGCTCAGAAAATGGTCAGCATATTTTAGCAGTAAAGTATTTTTTAATTTTTTTACTATATTGTGTTAGTCTCTATACAGTACAGCACTAGACTTTTTATGTAGCATTCTTTGATTCATTATTTGCATACAACACCCAATGCTCCATGCAATGCATGCCCTCCTTAATACCTATGACCAGGCTCACCCATATCCCCAACCCCTCCCTTCTAAACCCTCAGTTTTCTTCCCCCAGTCCAGTCTCTCATGGTTCATCTCCCCTTCTGAATCCCCCCTACCTTAATTTTTCCCTTCCTTCTCCTAATGTCCTCCATCCTATTCCTTATGTTCCAGAGATTAGTGAAACCATATGGTAATTGTCTTTCTCTGTCTGACTTACTTCACTTAACCTAATCTCCTCCAGTTCCATCCATGTTGATGCAAAAGTTGGGTTTTCATCCTTTCTGATGGCTGAGGAATATTCTATTGTATATATGGACCACATCTTTATTCATTCATCTGTTGAAGGGCATCTCAGCTTCTTCCACAATTTGGCTATTGTGGACATTGCTCTTATGAACATTGGGGTGCATGCGTTCCTTCTTTTCTTTCTTTGTTTTAATAAAGATTTGATTTATTTATTTGACAGAGAGAGTGATCACAAGTAGGCAGGAAGGCAGGCAGAGAGAGAGGGGAAAGCAGGCTCCCTGCCTAGCAGAAAGCCTGATGTGGGGCTTGATCCCAGGACCCTGAGATCATGACTTGAGACAAAGACAGAGGCCTAACCCTCTGAGCCACCCAGGTGCCCCTGGCCCTTCTTTTCACTATATCTGTATCTTTGGGGTAAATACCCAGTAGCATGATTGCTGGGTCATAGGATAGCTCTATTTTTAACCTTTTTTTATTAAATTGATTTATTTATTTTCAGAAAAACAGTATTCATTATTTTTTCACCACACCCATTGCTCCATGCAATCCATGCCCTATTTTTAACTTTTTGAGGAACCTCCATACTGCTTTCCGAAGTGGCTCTACCAACTTGCATTCCCACAGATAGTGTAGGAGGGTTGCTCTTTCTTCACATCCTCACCAACATTTATTTCTTGCTTGTCAATTTTTGCCATTCTAGCTGGTGTAAGGTGGTATCTTAGTGTGGTTTTGATTTTAATTTCCCTTATGGCTAATGATGTTGAACATTTTTTCATGTCTGTTAACCATTTGTATGTCTTTGGAGAAGTGTCTGTTCCTGCCCTGTCCATTATTTGGCTTGATTATCTCTTTGTTGGGTGTTGAGTTAGAGAAGTTCTTTATAGATCTTGGATACCAGCCCTTTATCTGTAGTGTCATTTGCAAATATCTTATCCCATTCAGTGGGTTGCCTTTTTGTTTTGTTAATTGTTTCCTTTGCTGTGGAGAAGCTTTTTATCTTGAAGTCCCAGAAGTTAATTTTCTCTTTTGTTTCCCTTGTCTTTGGGGAAGTGTCTTGAAAGAAGCGGCTGTGGCTGATGTCGAAGAAGTTACTGCCTATGTTCTCCATGAAGATTTTGATGGATTCCTGTCTCACATTAAGGTCTTTTACCTATTTTGAGTTTATCTTTTTGTATGGTGTAAGAGAATTGTCCAGTTTTGTTCTTCTGTACACAGCAGTAAAGTATTTTTAAATTCACACACACACACACACACTTTATTAGACATGATGCTTTTGCACACTTAACAGACTGAAGCATAGTGTAAATAGAACTTTTATATGCATTTAGAATTCAAAAAGTTAATTTGACATGGTTTATTGGAATATTTACTTTATTGCAGTATTCTGGATCCATACCCACATGTCTGAAGTATCCCTGTGCAAGGTTTGCTTTTTCAGCTTCCTCTATTTAGTTAAATGTCCCTTTCTTGGGAAGAACTATGATGATCACATTTAAAACTAATCTCCCTATGCTCTTTCCTTGCTTTATTTATCTCCATCACAGTTATTACTTTCTTTTTTTTAAATTTTTTTTTCATTTATTTATTTTCAGCATAACAGTATCATTATTTTTCATCACACCCAGTGCTCCATGCAATCCGTGCCCTCTATAATACCCACCACCTGGTACCCCAACCTCCCACCCCCCCACCACTTCAAACCCCTCAGATTGTTTTTCAGAGTCTATAGTCTCTCATGATTCACCTCCCCTTCCAATTTACCCCAACCCCCTTCTAACTCCCCATGTCCTCTGTGCTTTTTGTTATGCTCCACAAATAAGTGAAACCGTATGATAATTGACTCTCTCTGCTTGACTTATTTCACTCAGCATAATCTCTTCCAGTCCTGTCCATGTTGCTACAAAAGTTGAATATTCATCCTTTCTGATGGAGGCATATTACTTTCTAATAAACTATTTAATTTATTTATGTGTTTTGTTTATTTTGACTTCCACTCTATTATGTAGGCTCCATAAAGCAAATACTTTTTATCTGTCCTGATCACCACTACATCCCAATTGCCTATCTCAGAATAAATTCTCAATAATTACTTATTCAATAAACAAATAAACAGGTATCTTCCTTGCACTTTCTTCTGAGAAGAGTTGTTGGTAGATTGATTTTTTCTTGGGCACACTAGCTGTCCATGTTACTAATAAAGCAGGCACACAAGGAAAGCTTGTGATTATTGACATTATCAGTAGGCACAGATGTTAAAAGTAGTTCAGCAGAAATTCAGGATACTCCAGATGATAGTTCAGTTATAGACCTAAAACAGGTGAGCTTAAATGTCTGCATCAGTATGCGTAGGCCTATATAACTTTCCACCCTAAGTTCTAATGGATGATAGGTCTCTCTTAGCATCAGGTGTTCATTACATGTGCTCACTAAATGTAGCTGAGGCTTGGAGTGAGTCTGGGCCTGCTGACCATGAATGATGCCCTCATCATCCTGAAATGTCACTGCATGTACCTATAGCCAGTTATATAGGAAGTCAAGATTTCCCTGACTTAAAATAAAGCTAGAGGAAGAGAACCTGGCTGATTTTTATCTTTACTGGATAGCTTCAGCATTTCTTGCTGGTGGGTCTAACTTTTCATGCAGAGCCATTTATTCAGTTATGGTTGGCAATAGGTTGAAACAGCATGGCTAGAAGATGAGTCTAAGTGTACAGGTAGCCTTTCAGGTTTTTTTTTTTTTAAAGATTTTATTTATTTATTTGACAGAGATCACAAGTAGGCGGGGGGGGGGGGAGGCAGGCTCCCTGTTAAGCAGAGATCCCGATGTGGGGCTCGATCCCAGGACCCTGAGATCATGACCTGAGCTGAAGGCAGAGGGTTTAACCCACTGAGCCACCCAGGCACCCCTAGCCTTTCAGCTTTACACATGGGTCCAAACTGCTATCCTTGGGTATCTAAATCCATTTCTGACATAAAAGTGTAGAAAGCCTTTTTAAAAAATATTATGTTCAGGGCAACATCATTCCCTACTGTATCTTTTCCAGCAACTGGAACTTTTCCATAGTGTCTGCTTCCTTGTCTGGAAGTATTGGCATCTCTTCATAAGCAAGAAGTCACATACCATCTAGGGTGTTAATACTAATCCAATATAGATTTGACATAAAAAAGGACTTTTTTGGTTGTACAGAATGATCTATTTTTATATCCTTCCATCAGCAGAATGTGTCAAATGTTCTGCCTTGCTCAGAAGTGTGAGACCTGAGTATTCACAGAATTATGTAGGGGACTTCATTAACTGACCCAGACCAAGAAAGTCTTCTTAAAAGATACTAGACTCCCAAACAATAATGCAGATGTAAAGCCCTAATATGTAAGTAAGACCTTTGATTACAGAGCTAATAGTTCTGTAATTGTTCTCTTTCAAAAGACAGTCCTGGAAGGACTGCAGGATTATTGCCAGCTCATCTGTGTCCATATGTGTAGTGCTTTTGGATCTATGGGTTTCATAACATTATGGTCATGTCTTACTACTTTAGGCTATGGAAAGTCCAGTGAGAATGCCCACCAGGGAGTCTTGGGTGATAGGATTGATTAATCAAGGGTGACCTGATGTAGAAGGAGAATTCAAATAGTGGTCAAGCGAATAAGGAAAGATGTTAGGACAATTTTGCTCTTTTGGTTACTATCTAACTCACTTTTTAAATACTTGTCAGTTTTTAAGAGTTTAAAAGTGTATTTTAAAACACAAAACTTTAAATGTATGAATTAAAAAGTGACACTTTTCCTTTACTTTTAAATTACATCCTACACAATATTCATTTTTGAAATGTATACAGTGTATACAAATGTTGAATCATTATGTTGCACATATGAAATTAATAGACTGTGGTGTCAACTATGCTTCAATAATAATAAAATAACTGAGAAAAAAAATAATAAAATAACTGAGAAAATCTAAAATTTTATCATCAATTTTAGTTCAATGTATTTTTAATTTATTTTTTATTTTTTAAAAGATTCTGCTTATTTATTTGAGAGAGAGAGAAATAAAGCAGGGGGAAAGGTAGAGGGTGAAGCAGATTCTCTGCTGAGCAGGGAGCCTGATGAGGAACTTGATCCCCAGACCCTGGGATCATGATCTGGGCCAAAGGCAGGCATTTAACTGATTGAGCCTCCCAGGCACCCCAGATCAATACATTATTTATGTTGTCTGACTCACATCAATTTCTTGCCCAATGGGAGTAAAACTCAGGCCAAGATAATAAGAGCACAGATAAAGAATAAAAAAAGATGATTGTTTGACTTTCTCTCTTCCCTTAAATTTTTCCTTTCCTAATGCACACTGGCATTTTCAAAACAGGCCCATCTCTGTACCCTTATCCTCCTTTATTGTGTAGCTATGTTGTCCTAGTTTTGTTATATTTTGTCAGTCTAAGAACTGAGAATTATTTGTACACTTATCTTAACATGGGTCGATAATGTTATTTGTTTCACTCTGAATGCCTGCCATTCATTTATGTGACATATTTTCTCCTTCCTTTTGCTCAAGGTCAATACCTAATTTCTGGATTACTGCATTATCTATTTCACTTTTTCAAAACAACCAGCAGTTTCATAGAAAAACTAAAGTCATGTACAACATTGAACAAAGATGCTGGAGTAGAGAAAATGGGAGAATAAGGTAACATCTAGGATTTATTTATAATATTGAAAATGGGGGATTGAGATTTTCAGAGAGCCAGAAGCTTTATAACAAGGGAAAACTTCTGAAACCCCTGTTTGTTTATAAATAAATTTACCATACAATAAGCTCCCCTAAGGTCTAGAGTTTTTGTCAGTTTTATTTACTGATGTATTCAAGAGCCTATAATAGTTCCTCCATATAATGGATGCTTGATATACAATTTTATCAAATGATTAAATGCAATTGTCTTTCTGTCTTAGAGAACTTGATGTAGTGGAGATATCACTTGTTCTGAATTGATCAGTTCAATTTATCAGTTCAACTGATCATTATGAATTGAACATTAAATGATGGAGTTGCCTAAGAGTTTAGCTATGCACTACTTTCTCTTCTAAGTCTATATTATTTCCTTAGCTATAACCATACATTCTTATGGCATTGACTACCATCTGTAAAATGATAATGTCCACATGTCTATTTTTACCTCCAGTTCCATATATTAAATAACTTATTTGACATCTCTGCTTGAATGATACACAGACACCTCAAACTATCATATTTAAAAGTGAACTCATTTTACTTCTTCCACATTAGCCATTGAGATGAGTTGAACCAACACTGCTATGATGTAGTGGCATTGATGAGCCTAATTTTAGCCTTTTTAAGTCCCAGTAAATTATTTCCAGCAGCAGACTGATGATATATATCCTTTACCTTATGCACATTAGCTTGCCAGAATTAAAGACAAAGAGAAACTACAACTCTGTGAAATCTTTAAAAAATTGAAAAAGTTAAAAAAAAAAGCAGAATCAGATCTATAAATACAAAAAACAAGCTGATGGTTGCCGGCAGGGAGGGAGTGTGGGAAGATGGACAAATTGTGTGAAGGGAAGTGGGAGATACAGGCTTCCAGTTATGGAATAAATAAGCCACAGAAATAAAGGGCATAGCAGAAGCAACATAGTCAATTATATTGTAATAGCATTGTATGGTGACAGATGGTAGCTATACTTGTAGAGAGCACAGCATAACATACAAACTTTTCAAGTCACTAAGTCATACCCCTAAAATAATATAACATTGTGCATCATCTATACTTTAATTATTTTTTAAAGAATTTATTTATTTATTTGACAGAGAGAGATCACAAGTAGGCAGAGAGGCAGGCAGAGAGAGAGATAGAGAGAGGATGAAGCAGGCTCCCTGCCGAGCAAAGAGATGTGGGACTCGATCCCAGGACCATGAGATCATGACCTGAGCCAAAGGCAGAGGCTTTAACCCACTGAGCCACCCAGGCACCCTAAAATTAAATTATTAAAAAAAATAAATTATGACATGTAAACAACAATAACCACAACAAACCCCTCTCAATTTGTACTCCCCCTACCTGTCTTAGAAAATTCCAAGTTTAAGGTCTGAGTTAACTTAATTTTGAGCTTGAGAACTATTCAAGATCTGAGAAGTAAAAGAAGAATGTTGAGAAGTAACTTAAGGGTTCAGGCCATGATAAAATATCCATGTAAATGAAGAGCTTTATGAAGAAAATATCTCACTATAATTTTGAATGGTTCAAAAAATGTTAGGGTCAAACAGCAGGGTCAAGATAAGACTTTTCAACATCAACATCAGCATTACTGACATCTTGGACAAATAATTCTGTGTTTTGGGTGGGGAAGGGCTGCCCTGGTCATTATATAATGTTTACTAGCACCCCTGACTTCTACTCACTAGATATAAATCACAATTTTGACAAAAGAAAATGACTTCAGATGCTGCTGAATGACAAAATTTTCCTCAGTTGATAGTTATTGATCTAGAAAGCTTGATTTATCAGAGATTAATGATCTGAGAAATTATATTGAAGAACTGTCAACTAATGGAATCATTGTGAAATCTTTCTGTCCACATACCTTACTTATTGTGGTAAAGAGAAAAGGTCTTAAAAATTACAAATGGACATGGATTATCAAACTCACAGTAACTATGACCAGGTACAAGCTGTACAGTACACCTTATTAGGAATTCAGTAAGCTACCTTGTTATATTTGTAGAACATGTATTATAAAACCCCAGGAATTGATGAAGATAAATTTTAAGAGAGCCCTTTAGAGGAAAAGATAAGTTTCTGTCATATCATAACACCTAATGGAAAGGTGATGGATTATGTTAACTACCTAGAAATATTGGTGGTTCTAAATGACAGCATTACCTTTGTCAGAATACTGGAAGAACATGAATGCTAGCTATTTAAAGTCCCAAGCCACATGAGTATAGCCAATTTGAAAAGATACCTAGAAAATTTCTAGTTCTGTGATGATACTATTCAAGAGGAATTCAGGAAAAGAATTTCAAAGAATTCCAGCCAGCAGCTTACACATTCTTGGTCTCAGTCAACCCAACTGCATGAGTAACAGAATCTCAATAATCTCTCTATCACTGTTGGCACTGACACCTAGGGTGCCATATCTTACCTTGGTTTTTATTATCCCCAACCTTTTGTTATTCAGCCACCCAGAGAAGGAAATGAATAACACTTTGACATTAGATTTTACTGGACTTAAGTGCTTGGTAGTTTTCCTAAATTATAATTTAAAGGTTTCAATCTGCTACAGAGCCAAGATTAGGAACAAAAATGTGCCATCTCAGGTATTCAATTTATAGGAAATGGGAACTATCCTTATAGAAGAAACTAAGTTTACTTGAAATTGCCAGAGCACTTGGTATTTTTTTAGTAAACATGTTTGGAAACAACTTGTGCCTGCCTCCAGATGCTATCTGTAGCAGCTACACTGCACTGCATAAGTGCTTGGTGCTTCAGCATATAGGGTAGGAAATAGATATAGAACATGATGAACTGAGAGAAAAGTTCCTTCTAGCACAAGAAGACTGATGTGGCTATTATTCACAATTTGAGGTAGATTTTATGGCCCCATCCATAAATGTGTGTGTGTGTAGTAACTGAAAGTTTTGCAAAATATTTTTTTTAAGTGACAGTTATTCTTATATGTCTTACTTCACCCTGTTCTACTTCATTTTATAAAAATGATGTTTATGGGGGCACCTGGGTGGCTCAGTGGGTTAAAGCCTCTGCCTTTGGCTCAGGGCACGATCCCAGAGTTTGGAATCAAGATCCACATCAGACTCTCTGCTCGGCGGGGAGCCTGCCTCCCTCTCTCTGCCTGCCTCTCTGCCTACTTGTGATTTCTGTCTGTCAAATAAATAAATAAAATCTTTTTTAAAAATGATATTTATGACACAGTGACTTGAACTCACTACTTAATGGGCTGTGATCTGCGGTTTCAATAATATCCTAGGGGCAGGTGCCTGGGTGGCTCAGTGGGTTAAGCCTCTGCCTTCGGCTCAGGTCATGGTTTCAGGGTCCTGGGATTGAGCCCCGCCTTGGGGGTCTCTGCTTGGCAGGGAGCCTGCTTTCCCTTCTCTCTCTGCCTGCCTCTCTGCCTACTTGTGATCTTTCTCTGTGTGTCAAATAAATTAATAGAATCTAAAAAAAAAAAATCCTAGGAAAGGAACTAAGATGGAAGAGTAGGAGGAGGACCCTAAGATTGCCTTGTTCCTCGAATACCAAATCATTCTGAATATCCAAGAAATCGATCTGAGGACTGACAAAACCAGCTGCATAACTAGAGGGAGAAAGGAAGTCACACTGTAGAAAGTAGGTGTGGGATATATTTTGGGGGAGATAGAGATTTGGGTGCTGCAGAAGGGAGGGAGTCCTAGCTACAGAGAAGGGCAAAAGGGAGAGGAGTACACAGGAGATCTCACAAGGAAAACAATTTTCCAAAGCCCGTGACTGATAAATGAGAGAAGCTGTTTTGGGGGAGTTTTTTTTAGCCAATGAGGTTCAATGATCAGAATTTTAGAGGTCCACAGCACCAGAGTTATGGGGTTTCTGCAGTGCTCCTATGAAGAAGGAGGGCAAATAGCCCAGGGACAGACAGCACAATCTGAGGATCCCCTGGGACACACTAGGAGAGATGGTTTCCCTTTCTTAGAGACATCTTAAAGAGGTTGGCATTTCCTCTCCAGGGATCAAAGAGCCAGCTGGTGCCATTTTCTTCCACTATACTTCAGGATAGGCACAGAAACACCTCCTGAGGGTAGCAAACCTGACATCAACTCATTGGTCTACTTTACTACAAACTCCATGCTCCTGCCCTTTGGTGCAACTGCCTTTCTGGGACAAACCTGCATCAGTCCCAGTGCAGTGAGACCCTCTCCCAGAGGATCAGTGCAGGTCCACACCATGCCAGATCCCTAAAGTCTGGAGTTTAAAATTCAGCTAGCCTGCCTGGGATAGAGTCATAAACCCCTTACACCAAGCCCTGCCCCCCTGTTCTCCACTGGTTCTGCTTTTCTTGGACAAGTGTGCAGTGGGGGCCCTCTCCCAGAAGATCAACACAAACCACCTGTGCACACTGTGCCTACCATGTTGAGTTCTGCAAAGCTTTGGCTCTACTGGAAATAGTATAGGCATCTTTTAATAAGCAGATCAGAGCACATCTACTTAAAATCTGTCACACTCTGGCCAAGGTACAAACACTCACACTTCAGGCAAAGAAAAACTCTGAAAAAGGATTGACCTAAGGGAAAAAGCAGCCATAACACAACAGCAGAGTGCACACAGCATACACCAGAGACACATCCTAAAGTGCCATGCCCTGGACAGTATGTGACCTATTCTTCATAAAACCAATATTCTAAGGAACAGGAAACATAACAGACTTTCCTAACAAACTGAAAGAGACAGACACTAAGATAAAACACCATGACAGAGGAATTTAGCCCAAGAGAAAGAACAAGAAAAGATCAGAGCCAGAGATCTAAAAGTGACAGATATAAGTAATATGTCTGATGCAGAAATTAAAGTAACAATCAAAAGGATAAAAACTGGGCCTGAGAGAGGCAGGGAAGGAATCAGTGAGTCCCTTACCACAGAAATAAAAGAGCTAAAAACTAGACACACCAAAATGAAAAATGCAATAACTAAGATTAAAAATGGATTCAATGTAATGAGAACAAGAATGGAAGAAGTAGAGGAATAAATAAGTGACATAGAAAATAATGGAAAATTATGAAGTTGAAAAGAAAAGGAAAAGAAAAATATTACATCAAAGATGTAGACATAGGGAACTCAGTGACTCTGTAATTTGTAATAACAGTCATACCATATGAATACAGGAAGAAGAGAGGAGAAAAGGAGCAGAAGGTTTATTTGAGGAAATCGTAGCTGAAACTTCCCTAATCTGCAGAAGGGAACAGACATCCATATCAAGGAAGCACACAGGACTCCCATGAAAATTAAAAAAAAATAAAAAAGGAGGTGAACAACAGAACATATCATAGTAAAACTGGCAAAATAAAATAAAGAAAACGTTCTAAAAGTAGCAAGACAAAAGAAATCCTTAACTCAGAATGGAAGACCAATAAGGTTAACAGCAGATCTTCCCACAGAAACTTAATGGGCAAGGAAGGAAGTGGGATGATATATTAAATGTGTTGAATGGGAAAAATCTACAGCCAAGAATGTTATACCCAACAAGGCTATCATTCAGAGTAAGAGAGATAAAGAGTTTCCTAGAAAAACAAAAACTAAAGGAGTTTATGACCACTAAACCAGCCCTGCAAGAAAATTTAAAGGGGACTCTTTGGGTGGTAAGAAATGACCAAAAGACACAAAAACTAGAAAAGAGAGTGGAGAAAATCTCTAGAAACAACAAGAAAACCAATAATGAAATGTCACTAAATTTATATCTACCAATACTTTGAATGGAATGGACTAAATGGTCCATTCAAAAACAGAGGTAATCAGACTGGATTAAAAAAAAAAACACCAATCTATATGCTAACTACAATAAACCCATTTTAGATCTAAAAAATACCTGCAGATTACAAGAAACTCATTTTAGATCTTAAAAAAAAACACCTACAGATTGAAAGTTAGGGGATAGAGAACCATCTATTGTAAAAATCGACAGCAAAAGAAAACTGAACTAGCAGTAATTGTCAGATGAAGTACATTTTAAACCAAAGACTGTAACAAAAGATGAACAAAGGCACTATATCATAATAAGGGTACAATCTAACAAGAATATCTATCAATTATAAATATGTGTACACTTAACAAGGGAGCACCCACATATATAAAACAATTAATAACAAACATGAAGGAACTCAGTGATACTAATACAATAATAGTATGGGACTTTAACACCCCACTTAAATCAACAGGCAGATCATCAAAGAAAAAAATCAACAAGGAAACAATGGCTTTGAATGACACACTAGACCATACTTATTTAACAGATATATTCAGGACATTTCATCTTAAAGCTGCAGAATATATATTCTTCTTTAGTGCACATGGGACATTTTTCAGAACAATGACATGTTAGGTTACAAATCAGGCCTCCACAGTATAAAAAATTTGAGATCACACCATGCATATTTTCTGGCCACAGCACTGTGAAACTTTAAGTTAACCATGAGAAAAGAATTTGTTAACACTACAGATACATGAAGGTTAGTGAATATCCTACTAAAGAATGAATGGGTCAACCAGAAAATTAAAGAAGAAATAAAAAAATACATGGAAACAAATGAACATGAAAATGTGGTCATATGAAACAATTGGGATACAGGAAATATGGTCCTAAGACGAAGTAATACAGGTCTAAATCAAGAAGCAAGACAAATCTCAAATATCTAAACTCACTTTACATCTATAGAAGTACAAACAAATAACAAATGAAGACTATAACCAGCAGACTAAGGGAAATCATAAAGCTTAGAGCAGAAATAAATTATACATATATATATGTATCTACATATATATATGTATAATTTATTATATATTTATTATATTTATTATATATATAAATATAATATATATAAATATAAATATAATATAAATATATAAATTTATATTTATTATATATAATTTATATATAAACACCTACAGATTGAAAGTTAGGGGATAGAGATATATATAGATACATAGAGATATATATAGAGAGAGATATATATACACAGTAGAATTGATCAATAAAACCAGGAGCTGGTTCTTTGAAAGATTAATAAAATTGATAAACCTCAGACTTATCAAAAAGAAAAGATAAAGAATGAAAATATAATAAATTCACAACTGAAAGAGGAAAATAACAACCAACACCTCATATAAAAACAATTATAAGAGAATGTTATGAAAATTTGTGTACCAACAAATTGGACAATCTGGAAGAAATTGATAAATTCCGAGAAACATAGAAACTACCAAAACAGAAACAAGAAGAAATAAAAAAAGAATGTACAGACCCATAACCAGCAAAGATATTGATTCAGCAATCAAAAATCTCCAAAAAAACAAAAGCCCAAGGCCAGATGGCTTCCCAGGGGAATTCTACCAAATACTTAAAGAATTAATATCTATCCTTCTCAAACTTTTCCAAATAATAGAAATGAAAGGAAAACTTCCATATTCATTCTGCAAGGCCAACATTACCTTAACTCAAAAAACCAGAGAAAGACCTCACTGAAAAGAGAATTTCAGGCCAATATCATTCATGAACACATCTGTAAAAATACTCAAGAAAATAGTAGCAAATCGAATCCAACAATACATTCACCATGATCAAGTGGGATTTATTCCTGTGTGGCAAGGGTGGCTCAATAGTCACATATTATTCAACATGATATACCACATTAATAAAATAAAGAATAAGAAGTATATTATTATTTTAATAGATGCATAAAAGGTATTTGACAAAGTAGCATATACTCTTGATAAAAAACAACAAAAACAATAGAGTAGGTATAGAGGGAACATACCTCAACAAAGGCCATATATTAAAAACCCATAGCTAATTTCATCCTTAATGGGGAAAAACTGAGAGCTTTCCCTCTACAGTCTGGAACAAGAGAGGGATATCCACTCTCACCAGTTATTTAACATAGTACTGGAAGTCCTAGCCTCAGCAGACAATAAAAATAAATATAAAGCATCCAGATCAGCAGGAAAAAAAAAGATTAAACTTCCAACTTAAGTTACATTATAAACCTGTAGTGATCAAGAGAATACAGTACTGACACAAATACAAATAGATCCATGGAACAGAATAGAAAACCCCAAAATGAACCCACAAGTATGCAGTCAATTAATTGTCAACAAAGCCAGAAAGAGTGACCAAAGGAAAAGAGTATCTTCAGCAAATGGTGTTGGGAAAACAGGACAGCAACATGCAAAAGAATGAAACTGGACCACTTTCTTACACAGTACACAAAAATAAATTCAGAGTGGATGAATTACCTAAATGTGAGAAAGGAAGCCATCAAAATCCTAAAGAAGAACACAGGCAGTAATGTCTTTGACATTACTTTGATAGTAGATAGCAACTATTGACTGTATATGTTTCCTGAGGCAAGGGGAGAAAAAGCAAAAAAAAATTTTTTAAGATGTTTTTTTTTTTATTTGACAGACAAAGATCACAAGTAGGCAGAGAGGCAGGCAGAGAGAGAGGAAGAGAAGCAGGCCTCCTGCTGAGCAGAGAGCCTGATGCGGGGCTCGATCCCAGGACCCTAGGATCATGACCTGAGCCGAAAGCAGAGGCTTTAACCCACTGAGCCACCCAGGCACCCCAAAGCAAAAAATTTTTTTAAAATAAACATAAAATATAAAACTTTGGGACTTCATCAAAATAATAATCTGTACAGCAAAGGAAACTATCAACAAAAGTAAAAGATGACCTAGGGAATGAGCAAAGATATTTGCAAATGACATATTTGATAAAGAGTTAATGTCCAGAATATATAAAGAACTTATCAAACTTAACAGTTAAAAAGCAGATAGTCCATTTAAAAATTGAGGAGAATACATGAATAGACACTTTTCCAAAGAAGACCTACAGATGGTTGACACATTGAAATGATGTTCAACATCACTCAATATAGTTGAAATGTAAACCTAAACTCCAATGAAACTCCACCTCATGCCAGTCAGAATGGCTAAACTTAACAACACAGGAAACAACAGATGTTAACAAGGATGCAGTGAAAGGAGAACCTTCTTACAGTTTTGTTGGAAATAGAAACTGGTGCAGCCACTCCAGAAAACAGTATGAAAGTTTCTCATAAATTTTAAAATAGAACTATCCTATGATCAGCAATTGTACTACTAGGTATTTAGGAAAATAAAAAATACTGATTCGAAGGGACACATGTCCCCCGATGTTCATAGAAGTATTATCTACAAGAGCCAAATTATGGCAAGGGTCCAAATGTCCATTGACTGATGAATGGATAAGGAAGAAGTAGTATATATACACAATGGAATATTACTCAATCATAAAAAGAATGAAATCTTGCCAATTTGCAATGATGTGAATAGAACTAAGAGCCTTATTAACATGAAATAAGTCATTTAAAAAGACAAATATCATACAATTTTACTCATATAAGGAATTTAAAAAATTAAACAGATGAACATGGGAGAAAAATAATAAGGCAAACCATAAAATAGAGTCTTAAATATAGAGATCAAACTGAGGGTTGCTGGAGGGGAAGTGGGAAGGGAAATTGGTAAATTGGTGATGGGTATGAGGGAGGACACTTGTGATGAGCCCTTTTTATGTAAGTAATTAATTGCTAAATTCCACTCCTGAAACTAATATTATCCTATACATTAACTAACTGGAATTTAAATAAAAACTTGAAACTAGAACAACAACAACAACAACAACAACAACAAAAAAGACTCTTTTAGTGTTTCATTTTAAGAATGACAAAATTTGCAAATAGCCACATATCATTTTAAGTTTCTCACTGGTCTGTGCAAGGAAAACATAAATATCAGATTTTTTTCACTCATTTCATTTTTCTCAGAGGATATCAGCCTTGAGTTGTGAAAGCATTAGCAATGACTGAGACTACTAAAAAAAAAAAAAAAAAAAAAAAGACCCTAGACCTATTTGAACCTGTATTTTCTTTTGTTTTATTTACGAGGATGATTGAATACATTAAGTCCACTAGGAATCTTGAGCATAATGCAAAAGATGTTCAAATTTGGCAGTGTATCTGGAAACAATCCATAATGCCAAGCCCATAGTTTTAATAATGAACAAAGATGTATTGTTTTTAAAACCAGATAACAGGGAATAGGGTGGAGTTAAGATGGCATAGTAGTAGGGTGACCTTGAGCTCACCATGTCCTTCAAACAAAGCTAGATAAACATCCAACTATTTTGAACAACTAGGAATATGATTTGAGAATTAAAAAAGCAATCAGCACAGTTGGAAGGAGAGAACATGGCAGATGTGAGTTTTGGAGCCACGATTTAGGATTGAGAGCAATTGTGCAGCCTCAAAGGGGAGGGACACTTTTTGTGGAGCAAAAGAAAGAGAGAAAGTGGGAAAAAGTACTGTGGGTAGATATCAGAAAATACGCCATAGTGAGGAGATCCCTTGGGTCGCACAGGGAGAGATCATTCCCCTTCCTGGAGTGTATTTGGAAGAGCATATTTTGTCCTTCCAAGGACAAAAGGGCAAGTAGGAGCCATTGAGCATCATTCAACAGTGAGGTCAGAGGTGTACGGAGAGCACAGAAAAGCTACAATAGGTTCTGTATGTGAACCAAGCAGCTGCTTTTCTGCAGCAGAACTGAACAGAAAGTAGAGACTGGGGCAGACTTCAGCTAACCTAGCTACTGCTTTTTGCTGTCTGCCACAATATATGCAAGCTTCTGTGCAACTGCTTTTCTGGGAAGGAACAGAGTAGGGGACTGAGTCATGCACAGACAGAAGAACCTTGTTGCAACTTTTCTCTGTGCATCACAATAAACTCTAGCTTCCATGCTTGTACTGTGCAGATGCTTTTCTGGGACATGAGAATGCCAGGTGCACCATGAAGCTTTCCTCCAGGGGATAAGTGAGGGTGCACAATTTGCAAGGACCTTTAAAACTTGGAGTTTTGAATCCCAGTTACCAGCCAGAGATAAAATGCAGGAGATCTGGTGGCAATGGGCACATAAACAGCCTGGGAGTATACAAGTTAAGGGCAGGGAACTAATGAAAACCTGGGACACAGGAGATTGCTCACTTTTCTGAGAGACCCTTCTGAACAGTGGTGTCCAGGGGTCCCCTCCATGCAGACATCAGGGTAGAGTGACACTGTATTCCTCCCCCATCACCCCTCTCTCCCTGATGCACACAGCACCTCCAGTGGAGGCTGGAGCCCCCTACACTAAAACTTGCCCCATTATACCTGACAGGGATATCTTTACAAGGGCAAGTCAATTTGTGAGTCAGACCAATGGGCCTCTCCCTCAGAAGACCAACACATGTCCCTGGATGTTGCAATTCTGCTAATTATAGAATGCTCCAAAAGGTGTCCAATGTGGCTGAGGAGTGGAAGACCTTAGTTTTGACTGGTCTCAGAAATTCATCTAGGTAACTATCAAATCATTCTGAACATCTGCAAACTCAGCTGGAGATCTAAGAAAAGAATAGCTGCTACTCTGCAGATAGAAAAGTGACCATTTATTGCAAGGTAGGAGGTGCAGAAAAGTGAATCTGAGGGGATATATGGGAAGATAGCTATGGGGGGAGGGAGCCTACCTAAGCCAGTTGCTGGAAATTGATGTAGCAGTGGGGAACAAAATCTGAAGTTTTAGAAGTCTGCTCCAGTGAGGGACTTCCTTGCCTGAAAGCCACTCGGGTGTTGAAGTGGGACAGAATCTCAGGTGGAATAATGTGTTCTCAGGATCCCTGGGGTCACAGAAAGAAAAGGGGTACCTGAGTGTGACAGAGTTCCCAGGCATGGGAGCAGTAATGCCGGCTGCAATCAGAAAGCCCAGGAGTGGGCTTTTAGCTCATGGTTACTGTAAACCATGATCTGTGACATGGCTGGGTGACTGATCTCTGAGCAGATGGCAAGCAAGCAGGAGAACCACTGCTGAGACCCCCTCCCCTTCCCCTCTGGGAGAAATTGTGCAGGTGTGCACTGCAGGAGTCTGCAGGCTTTGGAGACTTGAAATGGGGTCATGAGACAGGGATAGAAATGCTTAGTCACAGGCTTGGTGAGCATGGAGTGTGGACGAAGACCAGGGAGACAGGGGTGATAGATTTCTTTTCTTTGAGGGTGGACTGAAGAGTGAGGGCCCGAGATTTTGGTTCCAGGGATGGAGACTTAGAAGCTGCCATTTTGATTCTCACCCACTAAAGTGGCACAGAAAGCCCTCAGGGAACAAAAGCCACATAGAGCAATCCAGAGCCAATTACACTGACCATGGCCTCCTGGCAAGGGTGGTGCAACTCCACCCAGGCAGATACCTGAGAATTAATCAAAGAGGCCTCTACCCCTGCCCCCTCCAAAAAATCACCAAGAACATCCTGCTAAGAACAAGATTACCAATTCCACAGAACTGCAAAACTCCAGCTCTAAGGGAAAACAGTGGATTAGAATTCATAGGGTTTTTTCCCCATGATTCTTTACCTTTCAATTTTAATTTTTTTTGCTTTCCTTTTTCAAAAAAATTTTTCTTTTATCAAATTTTTTGAGGATTTTTAAATTTACACTTACACTGTACCCTTCCATTGAATTTAATTTTATTTTTGAGTATATATATTTATATTTCCTTACAATTTTGGAATGTAGTTTCCTGAACAAACAGACCAAAATACACCCAGAATCTAGTGTATTGCTCTGTTCTCTTCTCCTATCTGATCATATTATCTTTTTTCTTCTTCTTCTTTTTCTTCTTTTTTAAAGTCTTTTTAAATTGTCATCATTAAAATTACATTCTATCATCCCATTGTATTTAATTTATTTGTGTATGTATATATATATACACATATATATTTATATATATTTAGTATGTATATATATTTATATATAATTATATATATATATATATATATTTAGTCTGTGTATATATACATGTATATATGTATATTAAGCTTTTCTTTCTTTAAATTTTGGAAGGTAGTTTCTTCTAACAAACAGACCAAAATACGCACAGGATACAGTGTATTGCTCTGCTCTGTTCACCTGTATGGTTATATTGCCCCCTTTTTTTGTCCTAATTTTCATTTTCACAGTTATATTTTATCCTTTCATTGTATTTAACTTTATTTCTGTACATATATGAGGTTTTTCTTTCTTTAAAATTTTGGATTTGGTTTTCTAACAAACAGACCAAAATGACCAGAGAATCCAGTGTATTGCTCTATTCTGCTCACCTGTCAGATTATATTCTCTCTCTCTCTCTCTTTTTCTCTTCCTTTATTTTTTTCTCCTCTTTTCTTATTTGTTTAGTGTATATTTCTCTAAGGTCATTGCCATTTTATTATTTTGTTCTCTCATTCAACTGTTTTTTTCCTGGAAAGAATGACAAGATGGAAAAACTCACCTCAAAAAAGAACAAGGGACAGTAATGACTCCCAGGGACTTAATCAAGATGGATATAAGCAAGATATTAGATTAAAAGTTCAGAATAATGACTAAAAATATACTAGCTGGGCTTGAAAAAAAAACATAGAAGACTCTTGATAATCCCTTTCTGGAGAAATAAAAGAACTAAAATATAACCAAGTCAAAAGGTTATTAATGAAATGCAATAAAAAATGGAGGCTCTGTGGTGCCTGAGTGGCTCAGTTGGTTAAGCAACTGCCTTTGGCTCAAGTCATGATCCCAGAGTCCCAGAATCAAGACCCATATCATGCTCCCAACTCCATGGGGAGTCTGCTTCTCCCACTGACCTTCTCCCCTCTAATGCTTTCTCTCTCACTCTCTCCCTCTCTCTCAAATAAATAAATAAAATCTTTTAAAATATATTTTTCAAAATGGAGGCTCTAACACCCAGTATAAATGAGGCAGAAGAGAGAATTAGTGATATAAATGATAAAAAGATGAAACTAAAGGTGCTGAGAAGAATAGAGATAACTATTGGATCACAAGGGGAGAATTCAAGACATAAGTAATACCATAAAGCAAAACAATATCAGAATAATTGGAATCCCAGAAGAAGAGGAAAGAGAGAGAGGAGCAGAAAATATAATGGAGCAAATTATAGTGGAGAGCTTCCCTAATCTGGGGAAACGGACATTAAAATCCAGGAGACACATAGAAAGCCCTTCAGAATCAATAAAAATAGGTCAGCATCATGACATATAATAGCAAAACTTAACAAATCTCAGAGAAAAAGAGAAAATCCTGAAAGCAGCTTGGGACAAGAGGTCTGTAACCTACAAGTATAGAAACTAGATTGGCAGCTGACCTATCCACAGATACCTGGCAGGTCAGAAAGGACTGGCATGATATATTTAGGGTGTTAATGAGAAAAATATGCAGCTAAGAATACTTTATTCAGCAAGGATCTCATTCAAAGTACAAGAAGAGATTAAAAGGCTTCCAGGACAAACAAAACTAAGAATTTGTGATCGCTGCAAGTAAAATTAAAGGTGCTCTGAAGAGAGCCCCAAAGTAACATAGACCAGAAAAGAACAGAAACAATACACAGAAACAGTCACTTTACAGGTAATACAAAGGGCACTAAATTCATAACTTTCAACAGTTACTCTGAAGGTAAATGGACTAAATGACCCAATCAAAAGACACAGGGTATCAGATTGGATAAAAAAAGCAAGACTCGGGGCGCCTGGGTGGCTCAGTGGGTTAAAGCCTCTGCCTTCGGCTCAGGTCATGATCCCAGGGTCCTGGGATCGAGCTCCGCATCAGGCTCTCTGCTCAGCAGGGAGCCTGCTTCCTCCTCTCTCTCTGCCTGCCTCTCTGCCTACTTGTGACCTCTGTCTGTCAAATAAATAAAATCTTTAAAAAAAAAAAAAGCAAGACTCATCAATATGCTGTCTGCAACAGGCCTATCCAGCAAAATCTAACAATTGTAAATATTTGTGCCCCTAACATGAGAGCACCCAATTATGTAAAGTAATAAATAACTAAACTAAAGAAACACATTGATAATAATACAATAAAAGTAGGGGACTTCAACATCCCACTCATGGCAATGGGCAGCTTATCTAAATGGAAGATTAGCAAGGAAACAAGGGCTTTGAATGATACATTGGATCAGATGGACTTCACAGATATATACAGTGTTCCAACCTAGATCAACAGAATACACATTCTTCTCAATTGCACATGGAATAATCTCCAGAATAGTTCACATATGGGGTCATAAATCACATTTCAACTGGTGCCAAAAGACTGGGATCTGTCCCTGCATATTTTCAGACCACAATGCTTTGAAACTGGAAATCAATCACAAGAGGAAATTTTGAAAGAGCTCAAACATATGGAGGCTAAAGTGCATCTTACTAAAATTGGTTAACAAGGAAGTTAAAGAAGAAATTAAGAAAAAAAATGGAAACAAATGAACATAAAAATACAACTGTTCAAAACCATTGGGATGCAGAAAAGGTGGTCTTAAGAAGGAAGTATATAGCAACACCAGCCTTTCTCAAGGAACAATAAAGGTCTCAAATATGCAACCTAACCTTGCACTTACAGGACATGAAGGAAGAACAGCAGATAAAGCCCAAGCTAAGCAGGTGAAGAGAAATTATAAAGATTAGAGCAGAAGTCAATGAAATAGCAATCAAAAGAACATTAGAACAGATCAATGTAAATAGGAGCTGGTTCTTTGAGAGAATTAATAAAATTGATAAACCACTGGCCAGACTTATCAAAAAGAAAAGCAAAAGACCCAAATTAATAAAATTATGAATGAGAGAGGAGAGTTTGCAACCAACACTGAAGAAATATAAACAACAGTAAGAAAATATTATGGGCAACTATATGCCAACAAATTAGGCAATCTGGAAGAAATGGATGCATTCCTAGAAACATAAACTAACAAAACTGATATAGGGAGAAATAGAAAACTTTAACAGACCCATAACAAGCAAAAAAATTGAATCAGTAATAAAAAATCTCTCAATAAAGAACATTCCAGAACTGGATGGCTTCCCAGGAGAACTCTACCAAATACTTAAAGAAGATGGGGTGCCTGGTTTCCTCAGTTGGTTAAACATCTACCTTTGCCTCAGGTCATGATTCCACGGTCCTGGTACTGAACCCCACACTGGGCTTTATGCTCAGCAGGGAGCCTGCTTCTGTCTCCTCTGCCTGCCACTTTCTCCACTTACACTCTCTCCACCTCTGTCAAATAAATAAAATCTTGGAAAAAAATTAATGCCAATTTTTCTGAAGCTGTTTCAAAATATACAAATTGAAGGAAAACTTACAAACTCATCCTATGAAACCAGCATTTCATTGATCCCAAAACCAGACACAGACCTCACCACAAAGGAGAATTATAGACCAATATCCATGATGAACATGGATGCAAAAATTCTCACCAAGACATTAACTAGTGGAATCAACAGTACACTAAAAGGATTATTCACCACAACTAGGTGGGATGTACTCCTGGGCTACAAGGTTAGTTGAACAACTGCTAATCAGTTTAATACACCTCATTAATAAAAGAAAGATTAATAACCATATGATCATCTGATCAGAGGCAGAAAAACATTTGACAAAGTAAGGCATCCTTTTGTTTATTAAATACTTTACAGTGTAGCGATAGAGGGAACATACTTCAATATCTTCAAAACCATCTATGAAAAGCCCACAGTAAGTATCATCCAAAATGGGGACAAACTGAGAGCTTTTCTCCTATGTTCAGTAACATGGTGGGATGTCCACTATCACTATATTATTCAATGTAGTACTAGAAGTACTAATAATCAGACCTCAAAAAGAAATAAAAGACATCTGAACTGACAAAGAAGTCAAACTCTTACTCTTTGCAGATCACATAATATTATATATATAGAAAACTCTAAAGACTCCACCCCAAAATTACTAGAACTCATACAGGTTTCAGCAGCATGACAGGATATAAAATCAATGCACAGAAATAGTTGTGTTTCTATACACTAACAATGAGAAATGAAGAAAGAGAAATTAAGGAATCAATCCCATTTACAACTGCACCTTACACTGTAAGATACTTATTAATTAACCTAAACAAAGAGGAAAAGTACCTGTACTCAGGAAATTATAAATCATGCATAAAAGAAACTGAGGAAGACATAAAGAAATGGAAAAACATTCCACACTAACAGATTGGAAGAACAAATATTTTTAAAACATCTATGCTACCTTTAGTAATCTACACATTCAATGAAATCCTTATCAAAATACCATCAACATTTTTCACAGAGCTGGAACAAATAATCCTAAAGTTTGTATGGAACCAGTAAAGACCCCAAATAGCCAAAGGAACATTGAAAAAGAAAACCATACCTGGTGACATCTCAGATGTCAAGCTCAATTACAAAACTGTAATAATCAAGACAGTATGGTGCCAGCACAAAAACAGAGACATAGATCAATGGGACAGAATAGAGATCCCAGAAATGGGTCCTCAACTCTATGGTCAACTAATCTTCAACAAATAGGAAAAAATATCCAATGGAAAAAGGACAGTCTCTTCAACAAATGGTTTTGGGAAAATTGGACAGCCACATGCAAGAGAATGAAACTTGGATTATTTCCTTATATTATACAGAAAAATGGACTCAAAATCAATAAATTAACAACTGTGAAGCAGAAATCCATCAAAATCCTAGAGATGAGCACAGGCAGCAACCTCTGTGACCTGGAACCACAGCATCTTCTTGCTAGACGAGTCTCCTGAGGCAAGGCAACACAAGTAAACATGACTATTGGGACTTTATCAAAATAAAATGCTTTTTTACAGCAAAGGAAACATTCTACAACACCAAAAGGTAATTGACAGAATGGAGACAATATATACAAATGACATATCCGATAAAGAGTTAATATCCAAAATCTATTTAAAAACTTAAAAAATCAACACCAAAAGAAAATAATAATCCAGTAAAGAGATGGACAGTAGACATAAACAAACATTTTTCCAAGAATACATCCAAATGGCTAACAGACACATGAAAAAAAGTTCAGTATCACTTGGCATCAGGGAAATACATACCAAAACCACAATGAGTTACCACCTCACACCAGTCAGAATCGCTAAAATTAATGACTGGAAAGAGCAAATGTTGATAAGGGTGTGGAGAAAGGGGAACCCTCTTACACTGTTGGTAGGAATGCAAGCTGATGCAGCCACTCTGGAAAACAATATAAAGGTTTCTCAAAACATTGAAAATAGAATACCCTATGACCCAGCTATTTTATTACTGGGTATTGATCATTAATTACTTTGGTATCTCCCAAAGATACAAGTGTAGAGATCTGAAGGGTCACCTACATTACAATATTTATCACAGCAATGTCCACAATAACCAAACTATGGAAAGAGCTCATATGTCCATCAACAGGTGAATAGAAAGAGAAGATGTGAAATATATATGCGATGGAATACTACTCATCCATCAAAAAATTAAAATCTTGCCATTTTCAAGGACTTGGATGGGACTAGAAGGTATTATGCTAAGTGAAATAACTCATTCCAAGAAAGACACTTATCATATGATTTCACTCATATGTGGAATTAAAGAAACAAAGCAGGGGATCATGGAGAAAGACAGGAAAAAAATAAACGAATACAAAATCATACAGGGAGACAAACCATAAGAGATCCAACATATAAAACAAACTGAAGTTTGATGGAGGTGAAGGGGGTGGGGAATTGGGGTAATGGGGTAACGGAAATTAAGGAAGGCATGTGATGTCATGAGCACAGGTATTATATAAGACTGATGAATCACTGAACTCTACCTCTGAAACTAATAATGAATTGTATGTTAATTATTTGAACTTAAATAAAAAGAAAAAAAAGACTTTCACAAACATCAATCAATCAATCAATCCAAATCATCAGCTTCCAGTGGAATAGGAACAGGGTTTTTCCTTTTCTTTTTTTTTTTCTCTCCTTTCTATAACTATCTTTTAAAATTTTTTTTAGTTTTTTTTTGTTTCTTATTATTTATCTTTTATATCTTTTTCTGTTTTTCTTTTCTCTTTTCTCTTTTTGTAAGGCTTACAATTTTTTGTTCATTTATTGTATTGTTTGTTTCCCTGTCTTATTTTTCAAATTGGACTTTTTTCTCTCTCTCTTTTCTTCATTCCTTACCTTTCTTTCTTTCTTTTTATTTTTTGGATTCAAGCTTTTAATTTTTTGTTTGAATGTTTCTTTGTATTTTTGTTCCTTTTCCTTTTCTCCTGTAGTGGATCAAACTTTGTTTTTCTTCTTTCTTGTACATGCTTATCTTGACAAACATATCAAAACACACATAATTTAAAGATCCAAAAAATCCCTACTACAAGCAAGGAAGTACTCTATAGAAGATAGACAAGTTGGAATGACCAACCAAAATGCAACAGTAGAGTATAAACACTGTAGACCAGAAATTTTCTGAAATTTTGTTTTTATTCTTGTTATTCTTGTTACTTTGGTTTTTCTTTTCTCTTTTTCTTCTTCCTTTCTTTTCTGTACAAAATGACAACATGGAGAAAACCACACCTAAAGCAAGAATAGGAATTAGTACTGACTGCCATGGTTTTAATCAATACTGATAAAAGTAAGATGTTTGAAGTAGAATTTATTTTTCTTAAAGATTTTATTTATTCATTTGAGACAGAAAGATACAGAGAGAGACCATGAGAAGGGGGAGAAGCAGAAGGAGAGGGAGAAGCAGATTCCCTTCTGAGATGGAAACTTGAAATGGAGCTTGATTCTAGGATCTGAAGATCATGGCCTGAGCCAAAGGCAGATGCTTAACTATCTGAGTCACCCAGGTGTCCCTGAAATAGAATTTAAAAAAATGACAATTGTAAATATACTTGCTGGGCTTGAAAGACACTAAACATAGAAACACCAAAGAATCCCTAGCTGTAAGGATAAAGGAGATAAAATCTAGTCAGGCCAAAATTAAAAATGTTATTACTGAGATGCAGTCCCAAAGTGAAAGCCATAAAAATGAGGATGAACAAAACAGAAGATAGAGTCAGTGATATAGAAGATAAAAAGTTGGAAAATAATGAAGCTGGAAAGAATAGAGAAGGAAAACTATTATATCATGAAGGGCATATTAGGAACTCAACAATTCCATAAAGTGAAATAATATCCACATGATAGAGGTCCCAGAAGACAAGGAGCAGGAAAAAGAGGCAGAAGGTTCATTTGAACAAATTAGAGCTGAGAAATTCTTTAATATGGGAAAGGAAACAAACTTTCAACCCAGGAGGCACAGAGAATCCCCCTCAAATGCACCAGAAATAGTACAACACCTCATCATATTACAGTGAATCTTGTAATTTTCACAAAGACAGAGATAAAATCCTGAAAGTAGCTCAGGACAAAAGGTCTTTAACCTGCAATTGTAGACACATAAGGCTGGCAGCAGACCTATCCACAGAGACCCAACTGATCAGAAAGTCTGGGATGATACGTATATTCAACGTGTTAAATAGGAAAAAAATATATATACAGCTAAGAATACTTTATCGAGCAAGGTTGTCATTCAGAATAGAAAGAGGGATAAAGAGTTTCAAGAACAAACAAAATCTAAACCAGTCCTCCAAGAAATACTAAAGGGGATCCTTTCAGTGGAGAGAGATCCCCAAAGTAACAAAGACTAGAAAGGAACAGAGACAATTTAGAGGAACAATGACTTTGCAGATAATACAAAGGCATTAAATTCATATCTCTCCATAACTACTCTGAATGTAAATGAATTAAATGCTCAAATCAAAAGACATAGGTTTTCAGAATGGATATAAAAACAGGCTCTATTGATATGCTGCTTACTCATTTTAGACCCCAAGACACCTGAAGATTGAAAGTGAGGGGGTAAAGAACAATTTATTATGCCACTAGAACAATACAAAACAGAAGTAACCAAACATATTTATAAACTAGATTTTTAACCTAAGACAAGTAAAAAGAAATGAAGAAGGACACTATATCCTACTAAAGGAGTCTATCCAACAAAAAGATCTAGCAATTCTAAATGTTTATGCTCCTAACTTGGGGAAGCCAAATATATCAATCAATCAATACCAAACTTAAAGAAACTCATGATAATAATACAATAATAGTAGGGGATGTTAACATCCCACTCACAATAATGGACGGATCATCTAAGCAGAAGATCAATAAAGAACCAAGGGCTTTTTGAATGACACACCGGACCAGATGCACTTTATAGATATATTCAGAGCACTTCATCCTGAAGCAGCATAATACACATTCTTCTCAAGAGCATATGGAACATTCTCCAGAATAGATCACATACTGGGTCACAAATCAGTTCTCAAACAATACAAAAAAAAAAAAATGATATCATACCATGCATATTTCCAGACCACAATGCTTTAAAACTTGAAGTCAACCACAAGAAAAAAAGATAGAATGATCACCAATACATGGAAGTTAAAAAACATCCTACTATGGAATAAATAGATCAACCAATAAATTAAAGTTGAATTTAAAAATGCATGGAAGCAAATGAAAGTGAAAACACAATAGTTCAAAACTTTGGGATGCAACAAAGGCAGTCTGGAGGGGGAAGTATATACAGGTCTTTCTCAAGAAGAAAGAATAGCCTCAAATACACAACCTAAACTTTCACCTGAAAAAGCTGGAAATACAAGAGGAAATAAAGTTCTGTGAAACATGTGGACAGCTCTGATCTGAAATTAATCATATAGAAACAATAAAAAAAGTAGAAGAGATCAACAAAAATAGGAGCTGATTCTTTGAAAGAATTAATAAGATTGATAAACCCCTAGCCAGACTTTTATTTTTTTTAATTTAATTTTTTTCAGTGATCCATAATTCATTGTCTATGCACCACACCCAATACTCCATGCAATATGTACCCACCACCAGGTTCACCCAATCCCCCAACCTCCTCCCCTCCAAAACCCTCAGTTTGTTTCTTAAAGTCCACAGTTGTTCATGGTTTGTCTTCCCCTATTATTTCCCCCAACTCACTTCCTCTCTCCATTTCCCCATGTCCCCGTTATTCCTTATGCTCCACAAGTAAGTGAAATCATATGATAATTGACTCTCTCTGCTTGACTTATTTCACTCAGCAAAACCTCTTCCAGTCCCATTCATGTTGATACAAAAGATGAGTATTCATCCTTTCTGATGGAGGCATAACACTCCATTGTATATACACACCATATCTTCTTATCAATTCATTTTTTGAAGTGCATCTTGGTTCTTTCCACAGTTTGATGACTGTGGTCATTGCCTCTCTATGAACACTGGGGTAGAGATGGCCCTTTTTTTCACTACATCTGTATGTTTGGGATAAATACCCAGTAGTGCAATTGCAGGGTCATAGAATAGCTCGATGTTTTAAATTTCTTAAGGAATCTCCACACTGTTTTCCAAAGTGGCTGCACCAACTTGCATTCCCCCCAACAGTGTAACAGGGTTCTCCTTTCTCCATATCCTCTCCAACACTTGTTGTTTCCTGTATTGTTCACTTTGGCCTTTTTAACTGGTGTAAGGTGGTATCTTAATGTGGTTTTGATTTGAATCTCCCTGATGGCTAATGATGATGAATGTTTTTTCATGTGTCTGTTAGCCATTTGTATGTCTTCTTTGAAGAAGTGTCTGTTCATGTCTTCTGCACATTTTTTGACATGATTATCTGTTTTGTGTGTGTTGAGTTTGAGGAGTTCTTTACAGATCTTGGATATCAGCCCTTTGTCTGCAGTGTCATTTGTGAATATCTTCTTCCACTCTGTGGATTGTCTCTTTGTTTTGTTGACTGTTTCTTTTGTTATGCAGAAGCTTTTGATCTTGATGAAATCCCCAAAGTTAATTTTTGCTTTGTTTCCCTTGCCTTTGGAGACTAGTCAGACTTTTAAAAAGAAAAGAGAAATGACCCAAATTAATAAAATCATGAATGATAGAGGAGAGATCATTACCAACACCAAAGCACTACAAACAACTCTAAGAAAATATTATGAACAACTATATGCCAACAAATTAGGCAATTTGGAAGAAATGGATACATCCCTGGAGACATATAAACTACCAGAACTGACACAGGAAGAAATAGAAAATCTAAACATACCCATGACCTGAAAAGAAATTTAATCAGTAATCAAAAATATCCTAACAAACAAGAGTCCAGGGCCAGATGGCTTCCCAGGGAAACTCTACCAGATATTTAAAAAGGAATTAATACATATTCTTTTCAAACTGTTTCCAAAAAATCGACTAATTTGCCAAATTTTTATAGGAAGCCAGCATTACCTTGATCCCAAATTTCAAGACTCCACTAAGAAGGAAAATTACAGACCAATATCCCAGATAAACATAGGTGCAAAATTCCTCACCCGTTACTAACTAATTGGATCCAACAGTACATTAAAAGGATTATTCAGCATGACCAAGTGGGATTTATTCTTCAGTTTCAAATGTGGTTCAACATCTGCAAATCAATCTGTGTGATATGCTACATTAATAAAAGAAAGGATGAAAACAATATGATCCTCTCACTAGGTGCAGAAAATCCATTTGACAAAATACAGCATACTTTCTTGATAAAACTCTCCACCATGTAGAAATAGATGGATCATACCTCCACATAATTAAAAATAATCTATGAAAAGACCTACAGAGAATATTATGCTCAATGGGAAAAACTGAGAGCTTTTCTCCTAAGGCGGGAACATAATAAAGATGTCCAGTCTCACCACTGTTATTCAACATAGTACTAGAAATCCTAGCTCAGCAATCAGAAAACAAAAAGAAATAAAAAACATTCAAGCTGGCAATGAAGAAGTTGAACTTCATTCTTTGCAGATAACATGATATTCTATGTAGAAAATCCAAAAGACTCCACCAAAAAATGGCTACAACTGATACAGGATTTCAGCAATGTTGCAGGATATAAAATTAATGCAAAGAAGCCAGCTGCTCTTCTATACAGTAACAATGAAGCTGAAAAAATAGGAATCAAGGAATTTATCCCATTTACAATTGCACCAAAACCATAAGATACCTAGGAATAGTGCTAATGAAAGAGTTAAAGGTTCTCTACTCAGAGAACAACAGAACATTTTTGAAAGAAATTGAGAAAGACACAAATAAAGGGAAAAAAATTTCCACGTTTATTGATTGGAAGAAGAAATATTGTTAAAATGTCTATGCTACTCCAAGTAATCTACACATCAAATGCAATCCTTATCAAAATACTATCCACATGTTTCACAAAGCTAGAATAAGCAATCCTAAAATTTTTATGGAACCATAAAAGATTCTGAAAGTAATATTGAAAGAGAAAACCAAAACTGGAGTCATCACAATTCCAGACTTTAAGCTTTACCACAAAGCTGTAATGACCAAGATGGTATGGTGATGGCACAAAACCAGACACATAGATCAATGGAACAGAATAAAGAATGCAGAAATGGACCCTCAACTCTATGGATGAGGAACATCCAATGGAAAATAGTCTCTTCAATAAATGGAGAGAATGAGAAAAGAACATCCAATGGAAAATAGTCTCTCCAATAAATGGTGTTGGGAAAATTGGATAGCCACATGCAGAAAAATGAACATGGACCACTTTCTTACATCACATAAAATATTAAACTCAAAATGGATGAACGACCTAAATGTGAGACAGGAATCCATCAAAAGCCCAGAGAATAACACAGGCAGCAGACTCTTTGACCTTAGCTGCAGCAATTATTGCTAGACACATCTCCAAAGGCAAGGAATAGAAAATAAAAAATGAACTACTGGGACTTCATCAAGATAAGAATCTTTTGCACAGCAAAGAAAGGAGTCAAGAAAACTCAAAAGGCCCAAACAAAAAATCCAGTCAAGAAATTGGCAGAGGACATGAACAGACATTTCTCTAGGAAGACATACAAATGGCCAACAGGCACATGAAAAAAAAAATGTTCAAAAATTACTCAGCATCAAGGAAATAAAAATCAAGACCACAAGGAGATAACATCTTATACCTGTCAGAATGGCCAAAATTAACAAGTCAGGAAATAACAGATATTGGCAAGGATATGGAGAAAGAGGAACACTCTTACACTGCTGATGAGAATGCAGCTGGTGAAGCTGCTCCAGGAAACTCTATGGAGGTTCCTCTAAATGTTAAAAATAGAGCTACATATGACTCAGCAATTGCACTACCAGGTGTTTACCCAAAGCGTACATACATAGTGATTCAAAGGGACACATGCATCCCATTGTTTATAGCAGCAATGTCCACAATACCAAAAATATGGAAAGAGCCCAGATATCTGTTAACTAATGAATGTATAAAGATGCAGTATATATATTTACACAATGGAATATAACTCAGCCATAAAAAATAATGAAATCTTGCCATTTGGAACAACATGGTTGGAAGTAGAGGGTATTATGTTGAACAAAATAAATCAGTGAGAGAAAGACAAATGCCATATGATTCTCTTATATGTAGAATTTAAGAAACTAAATAGGTATACATAGAGGAAGGGAAGGAAAAATAAATAAATATGAATATATAGAGGGAGGGAAACCATAAGAGATGCTCAACTTCAGCAAACAAACTGAGGATTGCAGGAGGGGAGGTGGGTAAGGTGATGGGGTAATTAAGTGATAGGCATTAAGGAGGGCAATTGATGTAATGAGCATTGGGTTCTTATATGCAACTGATGAGCCACTAAATTCTACCCCTGAGATTAATAATATACTATATGTTAACTGGATTGAATTTAAATGAAGAATTTAAAAAAATAAAGCCAAACAGCAGAATTCATTGGAGCAGGCTCTTGGAAACCCATTTTTTTCACTCATCAAGACCAAAATTAAAGGGCTATAATCACAGTCGCTTCAACTTTATGGAAAAAATGCTTCTTCATATATAAGCTATTATATAAAGTAGTCCAGGTGATGAGCACAAAAAATATTTAGAATAACCCCATCATGAATCTCAGGAAATTCACAACCTAAAGGATTTGATTGGATTTTGCTGAACATGCCACAAAACAGGTAGTGTAAGCAGAGAACACAGGTTAAGAGCTAGCACATGACATCCTTTCCATTTGGCTATAAATACTCTAAAAAATTACCATTTTCAGAAAAAATACCACTTTCTTCACCCTTATTTTTTGCAAATTTAGTATAAATCCTGCCTGTCAACAGACCTGCTTCCATTGGAGTGGGAGTTGAGAATTGAAATTCAGTAAGCCTGGCCTAATGTGACTAAGGGCTGGCAGAAAATGGGATGGATCTAATACAGTGATGTCTACCAACATGATCTATTGCCTGTAGATGAATTGGGAAATTATACTTTCCCTATGTATGTGAACCCAGAGCTTGAGGAATTATGCAGGAAAATAAAGTATCTGTCCTTTTTGTAGGAAAAGTTTGAAGTAGACTGTGTCTGATTTCCATGAGAAAAGAGAAGTTAGGGTAGATAGTCAGAAAATGAGAACAGAGTTATTGCGACTATGAGCTAAGGATTCTGCCTGCCCATACACATAGGCTTTATAATAGACAGTGTTTTTTGAACATGAAGCTTCTCCAGAGAGCTCTCAGGAAGTTCCAGAAGACTTAAAGAGCATGGAGGCCTACTTTTCTAGGGTAAAAGAGATCAAAGAGAGAACGGAAAATGGTTGTATTGAGAAAGAGTATTAATTAACCACAGAGGTAATTTGAAATCTGGACTATAGCCCAACATTATTCTATCACCTGGGTTATTCCATGGAAGGATGTCACAAACAGACCAGCATTGTTTGGTACGTGAGAATCTGGGCTAGATAAAGGATTGCTTATTTTCCCATTCTTTTATGTGTTGATTCTTGAGTGAAGACACAGATTGTGGTATGTACTACAACTTTTTTTTTCTTTTTTACCAAGAAAAAAGATTGTAAGGGGTCTTAGAATGCCCCCAACTTTGTACCACTTGGGTTTTGAACACATCTGTGTATACTTGGAGAACTGGTGGCAGAGCAGTGCTACCTGAAGGGTCACAGAACCTCTCGAAAAATAATTCCTCTTCTCTGTGAAGTAAATTTCACAGCACTAAAGAGAAGTTCAAAGACAAGGGGGCAGGTCCATTAGAAAGAATGATTTAAATTACACACAGATGTCTATAATTCAGTTGAATTAGTCATTAATCCAGCTCACTCACAGGGACTCACATTTCGGTCCCAGAAGAAAACCAAACATGAAAAATGCAATGAGCTGTTTTACTTCATTACATAGCTGTTTTACCTCAGCTATCACATTTTCATAACACATCAAGTGTTTAATCCTTACATTGTGGTCTCTGAAGCACTATCATCAACTTCAGTTGGGAGATGGCACCCTTAATTCAGATATTCCTCCTGGGCAAAAGCAGTGGATATTAGCAACATTAATGTAAAGACATCCAAGTTCCAGAAGCAGCAAGAACCTTCAAAGACTATCAGCAATGAATGTGGCCTTAAGAGACAATGTCTTACATAAATTCTTTTTGCATAGGCAAGGCAGGAAACATGACTACAGCAAGGAGAGGAAGAGAATGGGAGGCACCAAGTGGCAACCAAGAAGACTGGTTCACATGCTAGCTGAGACATGTCCCCTAAAGTGCACTGTGGGTATGAGTAAAATGAAATAGAGAGTAGTCACTAGACTTTGTAAAGCAAGTGAATCCAGAGTCAGAGTAATACTTTATGATGACTATTAGAATAACTATTTTACATCCGTGATGATTTGGTCTGGCAAATGAAAATCACTTAAGGCTATATTACTTTTCTAGTAAGAAAACACATGTATAAGAAAGAGAATGGGATATATTAAGAAAGGAATGCAAAATAAGGCAAGATCACTTTGTCTCATAATGCTAATGGCCTAATTTATAAAATTATAAGTGGACACCCTAGAGGTGTAAAGAATAAAATCAATAATCCTTCAAACATTATCAGTGAGTGACTACCAATGAGATATACCAATGATGAAATGTATCACTTATAAACAAAAGATCATTAGCTGTTTGTAATATATATGTATATAATATGTAATATTATACTGAGAAATGCTAATATATCTCAAATCTCTTAAATCTACCATTATGAGTATATTAAATATGACAATAAAACATCATAATTACACTGAGCATTTACTGTGTGCCAAATGCTTACATAAACAATCTCACTCAATTCTCACAGTATTATTAGATACCATAGCACTATTAGTACTATTAGATACTCACATATATTAGATACTATTATTTCCACTATGTATATAAAATAAAAAATGACAAACACTTAGGGAGACTGTAACTTGGTCAAGATATACTACAAATATGTAGTGAAACTGGGATTGTGACAGTCTTCTGACTGACTTCAATCCTGATGTTTCCTCTGCTACAATATGCTATTTTCCAAGAAGATTGATTTTACGAAATTGAAATGAGCATGGGGAAATATATAAGACTGTTAAAAGAATAGCACATTGTTTAATGACTCAGGAAAATCTGCTTTTAACAACCAATCTCTGTATTACAAGTAAATTCAGTCTCATTTGATAAATATTAAGTGATTGATAATATTTACTATGGAGTTCTACATATAAAAAAATGAGATTTTAAAGTACACCAATCAATGGTGGTAAAACTGCAGCTCTCATCACAGAAAAATGCATCACACACATGCATCTTAAGTACGTGGGAAGTAAAATAAATGACATTGAAGTAACTTCTGAAAAGGTAATGACTGTACAGTTTTTCCATTTTTAAAATATCATTTATTTTCTTTTCAAATAGAGATATTTGCATCCTGAGTTCTTATATGTCAGGTAACAGGTCAGTTTTCTGCATAAACTACAGTAGTTGGTGGAAATGTAAACAGAAATGCAGTGACATGTTTCTAGGCTTGACAACATAATTTACTGAGATTTTAATCACATGTTAGTGTATGGCAGCCAATTTACATTTTCTTGTATATTTTTAATGCGAGCTAGTTACTCAACAGATAAATATTCAGGATTTTACTGAGTTGAGGATATACAGCTGAAAATTTAAAACTTTTCAATGACTTCCTATTGTTCTCAAGAAAAAACCCAAGATATCTTACAGGCCTAAAGAGTCCTGAATGCTTTAAAATCCACTTCTCTCTGTACAATTTATCTCCAAGTCACTTGGACCTCTCTCACCACACTCCTGCCACAATGTTTCAGGGTAATTGTACATATTGTACCCAAATTATGGTACATTCCTGAAATTATTTCATTCTCCCACTAGAAAATATTACAAATATAACAATAAGTATATAAAATGTGAACTGGTAAGTATATTCACAAAGAACAATTTGAAGAATTCTAGATTAATGCAAAATAAGTTTAAATTTATCAAAAAATTACTTTTTATGAATCACATGTCTTGATAAAATTAAATATGTTGGGCAAAGCTAACTGTTATTTGTTTGTTTAAATCTTATTTCTTTCTCAAAAGTATTTGAGAACTCTCTAAAGCCATTTTTAAAGAGTGATACTGCACTCTTCTGGTTCTCTTCTTTCTGCTCCTTAAATGTATATACATAATATAGGGAAAAGCAGGAGGATGTAGAATGAAGCAAACTTGAGACATAGCAACAAAATGTGATATATGGCCCTTATTTAGATACTGATAAAAAAATAAATGATTGTATAGAGACACTTTTTAAGTAATCAGGAAAATTTTAATGTAGCATGGTTAAAAATAAATAAGGGATAACTTAATTTGGATAGCTATGATAATGGCATGGAAGTCTAATGGAAAAATAAGTTCTATCACATTGATATGCATACTCAATTATTTAAGACTGAACATACATGATGTCTATAATTTGCCTTTAAATATTCCAGCAAAAACAACAACAAAAAAAGATGAGAAGAGATTATCACAACATAATATACACTGCAAACCCAGAATAAACTCCAATGTTAAAAAAAATAAAAAAGCTACCAGAGGATTAGAAGAAAATAGGAAAACATGGAAAACATGGGTGAAATTTTGTTTTAATAATCAAGGGATAGGAAAGGCCCTTTAAACTATGGTACATAATCTGTAACCCAGGGGAAGAGTCAAAGATAGCAGGGGAATAGGAGACTTTAATTTCCTCTGGTCCCAGGAATTCATCTAGATAATCAAATAATTCTGGGCACCTGCCAACTCAACCACAGAGCAAAGAAAAGAAGAGCTGCAACTCTAGAGATGAAAACAAAACAAAACAAAACAAAAACAACAACAACAAAAAAACATAACCACTTTCAGCAAACCAAAGCAATATATGAGAAGATAGACCACAGTGAGGAGGAAGCCTCCAACAGTTGGCTACTAGCAAGTGATATAACAGTGGAACACAAAATTGGAACTGTTAGAAGTCTGCTCTGGTGAGGGACATTGCTCAGACTGCTCAGCAGAGATGGAACCCAAGCTGAGACAGTGTGGTCTCTAGATTCTCAGGGTATAAGAAGACCAGGGGTGCCTGAGTGCAGCAGAGCTTCCAGGCATCAGAACAGGGAAGCTGGCTGTATTAGTGAGCCCAGGAGTAGGCTCTGGACTTGGGGTTGCCATAAACAGTGAACTGTGGCATTGTCAGGTGACGGCTCTCCAAGCAGGAGCCCAGCAAGTGGCATAGCCAGCAACACTCCCCTTCTTCCCCTGAAAGAATGGCACAGGAGCACATCACAATAGTCTACAGGGTTTGGAGTCTTGGAACAGGGTCATGTGCCTGAGATAGAATCACTTTGTCACAGAGTGGGTGAGCACAGAGTGTGACCAGGGACCAGGGAGTGATTGACTGCTTTTCTCTCATGATGCACTGAGGAGTAGAGCCAGAGCTTTCAGCACCAGGGTCAGAGATAGGGAGACCACCATTTTTATTTCATTCTCTAAAGTTTTACAGAAAGCCTTTAGGGAACAAAAGCCACAAAGACCAAACCAGAGTAAATTACTTACCTTGGCCATCTGGCAGGGGTGACACAATTCTGCCTGGGGCAGATACTTGAGAATCAATGCAACAGGTTCCTTCCCCAGAAGATCAGCAAGAACATCCAGCCAAGATAAAGTTTACCAATCAATGAGAAACATAAAACTCCAGACCTAAGGGAATACAGCACATAGAATTCAGGGCTTTTTTTCCCCATGACTCTTTAGTCTTTCAACTTATTTTTTTTCTTTCTGTTTTCAAATTTTTCTTATTTTTATCAACTCCTTTAAAAAATATTTTTAGCTTTCATTTTTTTAGTTATAATCTATCCCTTTTTTGTACCAAATTTTATATATATATATATATATATATATATATATATATACACATATATTTATATATACTGACAACTTTAGGATGTAGTTTCTTCTAACAGACCAAAATTCACTGGAAATCTATTGTATGTCTCTGTTCCATTCACCTGTCTGGTCATATTCTCTTTGTTGTTGTTTTCTTTCTTTATTTTTGTTTTGTTAAGGTCTTCTTTAATTTTCATCTTGAAAGGCACAATCTATCCTTTCTATGTATTTAATTTTATTTTTGTATGTATAATTTGTTTCTTTACAATTTTGTTTCTTTACAATTTATAATTTTGATATGTAGTTTTTTCTAACCGACTGACAAAATACATTCAGGAGATAAGGTATTGCTCTGTTTTGTTCACAAGTTTGTTTATATTCCTTCCTTTTGTTGTTGTTGTGTTTTTTTGCTGTCCTCTTTTTTTTATTGTCTTTTAGAATTCATTTTTACAGTTACATTCTATCCTTTCATTGTATTTAATTTCATTTCTGTACACATATAAGTTTTCTTTACAATTTTGGAATCTAGTTTTCTAACAAACAGACCAAACTACACACAGAATGCAGTGTATTTCTCTATTCTAGTCACCTGTTAGATTATATTCTCTTTAATTTTTTTTTTTCTGGGGCACCTGGGTGGCTCACTAATTAAGCGTCTGCATTCAGCTCAGGTTATGATCCCAGGGTGCTGGAATCGAGCCCCACATGGGGCTCCCTGATGCGGGAAGCCTGCTTCTCCCTCTCCCACTCCCCCTGCTATGTTAAAAAATTTTTTTCTTGTTTTGGGTCTCTTCTGATTTGTTTAGTATATATTTTTCTAGTGTCTTTGTTGTCATTTTATTATTTTGTTCTCTACTTCATCGATTCTTCCCTTGACAGAATGACAAGATGGAAAAACTGCACCTCAAAAAAAAAAGAAGAAGAAGAGGGAGTACTGACTGCAAGGGACCTAATCAGAATGGATATAAATAAGATGTCAGATAAAGAGTTCAGAATAACAATTAAAAAGATGCTGGTTAAGCTTAAGAAAAGCATAGAAGACACTCAAGAATCTCTTTCTGGAGAAATAAAAGAACTAAAATCTAACCAAATTGAAATCATAAAGTTTATTAATGAGATGCAATAAAAATGGAAGTTCTAACTCCTAGGATGGATGAGGCAGAAGAAAGAATGAGTGATATAAATGATAAGATGGAAATAAAGACGCTGAGAAGAATAAAGATAACTACTTGATCACAAGGGGAGAATTCAAAACAAAGTGATACCATAAAACAAAACAATATCAGAATAATTGGAATCCCAGAAGAGGAAAGAGAGGGGCAGTAGATATAATGGAGCAAATTATAGTGGAGAACTTCCCTGATGTGGGGAAGGAATCAGACATCAAAATCCAGGAGGCACATAGAAACTTCCTCAAAATTGGTAAAAATAGGTCAGCATCATGACATATAATAGTGAAACTTACAAATCTCAAAGACAAAGAAAAAATCCTGAAAGCAGCTTGGGACAAGAGGTTTGTAACCCACAAGGGTAGAACCTAGATTGGCAGCTGACCTATTCACAGATACCTGGCAGGTCAGAAAGGACTAGCATGATATATTTAGGGTGCTAATGAAAAAAATATGCAGCCAAGAATATTTTATTCAGCTAGAATCTCATTGAAAACAGAAGAGGTGATAAAAATCTCCCAGTACAAACAAAAACTAAAAGAATTTGTGATCACCAAACCATCTCTACAAGCAATATTAAAATTGATCCTCTAAGCAAAGACAGAGTCCAAAAGTAACAGACCAGAACAAAACAAAACAACACAAAACAAATAAACAAATAAAAAAAAAACCCAGAGATAGTATACAGTAACCTTCACTGGACAGGTAATACAATGGCACTAAATCAATATCTTTCAATAGTTACTTTAAACATAAATGGGCTAAAATCCACAGTCAAGAGATACAGGTATCAGATTGGATTAAAAAAAAAAAAAAAAAGCAAGACTCATCAATACGCTCTCTTCAAGAGACTCATTTGAGACCCAAATACACCTCCAGATTGAAAATGAGGGGATGGAAAATCATTTATCATGCCAAGGATATGAAAAGAAAGCTGGGGTGGCAATCTGTATATCAGACAAATTAGATTTTAAACCAAAGTCCATTATAAGGGATAAGGAAGAACACTGTATCATAATTAAAGGTTCTATCCAAAAAAATCTAACATGCCCCTAACATGGGAGGAGCCAATTATATAACCCAGTTAAATAACAAAACTAAAGAAACACATTGATAATAATACAATAATAGTAGGGAACATTAATATCCCCCTCACTGCAATGGATGGGTCATCTAAACAGAAGGTCAACAAGGAAACAAAGGCTTTGAATGGCACACTGGACCAGATGGACTTCACAGATGTTACATCCTAGATCAACAGAATACACATTCTTCTCAACTACACATGGAACATTCTCCAGAATAGTTCACATACTGGGTCACAAATCACATCTCAAATGGTACCAAAAGATTGGGATCAGTCCCTGCATATTTTCAGACCACAATATTTTGAAACTGGAACTCAATCACAAGAGAAAATTTGGAAAGAACTCAAATACATGGAGGCTAAAAGGCATCCTACTAAAATGGGTCAACCAGTGAGTTAAAGAAGAAATTAAAAAAAAAAAAAACATGGAAACAAATTAACATGAAAACACAAGTGTTAAAAATCTTTGGAATGCAGTAAAAGTGGTCCTAAGAGGGAAGTATATAGCAATACAAGTCTTTCTCAAGAACAAGAAAGGTCTCAAATACACCACCTAACCTTACACCTAAAGGAGCTGGAGAAAGAACAGCATATAAAGCCTAAACCAAGCAAGAGTAGATACATAAGAAAGATTAGAGCAGAAATCAATGCAATAGAAATCAAAGGAAAAGTAGAACAGATCAAGGAAATGAGGAGTTGTTTCTTTGAATTAATTGAGATTGAGAAACTCTTTGCCAGACTTATCAAAAACAAAAGAAAAAAGATCCAAATAAATAAAATCATGAATGAAAGAGGAGACATCACAAAGAAATACGAACAATTATCAGAACATACTATGAGCAACTATATGGCAATAAATTAGGAAATCTGTAAGAAATTGATGGATTCCTAGATATGTATAAACTACCAAAACTGAAACAGGAAGAAATAGGAAACCTGAACAAACACATAACCAGCAAGGAAATTGAAGGCATAACCAAAATCTCACAACAAACAAGAGCCCAAGGCCAGAGGGCTTCCCAAGTGAATTCTACCAAACATTTAAAGAAGAATTAATAACTATTCTTCTGAAGCTCTTGCAAAAAAAAAAAAATGGAAGGAAAACTTTCAGAGTTTTCTTATAAGGCCAGCATTACCTTGATCCCCAAACCAGACACAGACTCCACCAAAAAAAAAAAAAAAAAGAAAAAGAAAAGAAATTATAGACCAATATCCCTGATGAACATGGATGCAAAGATTCTTACCAAAGTATTACCCAGTAGGATCCAACAGTACATTAAAAGGATTATTTACCATGACCAAGTGAGATTTAATTCCTGGGCTATAAGAGTGGTTCAATATCTTCAAATTAATCAATATGATACACTACATAAATAAAAGAAAGAACAAGAACCTTATGATCTTCTCAATAGATGCAGAAAAAAATTGGCATAATGCAGCATCTTTTCTTAAGTCTCTTCACAGTGTAGGGATAGTGGGAACATCCCTCAATATTCTATAAGTTATATATGAAATACTCACAGCCACTATCACTCTTAATGGGGAAAAAGTGAGAACTTTACCCCTAAAATCAGGTCAGGAACAGAACAGGGATGTCCACTATCACCACTGCTGCTCAACAAAGTACTAGAAGTCCTAGCCTCAGCAATGAGACAACAAGGACAACAACAACAACAACAGCAGCAGAAGGCATCAGAATTGGCAAAGAAGTCAAACTCTCACTCTTCATAGATGACATGATACATTATGTGGAAATCCAAAAGAATTCACCCCAAAATATCTATAACTCGGACAGGAATTCATCAAAGTGGCAGAATATAAAATCAATGCATAGAAATCAATTGAATTTATATACACAAGAAATGAGAAAGAACAAAGAGAAATTAAGGAGTCAATATCATTTACAAATGCACCCCAAAACAAAAGATACCTAGGAGTAAAACCTAACCAAGGAGATAAAAATTCTGTACTCAGAAAAATATAGAACACTCATGAAAGAAATTGGGGATAAAACAAAGAAATGAAAATACGTTCCATGCACATGGATCAGAACAATAGGCATTTTGAAAATGTCTATATTACCTAGAGCAATCTATGTATTCAATGAAATCCTTATCAAAATACCATCAAGTTTTTTCACAAAACTGAAACAAGTAATCCTAAAATTTGTTTGGAACCAGAAAAGACCCCAAATAGCCAAAGAAAAGTTGAAAAAGAAAACCATACCTGGTGGCATCACAATTCCAGACATGAAGTTCTATTACAAAGGCTTAATCATCAAGAGAGTATGGTGCTGGAACAAAAACAGACACATAGATCAATAGAACAGAATACAGATCCCAGACATGGACCCTCAACTCTATGGTCAACTCACCTTCAACAAACAGGAAAAAATATCCAGTGGAAAAAGGACAGTCTCTTCAACAAATTATTTTGAGAAAATTGGACAGCCACATGCAAAATAATGAAACTGGACCATTTGCTTACACCATACACAAAAATAGACTCAAATGGATGAAAGACCTCAATGTGAGACAGGAATCCATCAAAATCCTAGAGGAGAACATGGGCGGCAACCTCTTCGACCTTGGCCACAGCAACTTCTTGTTAGACATATCTACAAAGGCAAGGGAAACAAAGGCAAAACTTAACTATTGGGACTACATCAAGATAAAAAGCCTTTTGCACAGAAAAGGAAACAGCTGACAAAACCAAAAGACAACTGACAGGATGGGAGAAGATATTTGCAAACAATGCATTAGATAATGGGCTAGTATCCAAGATCTGTGAAGAACTTATCAAACTCAACACCCAAAAAACAAATAATCCAGTTAAGAAATGGGCAGAAGACATGAATGGACATTTATTCAAAGACATCCAAATAGCCAACAGACACATGAAAAAATGCACACCATCCCGTGGTATTAAGGAAATACAAAACAAAAACACAATGAGATACCACCTCACACCAGTCAGAATGGCTAAAGTTCACAAGTCAGGAAACAACAGGTGTTGGTGAAGATGAGGAGAAAGGGGAATCCTCTTACACTGTTGGTGGGAATGCAAGCTGGTGCAGCCACTCTGGAAAACAGTATGGAAGTTCCTCAAAAAGTTGAAAATGGAGCTACCCTATGACCCAGCTATTATACTACTGGGTATTAACCTAAAAGACACAGATACAGTGATCTGAAGGGGCACATACACCCCAATATTTATAGCCAGCAATATTCACAATAGCCAAACTATGGAAAGACCCCAGATATCCATTGACCAATGAATTTATAAAGAAGATGTGTAATATATATGCAATGGAATACTACCCAGCCATCAAAAAAATGAAATCTTGCCATTTTCTGGGACCTGCATAGAACTATAGGGTATTATGGTAAGCAAAATGAGTCTTTCAGAAAAAGACAATTATTATATAATCTCACTGATATGTGGACTTTAAGAAACAAAACAGAATCTTCGGGAAATAAAGGAAAAATACAACAGATGGAACCACAGAAGGAAACAAACCACATGAGACTCTTAATCATAGGAAACAAACTGAGAATTGCTAGAGGGAAGTGTGTGGAGTGATGGGGTAACTGGATGATGGACAGTAAGGAGAGCATGTGTTATAATGAGTACTAGGTATTATATAAGACTGATGAGTCACAGACTTATGCCTCTGAAACCAATAATACATTATGTGTTAATTAATTGTATTAAAATAGTTTTGAAAAATCTGGAAGCCAAAAAAGAAAAGATTGATAATGTCAACTACTTCTAGGAAAACAAAAAATAGTTCTGCGTGATTAAAAAAATCATAAATTTAAAAATGAATAGTGTAAAGCTGGAAAATATTTATAGCTCATATCACAGACAATAGCTAATCATTAGGGAAATATGCAATGAACTACAATGAGAAAGAATTTTCACTAATCAGCTTTGGGAAATAAGCATTCTCATATATTTTGATAGAACAATGTTTAGGGAGGATTATTTGATAATGTTTATCAAAAATACAAATAAATTTATGTTTTGACTTTGCAATCCTAATGAGAATTTATCTCTAAAGATATACCTTCATATGGATAAGAAACTATTAATTGGTGACCTGTGTGTAGTAATAGAAGATTAGAAATAACCAAAATGTCCATCACTAACAGACTGGTTAAGTAAATTATGGTAGATACACACATATAATGGAGTACTGTTTTTCTGCTTAAAAAACAAGAACAACCTCTATATATACTGATACATGATGATTACTAGAATATATAGTAATGTGAAAAAAAGTAAGAAAAAGAATAGTATAATACCTTTTAAATAAAAAAGGATGGAAGTGATAATGCTATATAGCTTCATTTCTACATATTTATATAGAGAAACACTGGAAATTATCCACAAGAACTAATGAAAGCAATTTCTTGTAGGGGGTAGGAAAGAGTAATGCAGATGGGAGGGGATAAAAATGGAAATCTTCAATATAAACCATGGTTTATTGCTTTATTTTGATCCATTTGAGTATACATATGTTCCAAACAATATAAATAAATAACATTTTATGATAAAGAATTACACTCCTCAGCAAGCCTTCCTCATTTCATTCAAGATTTAGTCTTTCCTTTGGATGTGCTCCCATACTATTTCATATGCAGCTTCTATAGCATTTCTCAGTCAATACCAGAATTTTTTGTCAGTCATTTCTACAAAGTTATGAAATACTTGGGTTTCTTAACTTGTGTTAATTAACTTCTGTCTTTTTAACAATGTGCATGATATCTGGCAAACATGATAGTTGCCCAGTAAATTTTCTTTTGGATTAATATAATCTTTCTAGGTTTACCTTATCTTACTAAATTTCTTCCTTTGGCATCTTTGCTTTTGTCTCATTGCATTTGTCACTATCTTGTTTTACAATTATTTACTTAAATTCGTTTGTTTTTATGAGATTTTGAAACCCTGTAGTTGTAGCAGGTGGCCAATTAGGATGGTGAAATAATTTTCTATAATTCTTAAATTAACCGACGATGATAATGCCATCACAATAATTAGTGATAGTTAAGATGATCACTTTCTAGGAAAATAATAGTCTCATTAGTGGAAAATAAGATTTAAAACTTTAAAAATATATTAGTTTATTACACTGATCCACTTATTCATGGAGACTTCACACTCACTACAGTCATTTATTCAAAGGTATACAGAAATCTATTAAGTTGTTTTTAAAATATTTCAATTTGGTTTCCAGAATTTAAAAGATTATTTTGAAAGATATTAATGGAATTTAGACAGACTTCTATAGACTAGTAGGGGTAGAACATTAATAAACAGGAACTGAAATTATAAGACCAATAGAGATATTTACTTATAGCACATAAATTCTTTGAATACCTGAAAGTTTCTTGACCTAACTGAAATATATTTATTTATATATTCTTTTATCCAGCAAATATTTTTTGAGCAACTAATATTGAAGTACTTAAGATGTAAATAAAATGTGCTAATGATATATGCTGACTAACATTACACAATTTTAAAAAAATGTAGTCTTTTTCCTCAGGGAGGCAGTATAGCATAGTGATTAAGAGCAAATGGCATTACATGAACCTACTTTTAAAATCTTGCTTCTCTCTCTACTAGTTACATGACCTTGATCAAGTTACTTACTTAAACATTGTGCCTTAGGTTTATCTTCTGCCAAATAAGGAAAATAATAGCTATTTTACATGACTGTTATGAAGATTTAGGTGGAATAAACAAATATAGTGCTATTCACAGTGCTTGCACATAATAATCGCTCCAAAAGCATTTATATTTCAGTCTATTGTCTAAAAATGGAAGTGTTTTTTTCTGTAGTGTATTTTTATAATAGTAGCAGTCATCTGCTTTATTGTTGTATATGATCTCATTGCAAACACTTACAGATAGACTTGGTATTCAAACATGGTACTATTATCCTAATTCTCAGGCTGCATGAGGTATATGAGAACTTCTTAGTAGTGAGCACAGCAGTGAATAAAATTGAACTACATTAATGAAGAATAAAAGAGTTTCCATAAGACTGACAGTGGGAGAATATTATTCATTTGAATGAAGAAGTAGAATTCTAAGAAAGATTCTAAATGTATGAAAAAGTATTTTGAGAAAGAAATGCTAAAGGTTAGTGTGGGTTTGCTCGGAATATATTATGCTAGACTAGTAGACCAGTGCTACCTAAATTGTTGTCCCTCAAAACATTGAATGTTAACTAGGTAATTTTGAAAAAAAAATTTTTTTTCTATGACCAAATAAATTTAGGAAACATGAGATTAAGCAAAATTAACCATAGGCTTTCACATGTACTTACTGCAAGACTTTTCAGAGTTTTAATACACTAAAGTGTATTACAGGTTTCCAATAGAGTAAACATAATATATAGTGTTTCCCAAATGTGAGCACAAAACTATTTTGTTGTGTCTGTGAGTGCATTACTTCTCAACATTATCCCAAAATAATATGCTATGAAATAATAAAGTTTTGGAAATACAGTTCTAATTTGTCTCTTTATAGAATTACTAAAGTAGTAGAAAGAAGAAGGAGCAGACATATAATATTGTAATTTTTGGAAGGCATTTGAAAAAATAATATTTTGTTAATCTGAGATAGAAAAGTGCATTTTTGATCAGTCATCATTAAACACTTTGCTTTCATAATCTCTAAAAGAATTTTAAAAACATATATCTTTTACACAATTTTAAATTAATAAAGTGTTTTATCATCATTTTAAAATTACTTATAATATTTTGGTTGTCAAGATGCACAGAATTGACATCATTATAAACCTTTTCTATGCTATGCTCTGTAATTGGTCTTACACATGGATCATTTTTAGTTATTTATCCTGTAAATCAGTTTTAATAATGTAATAAGCATACACAAATCCAGCAACCAAAATGAAACCTAGACCTTAACAGTAATTTGACATGTAATCATATAGTTTCCTCCTGCTATTCCATTTCCAGGAGTGACCTACCTTGAATGCCATGTTTATTGTTCCCAGGATTTCTGTTTCATTTAGTTTTATTGAATTTAAACACATTTTGAAGATATGCATAATTTTAGGTATTTTTAACTTCATTAAAAATGTGTTCATGCTATAAGTAATCTTTTGGAACTTAATATTTTCAGACAATGTTATGTTGCTAAGATTAATTAATTTTTTATGCCTCTGTAGTTTATTACTTAAAAAGAAAAATATTATTTAAGTAAATAACATATAAAACATATATACCAGGAAGTGTGCAAATCATCGGTACAGCTTGATTAAATAAACACATTTTTGTAACATCAAGAAATAGATTTAAAATTGGGGACGGGAGGGGCTAAGATAGCAATGTAGTAGGAGGACCTTTGGCTTGCCTTGTCCCTCAAATACAGCTAGATAACTCTCAAATCATACTGAATACTCAAGAAATTGACCTGAATCTGATAGAGCAAACTGCATAAGTCAAGAGAGAGAGAAGAGGTCATTTTGAGGAAGGTAGGAAGTGAGGAGATGTGGTTTGATGTGTGCTGTGGAGGGGAAGGAACTCTGTTCTCAGAGAAAGGGGAAGGAGGGAGGGAGGGAGAAAGAGAGAGAGAGAGAGAGAGAGAGAGAGAGAGAGAGAGAAGCACACAGGTGACTGAACAAGAACACTTCCCCAAAGACATTGACTAAGAAAATGAAAAGGGTTGATTTTCCTGAGTTTTTGAAACAAGTGGGGCTCAAAGACTGGAGTTTTAGAGGTCCAGAGGTCCATCGCAAGGCTTGGATAGAAGCCTGAGGCCCCTGCCCTAATCCCAGAGAGAAGGCAGGCCGTAGCCCTGGAGAAACAGCATGATCTGAGGATTGCCTAAGAAGCATGAAGAGAGCTTGTTCTCTCTTCTTGGAGTGTATCTACAATAAGTGGTATAGGCTCTCCAGGGACAAAAGAGCTGGAGACCACCATTTCTCTCCCTCATCCTTCAACACAAGCACGAGACACTTCTGAGGGTGGCTAATATGGGCACTGGCTGTTTAGTCTGCTTTACTCCAAATCCCAAGTCACTGCACTCTGGCACAACTGCTCATCTGGGTCAAAACTGCATCAGTCCCAGCACAATGAGACCCTTTCTCAGAGGACCAGCACAAGTCCTTGACATACCAGGCTCCTGAAATTTGGAATATTAAAGGCAGCAGACCTGGCTAGGGTAGACTGCAAGGTAGGGTGTGCTGATCCAGGCATGCAAGCAACCCAGAGACAGATAGTATGAAATCAGCGATCTGGAAAATTTTGGAGATGCACAAGGGGGAAATTATTAACTCTTCTGAAAGGGTGTACCTAAAAACAGCAAGCATGTACTTACCTCTCCAGAGACAAAGAAGCTGACTGGTTCTGTATCCCATTACCACCCCTTAGCATAAACCAACTTCAGTAAACAGCACCGTGCAAAAACTGGTTGCCTAAACTGCTTACATGAAGTCCTATCTCCCCTGGGCTCTGCTATATGACTTTTCTGGGTGCAACTGTGCCTAATGACCAGCACAGGAGACCCTCCTGGAATATCAGGAGAAAAAACAAACAAAAAACCACAACCTTACCGTCACCATGTCTACTTACCATAAAGTTCAACAAATATTCAGGCTGGTGGCAGGTATTAAGGAGGGCACATATTGCATGGAGCACTGGGTGTGGTGCATAAACAATGAATCTTGGAGCACTGAAAAAAAATAAAATAAAATTATGATAAAAACAGCATCAGGTCTCATTTAGCAAGGGAACCAGAGCTAACCTAGTTAAAACTCTCCTTAAGACTCCTGGATGGCTCAGTTGGTTAAGCATCAGCCTTCTGCTCAGGTCATGATCCCAGGGTCCTGCGATGGAGGTCTGCATCAAGCTCTCTGCTCAGCAGGGAACCTGCTTCTCCCTCTCCCTCTGCCTACTGTTCTGCCTACTTGTGCTCTCTCTCTCTGTCAAATAAATAAATAGAATCTTAAAACAAAAAATTTAAAAATAAATAAATAAATAAATCTCTCCACACTCTGGCCAAGGTCCAAACAAAGCCCACTGCAAGATAGGAGAAACCCTGCAGAGGACTGATCTGAGGGATAAAGTAGCCTAATCACAGCAATAGGGTGCACACAGGACACACCAGAGACAAATCCTAAAGCATTAGGCCCTGGACAGGATATGACCTTTTCTTTGTAAAGCCATTATTCTCAGAAGCAAGAAGCATAACAGGCTTTCCTAACACACAGAAGACAGAGACCCAACAAAATGCCAAAATGAGAGAAGTGATAGAAAAATCAATAAAAGAAGAGAGAAGAAGCACATGGTCCTCTCAATTGATGCAGAAAAAGCATTTGACAAAATCCAGCATCCGTTTCTGATTAAAATGCTTCAAAGTATAGGGATAGAGGGAACATTCCTGAACTTCATCAAATCTATCTATGAAAGACCCACAGCAAATATCATCCTCAATGGGAAAAGGCTTGCAGCCTTCCCGTTGAGTTCAGGAACATGACAAGGATACCCGCTCTCACCACTCTTGTTCAACATAGTATTAGAAGTCCTAGCAACAGCAATCAGACAACAAAGAGAAATAAAAGGTATCCAAATTGGCAAGGAAGAAGTCAAACTCTCTCTCTTCGCAGATGTCATGATTCTTTATATGGAAAACCCAAAAGATTCCACCCCCAAACTACTAGAACTCATACAGCAATTCAGCAACATGGAAGGATACAAAGTCAATGTATGGAAACCAGTGGCTTTCTTATACACTAACAATGAAAATACAAAAAGGGAAATTAGAGAATCTATTCCATTTACTATAGCACCAAGAGCCATAAGATACCTGGGAATAAACCTAACCAAAGAGGTAAAGGATCTGTACTTGAGGAACTACAGAACACTCATGAAAGTAATTGAAGAAGACACAAAAAGATGGAAGACCATTCCATGCTCTTGTATCGGGAGAATTCATTCCAAAAGAAAGAACAAGCAAAAGTCACAGCCAGGATCTAATTGAAACAATTATAAGTAATATCTGTGATCCATAATTTAAAGTAAAAATCATAAGGATTACTAGTTGGGCCTGAGCAAACCATGGAAGACATTAGGGAGACCCTTAGTGCAGAGATAAAGAGCTTAAAAAAATCAGGCAGAAATTAAAAAAAAAAATCAATAACCAAGATTTAAAACTGACTGGATATAATGAACACAAGGATGGAAGAAAAAGAGGAACAACTAAGTGATATAAAGGATAGAATTATGAAAAATAATGAAACTGAATAAAAAAGAGAAAGAAAAATTTTGGATTACAAGGATAGACTTATAGAACTCAGTGACTTCAGCAAATTTAATAACATTTATATAATAGGAGTCCCAGAAGAAAAAGAGAAAAAATGGAACAGAAGATTTATTTGAAGAAATCAAATTTCTTAATCTAAGAAAGAAACAGATAGCCATATCCAAGAAACAGAGAAACTCCCATCAAAATCAACAAAAGTAGGCCAACACCAAGACATATTGTACTTATATTTACAAAAATAGTAATAAAGGAAAAAAATTCTAAAAAGAACAAGGCAAGAGAAATCACTATCTTAGAAGGGAAGACCAAACAGTTTAGCAGGAGATACATCCATAGAAACTTGGCAATCCAGAAAGGAGTAGGATGATTTATTCAATGTGTTGAATGGGAAAAATCTGCAGCTAAGAATGTTCTACCCAGCAAGGCTATCATTCAGCATAGAAGGGGAGATAAATTTTCCCAGACAAACAAAAACAAAAGGAATTTGTGACCACTAAACCAGCCCTATGAGAAATATTAAAGGAATCTCTTTCAGTGGGAAAGAAAGACCTAAAGTGACAGACTAAAAAAGAACAGAGAAAATCTCCAAAAACAATGAAAAACAAGCAATAAAATGGCACTAAATACATATCTATCAATATCTACTCTGAATACAAATGTAATGAATACTCCAATCAAAAGACACAGGGAGTCAGAATGGATAAAAATACAGGACCAGTCTATATGCTGAGTATAAGAGAGTCATTTTAGACCTAAAGTCACCTACAGATTAAAAGTGAGGGGATGGAGAACCATTTCTCATGAAAATGAATGTAAAAAAAAAAAAAAAAAAGCCAGTGCTGCAATCCTTATATTAGGGAAGCTAGATTTTAAACCAAAGTCTGTAACAAGGGATGAAGTAAGGCACTATCATAATAAGGGGACAATCCAATAAGAAGACCTATCAATAGTAAATATGCATGCACTCAAGAAGGGAACACCCAAATATATAAAACAATTAATAACAAATAGAAAGAAATGCATTATACAATAATAGTATAGGACTTTGACACTGTAGTTGCCTCAGTAGACAGATAATCTAAGAAGAAAATCAACAAGGAAACAATGGTTTCAAATTACACACTGGGCCAGACTGACTTAACAGGTATATTCAGAACGTTTCATTCCAAAGCAGCAGAATACACATTCTTCTCAAGTGCACATGGAACAGTCTCCAGAATAGATGACATACTAAGCCACAAATCAGGCTTAGACTGAGATCATACCATTCATGTGTTCTGACACTACCCTATGAAGCTTGAAGTCAACTATAAGAAAAAAAAAAACTGGAAAGACCACAAATACATGGGGATTAAAGAATATCCTATTAAAGAATGAATGGGTCAGAGGATGAGTTAAAATGGCAGAGTAGTAGGGGGACCCTATGCTTGCTTTATCTTTCTAACACAACCAGATAAATACCAAATCTTTCCGAACACCCAGGAAATTGGAGGACTGACAGAACGCACTGCATGTCTGGAGGAAGAAAAAATGGCCATATCATGGAAGACAGGAGCTGCAGAGAGTTGATTTTCAGGAGAAAGAATTGCAAGTGTTATGGATGGTAAGGAGCCCTGACCACTGAGAGAGGAGAGAAGAGAGAGAGGGAGAGAGAGAGAGAGAGGCAAGCACGAAGGAGATTGCACAAGAAAAACACTTCCTCCAACTGACTGACTAGGAAAAGGAGAGGGGCTGATTATTCTAAGTTTTTACAAGCAGTGGAACTCAAAGTCTGAAGTTTTAGAATTCCACACAATTGCTAGGGTCGTGCTTGGTGGGCTTAATGGTGCTCCAGTGGGAAAGGAGGGGACATTCATGAGCGGACAGTGTGGTCTGAGGATCCCCTGAGACACACAAGGGGAGGCTGTTCCCCTTCTTAGCATGCATTGGGAAGAGGTGGCACTGCCTCTCAGGGGACAAAAGAGATGGAGGGCACCACTGAGTGGCTCTGTTAATTAGCCTAACAGCAGATGTACCTGCTAAGGATGCAAACCTGAAAGCCAGCTTTTGTTGTGCTTTCATAAACTCTGAATCACTGCATGGTCATGCAACTGTTTTTCTGGAAAAACAGCACCAGCCACAGCATGACAAAAGCCTCCCCCCAGAGAATCAGGGAGAGTCTGTGCTGCACTGGTTCCCTAAAATTTGGAGTTTTGAAATCCAGTTGAGTTCCCGAGATAAAACACAAGAGCATGTTGCCATGAAGCAGGCAGATAACTCAGACGCAGACATAATGAAGCTGGGATTCTGATGGAGGCCTGGACATAAGACAGGAGACTGTTCACTATTCTGTTAGAACTTTTTGAATAACAGCAGTAATGAGCTTCCCTCTCCAGGAAAGAGAGGGTGGGGTAATACCATTTTCCTGCCACCCATTTGCACAGAGAGATTTCAGTGAGTAACATAGTGTCTCTAGTGGAGAGCAGAGCTGCTTACACCAAACCACACCCCATTGTGCCCTGCAGTTGCATCTTGACTATAGCAAGTCTGCCTGAGAACCAGCTCAACAAGCCCTTTTCCCAGAAGACCAGCACAAATGTCAGGCATGCACCATGTCTACTGATCAAAGTGTACTGAAAATCTTCAGATCTAGGAAAAATAAGATCTACCATTTTGTAACACAGAGACCAAAACACACCTAGTTGAAACTTGCTACACACAGGAAAAGTTCCAAACACTCTCCACTGCAGGCAAGGAGAAACTGTGCAGAAGACTGACCTCAGGGAAAGAGCAGCCAAAACACAACAGAGTGCACACAGCATACACCAGAAAGATTTCCTGAAGCACCAGCCCCTGGACTGTATATGGCCTCTTCTTAATATAGCCATTACTTGTGAGGAGAAGGAAACATAACAGGCTTTCCAATCACACAGAAGAGAGAGATCTAGGCAAATTACCAAGGTGGAGGAATTCATCCCAAAAGAGAACAAGCAAGGGCATGTGGATGGCTCAGTCAGTTACATATTTGCCTTCAGCTCAGGTCATGGGTCCTCCCAGGGTCCTGGGACTGACTGAATCCTACATTGGACTCCTTGCTCAGCAGGGATTCTGCTTCTCTCTCAGTCTGCCACTTCCCCTGCTTGTCCTCCCTCCCTCTCTCTCTCTGGCAAATAAATAACTTAAATCTTTTTTTTTTAAGCCCCACTTACAGCAATGGACAGATCATCAAGGCAGAAGATCAATAAAGAAACAATGTCTTCAAATGACACACAGGACCAGATGGACTTAACAGATACAGTCAGCACATTTCACCATAAAGGAGCAAAATACACATTCTTTTTGAGTGCACATGGAATATTCTCCAGAATAAATCACCTCCTAAGTCACAAATCAGGTCTCCACAAATACAAAAAGACTAAGATCATACCATGCATATTTTCTGACTACACCACTAAGAAACTTGAAGTCAAGCACACACACACAAAAAATTGGAAAGACCACAAATATATGGAGGATAAAGAATATCCTATTAAAAAATGAATGGTTTAACCAGGAAATTAAAGAAGAAATTTAAAAAGAATACATGGAAGCAAATGACAAGAGGACAGTCTAAAACATTTGGGATTAAGCAAAGGCAATCATAAGAGGGAAGTATATACCAATACAAGCCTACCTCAAGAAGCAAGAAAAGTCTCAAATACACAACTTAACCTTACACCTAAACTAGAAAAGGAATAGTCAGTAAAGTATAAAGCCAGCAGAAGAAGGGAAATAATAATGATTAGGGCAGAAATAAAATATATAGAAAAAATAAACACAAGAGAACAGAACAGTGAAACTAAGATGATTATTTGAAATAATTAATGATATTGATAAACAAGTAGCCAGACTTATCAAAAAGAAAAGTGAAATGAAAGAGATCAAAATAAACACCACAGAAATACAATTACAAGAACATATTATGAAAAATTTTATATCAAGAAATTGTACAATCAGGAAGAAATGGATACAATTCTAGAAACACAAAAACTACCAAAAATTGAAAAAGGAAGAAGTAGAAAATTTCTATTATAGAAATAGAAAAATAATAGAAAATAGAACAGACCGATAACCAGCAAAGAAATTGAATCAGTAATCAAAAATCTCCCAAAAAACAAAAGTGCAGGAGAAGATGGCTTCTCAGGGGAATTCTACTAAACATTTAAAGAAGAGTTAATACCTAGGCTTTTCAAGCTGTTCCAAAAAGCAAAATGAATGGAAAACTTCCAAACTCATTCAATAAGGCCAGCATTACATTAATAACAAATCCAGACAAAGACCCCACTAAAAAGGAAAATATGGGCTAGTATCTCTGATGAACATGGATGCAAAAATTCTCAGAAAGATATAAGCAAATTGAATCTAACAATATATTAAAAGAATTATTCAGTACAGTCAAGAGGGATTTATTCCTGGGCTACAGAGGTTGTTCAATATTTGCAAATCAATGAATGTGATACACCACATTAATAAAAGAAAGGATAAAAGCCATATGATCCTCTCAATAGATGCAAAAAAATGACAAATAACAGCATCTATTATTTTTTAATTTAATTTAATTTTATTTTCAGTGTTCCAAAATTCATTGTTTATGCACCACACTCAGCACTCCATGCAATACATGCCCTCCATAATACCCACCACCAGGCTCACCCAATCCCCCATCCTCCTCCCCTCCAAAACCCTCAGTTTGTTTCTCAAAGTCCACAGTCTTTCATGGTTTGTATCCCCCTATTATTTCCCCCAACTCACTTCCTCTCTCCATTTCCCCATGTCCCCGTGTTATTCCTTATGCTCCACAAGTAAGTGAAATCATATGATAATTGACTCTCTCTGCTTGACTGATTTCACTCAGCATAACCTCTTCCAGTCCTGTCCATGTTGATACAAAAGTTGGGTATTCATTCTTTCTGATGGAGGTATAATACTGCATTGTATATATGGACCATATCTTCTTTATCCATTTGTCCACTGAAGGGCATCTTGGTTCTTCCCACAGTTTGGCAACAGTGGCCATTGCTGCTATGAACATTGTGGTGCAGATGGCCCTTCTTTTCACTACATTTGTATCTTTGGGGTAAATACCTAGTAGTGCAATTGCAGGGTCATAGGGTACCTCTATTTTAACTTCTTAAGGAATATACCCACTTTTTTTCCCAAAGTGGCTGCACCAACTTGCATTCCCACCAACAGTGTAAGACGGTTCCCCTTTTCCCACATCTTCTCCAGCACTTGTGGTATCCTGTCTTATTAATGTTGGCCATTTGAACTGGTGTAAGGTGGAATCTCAATGTGGTTTTGATTTGAATCTCCCTGATGGCTAGTGATGATGAATATTTTTCATGTGTTTGTTAGCCATATGTATGTCTTCATTAGAGAAGTGTCTGTTCATGTCTTCTGCTCATTTTTTGACATGATTATCTGTTTTGTGTGTGTTGAATTTGAGGAGTTCTTTACAGATCTTTGATATCAGCCCTTTGTCTGTAGTGTCATTTGCAAATATCTTCTCCCATTCTGTGGGTTACCTCTTTGTTTTGTTGACTGTTTCCTTTGCTGTGCAGAAGATTTGGATCTTGATGACGTCCCATATTCACTTTTTTTTCCTTAGTCTTTGGAGACATATTTTGAAAGAAGTTGCTGTGGCTGATGTCAATGCATATGTTCTTCTCTAGGATTTTGATTCTAGAATTAGGATTCCTGCCTCACATTGAGATCTTTTATCCATTTTGAGTTTATCTTTTTGCATGGTTTAAGAGAATGGTCAAGTTTCATACTTCTACACATAACTGTCCAATTTTCTCAGAACCATTTATTGAAGAGACTGTCTTTTTTCCACTGTATGTGTGTGTGTGTGTGTGTGTGTGTGTGTGTATCTTTTTTTTTTTTTTCTGCTTTGTCGCAGGCTATTTGACCATAGAGTTGAGGATCCACATCTGGACTCTTTACTCTGTTCCACTTGTCTATGTGTCTGTTTTTTTTTTTTTTTTTTTTTTTTTTTTTTTTTTGCCAGTACCATGCTGTCTTGGTGATCACAGCTTTGTAATAAAGCTTGAAATAAGGCAACGTGATTCCCCAAGTTTTGTTTTTCTTTTTCAACACTTCCTTAGCAATTTGGGGTCTCTTCTGGTTCCATACAAATTTTAGGCTTCTTTTTTCCAGTACAGCATCCATTCCTGATAGAAACCCTCAACAAAGTACCTCTACATCATGAAGGTCATATAACAAAGATCCACAGCTAATCACCCTCAATGAGGAAAATCTGAGAGTTTTTCCTCTAAGATCAGGTAAAACACAGGAATGTGCAGTCTGATGGCTGTTTTTTAACATATTACTGGAAGTCCTAAATTCATCAATTAGACAAGAAAAATAAATAAATGTCATCCCAATTGGCAAAGAATAAGTCTGTTTCACTATTCATAGAAGGCATGATGATATATGTAAAAAACCCAAAATATACCACAGAAAAATTGCTATAATTGGAATAGGAACTCAGCAAGTTGCAGGATATGAAATCAATACACAGAAGTCTTTTGCATTTCTGCACATCAGTAATGAAGTAGCAGAAAGAGAAATCAAGTATTCAATCCCAATTACAATTACACCAAAACCAATAAGATACCTAGGAATAAATTTATCCAAACAGATAAAGCTGGTACTCTGAAAACTGCAGAACACTTATGAAAACAAAAAAATTGAAGAGGACAGAAAGAAATGGAAAAACATCCTCTGCTCATGGACTGGTAGAACAAATACTGTCAAATGTCAATCTACATATTAGTGCAATCCCTATCAAAATAACAAAAGCATTTTTTCACAGAACTGGAACAAACAATCCTAAAATTTGTATGGAACCAGAAAAGATCCTGAATAGTCAAAGAGATATTAAAAATAAAAGCAAAGGTGGAAATATGGAGGCATCAGGATTTGGTCTTCTAGCTATATTGCAAACTGTAATGATCAAGACAGTGTGATACTGGCACAAAACAGACACATAGATCAACAGAACTAAATAGAAAACCCAGAAATGTCTCCGAACTACATGGTCCTTGATAAAGCAGGAAAGAACAGCCAGTGGAAAAATGAGTGTCTTCAATAAATAATGTTGGAAATACTGGACAGCAACCTTCAGAAGAATGGAAATGGACTACTTTCTTACACCATACCCAAAATTAAATTCAAAATTGGTTGAAAGTTCAATAAAGCAGGAAAGAATATCCAATGGAAAAAAGACAGCCTCTTCAATGAATGGTGGTGGGAAAATTGGACAGCCACATGAAGAAAAATAAAATTGGACCATTTTCTTACACCATACATGAAAATAGACTCAAAATGGATAAAGGACCTCAATGTGAGAAAGGAATCCATCAAAATCCTTGAGGAGAACACAGGCAGCAACCTCTTCGACCTCAGCCACAGCAACATCTTCCTAGGAACATCGCCAAAGGCAAGAGAAACAAGAACAAAAATGAACTATTGGGATTTCATCAAGATCAAAATCTTTTGCACAGCAAAGGAAACAGTTAACAAAACCAAAAGACAACTGACAGAATGGGAGAAGACATTTGCAAACGACATATCAGATAAAGGACTAGTGTCCAGAATCTATAAAGAACTTAGCAAACTCAACACCCAAAGAACAAATAATCCAATCAAGAAATGGGCAGAAGACATGAACAGACATATCTGCAAAAAAGACATCCAGATGGCCAACAGACACATGAAAAAGTACTCCACATCTCTCAGCATCAGGGAAATACAAATCATAACCACAATGAGATACCACCTCATACCAGTCAGAATGGCTAAAATTAACAAGTCACGAAATGACAGATGCTGGCGAAGATGTGGAGAAAGGGGAACCCTCTTCACTGTTGGTGGGAATGCAAGATGGTGTAACCACTCTGGAAAACAGCTTGGAGGTTCCTCAAAATGTTGAAAATAGAACTGCCCTATGACCCAGCAATTGCACTACTGGATATTTACCCTAAAGACACAAACATAGTGATCCGAAGGGGTACGTGCACCCGAATATTTATAGCAGCAATGTCTACAATAGCCAAACTATGGAAAGAACCTAGATGTCCATCAACAGATGAATGGATCAAGAAGATGTGGTATATATACACAATGGAATACTATGCAGCCATCAAAAGAAATGAAATCTTGCCATTTGCGACGACATGGATGGTACTAGAGGGTATCATGCTTAGTGAAATAAGTCAATCGGAGAAAGACAACTATCATATGGTCTCCCTGATATGAGGAAGTGGAGATGCAACATGGGGGCTTAAGGTGGTAGGAGAAGAATTAATGAAACAAGATGGAATTGGGAGGGAGACAAACCATAAGTGACTCTTAATCTCACAAAACAAACTGAGGGTTGCTGGGGGGAGGGGGTTTGGGAGAAGGGGGTGGGTTTATGGACATTGGGGAGGGTATGTGCTATGGTGAGTGCTGTGAAGGGTGTAAACCTGGCAATTCACAGACCTGTACCCCTGGGGATAAAAATACATTATATGTTTATTAAAAAATAAATAAATAAATAAAAGGCACAGTGTGTTTTGCCTTGTCAGAAAAAAAAAAAAATTCGTTGAAAGACCTAAACATGAAACATGAAAGAATCAAAATCCTAGAGGAAAACACAGGCAGCAACCTTTTTGACCTCAATCATAGCAACTTCTTACTAGACACATGACCAGAGGCAGGGGAAACAATGGCAAAAATGAACTATTGAGACTTCATCAAGATAAAAAGCTTTTGCCCATTATAGGAAATAATCAACAAAACTAAAGGCATCCTTTGGAATAAGAGAAGATATTTGCAAATGATATATCTGATCAATGGTTACTACCCAAAATATAGAAAAATATATAAAACAACATCCAAAAAAGCAAATAACCCAGATTAAAAATGGACAGAAGACACGAACAGACATTTTCTCAAACAAGACATTCAGATGGCTAGCAGACATATGAAGAGATGCTCAATATCGCTTATCATCAGGGAAATACAAATCAAAACCACAAGGAGACATCACCTCATTCCTGTCAGAATGGCTAAAATTAAAAACACAAGAAAGAACAGATGTTGGTGAGGATGCAGAGAAATGAGAACCCTCTTACACTCTTGGTGTAAATGCAAACTGAGAATCTACTTCATGGTTTGCCTCTATTCTCACACCATGTTCATATGCTTTGTTTCTTAATTTCCACATATGAATCAAATTATATAGTATTTGTCTTTCTTCGACTGACTTACTTCACTTAGCATAACACTCTGTTTCCATTCACATCATTGCAAAGGCAAGATTACATTCTTTTTATGGCTGAGAGATATTCCATTGAATATATATACCACTTATTTATCCATTCATCAGTCGATGGACATTGGGGCTCTTTCCATAATTTGACTATTCTTGATAATGCTGCTATAAACATTGGGATGCTTGTATCCCTTTAAATTAGTACTTCTGTAATTTTGGGGTAAACACCTAGTAATGCAATTGCTAGATGGTTGGGTAATTCTATTTTTAACATTTTAGTGATGGACATGCCCTTTTTCAGATGGCTGCATCAGTTTGCATTCCCACCAAGAGTAAGTTAGTCGAAGACAAATACCATATAATTTCATTCATATGTGGAATTTAAGAAACAAAACAGATGAACATGGGGTGAGAATAGAGACAAACCAGGAAACAGATTCTCAGCTGTAGAAAACAAACTGAGGGTGCTGTGGTAAGCAGGAGTGGAGATGTGTTAAATAGGTGACCTTTAAGTAGGATACTTTTGATGAACACTGGGTTTTGTCATGTAAGTGATGAATCACTAAATACTACACCTGAAACAAATCTAACAGTATATGTTAACTAACTGGAATTTAATAAAAACTTGGGGAAAAAGAAGTTGTATACATATAATGAAAAAATCTCAGCCATAGACAAGAATGAAATCTTGCCATTTGCAACACCATGAATTGGGCTAGAGAGTATTATACTAAGTATTATACTAGAGAGTATTAACTAAGTGAAATAAGTCAGTCATAGAAAGACAAATACTATATGATTTCACTCATATGTGAAATTTAAGAAACAAAACAGATGTACATTGTTGAAAAAGTAAAGGAGGTAAGCGAAACCACAAGAGACTCTTAACTGTAGAGAACAAACAGATTGTTACTGGGCGGGAGGTGGATTGGGGAATGGTTTAAGTTTCTGATGTGTATCATGAGGGCACTTTTTCTGATAATCCTTGGGTTTTGTATGTAGGTGATATATTTTATTTATTTATTTGGCAGACAGAGATCACAACTAGGCAGAGAGGCAGGCAGAAAGAGAGGAGGAAGCAGGCTCCCCACTGAGCAGAGAGCCCGATGTGGGACTCAATCCCAGGACCCTGGGATCATGACCTGAGCCGAAGGCAGAGGTTTTAACACCTGAGCCACCCAGGTGCCCTTCTACCCACTTTTTAACTGGAGTATTTTTACTTGGAATATTGAGTTCATAAGTTCTTTATATGTTTTAGATATTTTAAATATATTTTAGATATTTTAGATACTTTATCAGGTATGTCATTCACATATATCTTCCCCCATTCTGAATGTTTCCTTTTTGTTTTATTGATTATTTCCTATTTTTGTGCAGAAGAAATTTTTAGTCTTGATGAAGTCCCAATAGTTTATTTTTGTTTTGTTTTGTTTCCCTTGCCTTGGGAGACATATTTAGTAAGAAGTTGCTATGGCCAATGTCAAAGAGGTTACTACCTGTGTTCTCTTCTGGGATATTGATGGTTTCCTGATTCACATTAAGGCTTTTTATTTGCTTTGAATGTATTTTTGTGTATGGTATAAGTTTGTGTATGGTCCAGTTTTCCCAACACCATTTATTGAAGAGACTGTCTTTTTTTTTCCCATTGGATATTCTTTCCTGTTTTGTCAAAGATACGTTGACCACATAGTTGTGGGTTCATTTCTGGATTTCCTATTCTGTTCCACTGATCTGTGTATCTGTTTTGTTGTTGTTGCTGTTGTTTTGTTTTGTTTTGTTTTTGCCAGGTCCATATTGCATTGATCATTACAGCTTTGTAATATAACTTGAAGTCTGGAATCGTGGCCTCAGACTTCAGCTTTGCTGAAGTGATGCCTCAGCTTTGCTTTTCTTTTTCAAGTTTGCTTTGTCTATTGGGGTCTTTTGTGGTTCCATGAAAACATTAGGATTGGTTCTTGTAGCTCTGTGAAAAATGCTGTGGGTTTTTAATAGGGATTACTTTAATATGTAGATTGTTTTGGGTGGTATAGACATTTGACAATATTTGTTCTTCCAATCCATGAGAATGGAATGTTTTTCCATTTCTTTATACCATCTTCAATTTCTTTCATCAATGTTTTATAGTTTCCAGAATATAGACCTTTTACCTCTTTGGTTAGGGTTTTTCCTAGGTATTTTATTATTTGGTGCAATTGTAAATGGGATTGAACCCCTGATTTCTCTTTCTTCTGCTTAATTATCAGTGTATAGGAGTGCAACACATTTCTGTATGTTGATTTTATTCCCTGTGACTTAATGGAATTTGTGTATGAGTTCTAGCAAATTTATCGTGGAATCTTTTGGGTGTTTCATATAGAATATTATGCTATGTGCAAAAAGTGAAAGTTTGACTTCTTACTTGCCAACTTGAATGCCTTTTATTTCTTTTTTGTGTGTGTGTGTCTGATTGCTGAGGTTAGATATCCCAGCACTACGTTATAATAATGCTGAGTGGAAATCCCCAACTTAGTCCTGACTATATAGGGAAAGCTCCTAGTCTTTCCGCATTGAGGATGGTATTAGCTATGGGTTTTTCATATATGACCTTTATGATATTGAGGCATATTCTCTCTAAGCCTACTGTGCGGAGGGTATTTATCATGAATCCATGTTGTACTTTGCCAAATGCTTTTTCTGCATCTATTGGAAGGATCACATTGTCCTTATAATTTCTTTTTAAAATGTGGCATATCATGTCACTAATTTCCAACTATTAACCCACACCTGCAGCACAGGAATAAATCCTGCTTGATCTAGCTGAATGATTCTTTTCATGTACTGTTTGATTTGGTTTGCTAGGATTTTGTTGAGAATTTTAACATTAATACTAATCAGGGATTTTAGCCTGTAGCTCTCTTTTTAAGTGGAATCTTTGTCTGGTTTTGGTATCAAGGTAATGCTAGCCTCATAGAATGAGCTTCAAAGTTTTCCTTCTTTATATATTTCTTAGAAGACATTGAAAAGAATAGGTATTCACTCTTCTTTAAGTGTTTGGTAGAATTCATCCTTAAAGTCATCTGGACCCAGACTTTTGTTTGTTAGGAGATTTTTTTACTTCTGATTCCATTTCTTCACTGGTTATCAGTCTGTTCAGGTTTTATTTCTTATGGTTTCAGTTCTGGTAGTTTACGTTTCTGGGAATTAACCCATTTCTTCCAGATTGCCAAAATTTTTGGCGTATTTTTTCATAATATTCACTTAAAATTGTTTGTATTTCTGTGGTGTTGGTTTTTATTTCTCATGTCTCAACTACAATTTTATTTATTTTGGTCCTTACCCTTTTCTTTTTATAAGTCTGGCTAAGGGTTTATCAGTTTTGTTAATTCTTTCAAAGAAACAACTCCTAGTTTCAGTGATCTTTTCTACCAGCTTTTCTTTGTTTGTTTGTTTCTATATAATTTATTTCTAGTCTAATATTCATTATTTCCTTTTTTTTTTTTGCTGACTTTGGGATTGATTTGTTGTTATTTTTCAATCTCCTTGAGGTACAAGTTTAGGTCATTTCAGAATTTTCTTGCTTCTTGAGGTAGGCCTGTGTTGCAATATACTTTCCTGTTGGGAATGCTTTGCTGCATCCCAAATGTTTTGGACAGGCATATTTTCATGTATTGTTTTATTTTTTTTAATTTCCTGGTTGGCCCATTCATTCTTTATTAGCATCATGTTCTTTAATCACCATGTATCTCTGGTCTTTGCAAATTTTTCTTGTGGTTGACTTCAAGTTTTATTACATTGTGGTCAACACTATGCATGGTATGATCTCAATCTTTTTTACTTGTGGAGACCTGATTTGTGACCTGGTATGTGGTCTATTCTGGACAATGTCCCATGTGTACTTGAAAAGAATATGTATTCTGCTGCTTTAGGATGAAATGTTCTGAATATATCTGTTAAATTCATCTGGCCCAGTGTACCATTCAAAGCCATTGTTTCCTTGCTCATTTTCTGCTTAGATTATCTGTCTATTAATGTAAGTGGAGTGTTAAAATCCTCTACTATTATTGTATTATACTCATGAGTTCCTTTATGTTTGTTATTAATGTTTTATACATTCAGATATTCACAAGTTAGGGACATAAATATTTATAACTGTTAAATCTTTTTTTGGACAGTCCCCTTTATTATGATGTAGTGACCTTTTTCATCTTTTTTAACAGTCTTTTGTTTAAAATCTAGTTTGTCTGAGTTAAGTATTGCTACTCTGGCTTTCTTTTGACCTCTTTTCCATGACAAATGGATCTCCATCCCTCACTTTTAATCTGCAGATGTCTTTAGGTCTCAAATGAGTCTCTCGCTGGCAGTATATAGTTTGGTCTTTTTTTTTTTTAATCCAGTTGGACATGTTATGAATTTTTATTGGAACATTTAGTCCATTTCTGTTCAGGGTAACTATTGATAGATATGTATTTAGTTCCATTTTATTATTTGTTTAATTGTTGTTCCTGGAGATCTTCTGTGTCCCTTTCTAGTCTTTGTCATTTTTGGTCTTCCCATACCATTCAATAAGTGTCCTTTTAATATTTCTTGCAGGGCTGGTTTAGTGGTCAGTTAGTTTTTGTTTTTCTGGTAAACTATCTCACTTTCTATTCTGAATGCAGAATAGAATAGCCTTCCTGGATACAGTATTCTTGGCTATCGACTTTTCCCATTCAGCACATTGAATATATCATCCCACTTCTTTCTGGCTTGTCAAGTTTCTGTTGAGAGATCTCAACTAGCCTTACGGGATTTCTCTTCTAAGTTTGGGAATTCTTTTATTGCTACTTTTAGTATTTTTTTCATTATTGCTACATTTTGTTCATGTAATTACAATATGTCTCAGTGTTGGTCAACTTTTGTTGATTTTAATGGGAGTTCTCTGTGCCTCCTGGGCTTAAATGTTTGTTTCCTTCCCTAGATTTGGGAAATTTTCATCTATAATTTCATCAGATATTTTCTGCTCCATTTTCTCTCTCTTGTCTTCTTCTAGGTCTCCTATGATAAGAATGTTATTACTTTTGAGGTAGTCACTGAGTTTTCTAAGTGTACTGTCATGATCCATAATTCTTTCCCTCTTTTGTTCACTTTCATTATTTTCCACAATTCTATCTTCTATATCATTTATTCATTCCTCTGCTTCTTCCATCCTGTAATCATTGCATCCAGTTGAATTTGAATCAGGTTTTTGCATTTTTAATTTCAGTGTGTTTGTTTTTTAAGCTCTTTTATCTCTGGGGTAAAGGTCTCGTTGGTGTCTTCCATGCTTTTCTCACACCAGCTAGTATTCTTATAATTGTTGCTTTAAATTCTGGATCAGGTACATTATTTATACCTGCTTCAATTAGATATCTTGCTGTGACCTCTTCTTGTTCTTTCTTTTGGGTTGAATTCCCCCCATGTTGACATTTTGTCTAGGTCTCTGTCTTCTGTGGTTTTGGAAAGCCTGTTATATTTCTTGCTGTTGAGAGTAATGGCTTTATGAAGAAGAGGTCATATAGTGTCCACAGACTGGTGCTTCAGGGAATGTCTCTGGTGTATGCTGTGTACACTCTGCTGCTGTATTTTGGTTGTTCTATCCTTCATGTCAGGTGTCCCAAGAGGTGCTCCTTGCTTGCAGTATTCAGTGTTTGGAACTTGGCCAGAGTGTGATGAGTTTTAACTAGATGTTCTCTGGTCAACTTGTTAAGAGACTTGATGGTATTTCCACTAGAACTGAAGCCTTGCAGAACTCTATCATTGGGAGAGGTAGTATGTGCCAAGGTTTCTGCTGACCTTCTGGGGAATAGGTTCACTGCACTTGGAGTGAGGCACACTTGCTGAACAAAGGCAGTACTGACTTAGAGCAGGCAGGCAGGACTTGAAGCAAATTATATAGCCAGTGTTGGCACTGTATTTTTTATGAATTTGGTTTATGCTGAGGGGTAGGGGTAGGTCATGGTACCAGCCAGCTCCTTTTTCTCCTCGAGAGGGGTCTTTGTGCTTGCACTCCCAGAAGAATGTATAATCTTCCCCATTGCACCCCAGGTGCTTTCCATATTGTCATTTTCACCCCGTTTCTAGGTTATTTGCCTGTCATGAGTGGCACAGTGCACTTTGGGCTCTATCCCTGCCAAGCCTGCTGATTTTAAAACTCCAAAATTTATGGATGTGCTAATGCAGGGGTCTTCACTGGCCTTCTTGGGGAGGGTCTCACCACGCTGAGACTAATGCAAGTTTGATTGAAAAGGGAAGTTGTGCCAAAGTGCAGGGGCATGGGACTTGGAGCAATCAGGCTAGACAGTCAGGTTTGGGGTGAGCTGCCATCAGCATGTGTTTCTGCATCTATGCCAATGGTGCCTGCCATTTCTTCGGTCCTTATAGAGGAGTCTCTGTGAATGCCATCTCTCTCAGTTGTGCTCTAAGAAGAGCAAACAATGTCTCCCCTTTGAGCCCCCTTCTGATTGCTCCATTTGTCCCCATGTTGCTTGCCTTCTTTCTTTTTAGCAGTATGGCAACACCCTTAAGGTTCTATCCCAGCAATGCCAGTCAACCTTTAAAACTCCAGTCTTTGAGTCCTTGTGGTTGCAAAACCTCACAAAAACCAGCCTCTTGTTTCCCCAGCCAAAGGCTTTGAGGAAAGCGTTCTCCTTGTGCATTCCCCTGTGTACTCCTTACTTTCTTACCTTTCTCTGCTACCAGGGTTCCCTCCCCTTCATGGCCCTTGGGAAGTTTCTCCCCCAAACCACGTATTTACACATCCTACCATTTTCAAAGCAGCCTCTTCTCTCCCTCTAGTTGTGGAATTTGTTCCCTCAGTCCTTTGGTCCATTTTACGAATATTCAGAGTGATGTGATAGTTATCTAGGAGTTTTCAAGGAAAAAGATGAGCCTAGAGTCCTCCTACTGTGCCATAATCTTAGCTTCCTCTCCATATTTCATTTGCATTTAAAAAAATACGTTTGCAGGCAAAGGAAACAATGTTTCATTTTTGTCTAGTAGGTCATTTTTTTTATTGTATTTTTGCATCATTTATGCCTCTATAATGATTCTGGCCTACATTGTTTTTATCAGTTACTGCAAGAAGCCTGTTAAAATATCCCATTATAATTGTATATTTGTCTATTTCTCCTTCTAGTTCTGTCTTTTTGTTTTATGTTTTAATGTTGTGTGACTATGCACATACACATTTAGAATAGTTATATCTTCAACTGTAAATTAACTTTTTTGCCATTATGAAATGTCCTTTTTACCTCTAGTAAATTTTTGCCATAATGCTTACTTTTTCTGATATTAATAGCAATGTCAATTTTCTTTTGGTTAGTTTTTGCATTGTACAATTTTTCCATCTTTATTTCTGTTTATTCTGTATCTTTTGATTTAGTATGTGTCTTTTATAGGTGGAATAAAATTGGGCTTTTTTGCTTATCCAACATGATCATCTTTTAATTACATTAGTAACTCTATTTACTTGTAAGGTATTTCAGACATATTTATTTTACATATATACCTTATTACTACTAAATGTCTCATCTGTCTCTTCCTATTTTCTCTCCAGTCTTTTTCTTTTGGTTTGATTTTTATTTATTCCATTTGAATCTTCTATTATCTTCTTAAGCTTATTAGTTATATATTCCTCTAGTTTTCTTTTAGTCACTCTCCTAGTGATTAAAATAGTGTCCTTGAGTATATATATACATATACACAAACACTGTAAGCACTTCATGAATACTATAATGAATGTTGATCATTTAAACTACATTTAACTAATATATATATATATATTCTAATGTCTTCTAATTTTAAAAATATTTCAAATTCCACAAAAAATTACATTTTTTTCTTAAGTCTTTATTTAAATTCCATTGAGTTAACATACAGTGTAATATTGGTTTCAGGTATAAGATAGAGTGATTCAACACTTCCAGACAACACCAGTGTTCATCACAAGTGCACTCCTTAATGCCAATTGCCTATTTAACCACTTCCCCACCTCCCCTCTGATAATCTTCAGTTTATTATCTATAGTTAAGGGTCTGCTTTGTGGTTTGCCTCTCTCTTTTTTCCCCTTTTTGGTTGTTCGTTTTGTTTCTTAAATTCCACATATGAGTGAAATCATATGATATTGTCTTTTTCTGAATGACTTACTTCACTTAACATAATACTATCTAGCTCCATCCATGTCATTAGAAGATTCAAATGGAATAAATAAAAATCAAACCAAAAGAAAAAGACTGGAGAGAAAATAGGAAGAGACAGATGAGACATTTAGTAGTAATAAGGTATATATGTAAAATAAATATGTCTGAATATATATATATATATACAGCCATAAAAAAGAATGAAATCTTTCTCTTTGCAATATATATATATATATATATATATATATATATATATATAATCTCCAGTAGTATATATATCTCCATACTACTCCATACTACATCACCTTTATCCATTCACCTATAGTTGGACACTTGGATTCTTTCCATAATTCGCTTCCAAGAGATAATGTTGCTATAAACATTGGGGTGCCTTTGTCCCTTTGAGTTAGTAGTTTTATATTCCTTAGGTAAAATCATGTAGTTCAATTGCTGGATTGTAGGGTAGCTCTATTTTTAACTTTTTCAGGAAACTCCTTCCTGTTTTCTACAGTGGCTACTCCAATTTGCATTCCCACCAACAGTGTAAGAGGGATTCTGTGTCTCCACATCTTTGCCAATACATGTTGTGTCTTGTGTTGTTGATTTTAGCCATTCTGATCAGTATGAAATAACATTGTAGTTTTGATTTGCATTTCCCTGATGATCAGTGATGTTGAGCATCTTTTCATGTTTCTGTTGGCCACCTGTATGTCTTCTTTGGAAAAATACCTATTTATGCCCTCTGCCCATTTTTTAACTGGATCATTTTTTGTTGAATAATGAGCTTTGTAAGTTCTTTATATATTTTGTGTACTAGGTCTTTTTCAGGTATGTCATTTGTGAATATCTTCCTTCATTTTGTAGGTTGCATTTTACTTTTGTTTATTGTTTCCTTTGCTGTGCAGAAACTTTTTATTTTGATGAAGTCCCAGTCCTTTCCTTTTGCTTTTGTTTCCCTCACCTCAGGAGACATATCTAGAAAAAAATTGCTACAGCCAATGTCAAAAAAGTTACTGCCTATGTATTCTAGTATTTTAATGGTGTCTCCATTTAGGTATTTCATCCATTTTGATTTTATTTTTGTGCATGGTGTAAGAAAGTGGCCTAGTTTCATTCTTTTGAATGTTATTGTCCAGTTTTTCCAACATTAATTGTTGAAAAGAGTTTTTTCCCATTGGGTAGTCTTTCTTATTTTTTTTAAGTCTCTCATGTTTTGTCAAAGATTTATTATCTATAATCACCACAACTACAGTCTTATGACCTGTCCAGTTCACAACTGGAAGTCTTTACCAACTGGCCCCCTGTGCCAATTTCACTCAGCCACCACCTCCCCTACTCCTGACAACCACCATTCTGTTTTCTGTATCCATGAGTTTAGTTTAGTTTCTTTGTTCATTTTGCTTTTTTAGATTCCACATATAAGTGAGATTATATGATATTTGTCTTTTTCTAACTAGCTTATTTCACTCAGCATGATACCCTCAAGGTCTGTTTATGTTGTGACAAATGGAAAGATTTCATTCATTATCGTGGCTGAGTAGCATTCCATCTCATAGATAAACAGATAGATAGAGGATAGATAGATAGGCAGACAGACAGATAGATAAAATACAGGTCAAGTGTTTTTTTATCCATTCCTCCACTAATGAGAACATAAATGTCTTCCATATATTGGCTTTTTGAAGTAGTGTTTTTGTTTTCTCCTAATAAATACCCAGAAATTTCTGGATCATATGATGACAGCACACAAGAGAATGAAACTACTATCTGCCACCATACACAAAAATTAACTCAAAATGAATTAAAGACTTGACTGTGAGTCCTGAAATCATAAGGCACCTCAAAGGAAGGCAGTAAACTTGACATCAATCAATCTCTCTCTCTTTCTCTCTCTTTGTCTCTGATTCTAAAAACAAGGCAACCAAAACAAACAAGTGGATCTGCATCAAATTAAAAAAGTTTCTGTACAGCAAAGAATACCACCAACAAAATGAAAAGGCAACCTAATGAATGGGAGAAAATAAGTGCAAATCATATATCCAACAAGGGGCTATTATCCAAAATATATAAAGAAGTCATGTAACTCATGAGGGAAATGCAAATCAAAACAGCAATGAGATATCACTTCTCACCTGTTAGAATGGCTAATAACAAAAAAAGAAGAAATGAGTGTTAGTTTATGGAGAAATAGGAACCTTCATGAATCTTTGTTGGGAATGTAAATTGGTGCACCCACTATGGAAAACATTTTAACTTTTTAAAAATCATGATCAATTAGACAATATATAATACATTATCTGTTTTTGATGTTGTGTTCAGTGATTCATTGGTTGCATATAACACTCAGGGTTCATCTCCACACATGCCATCCTTAATACCCATCACACTGTTATCCTATCTCCCTACCCCCTTCCCTCTGTAACTCAGTTTGGTTCCCGGATTCCAAGGTCTCTCATGATTTTTCTCCCTCTCTCATTTCTTCCCATCCAGTTTTCCCTCCCTTCCCCTGTGGTCCTCCATGCTATTCCTTATGTTCTAAATACAATTGAAACCACATGGTAAATGTCTTTCTCTGCTTGACTTATTTCACTTAACATAATCTATCCAGTTCCATCCATGTCAGTGCAAGTGGTGAGTATTCATCCTTTCTGATGGCTGAGTATATTCCACTGTATATATGAACCACTTCTTCTTTATCCATTCATCTGTTGAAGACCATCTCAGCTCCTTCTACACTTAGACTATTGTGGACATTGCTGCTATGAACATTGGGGTGCAGGTACCCTCTCTTTTCAGTATATATTTATCTCTTTTTCAGTACATATTTATCTTTGGGTAAATACTTAGTAGTGCAATTTCTGGGTCATAGGGTAGCTCTATTTTTAATGTCTTGAGAAACCACTATACTGTTTTCCTGAGTGGTTGCACCAGCTGACATTCCTACCAACATTTTAAGAGGGTTCCCTTTCTCCACATCCTCGACAATACTTGTTTCCTCTTTTGTTAATTTTTGCCACCTTAACTGGTGTAAAGAAGTATCTCATTGTGGTTTTGGTTTGTATTTTCTTGATGGCTAGTGATGTTGAACATTTTTTCATATATCTGTTAGCCATTTGTATATCTTTGAAGAAGTGTCTGTTGATGTTTTCTGCCCATTTCTTGACTAGATTATTTGTTTTTGTGTGTGTGTGTTGGGTTTGAGAAGTTCTTCATAAATCTTGAATCCTGGTCCTTTATCTGTAATATCATTTGCAAATGTCTTCTCCCATTTTGTGGGTAGCCTGTCAGTTTTGTTGACTGTTCCTTTGCTGTGAAGAAGTTTTTATCTTGATGAAATCCCAAAAGTTCATTTTTCTTTTGTTTGCCTTGCCTTTAGAGACATGTCTAGAAAGAAGTGCCTATGGCCAAAGTCAAAGAGGTTACTGTCTATGTTCTTCTCTAGGATTCTGATAGATTCCTGTCTCGCATAAAGGACATTCATCCATTTTGAGTTTATCTTTGTGTAAGTTGTAAGAGTTTCATTCTTCTGCATGTGGTTGTCCAATTTTCCCAGCACCATTTATTGAAGCCACTGTCTTTCTTCCATTGGATATTCCTTCCTGCTTTCTGGAAGATTAGTTGGCCATCGAACCGAAGTCCCATTTCTGGAGTCTTTATTCTCTCTATTCTGTTTGATTGATCTATATGTCTGTTTTTGTGCCAATACTATGCCGTCTTGATGCTCACAGCTTTGTATTAGAGGTTAAAGTAGGGCATTATGATGCTTCCAGCTTTGGTTTTCTTTTTCAATAATCCCCTGGTGATTTGGGATCTTTTCTAGTTCTCTATAAATTTTAGGATTCTTTGTTTCAACTTTGTGGAAAAATGTCAATGGTATTTTGATAGAGATTCTATTAAAAATGTAGATTGCTCTGGGAAGCATGGACATTTTCATAATGTGTATTCTTCCAGTCCATGAGCATGGAATATTTTTCCATCTCTTTGCATCTTCCTCAATTTCTTTCTTAAGTGTTCTGTGGTTTCTAGAATATAGAACCTTTCCCTCTTTGGTTAGGTTTATTCTAAGTATCTTATGGTTTTATAAATGGTTTTATAAATGTATATTATAAATGGGATTGATTCCTTGATAACTCTTTTATCTGTGTCATTGTTAGTATATAAAAATACAACTGATTTCTGCTATATTGATTTTGTTTCCTGTCACGTTGCTGAATTGCTCTATGAGTTCTAGTAATTTTGGGGTGGAGTCATTTGGGTTTTCCACATAACGTATCACGTCATCTGAGAAGAGAGAGAATTTGAGTTCTTCATTTCCAATTGGAATGCCTTTTATCTCTTTTTCTTATGTGATTACTGAAACAAGGATTTCTACTACTGTGTTGAACAACAGCAGCGAGAGTGGGCATACCTGTCATGTTCCTGACCTTAAGGTAAAAGCTCTTAGTTTTTCCCCATCGAGAATGATATTCACTGTGAGCTATTCATAGATGGCTTTTATGATACTGAGGTATATTCCGTCTATCCCTATACTTTGAAGAGTTTTAATCAGGAAAGTATGCTGTATCTTGTCAAATGCTTTTTCTCCATCAATTGAGAAAATCATATGGTTCTTGTCTCTTCTTGTGTTAATGTGATCTATCACTTTGATTGATTTGCAGATGTTGAATCACCCTTGCATCCCAGGAATAAACCCCCAACTGGTCATGGTGAATAACCCTTTTAATGTATTATTACATCCTATTGCTTAGGATCTTTTTGAGCATTTTTACATCATGTTCATCAGGGATATTGGTCTATAATTGTCCTTTTTGGTGGGGTCTTTGTCTGGTTTTGGAATCAGGGTAATGCTGGCCTCATAGAACAGGTTTGGAAGTTTTCCTTCCATTTCTATCTTTTGAAACAGCTTCAGTAGAATAGGTGTCATTATTTCTTTAAATGTTTGAAAGAATTCCCCTGAGAAGTCATCTAGCCCTGAACTCATTTTGGGGGAGATTTTTTAAAAATTTTTTATTTTTTATAAACATATATTTTTATCCCCAGGGGTACAGGTCTGTGAATCATCAGGTTTACACACTTCACAGCACTCACCAAAGCACATACCCTCCCCAATGTCCATAATCCCACCCCCTTCTCCCAATCCCCCTCCCCCCAGCAACCCTCAGTTTGTTTTGTGAGATTTTTGATTATTGCTTCAATTTCCTTGCTGGTTATTGATCTGTTCAAATTATCTATTTCTTCCTGTTTCAGTCTTCACAGTTTTAAGTTTCCAGAATTGGATTCATTTCTTTCAGATTGACTAGTTTGTTGGCATATACTTGCTGATAATAATTTGTAATAACTTCCTCTATTTCTTCAGTATTGGTATTGATTTCTCCCCTCTCATTCATGATTTTATTAATTTGGGTCCTTTCTCTTTTCTTTTGGATAAGTCTAGCCAGGAGTTTATTGATCTTATCAGTTCTTTCAAAGAACCATCTTCTAGTTTCATTGATCTGTTCTACTATTCTCATTTCTATTTCATTGACTCTGCTCTAATCTTTTTTATTTCTCTTCTGCTTGATTTAGGCTTTATTTGTTGTTCTTTCTCCAGATCCTTCAGGTGTAAGGTCAGCTCGCCCATTTGAGATTTTTCTAACTTTTTGAGAGTGGCTATGTATTTACCTCTAAGGATCGCCTTTGCAGTATCCTAAGATTTTGAACCAATGTGTTTTCTTCTTTTGGTTTGCCTGAACTGTTAAAGTTCCTTTTTAATTTCTTGGTTGACCCATTCTTTAACAGGATGCTTTTTAACCTCCAATTGTTTGGGTTCCTTCCAAATTTTTCCTTGTGGTTGAATTCCAGTTTCAATGAATTGTGGTCTGATAATATGCTGGGAATAATCTCAATCCTTTGATTTTGGTTGAGACCTGATTTGTGACCCAGTATGTGATCTAGTCTGGAGAAAGTTCTGTGTGCATTCGAGAAAAATGAGTATTCTGTTGTTTAGGATGAAATGTTCTGTATGTATCTACAAAATCCATCTGATCCAATGTGTTATTCAAGCTCTTGTTTCTTTATCTTCTGCTTAGATGATCTGTTGCTGTGAGTGGTGTATTGAAGTCTCCTACTATTAATATTTTATCAGTATGTTTCTTTATTTTGGTTATTAGTTGGTTTATCTAATTGGCTGCTCCCATGTTGGGGGCATAGATCTTTACAATTGTTAGCTTTTCTTATTGGATAAACCCTCTAATTATGACATAGTGTCCCTCTAGATCTCTTACTGTTTTCTTTGGTTCAAAATCAAATTTTTCCAATATGAAGATTGCTACCTCAACTTTCTTTTGAGGTCCATTGGAGTGGTAAATTGTTGTCCATCCCTTCGCTTTCAATCTTCAGGTGTCTTCATGTTCATAATGAGTCCCTATAGAAAAACATATGGATGGGTCTTGCTTTTTATCCAATCTGAAACCTTGTGCCATTTGAAGGGAGCATTCAGCCTGTTCACATTGAGAGAGTAACTATTGAAAGATATGAATTTAGTATCATTGTTTTGTCTGTAAAGTCCCTGTTTCTATAGACTGTCTCTATTAATTTCTCATCTACACTGCTCTTGGGAGGGGTCTTTCTTGTTTTATAGATTATCCTTAATATTTCTTGCAGGGCTGGCCTAGTCGTCACACATTCTTTCAGTTTCTGCCAATCCTGGAAGCTCTTGATCTCTCCATCCATACTGAATGGCAGCCTAACTCAATAAAGTATTCTTGGCTGCATGTTCTTCTTATGTAATACCCTGAATATGTCTTGCCAGCCCTTTCTGGCTTGCCAGGTCTCTGTGGATAGGTCTGATGTTATTCTGATGTTCCTCCCTCTGTACATAAGAAATTTCTTCCCCCTAGCTGCTCTCAGGATAGTTTTCTTGGCTATAATTTTGGAGCTTCGGTATTATATTCCAGGGTGTTGATCTATTTTTATTGATTTTGGGAGGGGTCCTCTCTACCTCTTGGACACAAATGCTTTCCTTCCCCAGGCTAGGGAAGTTCTCAGCTATGATTCTCTTAAATACACCTTCTAATCCTCTTTCTCTCTCTCTCCACCTCCTCAGGGATCCCAATAATTACAACACTGGAATATTTCATGGTGGTGTTGATATCTCTAAGTCTTTTCTCATGAGTTACTAGCTGCTATCTCTATTTTCCTCAGCTTACTTCCTTTATCACTAATTTGTTCTTCTGGTTCATTTATTCTGGGTGTGAGAATATCCAGTTTAGACTGCATCTCATTCATGGCATTTTTAAGTTCAACATGACTAGATCTCATTTCTGCCCATAGACATTCTATATTGTCACTAATGCTTTTCTCAAGCCTAGCTATTGACTTCATGATTGCTACCCTGAAGTCTATCTCTGACATCTTGCTTATATCCATGTCCATTCAATCTGTGGCAGAGGACATCATCTCTGGTTCTTTTCTTTGTTGAGAGTTCCTCTTCCCAGTCAGTCTGTTGAGGGATGGTTGAGGGAATGTACAGTGTCCAAAATATTAACCACTACCTAAGCAAAATGCACCTTAGAAAAAATCCAAAGTGGTTGAAAGCTAAAACAAATATGCCACCAAAGTCAAGATGATCCAAAGCAAAAAGAAAGTGAGGAAAATGTAAAGAGGGGGAAAAGAGAGAGAGAGAGAGATGTGGGTAGAGAGATTATAATCTCTCCAAGTGGACACAGCAGGATGATTGATCTGCCTTTTCCTACTTGATTTCTGATCTCCGTGTTAGAAGACTCATACCCCCAAATTGCAAAGAAATCAGAACTTACATATACATCAAGATAAAACTGAAGAGTGAAAAATGGGCTAATGTGAGGCATAAATGTATAAAACATGTGGAAAAAATAAGCAGTGACTTAAAAACATAGGTTGGAAAATATAAATGTATTTGAAATGAGAGCAGAGTTAAAAAAATAAGAAGAAAATAAACTATAACAGAAATGTCAAATTTTAGTCTGAAGTATAAGCAAATCCTGAGGGGAACACCTGGAGCTCACTATATTATTTTCCCCTAATGCTAGATTTTTACAGTCCTGTGGGAAATAAGTTTATCATTCACCCATTCTTCCAGTCTGTCTTCTGGGGGAGGGGATAGCTCTCTGCTTCTCAGGTGTCTTTGTGGGTCAGGGTTGCCCCACCCATTGTCAGGGTGGATAGGCTTAATGTGAGCTGGTTGGCTGTGTGGCTTTTGTTCCATGGAGTCTTTCCACTTCTCTTTAGAGGGCCAGAGGGAAAATGGCATGCAGGAATCTCCAGCCCAAAGTTATACTATCAAGGTCCCCCACTGCCACAAATCTTCCAAGTCAAACTGTCTCCACCTCTGCCTGTACCAGACTCCACAGATTCATGAAACTTGTGTCTGTCACACCTCTCCTGGGTGAGTCATGGAGATCCACAAGTATCTCTGTGCTTTGTGACTTTGCAATTGCCAACAGGCATGGGCTTGCTCATGCACTCTTTTCTGCAGCTCCTAGGTCACAATAGTGCTACCCTAGTGTTCGTTCATGGGCCAAACAACTCTGAGAGATGTCCCTGTCCTGGCTGCAAGCCATTCTATATCTCCTCTAGGTTATTAGATGACAGCCCAAACCTTAGAATCCTTTTCTAGTCCTTTTCAGTGTGGTTAGGCAGAAGGCAGTCTCCCTACCTGCTTGCCTTGTGGTTTATGGTACCCAGAGCTGAAAGTGTCCCCTGGGCTCCTTGACCATAACCAGTTTCTCTGTTCCACTTCTTGGGCATGGTATCAGTTTTGGCTCCCCCATTATTTCTGAGTCTCCTAGAATCCTGAGACCACAATGACTCACCTAGAATTCTACCTTACTTGCTCCCTGTCCCCTTTACAGAAGGAATGTCTCTAACTAGAATAGGTTTCCAAGGTTCCTGACTTTTTGCTCCAGTGTTACATCACTTTCCAGCTGCCAGCTTATGGAGGTTCTCTCCCTCCTCTGCTTATTTTCAGATATTTCCCCTGAAGGTTCAAGGTTCCATACTTCCTGCCTTTCAAAAAGTAGCCATTTTTTGCTTGTGGATATCCAGATAAATCTTTTTACATCTTAGGTGAAATTCATGTGTGTATTCAGAATGGTTTGATATATATCCAGGTAAATTTGAGGGACCAAATGAAATGATGTCCCCTACGCTACCTCTATCTTGCCCCTCTTCCCCTATTCTAACTTTTTGAGAGGAAATATAAAGGACTATAAATAGTGAAGACTTAATGAAATGGACCAAAGTAGGAGAACTTGCAATACCACGTTTCAAGATATTAAAATTGATAGTAAATAAGATAGTGTGATATTGGTGCAAGCGTAGATAAATAGGCAAATGGAATAGAATACAAATACCAGAAACGGTCCATGAATGTACAATCACTTGATCTTTGACAAAAGTGGCATTGCAAAGCAGGGGAAATGGGTGTTTTTATCAACCACAAGTGATAGAAAAGTTGTATATCTATGTGGAAAAATTAAATTTGATCCATATCTCAAATCTTTCATGTGAATCAGTTTCAGATATATTCTAGTTATAAAAGTAAAAATAATCATAATAAAACTTTGTAAATGAATGTAAGAAGATATTTTCATGTCTCCAGGGTCTGGGAAGATTTCTTTAAGATTTTACATAAAGCAAACTAAATAGAAAGAAAGAGATTGATATATTTAAACAATGTAAAAATGGCACTGTTAAAACTATAAAATGCCCTGTCTCAGGCTGGAAGACAATATTTATAACAAATATAAGGGTCAAAAGGAGAGTCAGGAAGATGTAGTAGTAGAAGGACCCTAGGCTTTCCTTATACCATGAACATGACTAGATAACTAAAATCATGATAAATACCCCAGAAATTGACCTGGAGATTGATAGAACAAACTCCACAACTATAGGGAGAAAAAAGGCAACATCAAAGAAGGTAGGAAGTGTAGAGATGTGGTTTAGGGGAGAAACAGATTTCAGGTGCTGCAGAGGGAGCTATAGTCATGCAAAAGGGCAAGAGAGAGAGGAGCAAATAGGGGAATCCACAGGGAGAATATTTCCCCAAAACCATTGCCTCAGAAAAGGAGAGTGGTTGGATCTTTATGAGTTCTGACAACCAGCAGGGCTTACAGCCTGGAGTTTTCAATGCCAGTGGGTTTGACTGGGAAACAGCCCAGAGGGCATTGTGCTGCTCTTGGAGAGAAAATAGGGCAACAACCCCTGGGCAGAGAGCATAGAAACAATGATCTGAAGAGGCCTGGGGCACACAGTGGGGCCATTATTTGCTATTCTTGGCATGCTTCCTGAGGAGCAGGTTTCATATAGACACCTCTCCATGAACAAATGAAGTGGCTGGCATCATTTCCTTCCTTAGTTCCTTAGTATAAATGCAGAGCTTCCTACAGGAAACACTGAAGTACCCACACTGGCTGCCTAACTTGCTTAAACAAAGTCCCATCCAACTGAGTTCCAGTAAAACTGCCCCTCTCTGTCAAGCTTACCTCAGTCCCTGTGCTGTGGACCCCTCCCCCAGGAGACCAGCACAAACTTCTGACCACACCACATCTCTGTACCAGAGTGTTTTTCAGGGCCTCAGTTCTAGTGGAGATGGTGACAGATTTCATTTTACAAGCATACCAGAACACACTTAATAAAAACTTGTTACATTCAGACCAGGGACCAAATAAAGGCAAGGTAAGCCTCTGCAGATGACTGGCCTGAAGGATAGAGCAGGCAGAAGACAACAGAGCACACAGTGCACATACTAAAGAGACACTCCCTTAAACAACATGCCCTGAGCACTACATGACCTTTTCATCATAACACCATTATTTTTAGGAGCAGGAGAAATAACTGGCTTTTCTAACACAAAGAAGAAGATAGAGACTTAGACAAGATGTGAAGACAGAGAAATTTATCCCAAATGAAAGAACAACAGAAAGTCACAGCCAGATATCTGTGTGAAAAAGATTTAAGTAACATGTCTGACAGAGAATTTAAAGCAGCAATCAGAAGGATACTCACTGGGCTTCAAAAAAGAATAGAAGACATCATTGAGACCCTTACCACAGAGATAAGAGGAAAGAAGAAGAAGAAGAACAACAACAACAACCAGAGATGTAGAGTGCAATAAATGAGATTAGCAATATATATGATGTAATGAAGAGCAGGCCAGAAGAAGCAGGTGAATGAATTAATGACCTAGACTGGACAAGTAAAGGAAACAATGAAGCTGAACAAAAGAGAGAAAAAAGAATTATCCAAAATGAGAATAGACTTAGGAAACTCAGTGACTCCATCAAAAGTAATAAGCTTCATACTATAGGAGTCCCAAAAGAAGCAGACAGAGAAAAGGGGGCAGAAAACTTGTTTGAAGAAATAATAGCTGACAACTTCCCTAATATGGGGAAAGAAACAGATCCAGATCCAGGAGGCACAGAGAATTCCCATCAAAATCAACAAAAGCAGGCCAACATCAAGACATATTGTAATTAAATTTGCAAAATATAGTGATAAAGAAAAAATCTTAAAAGCAGCAAGACAAAAAAGTCGTTAGCTTACTAGGGAAAATGCATAAGGTTAGCTGCAGAATTTTCAAAATAAACATGGCAAGCCAGAAGAGAGAGTGGTATGATATATTCAAAGTGCTGAATGAGAAAATTTGCTGTCATGAATACTCTATCCAGTATGGCTCTCATTCAGAATAGAAGGAGAAATAAAGTTTCTTAAACAAAAACTTCAGGAGTTTGTGATCACCTAAATCAGCTCTGCAAGAAATATTAAAGGGGATATTTTTAGTGGAAAGGAGAGTCCAAAAGTGTCAATATAAAGACTGGAGACACAAGAGCAGTAAAAGTGAATATTTCTTTACAAAATTAGTCAAAGAACTCACAAAAATATAATAACATAAAATATAAATATAAATATAAATAAATAATATAATATAAATATAAATAATATAAATAAAATAAAATAACATATACCAAAAACATGAGAAGAAGAGAAGAATGGGTTCAAATTTAAGTGACCATCAATTTAATATAGACTGCTATTTTCAGAGGAGGTTGTGTATAAATAAACCTACTGGTAATTATATGTCAAAAATCACTAGTAAACGTGCAAAGGTAAAGAGAAAGGAATCCAAATATATCATTAAAGAAACTGAACAAGCCATGAGGAGAAAGGCATGAAAGGATCACAGAAAAACCTCAAGAAACAACCACAAAACCAGTAATAAAGTGGCAATAAATCATGTCTATCAGGAATTACTTTGGAAAGCAAGGAGACTAAATGTTCCAGTCAAAAGACATAGCACATGAACACCTGTGTGGTCCGGTCAGTTAAGCATCTGCTTTCACCTCAGGTCATGATCCCAGGGTCCTAGGATCAAACCCCACACTGGGTTCCCCACTCAGCAGGGAGTCTGCTTGTCCCTCTTCCTCTGTATTCCCCTCATTCTTGCTCTCTCTCTTTCTCACATGCTCACTCTCTCTCTCTCTCAAATAAATAAACAATTTTTTAAATAAAAAAAGACACAATATGTCAGAATGGATAAAACATCAACTACAATCTATATGCTGCCTCTAAGAGACTCATTTTAGACCTAAACACACTTGCAGACTGAAAGTGAGGGGATGAAGAAATATCTATCATTCAAATGGATGTGAAACAAAAGCTGGAGTATAGGGCGCCTGGGTGGCTCAGTGGGTTAAGCCGCTGCCTTCGGCTCAGGTCATGATCCCAGGGTCCTGGGATCGAGCCCCGCATCAGGCTCTCTGCTCAGCAGGGAGCCTGCTTCCTCCCCTCTCTCTGCCTGCCTCTCTGCCTGCTTGTCATCTCTCTCTGTCAAATAAATAAATAAATAATCTTTAAAAAAATTTAAAAAAAAGCTGGAGTATAATACTTATATTGGACAAACTAAAATTTGAAAGAGAATGTAATGGAACCAAAAAAATAAAAAATAAAAGACACTATAAAAGGATAAGGGGGACAAGCCAATAAGAAGATATAAAAATTGTAAGTAAATATTTATGCACCCAACATGGGAGTCCACAAATATATGAAACTATTAATAACAAACTTAAGAGAACTAATTGATAATAATACAATAAAAGTAGGGAAGTTTAACACTCCATTTACATCAATGGACATATCATCTAGACAAAAAATCAACAAGGAAACAATGACTGTGAATGACACACTTTTCCAGAAGGACTTAACAGATGTATTGAGAATATTCCATCCTGAAACAGCAGAATACACATTCTTTACAAGTGCTCATGGAAAATTCTTCAGAATAGATCACATACTAGGTCATAAAATCAGCCTGAACAAATACATAAAGATTGAAACCATACCATGAAACATTTCTGACCACAGTGTTATGAAGCTAAAAATAAACAAAAAAAAATTTGGGGGCACCTGGGTGGCTCAGTGGGTTAAGGCCTCTGCCTTCAGCTCAGGTCATGATCCCAGGGTCCTGGGATCGAGCCCCGCATCGGGCTCTCTACTCAGCAGAGAGCCTGCTTCCTCCTCTCTCTCTGCCTGCCTCTCCACGAGCTTGTGATCTCTGCCTGTCAAATAAATAAATAGAATCTTTAAAAAAAAATCTGGAAGTCCACAAATACATGGAGATTAAATAACAATCTATTTAACAATGAATGGATCAACCAATAAATCAAAAAAATTTTTTAAAGTACATGAAAAAAATAAAAATGAACACAGTACAGTCCAAAACCTTTTGAATAGAGCAAAAGCCATCAAAAGAGGAAAGTATATAACACTATAGACTTACCTCAAGAAGCAAGAAAATTTTCAAATAAACAACATAGCCTTACCCTTAAAGCAACTAGAAAAAGAATGACTAATTAAGGACAGCAGAAGAAAGGAAATAATAAAGATTAGAACAGAAATAAATAATATAGAAAAATTTAAAAAAAAAAAACACAGTAGAACAGATCTATGGGTCCAGGAGCTGGTTCCTTGAAAAAATTAATAAAATTGTTAAACCTCTAGCCAGACTCTTCGAAAAGAAAAGAGAATGGACTCAAATAAATAAAATCACAAATGAGAGAGGAGAGATCACCACCAATACCATAAACAATTATAAGAAACAGAAATACTTATAAGAAAATAAAATGCAAAACAATATGCTAACAAATTGGACAACCTGGAAGAAATGGATGGATTCCCAGAAATATATAACCTAACCAGACTGAAAGAGAAAGACTGGGAGACAAGATGGCTGGGAAGTAGGAGGAGGTGCCCTTTCAACCTGTACCCTAAAGTGAGCTGATTACTTTCCAAATAACTCCGATCACCCATGAAATCAGCCTGAGATCAGAATTATACACATCTGGATTCCTACTGGAGCAGAAGACGCCAGAGGGCAGGTAAAGCAGAGTGGGAACGTCAGACTGATATCAGAAGATAAACAAAAGGGGGAGGGAGCCACCAGAGGCGACCCACTGGAAAGTAATATCCCAATACACGAGTGCCCTGCGCCTGGGGACCAGCATTAACTCGGGAGTCTGGTAGAAATCACTCAAAAAGAGCAAAGGATCACCGAGGGGAAATTGTGGGAATCGGGGTGTTAGGGTTGGGGCTTAAGTTCCCAGACCCAGGACAGCCACCCCTGGTGCAGAGCCAGAGAAAGTGCAGCAGAGAAACCAGGTCTCAGTCCATGAACTACCAGCGCACCTGAGAGTGCGTGGTGCCCGGCCCCGTGAGGGGCTGGGAGACTCGCCAGCCAACAGAAGCACAGCCTTTTTGCAGTCCCCACACGAGTGCCCTGCCATGCCATCAGAGTCCGAGTCGTACCCCGCGCCCTCCCCTGAGAGAGGTGCACACAAACGCCAGCCAGGTCCTCTCAGACCTGAAAGACCTGGCACACCCAGCCCCGGCCAGCGGGAAAATCTTAGTGTGCGATTGCTGCTTGGAACTTCTCTGGTCATCTGGAGCTGCCCAGACAGCCACCACTGCCATGGTTTTGGGTACAAACAAAAAATCCTGAGTCCCCAGGGACCGCGACTGGGAACCTGCCCTGCCAGCAGCCAAGGGGGCATTTATTTGGGCTCTGCAGCCAGACAAAGGCCTCTCTCTGAGAGGGAGGTCAGGGTGCAGTTTGCTTTCCTCTAAACCTACAAAAACCATCAAAAGCAGTCAAAGCAAGAGAGAAAAACAAAAGTGAACAAATATAAAAACCTCCAGAGAACAAAAGCCTGAAAAAAACAGTTTCCTCAGAGCCCACCCCCTTGAGGGGGACGGGAGGACTTAACTGAGAGAACAGCATTGACTGAAAACCCTCATGGGAGGCCCCTCCCCCAGAAAACCAACCAGGAAGGGAAAAAAAAAAAAAAGATGACAAGAGAACAACCATCACTACTTCATAAGACAATTTTTATTATTAATTCGATCCCACTATTCTGGCTCATTTTTTTATATAGTTAATTATTTATTATTATATAGATAATTTTTTAACCAATTTACTGTCACAGTGAGATGTCCAGTACATCAAATTCCATAATAACCTTCTAACCTGAACTTTTTGATACATACATCTGTGTTTTCTTTTTGCATTTCTATTTTTTAAATTTCTTTTTTTTAAATTTTAGTTTAGTTTAGTCTAGTTTATTCCTTTTTTTAATTTTTATTTTCTAATATTCATATAGAGTTAAACTTCAAGGTAATCCCCTATACCCAATCAATGCAACCCCTATAGGAAAACCAATTCCTAATCCCCCCCTTATCTTAGGAAAGTTGAGTCCTTTAACAAAGATAATCAAGATACATTCAGAAAGAATCAAAACAAACTTCCTCACCCACACTGAGAATTTACAACCACTCTCCCATCTTTTTCTTCCACCAGTATTTCTGTGTTTTTGTGTTTGTCCTAATAGTATATAAATCTTACACTTGGGGTTCTTTTTGACGAGGTTCTTCCTTTATTTGCATATATATATATGCATATATATATATTTTTTTTCTCTTGTCATATACTTTTATCGGTCTTTTTGTTTGTCTGTGTCTGTTTGTATACTTCATAACTCTTACCTTGGGGCCCATTTGGGCTGAACCTTCTCTTTTATCTCACCTTTCTTTCCTGTCTCTCTCCCTCTCTCTTTTTTTTCTCTTCCTTTTCTTTTTCCTCTCATTTGGGTGGGGAACCCTAATTGCTCAGAAACATTCCAGGGTGCACCTTGACTGCACCACAGTCGATACACCCAGCTACACCCGTTCAGCCAACTCTCACCAAAATGACTAGGAGGAGGAATGCACAACAGAAGAAAAATACAGAGGATGGACCTTCTGCAACAGAGCTAATGGCTATCAACATAGACAATATGTCAGAAAGAGAATTCAGGCTAACAATTATCCAAGCAATAGCTAGGTTGGATAAAGTGATGGGTGACCAAACGGAATTGATTAGGGCTGAACTGAAAACGAACAGAGATCATGTTTTCAATATTAGGGAAGAGCTGAAAGCTACCAGGGATGAGCTTCACAAGGCTCTCAATGAGTTCCAATCTAATCTAAATTCTGTCAATGCTAGAGTAACTGAGACAGAAGATAGAACTATTGATCTGGAGGACAAACAGATAGAGAGAAAGGATCAGGAGGAAGCCTGGAACAAACAGCTTAGAAGCCACGAAAACAGAATCAGGGAAATAAATGACGCCATGAAATGTTCCAACGTCAGAATCATTGGAATCCCTGAAGGGGAGGAGAAAGAAAGATGTCTAGAAGATAGAGTGGAACAAGTTCTTCATGAAAATTTTCCAAATCTTGTGAATGGAACCAGCGTTCATGTACTAGAGGCCAAAAGGTTTCCCCCCAAGATTATAGATTCTCGAAAGACCTCGAGACACCTAATAGTAAGAATGAAGAATTATAATTGTAGGCAGAACCTCTTGAAAGCAGCTAGGACAAAGAAGATCCTTACTTAGAGGATCTTCTAGAGGAAAGCCCATCAGAATAACATCAGACCTGTCTACAGAGACCTGGCAAGCCAGAAAGGGCTGGCAAGATGTATTCAGGGCACTGAATGAGAAGAACATGCAGCCAAGAATACTTTATCCAGCAAGACTGACATTCAAAATGGATGGAGAGATAAAGAGTTTTCAAGACTGGCAAGGCTTGAAAGACTATGCAACCACCAAGCCAATACTGCAGGAAATATTAAGGGGACTTCTGTAAAGGAGGAAAAAGCCCAAGAATAGCATTGAACAGATATATAGAGACAATCTACAGAAAGAAAGACTTCAAAGGTAACATGATGTCAATAAAAACGTATCTATCAATAATCACCCTCAATGTGAATGGCCTAAATGCACGCATAAAATGGCACAGGGTTGCAGACTGGATAAAACGACAGGACCCATCCATATGTTGTCTACAAGAAACCCATTTTGTACCTAAAGATACACGCAGACTGAAAGTGAAGGGATGGAGAAGCATCTTTCATGCCAATGGGCCTCAAAAGAAGGCTGGGGTAGCGATTCTCATATCAGAACAAGTAGATTTTAAACTAAAGACTGTAGTCAGAGATACACAAGGGCATTACATCATTCTTAAAGGGACAATCCACCAAGATGATCTAACAATTGTAAATATCTATGCCCCCAATATGGGAGCAGCCAATTACATAAGAAAACTGTTAATCAAGATAAAGGGTCATATTGATATGAATACACTAATCGTTGGAAATCTTAACATGCCTCTCTCAGAAATAGACAGATCATCGAAGCAGAAAATCAATAAAGAAACAAGAGCATTGAACAACACATTGGACCAGATGGATCTCATAGATATATACAGAACATTCCACCCTAAAACAACAGAATACACATTCTTCTCAAGTGCACATGGAACCTTCTCAAGAATAGACCACATACTGGGTCACAAATCAGGACTCAACCAATACCAAAAGACTGAGATTATTCCCTGCATATTCTCAGATCACAATGCTTTGAAATTGGAGCTCAATCACAAGGAAAAGGTCAGAAGGAACTCAAACCCCTGGAAGCTAAAGACTACCTTGCTTAAGAATGCTTGGATCAACCAGGAGATCAAGGAAAAACTGAAACAATTCATGGAAACCAATGACAATGAAGACACTTCAATCCAAAACCTATGGGATACAGCAAAGGCAGTCCTAAGGGGGAAATACATAGCCATCCAAGCCTCCCTCAAAAAAAAAAAATTGAAAAATCCAGAACAGAGCAGCTGCCTCTACACCTTAAAGAACTGGAGAATCAACATCAAATCAAACCAACTCCACACATAAGAAGGGAAATAATCAAGATGAGAGCTGAGATCAATGAGGTAAAAACCAGAGATACAGTAGAACATATCAGTGAAACAAGAAGCTAGTTTTATGAAAGAAATAAGATTGATAAACCATTGGTGACACTAATCCAAAAGAAAAGAGAGAAAACTCAAATACATAAAATTATGAATGAAATGGGAGAGATCACAATGAACACCAAGGAAGTAGAAACAATCATCAGAAATTATTATCAACAGTTATATGCCAATAAGCTAAGCAACCTAGATGAAAGAGATGCATTCCTGGAAAACTATAAACTCCCAAAATTGAACCAGGAAGAAATTCACAACCCGAATAGACCAATATCTAGTAACAAGATTGAAGTGGTGATCAAAAACCTCCCAAAAAACAAGAGCCCAGGACCTGATGGATTCACTGGGGAATTCTACCAAACGTTCAAAGAAGAAATAACACCTATTCTCCTGACGCTGTTTCAAAAAATTGAAGCAGAAGGAAAACTTCCTGACTCTTTCTATGAAGCCAGCATTACCCTGATACCCAAACCAGGCAAAGATCTTACCAAAAAGGAGAATTTCAGACCAATATCACTGATGAATATGGATGCTAAGATTCTCAACAAGATCCTAGCCAACGGGATCCAACAGCACATTAAAAAGATTATCCCCCATGACCAGGTGGGATTCATCCCTGGGCTACAAGGATGGTTCAACATTCCCAAATCAATCAGTGTGATAGAAGAAATTAATAAGAGAAGAGAGAAGAACCACATGGACCTCTCAATTGATGCAGAAAAAGCACTTGATAAAATCAAGCATCCGTTCCTGATTAAAATGCTTCAAAGTAGAGGGATAGAGGGAACATTCCTGAACTTCATCAAATCTATCTATGAAAGACCCACAGCAAATATCATCCTCAATGGGAAAAAGCTTGCGTCCTTCCCGTTGAGATCAGGAACACAACAAGGATGCCCACTCTCACCACTCTTGTTCAACATAGTATTAGAAGTCCTAGCAACAGCAATCAGACAACAAAGAGAAATAAAAGGTATCCAAATTGGTAATGAAGAAGTCAAACTCTCTCTCTCTCTCTGCAGATGACATGATTCTTTATACGGAAAACCCAAGAGACTCAACCCCTAAACTACTAGAACTCATACAACAATTCAGCAACATGGCAGGATACAAAGTCAATGTACAGAAATCAGTGGCTTTCTTATATACTAATAATGAAAATACAGAAAGGGAAATTAGAGAATTGATGCCATTTACTATAGCACCAAGAACCATAAGATACCTGGGAATAAACCTAACCAAAGAGGTAAAGAATCTGTACTTGAGGAACTACAGAACACTCATGAAAGTAATTGAAGAAGACACAAAAAGATGGAAGATCATTCCATGCTCTTGGATCAGAAGAATAAACATTGTTAAAATGTCTATACTACCTAGAGTAATCTATACTTTTAATGCTATTCTGATCAAAATTCCACCAGTATTCTTCAAAGAGCTGGAGCAAATAATCCTAAAATTTGTATGGAATCAGAAGAGACCTGGAATCGCTAAGGAAATGTTGAAAAACAAAAATAAAATGGGGGGCATCACGTTACCTGATTTCAAGCTTTACTACAAAGCTGTGATCACCAAGAAAGCATGGTACTGGCATAAAAACAGACTCATAGAACAGGGGAACAGAGTAGAGAGCCCAGATATGGACCCTCAACTCTATGGTCAAATAATCTTCAACAAAACAGGAAAAAATATCCAGTGGAAAAAAGACAGTCTCTTCAATAAATGATGCTGGGAAAACTGGGCAGCTATATGTAGAAGAATGAAACTTGACCATTCTCTTACACCGTACACAAAGATAAACTTAAAATGGATAAAAGACCTCAGTGTGAGACAGGAATTCATCAGAATCCTAGAGGAGAACATAGGCAGTATTCTCTTCGATATCAGCCACAGAAACTTCTTTCAAGATATGTCCCCTGAGGCAAAGGAAACAAAAGTGAAGATGGACTTTTGGGACTTCATCAAAATCAAAAGCTTCTGCACAGCAAGGGAAACAGTCAAGAAAACAAAGAGGCAACCACGGAATGGGAGAAGATATTTGCAAATGACAGTACAGACAAAAGGTTGATATCCAGGATCTATAATGAACCCCTCAAACTCAACACACACAAAACAGACAATCATATCAAAAAATGGGCAGAAGATATGGACAGACACTTCTCCAATGAAGACATACAAATGGCTATCAGACACATGAAAAAATGTTCATCATCACTAGCCCTCAGGGAGATTCAAATTAAAACCACATTGAGATATCACCTTACACCAGGTAGAATGGCCAAAATTAGCAAGACAGGAACATCATGTGCTGGAGGGGATGTGGAGAAAGGGGAACCCTCTTACACTGTTGGTGGGAATGCAAATTGGTGCAGCCTCTTTGTTCTCTTTGGAGAACAGTGTGGAGGTTCCTCAAGAAATTAAAAATAGAACTTTCCTATGACTCTGCCATTGCACTACTGGGTATTTACCCAAAAGATACAGATATAGTGAAAAGAAGGGCCATCTGGACCCCAATGTTTATAGCAGCAATGGCCACGGTCGAAACTCTGGAAAGAACAAAGATGCCCTTCACAGACGAATGGATAAGGAAGATGTGGTCCATATACACTATGGAGTATTATGCCTCCATCAGAAAGGATGAATACCCAACTTTTGTAGCAACGTGGATGGGACTGGAAGAGATTATGCTGAGTGAAATCAGTCAAGCAGAGAGAGTCAATTATCATATGGTTTCACTTATTTGTGGAGCATATCAAATAGCATGGAGGACATGGGAAGTTAGAGAGGAGAAGGGAGTTGGGGGAAATTGGAAGGGGAGCTAAACCATGAGAGAATATGGAGTCTCAAAAACAATCTGAGGATTTTGAAGGGGCAGGGGGTGGGAGGTCGGGGTACCAGGTGGTGGGTATTATGGAGGGCACGGATTGCATGGAGCACTGGGTGCAGTGCAAAAATAATGAATACTGTTATACTGAAAATAAAAAATAAATTAAGAAAAAAAAAAAAGAAAGAGAAAGACTGATAACCACTAAAGAAATTGTATTAGTAATCAGAAATCTCCCAACAAACAAAATTCTAGGACAAGATATGTTCACAGGTAAATTCCACCAGACATTTAAAGAAGACTTTACACCTATTCTTCTGAAACTATTCCATAAAATAGAAATGATAGGAAAACTTCCATGTTCATTTTATGAGGCGAGTATTCTCCTGACACCAAATCAGAGAAGGACAGCACTTAAAAAAAGAACTGTGGTTCACTATCCCTGATGAACACAACCGCAAAAATTCTCAACAACGTTCTAGCAAATCAAATCCAACAATATCTTTTAAAAATAATTCACCCTGATCAAGCAGAATTTATTCCTGTATTGCAAATATGGATCAATATTCACAAATCAATCAGTGTGATAAATCACATTACTAAAAGAAAGGATAAGAACCATATGATCATTTCAGTAGATGCAGAAATTGCATTTGACAAAGTACAACATGAGAGACCATCCCTCAACAAAAAAAGACAATATATGAAAAATCCACTGTTAGTTTCATCCTCTATAGGTAAAAACTGAGTTTTTCTTCTATGATCAGGAATAAGAAAGGAATGTCCACTCTTACTACTTTTATTCAACATATTACTTAAAGTCCTAACCATAACAATCAGACTATACAAAGAAATAAAATGTATCCAAAATGGCAAGGAAGAGGTAAAACTTTCATTGTTTGCAGGTGACATAGTACTCTATTTAGAAAGCCTGAAAAACTCTCCAAAAAACCTGCTGGAATCGATAAAGGAATTTAGTAAATTCACAGGATACAAAATCAATGTACAGAAATCTTTCATTTTTATACATCAATAATAAAGCAACAGAAAGATAAATCAAGGAATCAATCCCACTTACAATCACACAAAAATCATGAAATACTTAGGAATAAACCTAATAGAAGAAAACTATAAATCACTGATGAAAGTAATTGACAATGATATAAAGAAATGGAAAAAAACATTCCATGCTCATGGATTGGAAGAACAAATATTGTTACAATGGCTATACTACCCAATGCAATCGGGACCTTTAATGCCATCACTATGAAAATACCAACCAATTTTTTCACAGAACTAGGAAAAATAATCCTAAATTTTTTGTGGAACAACAAAAGACCCTGATTAACCAAAGAAATCCTGAAAACAAAAGAAAACTGGAGGGGTCACGATTCCAGATTTCAAGCTATATTACAAAGCTGTAGTCATCAAGACCGTAGGTACTGGCAGAAAAACAGACACATAGATCAATGGAACAGAATAGAAAACCCATACAGTGGTAGAATTGGGGTACATAGTGTAGGAATAGGTTGAGCAGATAGAATAAGACAGAATCGAGCTTATCTCTCACATGGAAAAGTTCCATAACAAGAGTCAACTTATTTCTGGTAGATATGGGTCCATACATATTGCATAGGATAAGAGCTAGAAGCCATCTCCCATTCAGAAATTCTCAGTTTCAATCTCTGTCTTTCCTTCCACCCAAACCTTTTTTACTATATTCACTGGGGGTTCTGTTTATGATGAGAAAGATCCACATCTTCAACCTTTCCTGTGTTCTTTCTACCTCCTTGCCTTAACTGATACTTGTTTCTCCAGAACAGCACTTTCCCCTCTCAAGTGGAGGCTGCTTATGTTCTCACACACCACTCAGGGTTAGGAGTCTCTAGGTGGATTATCTTCAAAAGTGAAGGTCTGCTTAGAAGCTTCATTTTCTTGCTCAGCAAATGGACCCTGGGCAAAAGTAGCTCTAATTTATCACTGAGTCCTTTGGAGTTGTAATCGATCCCCATTTCTTACCCTGGTAATTCCTTACTTTCCTGCCTAGGTCTTTGATATTATTAAGAAGATTTTGTAAGTTGTCTTCTAAAATTTTAAATTGTCTTTAGCAAAAAGGTTGTCCCAGATCACCCAGTCCATTATTGCCAGAAGCAGAAATATTTCCTATTTTTAAACTGTTGAGAAAGTGAAAGTATTATTTACCCCCTAATACAAAAAGAAGACTATAAAATCACAATTAAGAAGTGCTTAACTAGGGGCACTTGGGTGGCTCAGTGGGTTAAAGCCTTTGCCTTCAGCTTGGTTCATGATCCCAGGGTCCTGGGATTGAGTCCTGCATCGGGCTTTCTGATCAGCAGGGAGCCTGCTTCCCTCTCTCTCTCTGCCTGCCTCTCTGCCTGCTTGTGCTCTGTCTCTCCATCAAATAAATAAGTAAAATCTTAAAAAAAAAGGAAATGCTTAACTAAATATATGCAAAACATGACCATGTCAGCTTCTTTAAATATTAAATTTAGTATTCATCAATATTTCATTTCACTTGAAAACAATTTGAAATTCAGATTTTTTCTTCTACAGTAGCAGAATTCATATATATATATATATACATATATATATATATATAATGGTTGCAGAGAAATCACTATCAAGCATGATTTAATGAATTACTTGGTGTTAAGTAATTTTGAATTTAGAAATGGAGTTTTAAAATATTACTATATTTTATTTCACATTTATATTATTTATATTTAAATAAGAAGATAGGTACATTTGAATTTTTTAAAATTTTGCTACACTGTGTAGTGGTGTTTCCAAAATAAGAGTGCCTAGCATATAAGAATATGGAGGGAGAGTGAAGAATGGGACAAAAAGAGCAAAGGCATGAAAATAAGAATAAATACAGTGATTCCAATGAGGAGTCAATAATGATTATGCAGGGAAGTTTAGAGGAGCAATGGGTAAGACTATGGATATTGTAGGGTAGGATCATGGAAGGAGATCCTCAAAAACATAATTTAGGTTTTGTTTGATAGTCATTGAAGAACTATCCAAAGTATTTCAGCCTACATTGTCTTTATTGATATATAAAAGTAAAATTTTAGGAGGAAAAACAGCTAACAATTATTAAGTACTTTCCCTGTTTCAGGGATGTGATATAGTGATGTTTAGTAGGGAACCTTTGAAGTTGGTTAGACTTGAGGTTGAGTCCGGATTCTGGAATTTAACAGCTATAAGACATTGGGGAAATTACTTATTTTCCTGAGTCTTAGTTTCTTCATCTACAAAATTGTTATAATAACATATACCTCTCAAGGTTGTTGTATGAATCACATATTCTGAAGAAGGGAGATCCTGTGAACAGAGAACAGTTAAGATAAGGTATTACAATTATTGATTCTATACAAAAGTGATTACACCACTGGAATGGAGAAGGAGGAAGGACTGCAAAGGACAAGTAAAGAAGCAGGACAGGTGACTGACTCCTTCAACTCACTCTCATTCATCTTGCAAGTTTCTTATTTCTGTTCATTTGACATAATCTGGGAAAATGAAATTATACTCTTAAGAATAGGGTCCCTCTCTGAGCATTATCGATTGTTTATACATCTCCTTAGAGCTACAAATAACCATTTGTTCTCTCTGTTCATCATTTCAACATCCCTGCAACATATAACTCAACTCCCTTTCTTCAGTCAATTAAAAAATAAAACAAAACAAAAATTATTCACTTTCTTATACCGTATTTTCAATTTTTTATTGTTTGCAATTTATTCCTCCATTATTGAGTTTGCCAGTCAGGCCTCCTGAAAATTTTCAGAGACAGGATTCACTATCTTAACAAAAAGTAAAACTCATAAAGGAAGCCAATCCTGCCATTTCTGGTCTTAGGGAAACTTGAAACTTTTCTTAAATCTTTTGTGCCATTGCTCACTTCTTCAGTGCCGGATTTCTGCTACCAGCTAACTTCAAAATGATCATTACATAATAGAAGTCTTAAAATGCGCAAGGCTTTGAAGGCATGGGCTCTGGATTCAACAGTCTTCTTTCAAGGAAGATTTGTCTTCTTATTTGCATACATTTCTAAGCAGGAAGTTATGCGCAGAACTTTGACTTTCTGTGGTAAAATGTCTTTCATTCTAATGTAATTTAATTCAATGCTCCCTTTTGTTTTTTCTTTCTCCTCTACCACTTCTTGGGGATAGAACAGTCAACAGATCTGTTTCAACAGATCTCGCGGTGCTATTCGAGATTCCCTATTAAAAAAAAAAAAAAAAAGAGAAAGAAAGGAAGGAAGGAAGGAAGGAAGGATGCAAAGGAGCCTGTGTTTTCCAGGCTTTGGGGCTGGGACTGCAGTGTTCTGAGCTCACTGAAAGCAGTCAAAGGAGGAGGCGGGACTCAGGCGAGTTCCCCTTCCACCTTCCCCCACCCTTCTCTTCCCACCTTTCTTCCACCTCTACCTCGATTCCAGCCTTTGCGGCAGCTGCTCTCTAGCCGTTTGCACGACCCAAAGAACAGCGGCCTTTGTTCCCAGGATGGTGATCCGTGTGTATATTGCATCTTCCTCTGGTTCTACGGCGGTAAGGAGGGTGGGGAAACCGCCTTTGTTTTCCTACACACCTATCTCCTATTGCCCCAGAACCGTTAAATTGCCGAAGTTCATCAGGGCAGCTGTTCCTTCAGAGGACACGAGCGTCTTCCGTGTCCTGCCCTTCTCTTTCTTTCCTTTGTTGCTTCGATTTCATTTTTCCGTGGAGTTTAGCTTTGTTTGCCTTATGATGTTAAGATCACATTTCTTCTTTGAGGGAAAAGAAAAGCTACTGAATTTTGGTAGATGGGGAAAGGTGGTATATAGGGTCTTTAAGGTTAGTGGAAGAAGTCAAATAAAATCACAGACTGGTGAGTTTCAGGAGTGGGAAATTTGACATTTGTGTTTTAGGTACTGAGACGAAGGGCTGGCGTGCCCTTCTGTAAGGATGTAAAACCTGCGCCGGCTGATGACATTGAGTGGAGGCCTACTGAGGCATTGCGATTATTTTTGAAGTGAGGCCGCTTTAATCAAAGAGTCATTTTGCCAGTGTGTAGGAGAGGGTGTTTAAACTCAGACTAAAAAGAGTGTTAGAACTAGGCAGAATTCGGGAGGTGAAGTTGAGAACAATGGTGCAAAATTGTGGGGTTTTTAAAAAGCAATGTAACAAGGGACCTGTTTTTTCTTTCCATAGTGTCCCTTATATTGACTTCTTTTTTTTCCCCCAAAGACTTGTCTTCTAACAGGTTCTAACTGCTTCAAATATATTGAGAACTAAAAAGGGAACTAACAAGTAAGTGGCTTGTGTAGTGGTAGACTCCAGTTGCTGTTTCTTCAAATGCTGGGACAGTTCCTCCCTGGATTCATGTGCTTTTAATTTAGAGTAACAGTTCTTCAGCGGCTGTGGGAAGCAATAGGATAAACTGGGATGTAACCTGACTGTATATCCATGATAAATCAAAGTGCCTGTTTTTCACAACTCGAACAAAGCTAACAGTAGCAAGAGTAGATAGAAGAGTTCTGGATATAGGATGTAATAATTGCCTCCTCTTCTGAGCTTTAGAGCAGCAGCTATTCCATGTTTTTATTGTTGCTGGTTGTTTTGCTTATGTACCCCTAGGTGGGTTTGGGATAAAACTGAAGGTTATGTGAAATCACAAGAACCTTGAACTTTGAAATTTGTCTTCTCTAGACACTATGTGTGGATGTGTTTAGACAGTTCTCTGACAGAAAACTTGACATTTTTTTAGCAAGTTCAGGTTGAAAACATAAAATTTTCATATTGTCTTTGAACTTCACTTCATGAGCTTCTTGCTTTATTATTAACCACATATATTAATTTTGATATTTTGAAGTAATATTTGAGTTACTCTGAGTCTCAAATCCAATACAGTAATTGTAAAATTTTAAAGACCAGTTTAATAACCTTACTTAAATTCCTTATTAGACTGAACAGATCAGGAAGTTAGTTTCATTTTGGGTGATATGCAGTTCCAATATTGCCATTTACTCTTTGCTTTCTTGCTCTTCTGCCCCTCCCCCAAAAGCAGATTAAAAAATAAACTCCTTTCATAATTTCTATTAAAGAATAATTGTACCTCTTTCTTTGTTAAGACTTAAGTTTCTAAGGGCCTTAAAAAATGACTGCTGTCTCTTATTATGCACATTGTTAGACTGGATTGCTGAAGATTATACAAATAGGAAATAATTATGCTACTTGTGTTTTGTTTGATTTTTTTCTTATCAGTAGAGGTTTGTATGTTGTTTTACTAATTATAGTTTTATGAGCCTGTTATCAAAATTATGCATAAGGCCAAAATAAATTATTTTTTTTAAAAAGCATGGGTACTTTTAAATAGTGCTAAAACAGTATAAAGTGAGTATACTTCATTTATAACACAAATAGTTATATACTTATATACTTATAATACTTATAATAGTTATATACTTCATTTATAACACAAATACTAAGGTTTCATTAAAATTGCTACCATATAGTTTTTAACACACGATTTAGAAATTTTGGGGCAAAAATCTTAATGGAAACACAATAATTGGTCAAAATGAGACAGTCCTATAAGTTACTAAGTGTAGGTCTCTGAAGAGCATTTAAAAGAAAGCTTTTGGTTTTGAATTTGTAATTTCTCACTGTTTTCTGATTCCTTCTAGTGGTTGTTATAAAAATAACCAATATTAGATGTTTTATCAGCTAGAGGAGAATCTATGCTAAGTCCAAAACAACATTAACTTGTTCTGTTCTTATTTCAAGACTCCTTTTCCTTCATAGACTGATTAAAACAAAACAAAACAAAACAAAAAAAAACAGTTTTCAAGTGTTTACTCAACTCTGCCCCAACACAGCACTTGCTTCTCAAAAGTTTAGAAATGAAAGCAAGTAGGTTGGTTTTGCAATGGTTTTCTTGCATCAAAAACTAATGACATACTGTATGGTGACTAATGTAACATAATAAAAAAAGAAAGTGATAATAATAGGAACAATTAAGTGTATCAGGTACTATTTCACCTTTTCTTTACAATTTCTAGTCCTGTGAATTAAGTTTATGATTATCTCTATTTTTAAGATAAGGAAATACAGGTTCAGAAAGTTTAAACAACTTTCTCAAGGTCACATAACTAGAAAGCCACAGAACTTGAATCCAACACAAGCTGTTTAAATACAGTAACATGTATTTAACCACCAAGAAATACATTGTCCCAGTGAGGCATGTAGAGGAGGCATGAGAAGATAAATGTGAACATGAGAGGAGAGGTACAGAAATGACTTTCCCCTGTATATGGAAGAATTACCTGAGCATATACACATATAGGGATTAGAAAAATGAGGAGCTGATGTGAAAGAGGGATAGCATGTCTAAAGTTGAATGTCAGTAAGTGAGGTAAATGACTTTTCATTCAAGAACATGGAGATAAAGAAGACATTCCTATTTGGAACTATTTTTTATAGGTCAAGGTAGAAGAAATTCAGACCTTAATACAGTTTCTATTTATGGAAATCATTTAGCAGGAATGCAATTCCAAAGTTGTCTGACTATAGGAGGTGATTTCTGCCTGTTCAGAACTGTTTGTGCATGTCTTGACCAACTATAACACAGAAGTGTATACCTTTTTTGTCAAGATTGTAATGCATTATACATTTATATTTAATGGAAAAGGAATAGAAAACACAGACCTTGTGTATCTTAATAAACTTCAAAAACTTTTTTTTTTAAAGATTTTATTTATTTATTTGACAGACAGAGATCGCAAGTAGGCAGAGTGGCAGGCAGAGAGAGAGAGAGAGGGAAGCAGGCTTCCTGCGGAGCAGGGAGCCCGATGCGGGGCTCGATCCCAGGACCCTGAGATCATGACCCGAGCCGAAGGCAGCAGCCCAAACCACTGAGCAACCCAGGCGCCCCAAACTTCAAAAACTTTTAACAAAAATCAGCATTGGGTTTTGATGAGAATTGCTGGAGGGATGATTGCTTGGAGAATTTTAACTGTTTTGGGAGGATTTTTTCTCATACTTCTTTTCCCTGGACCCATAATAATCTCTGTTTTATGATCTCTATGTATTCTAGGTATGCTTGGTGTAGAAATGTTAAGATTGTGATACATAGATGGTTTCTGAGGGGTTTATTTATGAAATGATTTTTTTAAAATGATCTCTTTTATGACTGTTAAAGGAAACTATTATCCATGTAAGAAATGAAATACACATAATTTTTTTACGGCAGTGTTCAGTACACAACTTATAAAAACAAGTAAATAAATGCTTGTGATTGCCAAAGCATGAGTCACTAGGCACAGTATTTTTTTGATTTGGATAATATAGATGTGGAATAAAACACTACAGTTCTTCATTTATATGATTCTCACTTAATTGTATTTTAGGTGACAGAGTATTTTGCTGCTCTGAGTCTACATTTATAATCAACATTGATTTGATGTATGGTCTTTGTTATAGCTTTCAAGGTTTGTTTGGATGCTGTTTAAAGGTATTTACAAATTATTTAAAAGATCAAAATCAGGAACTATTCTTTGAATGTTTGGACATACTTTTTGGATGCTCTAAACAGTGGAAAATGACAGCATTCTCTAGGTTAATGCAGGAACTCAATATTAGTGCTTTCAACTTGGTGCCCTATATTCTATGACTGACTTCCTAAATTTCACAGCAATAATGGAAAAGTTTTTGGAATAATTTGGCCCAAGTTAAAGATGCTTGGAAAACACAATTATCAGTAATGATGATTCTTGAGCACTTAAAAGTCAAATGGTTTTAGGGAAGAATGTATTTTGGGAATTTAGTATAAATTTAGGTTTATGATCTGGTAGAAGAGAAAGATAAAATGAATTCATCTCTAGCTCAAAGACTAGTTTCTCTACTGAGTAGGCATTTTGATCTATGTACCTTAAGGTCAATTTTCCCCCTGGATTGGCCTGGGGGAAAAAAATAAATTGAAACCCCAGACACATTCAGGTCAAATGTTCTAATTCTCTGTAGTTTATCTCTAAATTCTTCTCTAAAATATACATTGCAAAATCAAACATATATCTTTTTATAGAAATATTTTCTGCTACTTAATTGAATAATTAAGCCTGAATGTGATATTTCATCTCTTACTGAAAATATTAAACATATTGACAATTTGTCAGTGACTATGACCATCTGTTTGCTTTCAGTTCTGCTTTGTAGCCCACCAGAAAGCCTTTTATGCCTAGTCCTTAATGACTTCCTCCAATCCAGATCAAAATTAAATGAAAGTATAATTAGAGAGAAGGGGCTGTTCATTTATGAAGACTTTTTTTATTAATATGAGAGGCGAAGCTGACATTTTACACTTGGTTTAGCAGAATTCTAAGCAAAGGGATTATTTGCTAGTCCAGTCCCTCACATTTTGGCTTTATTAGGTTGTTTGAAGTTTTGCAGATTGCCAGAACATTAGGTAAAGTTTAAATATAAATTAAAACATATCATGACAAATTCAAAGATTATATATTTAGAAGTATTCAGTGTTAGTGTTATTAGATTTTTTTTAAGGACTTTATTTTTTGATAGAGAGAGACACAGTGAGAGAGGGAACACAAGCAGGGGGAGGGAGAGAGGGAAAAGCAAGCTTCCTGCTGAGCAGGGAGCCCAAAAGACATGGGTCCTGATCGCAGGACCCAAGGATCATGACCTGAGCTCAAGGCAGATGCTTAACGACTGAGCCACCCAGGAGCCCCAGAGGTTTTTGTTTCATTACTCATTCATTAATGACTAATCAAGATTTGACTCTATTAATAGTAAAAGCTAACATTTATTTATGCAACATATATATATCAGACACTGTGCCCAGTGCTTTACATACATTATCATAATTAGTTTTATCTTTATAATAACACTAATAAGTACTATTATTAGATCTATTCCATAAAATTGGAGAGAGTATCTCTAAGACCCAGAAACATTAGGTATATTGGTCAAGATCAATATAAATACTATTACTAGATCTATTTAATGAAATTGGAGTATTTCTAAGACCCAGAAACATTAGGTATATTGCTCAAGATCAAAGAGTTACAAATGACAGAACTGAGATTAGAACCCAAGTTGTTTTGGGGGTGCCTGAGTGGCTCAGTTGGTTAAGCATCCAACTCTTGGTCTTAGCTCAGGTTTTGATCTCAGGGTTGTGAGTTCAAGTTCCATGTTGGGTTCTACATGGAGCATGGAGCCTGCTTAAAAGAAGAAGAAGAAAAAAAAAGCACAAGTTGTTCTGACTCCAGAACCCACTCCTAAACACTCTGTTACTTACACTTTCACTTAGTGTATAGGTATTAAACAAAAATTATGTCAATAGTGCATTAAAATCTTGTCATGTGACTATGGGCCTATAGTTGCTGTTTAAGACTGGATGATGCCTGAAAAGAAAGAAAAAGACTGAATGATGCCTAACCAGGCAAATGTGTCTTCATCCATACTCTTTACATGAGAGTTAGGTGAGACTGTGGAAAGTAGGGAGGTTGGTTAGTAGCATCAATTTCAGATACATTTTAGTTCTTTTTTTGTTGTTGCTAATAAAATTGCCTAAGGGCAGATTTTTAAATAGCATTTGTGCCATGTATTGAACACTTATGATTTTGATTCTCTTCCCTGAAAAAGTATTTTCATGTTGCTATAGGCCAACATAATTCAAATTCAAATTCAAATTCTTTGGGGTAAATACCTAGTAGTGCCATTGCGTGGTCCTGGGTAGCTCTATTTTTAACTTCTTGAGAAAACTCCATACTGTTTTCTAGAGTGGCTTTATGAGCTAGCATTCCTACCAACACTGTGAGAGGGCTCCCTGTTCTCTGCATCCCCACCAACATTTCTTGTTTCCTAACTTCTTCATTTTAGCTATTCTGACTGGTGTGAGGTGGTATCTCATTGTGGTTTTGATCTGTATATCACTGATGGCAAGGGATAAGGAGCATTTTTTTTCATGTTATCTGTTGACCATTTGTATGTCTTCTTTGGAGAAATGTCTATTAATGTCTTTTGCCCATTTCTTAACTGATTATTTGTTTTTTCAGTGTTGAGTTTGCTAAGTTCTTTATAGATCTTGGATACCAGCCTTTATCAGATATACCATTTGCAAACATCTTCTCCCATTCCTTAGGTTACCTTTTAGTTTTGTCGAATGTTCCCTTTGTTGTGTAGAAGCTTTTTATCTTGATGAAATCCCAATAGGTCATTTTTTGCTTGCCTCTGGAAACATGCCATTTTGCTTGCCTCTGGAGACGTGTTTAATGAGAAGTTGCTCTGGCTGAGGTGGAAGAAGTTGCTGCCTGTGTTCTCCTCAAGGATTTTGATAGATTCCTGTCTCACATTTAGGTCTTTCGTGCATTTTGAGTTTATCTTTGTATATGGTGTGAGAAAATGGTCCAGTTTCATTCTTCTACATGGGCTGTCCAATTTTCCCAAAACCATTTATTGAAGTGACTGTCCTTTTTCCATTGGATATTCTTTCCTGCTTTGTTAAAGATTAGTTGAGTTGACCATAGAGTTGAGGGTCCATTTCTAGGATCTCTATTCTCTTCCATTAATCTGTGTGTCTGTTTTTGTTCCAATACCATAATGTCTTGATGATTACAGCTTTGTAATAATAGCTTGAAGTGTTGTTGTATAAAATAAGATTAAGTTTTTTTATAAATATTTTTAAATTTATAAATATTGTCTCTACTGCAATAATTGTTTTAAGTCACACAAGGTGGGTTTCTGTACATAAAAGAACAGATTTTGAGGCTTCATCAGTGTTTCTACAGTTTATGTCTTAGCTTTTCTCCTCTCAGTATGATGAGCCTGTCAGGATACAGCAAATGTTAACAAGGATGCAGAGAAAGGGGAACCCCCTTATACTGTTGGTGGGAATGCAAGCTGGTACAGCAGCTCTGGAATACAGTATGGAGGTTCCTCAAGAAGTTAAAAATATAAATACCCTATAATGCAGCAATTGCACTGCTAGATATTTACTCAAAGAATATAAAAATACTAATTCAAAGAGATATCTGTACTCCGATGCTTACAGCAGCATTATCACCACTAGCTAAATTATGGAAAATTCAATAGAGATAACAATTTACCTACCTTCTTTCTCTACCATATCATGAACTTCTTACTGTCCAGAATATGCTTATTCATGGTAAGTTTCCAAATAAATATTTGTTGATGCATGAATGGATGGCATGTTTAAATTCATGTTCAGACATGTCATTCAAATGAGGTTCTGCAGTTGGTAGTGGGAAATGTGTGGCTAGAACTTGGGGAAGGTGGTGCTGGAGAATATATATTGGAGTCATTCAGAAATAAGTACTTGAAACCAAAGGAAAGAATGAGCTCATTTGAAAGGAGGAATTGTAGAGTGAAATGAGAAGAAGGCTAAGAACAAGGACAGGATATTAGTGGATGTTCACATTTAGGATAGGGTAAAAGGAAGCAGGTGCAGCAGATAACAGGAGGATTCATTAAGAGAGATCAGAGTGGGGACGCCTGGGTGGCTCAGTTGGTTGGACGACTGCCTTCAGCTCAGGTCATGATCCTGGAGTCCTGGGATCGAGTCCCGCATCGGACTCCCAGCTCCATGGGGAGTCTGCTTCTCTCTCTGACCTTCTCCTCGTTCATGCTCTCTCTCACGGTCTCTCTCTCAAGTAAATAAATAAAATCTTTAAAAAAAAAAAAAAAAGAGAGATCAGAGTGGCATCCTTTAGTAGAAACCAGAGTACTGATTTAGAAAGGCTGTTGAATTCAGCGTAAGGAAATCATTAGTGATCCTGGAAATAGCAGTTTCAGTGGAATGCTGAGGACAGAAACCTGATTAAAAAGTCTAAAGAAATGCATTATATATTGAAAAGAGGTGAGTAGGTAGGCTAAGATTTGAGTAGTTTGATAAAAAGAAAAAAAAAGTTGAAAAGAATTAAGTAACATTACCTTAGAGCTATTAAAATGGAACAAAACTAAGTGAACTGGAATTTTGCCTTAAAAAATCCTATTTGTTAGTTTTCCCAGCCTATATTTATCAGAACATTGTTGTTGTTTTATTTCATTGTAGAATCAACTTTAACTCAATTATTAGTGGCTGAAATATTCAAGAATTAGTACTTTAGAAATTATGACAGAGAAAAATGAATATTTGTAATTATAAAACAATGAAAACAAGTAAACATTTTTGTTGAAATGTCCACTGAACATTTTATCAAGACAGATACAAATTACTTCAGAAAGTATTGTCTTTAAAGTATAAAAGTCTTTGTTAATTTCAGTTACCATATAAAGTCTGTGTTGACTATGTAGTAAAATGTCTTTATTTTTAGCTGTAAATTTAAATTGCCCTTGTAAGAGAATAGTCAGGAAAGTCAAAGTTCCTACAGAAATTATGAAGAATAGCTGGACAACTTACATTACTCTAAACTTCAGTAAAAACTAGCTTTACTCTTCAGAAAATATTGTTCTCCATGCTCTAACTTCTATGAGGTGGATTATTTTAGTCAAAAGAAAGTACAATTTATCTTTTTTTTTTTTTTTCAATTTGTTCTTCTACATTTAGTCCTCCACCTCCTAATCTTAACCTAGCTTCCAAAATTTCTGGGCTGACTTGGGATCTGGTGAAAGCAACTCAATAAAAAAGACAAAGATAAATGGAAAGAAATTAGAAATTTGAGGCTCCATATAAATTAAATTATTAAATTCAACTTCAGAGAGTTTATAGAGCTCTGGTTTAGTACTTCTACATTGAGCAAACTTAATACGTACACATACACATACTAGATAAAAATTTGGTGGAGATACTCAAGTGCTGAATCTCAGCATGGACAGGCCCTGCCAATTCTGAATCTATAGGCTATGCTGAGCATTCCCTTCTTTTATCCCAATATTCATTCATTCATTCAGAAAATATTTATTGTCATCCATTGAGCTAGATTCTAGACCCAGGTACTCAAGAGTGAAAAGAGCCAGGAATAATCCTCAGCCTCTTCCCTGAGCCAGAATAAGGGAGGACATATAGAGATGTCAGTTTTAGTGACCAAATTATATGGTTTACAAATAACAAGATATATATGAGGGGCTTGAAAGTGGAAGTACTTTAGGGACTATTTTTGTGCAAGTTGGTATGCTGTCTCGCAGGAATTAGCATTCTCTTACCTCCAAAAAATGCCCCAAAGTATTTTGTCTACGTCTTCCAGTTGCCCTGACAATGATCTTCACCTTGAACCACTATTCTGAAAACAGTGATAGTTTAATATTGACTTTAACTTTTACTCCTTTTTCCTGCCATTTCACTTATATTTATACATTTTGCACTGGTACTATTATACAGTTCTGATTAAAGTCAAATGTAGCAACAATGACAAGTTAAGGATTTGTGGTTTTATTACCTATTTCTATCAGTTACCTTGGGATTCTTGAACAAAGCATGCTAGACCTCTATTTTATTACCTCAGAATGTCTTTTAGTCCACTCAATAATCCCTTCACTTTGGAAGGGATTTGATCTTTTGTGTAAACAATTATGCTTTACAAAAATCTAAGGTGTATTCATTAATTCCTTTATTTATAACACCTCAGCCATCTTATTTTTGTCTCTCCCTTTGTGTTCTCTCTGGCTCTTTCCTTCTTTTCCAAGGACTATAGGATTTCCAGCTATATATATTTCGTGAGACTTGTGATTTATTGACTTTAAATTAATTTCAAAATCAGCAGTTTATGCACTTTGAAATCAGTAATTTGCTAAAGTCTAAGTATTAGGCATCATTCATTTATGATAGATGACAGTATTAATAATGAAGAGAATCATATGCCATGACTAATGTAAGGCTTAATGTAATGCCTTTAAAAGATTTTATTTCCATGGGCACCTGGTTGGCTCAGTCAGTTAAGCATCTAACTTTTGATTTCAGCTCAGGTCATGATCTCAGGGTTTTGAGATTAAGCCCCAGGTAGGGCTTTGGGTTAGGCATGGAACCTGCTTAAGATTAGCTCTCTTCCTTGCTCTGTGACCCTCCCCATTTCTCCCTCTATAAAAACAAAACAAACCAAAACACACACACACTCTGTCTCTCACTCACACTTTGGGGCACCTGGATGGTGCCTGGGAGGCTCATTCTGCTAAGTATCTGCCTTTGGCTCAGGTTGTGATCCTGCGGATCCAGTCCTGCACAGAGCACTCTGCTCAGCAGGGAATCTGCCTCTCCCTGACCACCGCCCCCACCCTGGTGCTCTTGCTCACTCTCAAATGAATAAATAAAAAATCTTTATTAAAAAAATAGTTGTTTCATTGTTAGATAATTCCAGTTATTAAAAATAATTTTAGGGGCACCTGGGTGACTCCACTGGCTAAGCATTCTGCCTTTGGCTTGGGTCATGATCCCAGTGTCCTGGAACAGAGCCCCACATCATGCATCCAGCTCAGCAGAGAGCCTGCTTCTCCATCTGCTCCTGCCCTCCACTCATTCTCTCTCTCTCAAATAAATATTTTTTTAAAAAGTAATTTTAAATTAAGTCAAATTATGGTTTATTCAAACTTCTACCAGTGGTCTGAATTTTTTTTTTAATTTGGAACTAAATCATCTCTTTGATATTAGATCCCTTTACCTAAGGTAAGACCCACATCATGACTTCTTGCAGTTTTTTGAAAATAGTTTTTGAATATCTGTCTGCAGACTGATTGTTCTTAGTTCTTTCAAATATTCCATATAATGCATATATTTTGTCATTTACTATCCTGACTGTGAGTTTCTAATTTAAGTCTCGCTAATTATCTTTAAAGTTTTTAATCCTGAAACCTTGGTGTAAGTATTCAGTGTAGTTTGGGATATATATGCTTATATTTCTGAGAAATTTGATGAATTTTAATAAAAGCACATTAAGATGAATGATGTGTACAGGTTGTCCCTGTGTCTGAGAGAGAATCTGATGGCAATAACACTTGGAATAAATGTGACAGAGATAAGAGCTGTGCTTAAGTTTTATAGTTAAGTAGAAAAGTAATTTTCAAATCTCCTTTTTTCTATTAGGGCAAATTGAAGAGGGTTATTTTTATGATCATTTGACTATACTGGCTACATTTATTGGGTGAATTAACATAGAGGAATGCCTGCATACAATCACATTGGATTAACTATTAGTGTTAAGGCCAACTGTGGTAGACAGAGTAATGGCCTCCCAAAGAAAGCCACATCCTAATCTTTGGAACCTGTAACTATATTACCTAACATAGCAAAAAGGACTTTGCAGATGTTATTAAAGATTTTGAGATGGGAGAATATCTTGGATTATGCAGAAGGGACTGATGTCATCACAGAGTTTGTTATAAGTGAAAGATAGAGACAGGACAATCAGTGTCAGATTGACATGAGAACAAGTTGACAGCCATTTATGGATTAAAGATGGAGAAATGGGCCATGAGCCAAGGAATTCAGACAGCTTCTAGAAGCTGGAAAGAGATACAAAATGGATTCTCTCCTATAGTCTCCAGAAGAGAACACAGCCTTCCCAACACCTTGATATAGCCCACTGAGAAATGTTGGACTTCAGACTTCTAGAAATTTAAGGTAACAAATATCTGTTAGTTTAAGCCATTAAATTTGTGGTGATTTGTTACAGAAGTGAATAAACCAATGTTTAAATTGAATAGTCTCAGTTTCCCTTGATATAGTATAGAGAATTGAAAATAGGAGGTTCCAGAATATTGTCAGTAATGGAGGAGTAGGGTGAGATTTCTATATGGAACAATTGAGCATTTTTCCAATGATCTAGTCATTTGGTAATTGTCTGTAAGGAACTATGATCAGAGCCCTGAACTATCTAATCTGGCACCACAAGAATTGTGCCTGCCTGCCTGATTGTTTTGTTGAGAAAGACATATGACAGTGAACAGAGTCAGCATATTATAGATAGTCAATATAACTTAAACTCCATATAAAACTTTCTGACTATATAATCTACAGAGTTATGGAAAGAGTTTGGCAGAAGGAGCCAAATGCAGGTCTATTTTAAAGTTCAATCCCCAATTTTTTTTTTCCTCAAGAGAGATTTTAAGCAAGTTTCCCTGCTTTTATCTACCTAAGATCTTTATGACTAAGCAAATGGGTCATATTTCTTATATTAAAGACAATTAGAATATAATATATTATTTTATTTTATCTTATTTATTTTCAGTATAACAGTATTCATTGTTTTTTGTACCACACCCAGTACTCCATGCAATCCGTGCCCTTTCTAATACCCACCACCTGGTTCCCCCAACCTCCCACCCCCCCACCCCTTCAAAACCCTCAGATTGTTTTTCAGAGTCCATAGTCTCTCATGGTTCACCTCGCCTTCCAATTTCCCCCAAGTCCCTTCTCCTCTCTAACTCTCCTTGTCCTCCATGCTGTTTGTTATGCTCCACAAATAAGTGAAACCATATGATAATTGACTGTCTCTGCTTGACCTATTTCACTCAGCATAATTTCTGCCAGTCCCATCCATGTTGCTACAAAAGTTGAGTATTCATCCTTTCTGATGGAGGCATAATACTCCATAGTGTATATGGACCACATTTCCTTATCCATTCGTCCATTGAAGGGCATCTTGGTTCTTTCCACAGTTTGGCAACCGTGGCCATTGCTTCTATAAACATTGGGGTCCAGATGGCCCTTCTTTTCACTACATCTGTTTATCTTTGGGGTAAATACCCAGTAGTGCAATTGCAGGGTCATAGGGAAGCTCTATTTTTAATTTTTTGAGGAATCTCCACACTGTTCTCCAAAGTGGCTGCACAAACTTGCATTCCCACCAACAATGTAAGAGGGTTCTCCTTACTCCACATCCCCTCTATCCCCTTATTTCCTGTCTTGCTAATTTTGGCCATTCTAACTAGTGTAAAGTGATATCTCAATGTGGTTTTAATTTGAATCTCCCTGATGGCTAGTGATGATGAACATTTTTTCATGTGTCTGATAACCATTTGTATGTTTTCATTGGAGAAGTCTCTGTTCATATCTTCTTCCCATTTTTTGATAACATTTAAAGAAGAACTAATTCCTATTCTCCTGAAACTGTTCCAAAAAATAGAAATGGAAGGAAAACTTCCAAACTCATTTTATGAGGCCAGCATCACCTTGATCCCAAAACCAGACAAGGATCCCACCAAAAAAGAGAGCTATAGACCGATATCCTTGATGAACACAGATGCGAAAATACTCAACAAAATACTAGCCAATAGGATTCAACAGTACATTAAAAAGATTATTCACCACGACCAAGTGGGATTTATTCCAGGGCTGCAAGGTTGGTTCAACATCCGCAAATCAGTCAATGTGATACAACACATCAATAAAAGAAAGAACAAGAACCATATGATACTCTCAATAGATGCTGAAAAAGCATTTGACAAAGTACAGCATCCCTTCCTGATCAAAACTCTTCAAAGTGTAGGGATAGAGGGCACATACCTCAATATCATCAAAGCCATCTATGAAAAACCCACTGCAAATATCATTCTCAATGGAGAAAAACTGAAAGCTTTTCCGCTAAGGTCAGGAACACGGCAGGGATGTCCATTATCACCACTGCTATTCAACATAGTACTAGAGGTCCTAGCCTCAGCAATCAGACAACAAAAGGAAATTAAAGGCATCCAAATCGGCAAAGAAGAAGTCAAATTATCACTCTTCGCAGATGATATGATACTATATGTGGAAAACCCAAAAGACTCCACTCCAAAACTGCTAGAACTTATACAGGAATTCAGTAAAGTGTCAGGATATAAAATCAATGCACAGAAATCAGTTGCATTTCTCTACACCAACAGCAAGACCGAAGAAAGAGAAAATAAGGAGTCAATCCCATTTACAATTGCATCCAAAACCATAAGATACCTAGGAATAAACCTAACCAAAGAGACACAGAATCTATACTCAGAAAACTATAAAGTACTCATGAAAGAAATTGAGGAAGACACAAAGAAATGGAAAAATGTTCCATGCTCCTGGATTGGAAGAATAAATATTGTGAAAATGTCTATGCTACCTAAAGCAATCTACACATTTAATGCAATTCCTATCAAAGTACCATCCATCTTTTTCAAAGAAATGGAACAAATAATGCTAAAATTTATATGGAACCAGAAAAGACCTCGAATAGCCAAAGGGATATTGAAAAAGAAAGCCAACGTTGGTGGCATCACAATTCCGGACTTCAAGCTCTATTACAAAGCTGTCATCATCAAGACAGCATGGTACTGGCACAAAAACAGACACATAGATCAATGGAACAGAATAGAGAGCCCAGAAATAGACCCTCAAATCTATGGTCAACTCATCTTCGACAAAGCAGGAAAGAATGTCCAATGGAAAAAAGACAGCCTCTTCAATAAATGCTTCTGGGAAAATTGGACAGCCACATGCAGAAAAATGAAATTGGACCATTTCCTTACACCACACACAAAAATAGACTCAAAATGGATGAAGGACCTCAATGTACGAAAGGAATCCATCAAAATCCTTGAGGAGAACACAGGCAGCAACCTCTTCGACCTCAGCCGCAGCAACATCTTCCTAGGAACAACGCAAAAGGCAAGGGATGCAAGGGCAAACATGAACTATTGGGATTTCATCAAGATCAAAAGCTTTTGCACAGCAAAGGAAACAGTTAACAAAATCAAAAGACAACTGACAGAATGGGAGAAGATATTTGCAAACGACATATCAGATAAAGGACTAGTGTCCAGAATCTATAAAGAACTTAGCAAACTCAACACCCAAAGAACAAATAATCCAATCAAGAAATGGGCAGAGGACATGAACAGACATTTCTGCAAAGAAGACATCCAGATGGCCAACAGACACATGAAAAAGTGCTCCATATCACTCAGCATCAGGGAAATACAAATGATATGATTGTCTGTTTTGTGTGTGTTGAGTTTGAGGAGTTCTTTATAGATCCTGGATATCAACCTTTTGTCTCTACTGTCATTTGCAAATATCTTCTCCCATTCTGTAGGTTTCCTCTTTGTTTTCTTCACTGTTTCCTTTGCTGTGCAGAAGCTTTTGGTTTTGATGAAGTCCCAAAAGTTTATTTTGGTTTTTGTTTCCTTTGCCTTTGGAGACATATCTTGAAAGAAGTTGCTGTGGCTGATATCGAAGAGATTACTGCCTATATTCTCCTCTAGGATTCTGATGGATTCCTGTCTCACGTTGAGCTCTTTTATCCATTTTGAGTTTATTTTTGTGTATGCTATAAGAGAATGTTCGAGTTTCATTCTTCTACATATAGCTGTCCAGTTTTCCCAGCACCATTTATTGAAGAGACTGTCTTTTTTCCACTGTATATTTTTTCCTGTTTTGTTGAAGATTATTTGACCATAGAGTTGAAGGTCCATATCTAGGCTACTCTGTTCCACTGGTCTATGTGCCTGTTTTTATGCCAGTACCATGCTGTCTTGGTGATCACAGCTTTGTAGTAAAGCTTGAAATTAGGTAACATGGTGCCGCCAGTTTTATTTTTGTTTTTCAACATTTCCTTAGCAATTCGGAGTCTCTTCTGATTCCATACAAATTTTAGGATTATTTCCTCCAGCTCTTTGAAAAATACTGGTGGAATTAGGATCATAATGGCATTAAAAGTATAGATTGCTCTAGGCAGTATAGACATTTCAACAATGCTTATTCTTCCAATCCAAGAGCATGGAATGGTCTTCCATCTTTTTGTGTCTTCTTCAATATCTTTCATGAATGTTCTGTAGTTCCTCGAGTACAGTTCTTTTACCTCTTTGGTTAGGTTTATTCCCAGGTATCTTATGGTTCTTGGTGCTATAGTAAATGGAATCGATTCTCTAATTTCCCTTTCTGTATTTTCATTGTTAGTGTATAAGAAAGCCACTGGTTTCCATACATTGACTTTGTATCCTGCCACATTACTGAATTGCTGTATGAGTTCTAGTAGTTTGGGGGTATAGTCTTTTGGATTTTCTATATAAAGAATCATGTCATCTGTGAAGAGAGAGAGTTTGACTTCTTCATTGCCAATTTGGATACCTTGTATTTCTCTTTGTTGTCTGATTGTTGTTGCTAGGACTTCTAATACTATGTTGAACAAGAGTGGTGAGAGTGGGCATATTTGTCGTGTTCCTGATCTCAATGGGAAGGCTGCAAGCTTTTTCCCATTGAGGATGATATTTGCTGTGGGTCTTTCATAGATAGATTTTATGATATAATATAATTCTTAGTAGTTCTTCTCAAAGCTTCGTGAAGATGACAAACAATAGAATGTTTAATTCATATGAAGGTTGCTAAGCATTTGTGAATGGCAGAAACCCAAGATATGATAATATTAAATGACTAGTCAGAATTCTTAAAGACGTGGTAGCAGAGTGAGGATTAGAATTTTTTGGCTTCAATTAGTATTTTTAGATTGCTCTATATTTCACTATAATAAGGACATCTATTCTATTTGGCAATTTATGTCATTCATGTTAATAACTTTTAATATCTTGTTTAAACTTATTTCAAATATGAAAGTGAGTTTTAGAAGGATGAAAAGACTTGATCAAGGTCACACAGCTCACCAGTGAGGTCACTGAGAGAATATATGTGGTTTTAATTAGGCAGCTGATGTCAAAATTAAGCTTCATAATTCAGATGTAATACCCAGTTTTTTTTTTTTTATCTATAGAGGTAAAAATATTTTGGGGGTTAGATGGGATGAAGGAGGGATAGGAATTATCTGGTTTATGTAAAGTTTTTCATTTGTAGTACTTGAACTCACTAGATAATTACCAGCCATCTTTCAAATGTTGGTATATAAGCTTTTACTCTGCATCTTAGTCTACTGCTGACAGTCTTAAAGCTAGAATTTAACAATCTTTTTTTTACTGTGAAAATGTTTTGCTCCGAAATAAGTAAAGCAGAGAAAGACAACTATCATATGATCTCCCTGATATGAGGAAGTGGTGATGCAACATGGAGGCTTAAGTGGGTAGGAGAAGAATAAATGAAACAAGATGGGATTGGGAGGGAGACAAACCATAAGTGACTCTTAATCTCACAAAACAAACTGAGCGTTGCTGGGGGGAGGGGGTTTGGGAGAAGGGGGTGGGATTATGGACATTGGGGAGGGTATGTGCTTTGGTGAGTGCTGTGAAGTGTGTAAACCTGGTGATTCACAGAATTGTACCCCTGGGGATAAAAATATATGTTTATAAAAAATAAAAAGTTAAAAGGCAAAAAAAAAAAAATGTTTTGCTCCGTTGAAAATATTCAACTCAAATATTTCTTTATATTTTTATTATTACTCTACGTTTGTTAATTTTTTAAATTTTAAATTACATTGATACTCTGTTTTAACAATGTGTAAATGAGAGAGAAGGAGAGAGAGAGAGAAGATTGAGAATGGATTATTTATTTCACCAGAATCCCAGGATCGCACAGAAAACCAGAAACAACCCATGGAGGCCATATTACCATGAGCAAGTTATCTTTGGTTTAGTGGGTGAAACATGAATGTATTTGAATTCGGTGTTCTTCCTGAGGTAGGCTAGATCTAGCCCTCAAAGATATCAAGTCTTAATCTCTGGAACCTGATAATATTGCCTCATATGGCAAAAGGGGCTTTGCTGGTATGATTAAATTTATGATCTTGAGATGGGGAGATTATCTTAAGTTATCTAAGTAGGACCTAATTGTAATTACAAGGATTCTTATAAGAAGGAAGCAAAGGAATATTTGATGACAGAAGGGAAAATAGGAGATATAATGATGGAAATAATAGGGGAGAGTGCTACAAGGAAGGGAATACAAGCCAAGAAGTGTAGGTAGCCTCTAGAAACTATAAGAGTCTAGGGAAATCAATTACATCTAGAACCCTCAGAAGAAACTAGCCTTACCACCATCTTAATTTTAAGCCCAATTAGGTTAATTTCAAATTCTGATCTCCAGAGTTGTAGGTGAATAAATCTGTATTGATTGAAGCCACTAAATTTGTAATTATATGTTATTGTGACAATAGGAAACCAATATAATTCCCTGCTCTGTCGTTAAATCATGTATTCTTGGCTAATTCGTTTAATTCTGTGACTACTTTTGTTCCTTTTAGGTAATGTTGGGTTTAACAGTGCCTGTTATAGCTCTCTCAAGCCTGTTATGAAGAACTGTGTAAAGTTGTACCTGAAATAAATATTTTGGGCTTTTCACTACAATATCGCTAAAGCAATTAACTAGTCTCTCATTTAAGAGTTCCACTTTATTTTTCTACTTAAAAACAAGGAAAATATTTTCTTCTGTACATTTCTTACATTTCTTACCACCATATGTCCTCACTCTGCTAGATTTATTTTAGAAAATGGAAAACCTGCCATATTCCTTGCAAAACCCTTGGGGCTTGAGTCTATGTGAAGAGTACACAAATATTCTTGAACAGACTATCAGATGGAACTGTTGACATCTCTCGAGCATAAAGGGAACCAAGTTTTACTTTTGCTTTACAAAGGACTTTTTTTTTTTTAACTTGCTGTCATGGTTAAGTCTTAAAGTCACAATAATTAATTTGCTTCTTAAAAGTAATAGCCTTTAAATATCAAATACTCTTTAAATCATGGAATTAAAAATAAATTGTCATTTTTCCCAGCTCTTATAAGCTTGTATGTTGTTAAATAACCTAAACCAAGAGTGGAATGAGTACAATAAACTAACATCTGGAATGTTAATTCAGAGATAACATACTTCACTAATTTCTTGGATTTCTGCACTCTTTAATTTACAGAAATATTACAAAACAAATTGTGACCATGTAGCTTCATTCTTTTATATATTTTATGAAGCAGATAATTTTAGATACAAGGGCTCTAGAAAATATGTTTACAGTGATTGCCCATGAATACGTATTGACTTTCCTAGTGGTAGTTATTATTACTATGTTTATAAGAACAGTCCATTTTGAACTACAGTATATAGTCAACCCATTTTACTTTGCTTATATTTTTTGGATATATAACTCTAAAATCTTTTGTTCAGCAAAATGACATTAAGTGTGACACATGAGCTATAGCTTATAAGTTACATATAGGACTTACAGGTTTTGAGATTCACTATTATCGAATTTTGGGAATCTTGAATGTCTGGTTGAAAGGGAGGTCTGCTTTTGAAAAGAACATAGATAATCTGGTAACTCTTATTTTTAAAAAGATATTATTTACTTATTTGAGAGAGAGAGAGCACAAGGGGGATGCAGATGGAGAGGGAGGAGGAGACTCACTGCTGAGCAGGCAGCCAGAAGATGTGCTCAATCCCAGGATCCTGGGACAGATACTTGGCTGACTGAGCCTCCCAGGCACTCCTGGGTAACTCTTCTTCAAGGAAGCTGTGATGCATATTCATCTCTGGTGCCTAGAATTCATTTCCAGAGGCTATAGAGGAGGTATCAGTGATTAAATGAAATGGTATTACTAGTAATTAGGGATTTACCAAACATGTGGTGTAATGAAAAGTCCATTGGATTTAGAGTAAGAAATTCAGAAGTTGAATTTCAGTTCCATCATTCATAGCTGTGTTACTAGGTCATTTAGTTTCTATAGACCTTAGTGACCTCAACTAGAGAATGAGTATACTAGTACTTGCTCTACCTATTCCATAATGTTGTTGTAAAGAATGAGTAAATATGTATCTTTATTTATTTATTCATTCATCAAGTACATTTGGAGCATTTACTATGTTGCTTGGCTCTGTGCTAGGCCATGGGGATTCAGCAATGAATAAGACTGACATAGCACTTGCTTTCATTAAGCTTACATTCTAATGGTAAATGCAGATACTAAAAAAGTAAAGACATAAATATGGAATTACAACTTGTGATAAGTACCATGAAGGAGGGGTTTGGGGTTTAATGTGAGAGCATAACAAGAGACTTACTTCAGGTAGTGTGGTCAGGAAGGATCCCACTGTGGAGGTGATAATTAAGTTTACTCTTGAAAGAAGGAAGAATCAATTACATGACACGCAAGAAAAATAATATTTCAGAAGGAATAATAGCAACTTTTTGAGATATTTTGAGATAAAACTGAGATAGAAGTGAGAAGACATTAAATAGAGCTTTGAGAACATGATGGTAAACTTTATAAACTCTAAAATCCTCTGAAAGTTTAAGCGGTGATAATATTATTGGCACTACTATTTTTGATGTAATATCCCTGAGTTCTCTCATCCCTATAATGAATGTGTGGCCCTAAGTGAATCTTGGCACATGGAGATAGGCCTGTGGATTTCTGTATTTCAGCTTTGACTCTGAGTCAGATGGGATGAAAGCTGGGTTTTCCTCATTTGTCTTCAGATCAAAGGTATTCTAGGTGTCTTCTATAGTTACTTTTCCCCAAATGAAATTATTGGTTTCTTGGAGTTCCTGATTAAGTCACAGTAGGCAGAAGAGTTTTATCTGTTTGCACTTCTAATATCAACAATTTCATCCCTGAAAACTAAGTAAAGAACTGTTTTATTGAGTGGTCACTTGAAGGCATACTTCTTTATGTCACACTCATCAGGAAAAACAAGGACTTATTTTTCCAACTAGTTTCTAGAAGAGAAAGATTGATAATTAGACATCACTTATTATACTTGGGTTATCTGTCTGTTGAAGTGGAAGACTTCATGAAACAACAGTGTAGCAGAATAGAAAGCTTCCTTAGAAATAAGCTATTTAAAATTCATGATTTTATATATATAAAGAGCTACAGCTCAGGAACTAAATTCCAGGTTACTTGACTTGTAGGTCAGAGCTCTTGAAAACAGTATGTTGATACACTTGATGAAGTCTTAGAATATAGATAAGGTTTAATGACATAGAGTTCAGAGCCTATGGACAAGAAAAAATTCTTGAGATGTCTTTGATGCAAAATGGTGGTTTATTAAAGCACAGGGATAGGACCCATGGGCAGAAAGAGCTGCTGCTCTGGGGTTTTGAGGAGTGGTGCATTATATGCTTGCAAGATGGGAGGGGGTTAGGGAATGGCACAAGTCTCTAAGGAATCTTAGAAGCAAGGTTTTCAGGACCTTGAGGGGCTAGCTATTGTTGAGAAAAAGGTTATTCATTACCAGTAATAAAACCTTTTCATGAGACCCTTTAGATGTGTATCAGTAGGCCATATGCTTAGGAGTGATTGTCAACACTATCTTGGAGGGTTTAAAGATGAGATTTCCAAAGGAATTTGTTAAAGTAGAGCTTAGAGGATCCTGGTTGAGGGTAGGGGTCTTCAGGCTAGGATTGCCCTTTGCCCTTAGCAAAGCATTAAGGTGAAGGCAGTTGAGTCCCTAGAGGAATGTCACTCTGCCTGTTTTAAGGGCTTGTCGGTGGGTAAGGAAATTTAGTACTTTTTCTTCTGCCTCTGTTTCCCACATCATTCTTCCCTGAACAATCTTGGCCCTTAAATTTTTAAGGTTGCTGAGGGTAGAAGTTCTCATGTTCTATAACTTCTTCCTGCTGAATAGGAGCGTAGGCTGTCCATACCTACGGGTCAGTATTGGTCAGTCGAGGAATGTGTAGGGGAATTACAAAAGACAGAGCCAGCTGAACCCAACGCTGACAGTAAAGAAGTGTCTCTGTGAGTGGTAAGGATCATCTGTCGATGAGAAGTCATTGTAGCAATGGAGTCTCAACACCAAATAGAGACACACTGAGCAAGGCAACACATTAAGATTAGTAAGGCTAACAATGAGAAGTTCAATAATGATCTTTAATTGTTGACCATAATCCTCCTTTAAAACAGGAACTTAACCAATCACTGAGAGAAAAAGAAGGATTTTGTAGAATCCCAATTTGGGTATTCATATCTTATGTTATAATCTGGTGACATTTTTGTGATAATCTGGGATGTACACACAGAATTTTGTTCTGGTAACTGCACATGTGCTGCCCTGTGCTGCTCTTAGGACAGCTAAGGTTGATTTTATTTTGTAAAACTGTTTTACACCTTTTGTGTTTCAGTTTTTTAATAGAGAAATGCTATTTTGAGTATCACTATGGTATTTAACCATATACTTGTTAAGACCTTTTATGTGCCAAAAAACACCCTTCAGTCCCAAAGGGGAAACAAAAATGGTTGTTAGTTGGTCGCACCAATGAGACACAGAATGAGCTCACCATTGTTTTAAGTTTTGGAAGGTTGGCCAGGTTGGTAATGGTTTTAATAATGCATCCATGATTCTGGGCAAAACCCAAAGTACAGTGACCTATCCACCCTGGGGAAGCCATGAACATAAATTAGAGCCATATAACCATCAGGTCCCATTAGGAGACAATCCTCCAATTCTGGGTTTCTATAACTGCAGTTAAGATCTCAAGGGCTGTTTAGTTTTGGAGGGCCATCTTTTTAATGTGTAATAAAGGCAGTCCATTGTTACTTTGTAGGGACCAAGGGAGTCCAAACCTAGGGACAGTTTTCCTTCACAAAGTTTTTGTCACCTCCATGGCCTTTTTGCCCAAATCAGTGGCCTGGTGTAAACCTTATATTACTTTGGATCCTAAGGTCATATCCTTTGACATCCTTTGAAGTGAATTATAGCTATCTCCTTTAGGTAGGTGTACAGCCTTAAGAAAAGTAATAATTTTAGGCCTGTATTTGATTGTGGAGTTATAGCTTGATAATAATCCCCTTTTCTTCCAAATTGCTCCATGGACATATAGGACTAGAAAAGCATATTTGGAGTCAGTATTAATATTTATTTTTTAGGTTTTGGCAGTTGCAAAGCACTAGTGAGCACTATGGCATACCCAGCTTTTCTTATTCTTTTTATGAAAACTATAAATATTGTCTTCAGTAAACCAACTGCCATTTATTTTTAATAGGGGCATCTTAAATCTGGTCAACTAGAGTAAGCAAGATCAATAACCTCTGAATGGTCAGGTCCAGGTATAAGGGTAGATAAGTCTGATAGGTTGAGTATTATTTCAGGCATATCTCTAAGTGAAACCTGGTATTTAATAAGTTGGCCTCCATCATCCATTGGTGGGTGGCCTTTGGTTTCAAAGACAAATCTGGACCTGATGTGAAATCATTACAGTCAGGGACTGTCCTACAGTTAGATTTGAGGCTCCCTTTACCAAGAGCACTGTTGTATGCTTAGCTAAAGCCTTTGTTTGCAATTGTACCTTAATAGAGGTGGCTTTTAGGATAAATATGACTAAGGGATGAGACCATTAAAAAGCTCTTTTTGAGTGGTCCAGCCTTAATAATATCCTAATTACTGGCAAGTGGGATCACTGGCAAGTAGGAGAAAACTTGTCAAGAGATAAGGGGAGTCCCACATGCATCATCCAATCCAATCATAAAGAAATTGGCATCATTTATTATCTCCACAAGTCCATAGTTAATCCTATGGAGTAGGGTATGCTTTTGGCTTTTGGGCAATTTTATTATCCCAACCACACAGAATTGGTAAAGGTTATAGTTAAGTTATATAATTGTTGGGGAATCAATCCCATTTTCCAGTTGTTTAATCATGTGCCATGGGGTCTTGTTATAATACCCACAGAATAAAAAGCAAGAAGATTGTCTAAACAAGCTATTGTGCAACCTTTCTGAAGTTTACCTCAAATTGTATAGCTTAGGTAAACAACATTTAAAGACAATCAAATCTAGAATTTAACATTCACCAAGGTGTGTTATTAAAACAGAATTTTTTAAAAGATTGTATTTATTTATTTGACAGAGAGAGATCACAAGTAGACAGAGAGGCAGGCAGAGAGAGAGAGAGAGAGAGAGAGAGAGAGAGAGAAGCAGGCTCCCCGCTAAGCAGAGAGCCCGATGCAGGACTCAATCCCAGGACCCTGAGATCATGACCTGAGCTGAAGGCAACGACTTAACCCACTGAGCCACCCAGGTGCCCCAGAATTTTTCACTCTAAAATAACCCTCATTTCCAGAGATAGCCAAGTCAGGACTAATTTATTTGAAAAACAAGTCCGGTTTTAACAAAGTTGGCCTAATTATTTACATAAGTTCAGCAAGAACAGTGAGTGATCATATAAATCTTTTAGAATCTGCTTTGCTGGAACTTCTTATAAGGAATATCTAGGTTGAACTTTTAGTAGCCTCCGAGGCCAGAAGCCAAGACAAGTACTTGCCATCAGACATGCTTGCAATACCTGTCGATTTGGGCAGAGTCCTGTTAGAGGTCCCCAAAATATCCTGAGGTTCCTGTACCTGACAGTAAGTGACATTCTTTACTCACCTGTTGAGGCTGCTGCGAACTCCATAAGCAAGGTATCAGGCCCACAGTTCCAAGGGGCTTTATGGCTCCAGGTTTCATTAAGTCAATCTCAATTCCTTAAAGCTGTCTGGTGAGTGAGTCTATGCATGTCTTTCTCAAATATGACCTTCTAGTCAAAGCCTTGGTAAAATAACCAATGTTTCCAATAGTGTCCTGTTACAAGAACAGATTCTTATTGAACTTATGCAAATGACTGCATGGAAGAAAGAATACTTTCTGAGACCTTGAGTTTCAGAGGGTTCAGATAAAGAAAAAGAATGCTTTGATTTGTTACAAATGAATATTTTTACATTTTTGTAAGTCACAGATAACTTAAGTAAAATTTTCCTTAGTCTGAAAGAGCAAAATTAGAGAACAAGCAATGTCTAAAATAAGAGACATAACACTATAATCTTTTAGTTCATTTAGTCCCATGTTACTAACTCTGGTTTAGTTTGAATGCAGCTTTAGTTAGTTCTGTAAATTCTTACCCATTTCAGTTTTAGGATTTTCAATATATTGAATACCTGTATTTGTCCTGAAAGTCCTTTATATGAATCTCCTTGAAGATAAAACTCATTTTACACGAGAATTAGAACAATTATAAGTGACAAAAAACCCTCAGAAATGGACATTGTTAATGATCTGAAATAAGAGTTCACTATGATACTATAGCCAAGGAAACTGAGTTATCCTATGACACACTGACACATAACACTTTTACAGCCAGAACCAGAATGTACCATACCAAACAAGCAAGCCTAATTAGTCAAGACTTTGTTCAAGATTTAAATCTTGGGAAAGTTTTTAAAACCTTTTAAAGCACATGCCTAAATAGGATTAGGGATATTAAAGATCTGATAAAACAAAATATAGAAACTATTTTTTTTCTAGGCAGGCAAAGAGAAATCTATTTACATTTTCTTCTTAACAGCAGATCAATTAATCTAAGAAAACTTTGTCTTTTTGAACAGAGAGAAAACCAGCTTTCTATACCAGTGCCTTTTTAAAATTCATTTCAATCTTTAGTCCATCCTGACCATACCTAAAATTCCATTCCAAAGATTTCCCTTCACAAACCGTCTACAAGGTTTGCATTTCCTTTGCATTCAGATTTTGTCCCAAGCCATTTCTTTACAAACAACCATCTCATTTAGGACAAAATTACCTTCCTTTACCTTCAACAAAATGCATTCCCACTCCTTATATCTTTCTTACATATCTTCTACTTTTCCACATACAGACTTGTTTTCCTTATTTCCATCAGTCTTAGTTACACTTAGCAGAATTCTGTACTCTTAGAAGCACCTTAATCTCTAGTGATGGCTAAGTATTAACCGATTGTCAACTGTTACAAGAGAATTTTTTAGATGGCAAATTTATGAATCAGTTAAGCACACAATATGTTTGCCAACAAATTTAAATATTTTTAATTTTTTGCAGTAAGTTAAAAGTACAAACCTATGTCCAGTAATCAATGTTTTAGCACCTTATCCTATTTGGAAAAGACCTAGATGTCCAATAAATTTAATTTCATTTGTCATCCAAGCAAAACTTTAAACTTTTAGGTTACCAGAAACTTTGAAAGCTATCTCAGCAAGTACCCATAAGAAATTTGAGACAGAATATTAACCATCAGTTTAGTAATCTCTTTGCTAACAAATTTCAACAGATAACACGAGCTTATTTGACCTTCAGTAAACTTTGAAGTGTCATCTTTAATGATAATAACTCAAAAGACACGTTTATCTTAATTAAACAAACAGACTTAACTTAGTTCAAATACTGATTTACGTTCCACCTGGGCCCACTCCACTTTCCAATGTTTACCTGAGACAAGGGTGGGGAAATCTGGAGTGGGGCGTGTTAGGTCCAGGGGGTGCTCTTCTTGTTCCTTGAGAGAGAAGAGAGGAGGTGCCATGGTGCAGGAGTCACTGAAGATGGTCTAGAAGCCAGTTATCCAAGTCATACCCAGGTTGGTGCAGAAACAGGAGAAGGGGAAGACAGAAGAAACAAAGTGCTGCCAGAAGGCAGAGAAAGGGTTCCTGGCTTTAGAGGTCATCAGCTCCAACAGAGGAGCAGATGTCATGTTTTCCCACCAACAAGGAGGGAAGGGTTAGACAGTCCATGTCGGGCCAGAAAAGACAGGGAATTTGCCTGAAACAAAAGGAGTTTCAGCAGCTGCTTAGGAATATTCCTTAAAGTGTAGAGCAATGAAGGCCTAGGTATGAGCAATGAAGGTATCCTAGTCCATTTGCCCTATTTCCTACAGAGGGGATCTAACTGATAGATCCTACTGAGGCCATGCAGTGATACAGGAGCTCAGTCCTTTCCTGAGTTTTATAATGCAATTTGTTTCCAGTGGGTTAAAAGGGCACTCCAAGGTAGAGTCCTTGGAAACCAAAGAAGCCTACTGAGGCCATGCTCCCAGAAAAGTAAGGAAGGTCCATTATTAAATCCCCGCTGACTCCTGGGTGGGGTCCCACACAAGATATGTCAGAGGTTCCCCTTTGTCAAAAGGGACCGGAGGCATCCCTCACACAAGACATCACTATTGATCAGTATCCTGCCTTCCCTGGGAAGGCATTCCTGCTGTAAAAGGCCTTGAAGGGGTACTGATGCCCTCCACTACCCCATCACATCCTAGGCTGCCGATGGATGCCTGATGAATGGACTAAAATACCGTGCTATGCCATGCCATCATCTGTCCTGAAATTTTTGTACTGCTTTGCTATTTTAACCCATGGAAAATACTAGAAAAGTTTGGCAAGGGGAAATTACCCAATTTTGTAGCTTTAAGTAGTGAAGGACACTGACAAGAAACAGTAAAGACTGAAATCCATCATGGTCTAAGCAACATTCCAACACACATAGTCCTTACAGCCAAATTCCCTAGGAAATGATCCCTGGTTGGGTTTTAATTCAATCAGGTACTGGTTTTGGCCAGCTCCCAGTGGGGGTCTCATGGTCAGAAGTGGCTAGACCAAGGATGTAGAGGGGATCATATTAGATCAATAAGGAAGAAACATCACACAGGAGTCTTGATTGGCAGCCATCCTGGTGACTTAGGTGGCTGTCCCGTGCCCAAGACAGACCACTTTGTTTGAGAACAGGAATAAAGAGAGGGCATCAAGTTTCTGGATCTTATTACCATTCCAGCCAGGGTACTAACTTCCAGCCCAAAGGCAGACATTCTCCTCCCCATTCAGTAGTCATAGTCTAGAGGACTGCATGCAGCCTGAGCAATTGACATGAAAGTGTTCCAATAAGACCATACTCCTTGAAAAGCCCCTGAAATGAGAGTAAAGGAAGAGAGAAAGTACTCACCAATTTTGCACCAAAACTTAGAGTCCAGATCTAAAAATTCAAAGTCCCTTCATGGTCACCAAATGATGAAATCTTAGAGTATAGATAAGTTTCAGTAATGTAGAGTTCGGAGCCAGTGGGCAAGAAAGAATTCTTGAGATGTATTTGATGCAAAATGGTGGTTTATTAAAGCACAGGGATAGGACCCATGGGCAGAAAGAGCTGCTACTCTGGGGTTTTGAGGAGTGGTGCATTATAGGCTTGCAAGTTGGAAGGGGGTTAGGGATGGCATAAGTCTCTAAGGAATCTTGGAAGCAAGGTTTCCAGGACCTTGAGAGGCTAGCTATTGTTGGGAAAAAGGTTATTCATTACCAGTAATAAAACCTTTTCGTGAGACCCTTTAGATGTGTATCAGTAGGCCATATGCTTGGGAGTGATTGTCAACCTGTATCTTGAAGGGTTTAGAGATAGTGTCCAAAGGAATTGTTAAAATAGACTTACAGGATCCTGGTCCGGGGGTAGGAATCATCAGGCTAGGATTGCCCTTTGCTGTTAGCAAAGCCTTAAGGTGGGGGTAGTTGAGTTCCTAGAGGAATGTCACTCTGCCTATTGTATGGGCTTGTCAGGGGGTAAGGAAATTTAGTAATTTTTCTTGTGCCTCTGTTTCCTATTGAAGGCATAGCCATTGAAGGCAAATGCATTCACTAATTGGTAGTCTGTGGCTCTATAAGGAGAGAAGCCAAAAAATCCATGTTGGATTGCTCTTGAAAATTTTTCATGTAGAAATAAGTTTAAGGGGCGCCTGAGTGGCTCAGAGGGTTAAGCCTCTGCCTTGGGCTCAGGTCATGATCTCAGGGTCCAGGGATCGAGCCCTGCATTGGGCTCTCTGCTCAGGAGGAGCCTGCTTCCCACTCTCTAGCTCTGCCTGCCTCTCTGCCTGCTTGTGATCTCTGTCTGTCAAATAAATAAAAATAAAATATTAAAAAATAAGTTTAAATATAATTTTAGTAAGAAGCCTGTGAATACAAGCGTTGTTTGCTCTTAATCTTTCAAGAAAATAGTTTTCTGCAGAAGAGAATGACACATTTCACTGACCATATACCATATACCTACCTGTCATCTAAAAAAGATGCACTTGCAGATGAAGTTCTGTTTGTACATTTGCAGTCAAGTGAATACTCATCATTCCTAACTCTGTGACATTAGGCTTTTTTTTTTTTTTAATGAGAGAAATTGAATTTCATTCCATACATATTATTGGCCTTTGAAAATAACAGTATCCGTTGTTTGTCATTTTAAAAATAGACAAATTAGTTTATAGTTTTGGGCACTTTATTTTTTTAATCATTTCTTTCTGAAACTAAGGACCTAAATAAAGTAGTACAGTTCTATGGGATTTTGCCCTGTGCTAGAAAGCAGTTGACTTGTTGCTATAGCTGACTGGAAGGGGGATTCCTAACTCTTATTATCTAATAGCAATTATTTTAACTGAATTGCTACCTGTTAAATTGGTGATTGTATAATCAATTTTGTGATGAGCTTGTCAAATTTTTGCTGAAAAGTTAGTGTAATTAAGTTAAGTGTGTAATTAATTGGGTATAATTAAGTTAGGTGTAATTAAGAAACAATATTCAGTTTCAATTTGTGCAAAATTACTGTGTTGACAGTTTTCATAATGACTTCTTATTTAAGTTTTAGCATGCCATTGTGGTACAATAAATAAATTAATTAAAAATATGTATATATTAATTATATATATATATATATATATATAACCAAAGACCAAATATATATTTGATCTTTTGGTTCCTCGCACAGAACTCCTAAACCCATGGAGTTTCCTGAATGGTAAGAGTGCTTTTTGTTATTCATAACGACCCCATGGAATTTTATGCTAATGAGGTGGCCCTTGGCTGGGTGTAGCCTCTAAATGGCTTTAGATTGAAAGCTGATCTCCAGAAAAACAATCAAGTGATTAGGGGGTTGGGACTTGGAGAAGGACGGGATATTGAGCTCAATCACCAGTGGCCAGAAATTTAATCAATCTTGCCTACATAATGAAATCTTCATAACACCCCAAAATGACAGGATTTGGGGAACTTATAAGTTTTTTAATATATCCATGTTCCAGGAGAATGGTGCACCCTAATTAAACAAGAACAAAAGTTCCTACACTTCAGATTCTTCCAAACCTCACTCTATGTATCTTTTTATCTGGCTGCCTATTTCTATCCTTCACAATAAATAGTAAATAGAAGTGTTTTGTTTTATTTTGTTTTTCATAGACCTTTCCTAAGTTCTATGAGTTGTTCTAGTGATCTTGGGGGGTGGGGTGTGGAAACCCTTGAATCTGTAGTTAGAAGTATGGGCTTCCTGGGGTCACCACTTGTGACTGGCATAATCCCAGGACTGAGTCCTATAAATGTGGGATCTTATTTAATTGCAAATAGTGTCTTAATTGTATTGGTAGACACATGTGGTATCAGAGAATTGGAAAATTGGTTATTAATGTAGAAAAATTACATATAGCTGTCAGAAAAACCACATTAGCATGCTAGTTAGTTTTGAGATTAAAATGTGAATGTTTGACATTTAAATTCCAGTACTCTTCTTTGGTTCTTGTTTTGTAACATTTATTAGTGTTCATAAGTGATACCAATAATGTCTCTATAGAAGAACCTTTCAGAACCTTATAATATATGAAACTCAGCTACATAAACATTAATGCCAAGCTATTAGAAGACCCCAGTTGTAAAAGTGTCAGCTTTGGGTACAAGGCTACAGTAGCAATATTCTCTGGGAACTAGCAAATTAAATTAACTAGGATAATGTGTATGGTATTTAGCATAATACCTGGCACATAGTAAATGCTAAATATATATGTATGTCCATATGTTATTAATGTGTATGTGTGTATTTTAAAAAAGTGATTAAACAATGTAGGTAATATAAACAAACTATATTCAACACATCATGAAGGAGGAAGTCTTCATTTAGAGAGCTGCAAAATGGGGTGGAAGGCAGGAAGCTTTTACAGAATAAAGAATAAAGAATAAGGAAGAGAAAAGTAGAAAATATCTAGTTGGTTGGGGACACATAGTCTAACTTGTTTGGGGTGAGAAGGCCCAGATTTAGCATGCTATTTTGAGATTGACTGACTGGGTATACTGTTTCTGGCCAAGTACAACATTATAGGAACACAAAAAAATATCTAAATTTTAGTTTCCTAACATGGCACTCCAGTCAGGAGTGGCTCCATCTTTTGCTTAGAAATTATAAACTGAGGGTTGCTGGAGGGAATGGGGGTAGAGGGGATGGGTTGGCTGGGTGATAGACATTGGGGAGGGTATGTATTGTAATGAACAGTGGGTATTACATAAGACTGATGAATCACAGAATTGTACCACTGAAATAAATAATACATTATATGTTAATTTAAAAAAGAAATTTATTACAAATAAATATGCACACACACACTCATATGCACACACCTCTAAGCCTCAGTAAGACAGAGATAATAAACCTACCTTACTTGGCTGTTATGAAGTTTAAATGAGATAATATAATTAGTACAGTGTTAAAGCAGTAATTGTTCAATGTCACTTGATATTATTATTGTTTTTGTAATTATTATTTATTATTACATATAAATAGATGAATTCATATTGTCCATAAAATCCTTTACTAGGTACAGCATTGTATATAAGTTATTTAATCCCTTCTGAAGCTCATTTTATGAAATGGAGGTAATATGACTACATATACATCACAGAATCACTGATAACTAAACAGGATGAAGCTCTCAATTTAATGTTTGGCATACTCTAAGTATTCATTCAATCATAATGATGATAATAATGATAAAAAAAGATGATTTGTCTGTCCCATGGATAATAAGTGTAGACTAGCTGTCAGCCCTTTTGAACAGAAAGACTTTTACTGCTCTATTGATACTGACCTGGAACGGTTTTTCCTGTTACTAAATTTAGACTTTCAAATGCATACCCATCTCTTTCTCTTCTCATTCTCTCTCCTGTGCTGGCTCTGGTTTTTGCATGCTAAAGGTAGCTGCTTTGGGAAAGCACTCATGGCATATGTTTGCTTTTTCAGAGATCTAACTGAATACTTAGTAAAACAATTTTCATACTGTGAAATAATGATCCAGTATTTCCTTTTTCTTTTGACATACAGAGTCATATTCTCAATATGCTTATGAACTAGTATCTGACTCTGCACTTGTCTGATTCATCTAACTCACTTTACCATAAATTTGGCCTTATCAGATCATGTCTTTATTTAAAATTTTGATATTTTGTTCATCATATATTTTTTGTATTAATTTTTATTTTAAATATTTCTTTAAAATATTATTTATCTTGATTACTGGGGTTTTTGGCACCCCTTAAAATTTTACTCTAGGTGAGGGCCTCACTTCCTTCACCCTAGTCTAGGTCTGTTCTAAACAACTGAAGAACATCATAAAACTATAGAGCTCCTTGAGATAATGGGATGTAGCTTTTCAGAATATAAATATGGAAATATACCCTGATAGTATTTGAATTTTTACTATGTATTGATTAATAAAATATAAGAAAAACTACCATAAATTTGGTAATACTTTGAAATGAATTTGTTTTTTATACTTGATCTTAGCCAAAAGGCTGAGAAGCAATGAAATGAATTTGTATTTTAATTTACACAACAGTTTCTATACATATTAGAAAACATAATCATACGTTTCATTTCAAGACGTATTCTTTAAATCTCTAGAAAATGCTTCCTGTACTCAGAGCTTTTTAAGTCATTTACAGTAATAACTCTATTCTTCCCTCTTCACAGTGATCTCTTGACCACAGATCAGAAACCACTGTATAAGAATTCAGATTAAATAAGGAAAATCAGTGCAATTAAAATATATTTTATGTATATAAAATAAAACATATCTCATATAATTTATTTATTTATTATATTTATATATTAATTCATATTTATACAATATATTTATATAATTTATTTATATATTTATATAAAATATAATTATATAATTTATATAATTGTAAATTTATTTTATATATATATAATATATATTTTATTTTATATAAAATAAAAAAGGCAGAGGCTTTAACCCACTGAGCCAGCCAGGCACCCTAATTTTAGGGCGCCTGGGTGGCTCAGTGGGTTAAAGCCTCTGCCTTCGGCTCAGGTCATGATCCCGGGGTCCTGGGACAGAGCCCCATATCAGGCTCTTTTCTCAGCGGGGAGCCTGCTTCCCCTCCTCTCTCTCTGCCTGCCTCTCTGCCTGCCTCTCTGCCTACTTGTGATCTCTGTCTGTAAAATAAATAAATAAAATCTTTAAAAAATGCCTATATTATATATTATATATATTATATATAATATATGTAAATATATTATATGAAAGGTAAAACTTTGGCTTAAGTTTGAAGATCGAGTAAAAGAAAAGGAGGAGGCCATGAAAAAGTTAGGATGGCAGAGAAGCAGGGGGACCTTGACCTTTCCTCATCCCTCAAACACAGCTATATTGAGGTCAGATCACATGGAACACCTAGGAAATCGATCTAAGGACTGGGAGAAGGAACTCCACAGTTGGAGGGAGATAATGTGGCAGATGCAAGAGGCTTGGAAGTGAATTGGGGGAGAGAAATACTAGTTTTCCAAGGAGAGAGCAAAGGGAGAGATAGAGGGTCGAGGAAATGCAGCACTGGGTTGGCACAAGATGAAAATCTCTCTGCATCACAGACTGATGAGCAAGGGGTTCTGAATGTTGCAGGTCTTTTGCATCAGCTGGTGGTGCTCAAACTCTAAGGTTGCGGAGGGTACAACTTCCATCAGAGCAAAGCTGTGGTGTGTATTCCTGGGGAGAAAGACGGTGCTGGACCCAGAGTGCAAACGTGGTGTAGGGATATCCTAGGTCACACTGGGAGAAAACTTTCCCCTTCCCGGAGTACATTTGAAAGAAGGTATATTGTCTCTCCAAGGACAAAATCCAATAGGCACCCTCAAACATATACAAAAACAATAACAAAAAAAAGAACAAAGGAAAAGAAACAACAACAAAAAAGACAATAAAAAACTATACTATACTATACATCCCCAGGGGTCAGAGGCATGCACAAAGGGTGGGTAATTTGGTCACTGCTTTTCACTGTGCTATACCATAGATTCTGTGCTCTGTGCAGTTAGGATAAAGAACATTAGATAGAGTGCTGCAACAAGACTGTACTCCAAAAGAGGGGACTGGTCCTTTTAGATTTGGAATTTTGAATCCCATCCATGCACCAAACATAAAAAGCAGGAGGGCTGTGGCAGTGGGCACACTGAAGGTCTTCACTATTCTGTGAGAGCTTCCTAAACAGTGGAGGGATATGAGATACCCTGTCCAGGGAGGAGATAGTGCAGTGCTCCCATTTTCCCATTACTAATAACATGGTCAACTTCAGAAAGCAACACAGTGGCCCCCAGTGGAGGAGAGAGTTGCTTATACCAAACCCCAGGCTGCTGTGTGTGGCAAGTGCATGCTTACTAGGGTAAGTCTGACTCTGAGCCACTGAAATAGGCCTCTCCCTGAGAAGACCAGCATAGGCAGCACTCCACATGCACCACATAGAGTGGTTCAAAGCATCATCTGAAATGCTGATGGAAATAGGACAAGGCTTTACTTTCTTTTTTTCCTTTTCTTTGGAATCAGGGTTATAGTTTTTTGTGTGTTTTTAGGTTTTTTTTTTCCTTACTTTTTTTTTTTAATGTGGCTTCTTTTTGCTTTTCTTTTCCTTCTTCTTCTTTTTTTTTTAACCTTTGTTTTTCTTTGGAATCAAGCTTATATAGTATAGTTTTTGATTGTCTTTTTTGTTGTTGTTCCTTTTCCTTTGTTTTTTTTTTTATTGTTTTTGTTTATGTATTTTTGGTCAGGATTTTTTTTTTTTTTGCATTTTCCCCCCTTTTTTCCAGGCTTATGTTAACGGACAAATCAAAGCAAACCTAGTTAAAGGTGCAAACACTCTCCACTGCAAGCAAAGAGGAACTCTGCAGAGGAATAAACAATGGGAAAGAACAACTAAAATGTACCAGTAAGGCGCACACAGCATACACGAGAAACACTTCCTGAAGTGCCAGGTCCTGGACAGTGTATGACCCCTTTTTAATATAGTATTACTGTCAGGTACAGGAAACAACAAGATTTCAAAACACACAAATGATAGAAACTTAGCCAAAATGACAGAAAGGAGGAATTCTCCCCTGGGGAGGGGGGTGCAAGAAGAAATCATAATCAGAAACTTGCTCAAAAGAGATATAAGTGGTATTTCTGAACAGGAATTTAGAACAATAATTATAAGACTATTAGCTGAGCTTGGAAAAAAAAAAGCCCTAGAAGATAGCAGAGAAACCCTTGTTGCAGAGATAAAAGACCTAAAAGCTAAGGTGACTGAAAAAAAAAAGTGCTGTAACTGAGATGCAAAACTGACTGGATATAACCACAATGAAGATTGAAGACATCAAGGAGAGTACAGGTGGTATAGAAGAAAAAATTGTGGAAAATAATGAGGCTGAAAATAAGAGGGGAAGAAAACTATTAGATCACCAAAGTAGACTTAGGGAACTCAGTGATTCCATAAAACTAGTAATATCTATATTATAGGAGTCCCAAAAGAAGAGTGGGTTAGAAGAGCAGAAGATTTATCTGAACAAATTATAGCTTTGAACTTCTCTAATCTGGTGAAGGAAAAAGGCACTCAAGTCCAAGAGGCACAGAGAATTTCCCTCAAAATCAATAAAACCAGGTCAACAAAAAGACATATCCTAGTGCAACTCACAAAATACAGTGATAAAGAGAGAATTCTGAAAGCAGCTAAGGACAGCAGTTCCTTAACCCACAAGGGTGGACACATAAGGTTAGCAGCAGAGTTGTTCACTGAAACTTTGTGGGCCAGAAGAGAGTGTGAAATGGGAAAAATATGCAGGCAAGAATACTTTATCCAGCAAGGCTGTCATTCGGAATAGGAAAGATAGTTTCCAACACAAGCAAAAACTAAAGGAGTTCATGAACATTAAACCAGCTCTTCAGGAAACATTAAAGGAGATGCTTTGAGAGGGAAAGAGAGACCAAAAGCAACAAAAAGTAGAAAGGAACACAATCTATAGGAACAGTGACTTTTCAGATAATACAATGACAATAAATTCATACCTACTGATAATCACACTGAATATAAATGGACTAAATGCTCCAATCAAAAGAAATAAGGTGTCAGAATGGATTAAAAAAAATCCATATGCATTTACAAGAGACCCATTTTAGACCCAAAGACACCTCCAGATTGAAAGTGAGGGGGTAGAAAACCATTTATCATGGTAACAAACATCAAAACAAAGCTAAAATATCCATTCTTATATCAGACAAAATAGATTTTAAACCAAAGAATGTAAGAAGAGATGAAGGACATTCTATCATAACAAAGGGATCTATTGAACATGAAGACCTAACAATATATTAATCAATTAATAACAAACACATAGAAATTCATTGATAATAATACAATAACAGTGGAGACTTTAACATCCTACTCACAGCAATGGACAGATCACCTAAACAGAAGATCAACAAGGAAACAAGGGCTTTGAATGACACAGTGGACCAGATGGACTTAATAGATGTATTCAGAGCATTTCATCCTAAATCAGGAGAATACACATTCTTTTTGGGTGCACATGGAGTATTCTCCAGAATAGATCACATACTGGCTTACAAATCAGGCCTCAACAAGTACGAAAAGATTGAGGCCATACCATGAATATTTTCAGACCACAATGCTGTGAAACTTGAAGTCAACCACAAGAAAAAAAAAATGGAACTGACACAAATACATGGAGGTTAAAGAACATCCTACTAAAAAATGAATGAGTTACTCAGGAAAAAGAAGTCAAAATATACATGGGAGCAAATGAAAATGGAAATATGACAGTCCAAAACTTTTGGGATGTGGCAAAGGTGGTCCTAAGAGGGAAGTATATAGCAAAACAAACCTTCCTCAATAGTCAAGAAAAGTCTCAAAAAACACAACCTAACCTTACCCCTGTAGAAGCTGGGAAAAGAAGAGCAAATAAAGCCTAAGTCCAGCAGGAGGAGAAAAATAATAAAGATTAGAGCAGAAGCCAATGATATAGAACTAAAAAACATATATATATATAAAACAGTAGAACAGATCAACAAAACTAGCAGCAAGTTCTTTGAAATAATTTATAGATCTGATAACTCCCAAACAGGCTTATCAAAAACAAAAGAGAAAGGACTCAAATAAATAAAACCATGAATGAAAGAGGAGATATTATAACCAACACCACAGAAAAAAGAAACAATTGTAAGAGAATATTAGGAGCAATTATATGCCAACCAATTAGGCAATCTGGAAGAAATAGATAAATTCCTAGAAACATATAAACCACCAAAACTAAATCAGGAAGAAATAAAAAAAAAATCTGAGCAGACTCATAGTTAACAAAGAAATTGAATTGGTAATCAAAAATCTCCCAACAGGGGCACCTGAGTGGCTCAGTGGGTTAAAGCCTCTGCCTTCAGCTTGGGTCATGATCCCAGGGTCCTGGGATCGAGCCCCACATCAGACTCTCTGCTTAGCAGGGAGCCTGCTTCCTGCTGCCTGCCTCTCTGCCTGCCTCTCTGCCTGCCAACTTGTGATCTCTATCTGTCAAATAAATAAATAAAGTTTAAAAAAAAACACTTAAAAAAATCTCCCAACAAACAAGAGTCTGGGACCAGATGGCTGCCCATTTTATTTCACAAAACATTTAAAAAATAATTAATACCTATTTCTCTGAAACTGTTCCAAAAAATTGAAATGGAAGGAAAACCTCCAAACTCATTCTGTAAGACCAGCATTATCTTGATTCCAAAATCAGACAAAGGCCCCAATAAAAAGAATTACATGTATTGCATGGAGCACTGGGTTTGGTGCATAAACAATGGATCTTGGAACACTAAAAAAATAAAATAAAATTTTAAAAAATGTTGCTCACCTAGTAAAGGCCAAAACCAAAATTCCAATCTAGATTGTTAAGAAAAAAAATTACAGACCAATATCCCTGATGGACGTGGATCAAAAATATTCAGCATGATACTAGCTAATTGAATCCAGCAGTACATTAAAAGGATTATTCACCACAACCAAGTGGGATTTATTCCTGTGCTGTAGGGGTGGCTCACTATGTGCAAATCAGTCAAAGTGATACATCACATTAATAAGAGAAAGGATAAGAACCATATGATCCTCTCAATAGATGCAGAAAAAGCATTTGATAAAATACAGCATCCTTGATAAAATCCCTCAAGAAAGTAGGGACAGGGATGCCATCAGGGGCCCCTGGATCAAGCCTCTTTAAACAAGTAGACCAAAATATACTTAGGTAAAACTTGCCAGACTGTGGTAAAAGTCCAAATATTCCCTACTGCAGGCAAGGAGAAACTACAGAGATCTGGCCTGAGGGAAGGAATAACCAAAACACTATGAAATTTGAAGTCAAACATAAGAAAAATATTGGGAAAAGCACAAATCCATGGAGGTTTAAGAACATCCTAGTGAAGCAGCACCTGGGTGGCTCAGTTAGTTAAGCCTCTGCCTTAACTCAGGTCATGATCCCAGTGTCCTGAGATTGAGTCCTGCATCAGGATCCTTGCTTGGCTGAGAGCCTGCTTCTCCCTCTGCTGGCTGCTTCCCCTACTTGTGCACTCTCTTTCTTTCTCTCTCTCTCTCTGACAAATAAATTAAATCTTTAAAAAAAAAAAAAAAGAAAGTAGGTATGGGTGGAACATACCTCAACATCATAAAGGCCATATACAAAAGACCCACAGCTAATATCCTCAATGAAAGCTTTTCCTCTAGGTTCAGAAACAAAACTGGAATGTTTACTCTCACCATTGTTGCTCAATATTTTCCTGGATGACCCAGCATCTGGATCAAACAGCAAAAAGAAATTAAAAAACAAAACAAAACATCCAAATCAGTGAGGAAGAAGACAAACTTTCACTCTTCACAGATGGGATGATACTCTGCATATAAAAACTGAAGAACTCCACCAAAAAAAAAAAAAAAAAAGAAAGAAAAAAAAAGTTAGAACTAATACAGGAATAGAGCAAAGTTTCAGGATATAAAATCAACAGACAGAAATCTATTGCATTTCAATACAACAATAATGAAACAGCAAAAAGAATAATCAAGGAATTGACCCCATTTACAATTACAGCAAAAACAATGATACCTAGGAATAAACCTAACCAAAGATGTTAAAAATGTGTAATCTGAAAAGTATAGAATAATTATTAAATAAATTGAGCAAGATTCAAAGAAATGGAAAAAATATTCCATGTTCATGGATTTAAAGACAAAATATTGTTAAAATTTCTATACTAGCCAAAGCAATCTACACATTCCATACAATCCCTATCAAAATAGCAGCATTATTCACAGAGCTAGAACAAATAATTCTCAAATTTCTATGGAACCAGAAAAGACCCTAAATAGTCAGAAGAATGTTGAAAAAGAAAACCAAAGCTGGAGGCATTCCAATTCCAGACTTCAAGCTGTATTACAAAGTTGTAGTAGTCAAGACAGTATGTTTCTGGCACATAGATGAATGGAACAGAATAGAGAACCCAAAAATTGACCCACAGCTATATGGTAAACTAATCTTTGACAAAGCAGGAAAGAATATCCAATGGAAAAAAGTTTCTTCAACAAATGGTGTTGGGAAAATTGGAGAAAAACTTGGAGAAGAATAAATCTAGACCACTTTCTAACAACATACATAAAATTAAATTCAAAATGGATGAAAGCCCTAAATGTGAGACAGTAATCCATTAAAATCTTATAGGAGATCACAGGCAACAACTTCTATCTCAGCTGCAGCAACTTCTTGCTAGACATCTATCTCCAGAGGCAAGGGAAACAAAATCAAAAAGAACAATTGGGACTTCATCAGGATAAAAAGCTTTTGTATAACAAAGGAGTCAACAAAACTTAGACAACCAACAGAATGAGAGAATATATTTGCAAATGATATATCAGATAAAGGGCTAGTGTCCAAAATCTATAAAGAGTTTATCAAACTCAACACCCCCAACCAAAAAAAAAAAATCCAGTTAAGTAATGAGCAGACACATGAACAGACATTTCTCCAAAGAAGAAATACAAATGGCCAACAGACACATGAAAAAATGCTCAGCATCATTCATCAGGGAAATACAAATCAAAACCAGAATAACACCTCACACTGGTCAGAATCACTAAAATGAACAGTTCAAGAAACCACAAATATTGATTTGGGAATGTAAATTTATGCAACCGCTCTGGGAAACAGTAGGGAGGTTCCTTAAAAAGTTCAAAATAAAGTAACTGAGGTCCAGCAATTGTACTACTAGGTATTTATCCAAAGCATACAAAAATAGTGTCTAAGGGGCCCATGCATCCAGCAGCACTATCCATAATAGCCAAAATATGGAAAGAGCCCAAATCTCCATCAGCAGATAAGTGGATAAAGAAGAGGTAGTGTATATATACAATGGAATATTAGCCATCAAAGAGAATGAAATCTTGGTATTTGTATTCATGTGGATGGAACTAGAGTGTATTATGCTAAATAAAATAAGTTAGAGAAAGACAAATACTAGATGATTTTATTCATATGTGGAATTTAAGAATCAAACATGAACACAGGAGAAGGGAAGGAAAAATAAGATAAGGAAAAAAACAGGGAGGCAAACCATAAGAGACTTTTAACCATAGGCAACAAACTGAGGGTTATTGGAGTGGAGGTGGGTGGGGGATGGGGTAAATGAGTGAAGGGTATTAAGGAGGACACTTGTAGTAAGCACTGGGTGTTATATGCAAGTGATGAATCACTGAATTCTACCCCTAAAATTAATACTACACTATATCTTAACTACCTTGGACTTAAATGAATCTTGAAAGGAAAAAAAAAAAAAAAAGAAAGGAAAAAAAAAAAAGAAAGAAAAGAAGGAGAAGGATGTGGAAAGGCTTTCTATTTATTGAGTGTTTTGAGGGTGCCAGGCTCAAAGCCAGGCACCTTATATTATTTATCTTTTCATTATTCCTTGCATTATTATGAATATATATATATATATACATACATTCATACATACATGCAATAATATATCTGTGTTATATCCATTTTACATATGAGAAAATAATGTCTCAATGTATTTAATAACTTGGCTGAGGTCTTACAGCCAGTAAATCTGCATAACCAGGATCCATACCTGGATTTTACCTTAGCATTATTCTAATGAGAATTACAAAATCCAGCTACTGTTAATGTTGATAAAGAGAGTGAATTTGAACTTGTAAGCTTGGCCTCCACAGAAATTATAACAGTGGTTTGCTTTTGAACTTCCTCATTTGGCAGGCCCATCTTAATTATCCCAATATGTTTTGAATATCCTGTTGAGAAAACTTATGCTGTTTCTAGACCATCATTGAAGAGATTATTTCATCTTTGATTGACTTTACTTGTTGTTGATTATTTTGTGTCCAAAGACAGTAGATGTGATTTGTTGATTACACTGTTTTATGATCTATGTTATGACAAAATGTTCTTTGTTGAGTATTTTTCCTATAACATGGAAAAAATTTTCTTCTGTTGTGAGAGGATGTGTGATATTTAACATAACATTAGACATTATGGAAATTAAAAGTTCTTAGATGCAAGTTGACAGGAGTTATTCATCCTTTCTTTTTTTTTTCCAATTCTGTCTCCCTCTAAAATCATTAAACCTCTCGGGATCTTGAGGCATGCAAATACTTGATCACAACTGTATGAACTTGGTAATAGGATACCTAGGATAGGTAATATCATGAAGGATTATAATTCTGAGTTTTGGACTAAGTCCTATTGTCTTCCTTTAAAAATTTTTGGTTATGTCTTTGACTTATGCCAGTAGTTAGTGCAGATAATTATGAGCTAGTAAATAGTCATGAAATATCTGAGTTTCTGCAGACTATAGAGTTGATCAATTGAGAGCACAGGGTTTAGATTCAGATGTATGGGTTCAAATTCCATGTAGTGGTTTAAACCACCATTTACTCTTGGTTATCTGGAGTAGGTTACTTAACTTTTCCCCCTCAAAGGCTCTGTCAAATAAAGTTTCTGGTTTCTGTCAAATAAAGATAATACTATCAACCTCACAGTTTTCTTTTAAAAATTAAGAGAGAATGTGATATGCTTTACAGTGTGCCTAGTGTATAGTGGGTACTTGATAAGATGTAAGGTATCTTTATGGTGACGATGATGACTTGATAAGATATAAGGTATCTTGATGATGATGATGATGATGATGATGACGACAACGATGATGATGATGATATTTAATTTTAACAAAGAAAACATGCATTTATGAGCTTAAGTGTTCAGGATCTAATATGTCTGGCAGAGGCCACTACCAAGCTGTCTCAGAAAGTTAGTTGCTTTTATATTTTGGGAAGTTTAAAGAAGTCTAATTTTGAGAACCCAGACCTTGCATTTTGAGCATTTTGTAATGCATAGAAATGTCAAATCATAGGGCACCTAGGTGGCTCAATCATTTAAAAAAGTGTCTGCCTTCACTTCAGGTCATGATCCCAGGGTCCTGGGACCAAGTGCCCCATTGTTGGACTCCCTGCTCAGCAAGGAGTCTGCTTCTCCTTCTGTCCCTTTCCCTGCTTGTGCACTCTCTCTCTCTCTCTCTCCCTCTCTCAAATAAAACAAAACAAAACTTTAAAAAATGCCAAATCACTTTATTGTATACCTGAAACTAATGTAATATTATGTCAACTGTATCTCAATTAAAAAAAAATAAAGCCTGCTTACAATGGGTGTTGAAATTAAGTGATGAATCACTAAATTCTACTCCTGAAACTATTACACTGGATGTTAACTAACTGGAATTGATTTATTTTTTCAAAAAATTATCAGAGAAAGAGAGAATGAGAGTACAAACAAGGGGGGCATGAGGCAGGGGGAGAAACAGGCTCCCTGCTCAGCAAGAATCCTGATGTGAGACTCAGTCCTGAGGACCCTGGGATCATGACCTGAGTTAAAAGAAGACACTTAAATAAAAACTTGGAACTAAAAAAAAAAAAAAATTAAAATCTGCTTACTTTGATTCTCTGTTCCTCTGTTTTCTAGTTGTGTCTTTGACAAGGTTAACTGTTCTAAGAACTATTTTCTGACCTATAAAAATGAGATAATCACACAAAGTGCTTAGTGTGATATTTAGCACATAAGTATTTAAAAAGTCTATCACAAGCATTTTGCTGAAATGCAGAAAACTGAATTTAGTGTCCTTAATTTTAAACTTTTGTAAAACAGAATAGTGTTTTTTTCCTTTTTTGCTCCCTGAAGAGCTAGGCTGTGGAAAAAGAATTAATATACAGGATTGGGGGAAAGGGTGGATTTCTTTACTAAGATATAAGGATGGATTGAAGAAAACAGAAAAAAAAAATGTTAATTTAAAAATTCTTTTAATTACATGCAGTGTAACAATGAATCTCTTTTCCACCATTTTACTTGTTTTTATGCTCCCAAAATGGAATTTCACACATTCTTGAAGGCTGGAATATTTAGCAATTATTTCCTGTTGCCCTACAAAACTAGTCACTGAAATGTTTGTGAGTCCCAAGCCTAATGTTAAAAAGTGGCAGGATTCTATGATGAAGGATCATTAATAAATATGTATCATGTAGATATTTTATAAGATCCATGAATATTTAAGGAGACTGCATATCTCCCAACCCACAAATATGAGATGTTACTGCTGTGGTAGATTACACAGTTAATCAGTAACATTCAAATTTTATAAAGGCCATGATAAGTGTGGATTTGATGACCATATTCTGTTAATTATTCTTACAATTCTTTACTATAATCTGAGTGAGTCAGATGCTTAGGGCATTTAGATATATTTCCAAAAATTATCTACACTGTCCAATCAACTAGATTATAACTTAGAATAATTTATCCTCCTTGTGCATATGGATCTTAATGCAAAGAATATATCTTATTGGCTCACCATAGAAACTGATCTATAACTGACCCCGAGTATTCAGTATCCTTGGATTCTTCACGGGTTTTGTCTACATTTGCCATAAGAGTAAAACACTTTTTAAAAATGGTAAGGTAGGCTTCTCGCCCGCCGCCCCTCCCCCCGGCGCGCCGGCCTTGCCTGGCTGGCCAGCGGGCCTGGCTCCCCTCCCCGGCCACGACGGGTGGGCGGGCTGCCCTGAGGAGGCGGGGAGGGGAGGTCTGGGCCGGCGGGCGGGTGGGCGCCGATGCCGAACTTCGGCAATGCCCCCAACTGCACGAGGAAGAGCACGCAGTCGGACCTGGCCTTCTTCAGGTTCCCTCCGGATCCGGCCAGATGCCAGAAGTGGGTGGAGAATTGTAGGAGTGCAGACTTAGAAGATAAAACGCCTGATCAACTAAAGAAACATTATCGATTACGTGCCAAACACTTTGAGACCTCTATGATCTATAGAACTATACATTTTGCAGAGGCATCAGAAAACTAAAGAATGATTGGGTTATTTTATTTCTCAAAATCAATTGAAGCAGATACTTGTGAAGTGATGGGAGAGTCCTTATAGGACAGTTCTTCGAGATAATGCAATACCAACAATATTTGATCTTACCAGTCATTTGAACTATCCACATAGTAGACACAGAAAACGAATAAAAGAATTGAGTGAAGATAAAACCAGGACACTGAAACAGAAAAAAAATTGATGAAACTTCTTAACAGGAACCAAAACATAAAGAAATAAACAGCAACGCTCAGAATACTAGTGCAGAAGAAGGGGGTGAGGAACAGGATGAAGATATTTTACCTTTAACCCTTGAAGAGAAAGAAAACAAAGAATACTTAAAATCTCGATTTGAAATTTTGATTCTTATGGGAAAACAAAACATACCTCTGGATGGGCATGAAACTGATGAAATCCCAGAGGGTCTCTTTACTCCTGATAACTTTGAAGCGCTGCTGGAGTGCCGGATAAATTCTGGTGAAGAGGTTCTGACAAAGCGCTTTGAGACAACAGCAGTTAACACATTGTTCTGCTGGAAAACACAGCAGAAACATGATAGAGATCTGTGAGATCTGCATTTGGGAAGAAACTCTCAGGGAAGTGAGAGACTCGCACTTCTTTTCCATCATCACTGATGACGTAGTGGACATAGCAGGAGAAGAACACTTGCCTGTGTTGGTGAGGTTTGTTGATGAATCTCATAACCTGAGAAAGGAATTTGTGGGCTTCTTGCCTTGTGAAGCTGATGCAGAAATTTTGGCTGTGAAATTTCACACTACCATAACTGAGAAGTGGGGATTAAACATGGAGTATTGTCGTGGCCAGGCTTACATTGTGTCCAGTGGATTTTCTTGCAAAATGAAAGTTGTTGCTTCTAGACTTTCAGAGAAATATCCCCAAGCTGTCTACACACTTTGCTCATCTTGTGCCTTAAATATGTGGCTGGCAAAATCAGTGCCTGTTGTGGGAGTGTCTGTTGCGTTAGGAACAATTGAGGAAGTTTGTTCTTTGTTCCATCGATCCTCACAACTGCTTTTGGAGCTTGACAATGTAATTTCTGTCCTCTTTCAGAACAATGAGGAAAAGGGTAAAGAACTGAAGGAGATCTGCCATTCTCAGTGGACAGGTAGGCATGATGCACTTGTTTTATGTTTAGATGGTATAAATAATGATACAAATATTAGGTGGAATAACTATATAGCTGGTGGAGCTTTTGTACTCTGCTGTGCAGTAACAGATTTTGATTTCATTGTTACCATTGTTCTTAAAAATGTTCTATCTTTTACAAGAGCCTTTGGAGAAAATCTCCAAGGGCAGACGTCTGATGTCTTCTTTGCAGCCAGTAGCTTGACTGCAGTGCTGCATTCACTAAATGAAGTGATGGAAAATATTGAAGTTTATCATGAGTTTTGGTTTGAAGAAGCCACAAATTTGGCAACTAAACTTGATATTCAGATGAAACTCCCTGGGAAATTCCGCAGAGCGCAGCAAGGTAACCTGGAATCTCAGCTCACTTCTGAGAGTTACTATAAAGAAACTAAGTGTTCCAACAGTGGAACACATTATTCAGGAACTGAAAGATATAGTCTCAGAACAGCACCTCAAAGCTCTTAAATGCATATCTCTTGTACCCTCTGTCATGGGACAGCTCAAATTTAATACATCAGAGGAACACCATGCTGACATGTGCAGAAGTGACTTGCCCAATCCTGACACACTCTCAGCTGAGCTGCATTTCTGGAGAATCAAATGGAAACACAGAGGGAAAGATATAGAGCTTCCATCTACCATTTATGAAGCCCTCCATCTACCAGACATCAAGTTTTTTCCTAATGTTTATGCATTGCTGAAAGTCCTGTATATTCTTCCTGTGATGAAGGTTGAGAATGAACGCAATGAAAATGGGCAAAAGCATCTCAAAGCATACCTGAGGAACACTTTGACAGACCAACGGTCAAGTAACTTGGCTTTGTTTAACATAAATTTTGACATAAAACATGATCTCGATTTAATGGTGGACACATATATCAAACTCTATACAACTAAGTCAGAGCTTCCTACAGATAACTCAGAAACCATTGAAAATACCTAAGAAACGTTTAAAGTAGGCTTTCTCTTATGTTTGATATTTGGAAAAATCTGTAAGAAATTTGAAAACATCTTACAGAAAATCTGTCAGGTGTATGTAGGCCATTTAATCACTGAATATCTTGACATATTGACCTCTCATTGAGTATATTAGACTTTGATAATATGCCTATTTAAATGGCCCCTGTTTAAACTTTCATGCTTTGGAGACATACCTGTTCTTCCAGAAGATAGCATTGAAAGTGCCACATTACACTTCTATGGGATTTCTGCTAGTGGCACTTGGGAATTGTTTTAGTTAAGTCATTTTAGAGATAACATTTATTATCACTGGATTCAATTGTCGGGTATTGAGTTATCACTTCTTAGAAGATAAAGATTTTGAAGAGGTATGGGGGGAAGGGGATACATTTTAGAAAATGTTACAAGAAGCTCATGAGTGACCCTTGAGTAGTAGGAGTGTTAGTATGTTAAAATCTGTAATGGACAGTTCAGGCAGTTACCAGACAGAAACATGTGAGCTTGCCAAGCAAGGATTGCAGTACAGATTTTGTCTTTACCAAATGAACTTAACAGAACAAGTTACAGTTGAAGTTTGAATGGGAGAGCCTCCCATTGTTCCACATTGGGTTGTTGCTATTTACATTCCTTTGTTGAGCCTACATCTTCATAAGCTCTTTAGCACAGGTATGTTGAAACACCTATGACTTCGTAAGCTTTTTAGCAGGTATATGTTGAACACCTCTGTTCATGGTCAAGGCAGGATTAGAGGCCATGGATACTGACAACTGATTTGTCTGTTTTCTTCTGTCTTTTCCCATGACTATATCTACCGCCTCATCTTGATTTATAAACAAAACCTGGAAAACCTACAAAAACAAGTGTTTTGTGGTTTATCTAGGAATAATACAGAAAATATTGCTGTTATTTTTGGTGAAGAAGATCAATTTGTATAGTTTATTTCGACTTAAATAAAATGTGAATTTTGTTAAAAAAAATGGTAAGGTAAATTAGCATTTTAATTTTTGTAATTTTATTCCCTACAGTGTATGGTTACTTCTAATACTGATTAAAATCAAAACAAAATATAAAAGCAATGTTGTTTGTATAACATTTTCATAGTAACATTGACATCACAGTCCTTTTTTCATAGAATTTACTTTCAATAAAAAAGTGATAACTTCCAAGTTTTTTTTCCTTTTTAAACTTGACTAATAATAGATTTTTTAAACAAATCATTTCCTGAATCAGGATCAAAATCCTTACGGCAAACACATGTTTATAGAGAATGAATGCTTTGCAGCTTGTCTGGACTTCAAAATGAGGTCATGATTTATTTTTTGTCTTTTGGCAAACATATGGATATTTGTTTTTTCAGTGAGAGAAGTTAAATATATGACATTGATTACAAGAACTGATTTCACAAATGAACAACCTAACTTATGAGGGACTGCTGAATACATGTATTATCCCTGGGGGAAGAAGAGCTCAGTCTGGTTTGATGGATTCTTGAAGAATCCATGATTTCTGTTTTTTTTTTTTAATATATATTTTATATTTTTCCAGTGTTTCAAAATTCATTGCATGTGCACTGCACCCAGTACTCCATGCATATGTGCCCTCCTTAGTACCCAACACCAGGCTCACCCAGTCCCCCATCTTCCTCCCCTCCAAAACCCTCAGTTTGTTTCTCAGAGCCCACCGTCTCTCATGGGTTGTCTTCCCCTGTGATTTCCCCCAACTCACTTCTTCTCTCCATCTCCCAATGTCCTCCATGTTATTCTTTATCCTCCACAAGCAGGTGAAACCATATGATAATTGACTCTCTCTGCTTGACTTATTTCACTCAGCATAATCTCTTCTAGTCCCGTCCATATTGATACAAAAGTTAAGTATTCATCCTTTCTGATGGAGGCATAATACTCCGTTGTATATATGGACCATATCTTCTTTATCCATTCATCCACTGAAGGGCATCTTGGTTCTTTCCACAGTTTGTCAACTGTGGCCATTGCTGCCATGAACGTTGGGGTGCAGATGGTCCTTCTTTTCACTACATCTGTATCCAGTAGTGCAATTGCAGGGTCATAGAGTAACTCTATCTTTAATTTCTTAAGGAATCTCCCCACTTTTTTCCAAATGTACTAACTTGCATTCCCACCAACAGTGTAACAGGGTTCCGTTCCCCTTTCTCCACATCCTCTACAGCACTTGTTGTTTACTGTCTTACTGATTTTGGACATTTTAACTGGTGTAAGATGGAATCTCAATGTGTTTTTTATTTGATTCTCCCTGATGGTTAATGATGATAATTTTTTTCATGTGTCTATCAGACAGTTGTATATCTTCTTTGAGGACGTGTCTGTTCAAGTAGTCTGCCCATTAAAAAAAATTCATTTATTTGACAGACAGAGATCACAAGTAGACAGAGAGGCAGGCAGACAGAGGAAGGAAAGTAGGCTTCCTGCCAAGCAGAGAGCCCGATGTGGGGCTTGATCCCAGGATCCTGGGATCATGACCCTAGCCAAAGGCAGAGGCTTAACTCACTGAGCCACCCAGGAGCCCCCCTCTGCCCATTTTTTGATGTGATTATCTGATTCATGTGTGTTGAGTTTGAGGAGTTCTTTATCAATCTTGGATATCAGCCCTTTGCCTGTAGTGTCATTTTCAAATATGTTTTCCCATTTGTGGGTTGGCTCTTTTTTTTTGTTTTGTTTTTGTTCTTGTTGACTATTTCCTTTACTGTGCAGAAACTTGATCTTGATAAGTCCCAAAAGTTCATTTTGGCTTTTTTTTCGTTTGCCTTTAGGGACATGTCTTTTTTTATTTAAGATTTTATTTATTTATTTGACAGAGATCACAATTAGGCAGACAGGCAGGCAGAGAGAGAGGAAGGGAAGCAAGCACCCTGCTTAGCAGTGAGTCAGATGCTCCCTGCTAAGCAGAAAGCCAGATGCTCCCTGCTGAGCAGAGATCCAGATCCCAGGACCCTGGGATCATGACCCAAGCTGAACTCAGAGGCTTTAACTCACTGAGCCACACAGGTGCCCCTGGGGACATTTCTTGAAAGAAGTTGCTATGACCAGTGTTGAAGAGGTTACTGCCTATGTTCTCCTCTAGGATTTTGATAGATTCCTGCCTCACATTGAAGTCTTTTATCCATTTTGAGTTTATCTTTGTGTATGGTATAAGAGAATGATCACATTTCATTCTTCTATACATAACACCCAACAGAGGAAAAATTCAGAGACTGTGTCCTCTCCATCAGAACTATTGGATATGTACATAAACATTATATCAGAAAGGGAATTAAAGGTAACAATTATTCAGGCAATGGCTAGGTTGGAGAAAACCATTAGTGACAACATAGTGACACCATAGAATCTCTAAGGGCAGAAGTGAAAGGGAAGAAGTTCAAAATGCTATCAATGAGATCTAATCTAATCTAAATATTCTAACAGCTAGGGCAACTGAGGCAGAAGATAGAATTAGTGATCTAGAGGACAAATTGATAGAGTAAAAGGATCAGGAGGAGGCATGGAAGAAACAGCTTAGAAGCCATGAAAACAGAATTAAGGAAATAAACACCATGAAGTGTTCCAATATTAAAATTATTGGGATCCCTGAGGGGGTGGAGAAAGAGTAGATTAGAAGTTATAGTTGAACAAATTCTGCATGAAAATTTTCCCTGGACATGAACAAATGTTCAGGTCTTAGAGGCAGAAAGAACACCTCCAAAGACCGATGAATCTAGAAAGACCTCAAGGCACTTGATTGTGAGACTGACAAATCATAATTTTAGACAAGAGCTTCTGAGGGCAGCTAGGAGGAAGAGATTACTTATGTACAAAAAAAGTACATCAGAATACCATCAGACCTGCCCAGAGAATGCTGGCAAGCCAGAAAGGGCTGGCAAGACATAATCAGGGCCCTAAATGAGAAGAACATACAGTCAAGTATACTTTATCCAGTGAGGCCGATATTCAAAATGGATGGAGAGAAAGAGCTTCCAAGTCCAGAAAGGTTTAAAAGAGTATGTGACTGCCAAACTGGCACCACAAGAAATATTAAGGGCATCTCTATAAAAGAAGAAAGGACTCCAGAGTGACATAAAACAGAAATTTACAGAGACAATCTATAGAAACAAGGACTTCACATACAACATGATGTAAATAAAAACATATCTTTCAGTAATCACTCTCAACGTGAATGCCCTAAATGCTCCAAAAAAATGGACAAGGTTGCAGATTGGATAAAACAACAGGACCCATCAATATGCTGTCTGCAAGAGACCCATTTGGAACCCAAGGAAAAATCTGGACTAGAAGTGAAGGGAGAGAGAAGCAATTTTCATGCCAATGGGCTTCAAAGAAAGCTGGGACAGTGATTCTCATATCAGATAAATTAGATTTTAAAATATAGGCTTTAGTCAGATAAAAGAAGGACAGTACATCATTTTTAAAGGGTCTATCCACCAATAAGATCTAACAATTGTAAATATTTATGTCCCCAATATGAGAGAAGCCAACTACATAAGACAAGTGTTAATCAAGATAAAGAGCCATATTGATATGAATACATTATTGTAGGGGATCTTAACACACCACTTTCAGTAATAGAAAGATCATCCAAGCAGAAAATCAATAAAGAAATAAGAGAATTGAATGACACATTGGACCAGATGGACCTCATAGATATATACCAAACATTCCACCCTAAAATAACAGAATTCTCATTATTCTCGAGTGAACATTGCCCCTTCAAAACCCTCAGATTGTTTTTCAGAGTTCATAGTCTCTCATGGTTCACCTCCCCTTCCAATTTCCCTCAACTCCCTTCTCTCCATCTCCCCTTGTCCTCCATGCTATTTGTTATGCTCCACAAATAAGTGAAACCATATGATAATTGGCTCTGTCTGTTTGACTTATTTCACTCAGCATAATCTCTTCCAGTCCCGTCCACGTTGCTACAAAAGTTGGGTATTCATCCTTTCTGATGGAGGCATAATACTCCATAGTGTATATGGACCACATCTTCCTTATCCATTCATCTGTTGAAGGGCATCTTGGTTCTTTCCACAGTTTGGCAACTACATTCAATGTTTAGATAGCTTTTCAGATACCTAGAAGCCTTGAGAACCTTATAGAGAGCCATTATATGAGACCTTATATGAGACCGTGGTCATTGCTGCTATAAACATTGGGGTACAGATGGCCCTTCTTTTCACTACATCTGTGTCATTGGGTTAAATACCCAGTAGTGCAATTGCAGGGTCATAAGGAAGCTCTATTTTTAATTTCTTGAGGAATCTCCACACTTTGGAAAGTGGCTACACCAACTTACATTCCCATCAACAGTGGAAGAGGGTTCTCCTTTCTCCACATCCCCTCCAACACATGTTGTTTCCTATCTTGCTAATTTTGGCCATTCTAACCGGTGTAAGGTGATATCTCAATGTGGTTTTAACGTGAATCTCCCTGATGGCTAGTGATGATGAACATTTATTCATGTGTTTGATAGTCATTTGTATGACTTCATTGGAGAAGTGTCTGTTCATATCTTCTGCCCATTTTTTGATATGATTAACTGTTTTGTGTGTGTTGAGTTTGAAGAGTTATTTATAGATCTTGGATATCAACCTTTTGTCTGTACTGTCATTTACAAATATCTTCTCCCATTCTGTGGGTTGCTTCTTTTGTTTTTTTGACTGTTTCCTTTGCTATGCAGAAGCTTTTGATTTTGATGAAGCCCCAAAGTTCATTTTCGCTTTTGTTTCCTTTGCCTTTGGAGACATATCTTGAAAGAAGTTGCTGTGGCTGATATCGAAGACTTTACTGCTTATGTTCTCCTCTAGGATTCTGATGGATTCCTGTCTCACGTTGAGGTCTTTTATCCATTTCGAGTGTATCTTTGTGTATGGTTATGTAAGAGAATGTTCGAATTACATTCTTCTATGCATAGCTGTCCAGATTTCCCAGCACTATTTATTGAAGAGACTGTCTTTTTTCCACTGTATATTTTTTCCTGTTTTGACTCTCTCTGCTTGACTTATTTCACTCAGCATAATCTCTTACAGTCCCTTCCATGTTGCTACAAAAGTTGGGTATTCATCCTTTCTGATGGAGGCATAATACTCCATAGTTTATATGGACCACATCTTCCTTATCCATTCGTCCATTGAAGGGCATCTTGGTTCTTTCCATAGTTTGGTGACCGTGGCCATTGCTGCTATAAACATTGGGGTCCAGATGGCCCTTCTTTTCACAACATCTGTATCTTTGGGGTAAATACCCAGGAGTAAAATTGCAGGGTCATAGGGAAGTTCTATTTTTAATTTCTGGAGGAATCTCCACACTGTTCTCCAAAGAGGCTGCACCAACTTGCATTCCCACCAATCGTACACATGGAGAACCCCCTGCGAGGAATATGTGGAAGAGTGATCCCCTTTCTCCACATCCTCTTCAACACATGTTGTTTCCTGTTTTGTTAATTTTGGCCATTCTAACTGGTATAAGGTGATATCTCAATGTGGTTTTAATTTGAATCTCGCTGAGGGCTAGTGATGATGAACATTTTTTTCATGTGTTTGATAGCCATTTATATGTCTTCATTGGAGAAGTGTCTGTTCATATCTTCTGCCCATTTTTTGATATGATTGTCTGTTTTGTGTGTGTTGAGTTTGAGGAGTTCATTGTAGATCCTGGATATCAACCTTTTGTCTGTACTGTCATTCTCCCATTCTGTGGGTTGCCTCTTTGTTTTTTTGACTGTTTCCTTTGCTGTGCAGAAGCTTTTGATTTTGATGAAGTCCCAAAAGTTCACTTTTGCTTTTGTTTCCTTTGCCTTTGGAGACATATCTTGAAAGAAGTTGCTGTGGCTGATATCGAAGAGCTTACTGCCTATGTTCTCCTCTAGGATTCTGATGGATTCCTGTCTCACACTGAGGTCTTTTATCCATTTTGAGTTTATCTTTGTGTATGGTGTAAGAGAATGGTCGAGTTTCATTCTTCTACATATAGCTGTCCAGTCTTCCCAGCACCATTTATTGAAGAGACTGTCTTTTTTCCACTGTATATTTTTTCCTGTTTTGTTCAAGATTAATTGACCATAGAGTTGAGGGTCCATATCTGGGCTCTGTACTCTGTTCCACTGGTCTATGTTTCTGTTTTTATGCTAGTACCATGCTGTCTTGGTGATCATAGCTTTGTAATAAAGCTTGAAATCGGATAACGTGATGCCCTTTCCTTAGCGATTCAGGGTCTCTTCAGATTCCATACAAATTTTTGGATTATTTGCTCCAGCTCTTTGAAGAATACCGGTGGAATTTTGATCAGAATGGCATTAAAAGTATAGATTGCTCTAGGCAGTATAGACATTTTAACAATGTTTATTCTTCCAATCCAAGAGCATGGAATGGTCTTCCATCTTTTTGTGTCTTCTTCAATTTCCTTCATGAGTGTTCTGTAGTTCCTCGAGTAAAGATCCTTTACCTCTTTGCTTAGGTTTATTCCCAGGTATCTTATGGTTATTGGTGTTATAGTAAATGGAATCGATTCTTTAATTTCCCTTTCTGTATTTTCATTGTTAGTGTATAAGAAAGCCACTGATTTCTGCACATTGACTTTGTATCCTTCCACGTTGCTGAATTGCTGTATGAGTTCAAGTATTTTGGGGGTGGAGTCTTTTGGGTTTTCCAAATAAATAATTATGTCATCTGCAAAGAGAGAAAGTTTGACTTCTTCATTGCCAATTTGGATACCTTTTATTTCTCTTTGTTGTCTGATGGCTGTTGCTAAGACTTCTAATACTATGTTGAACAAGAGTGGAGAGAGTGGGCATCCTTGTCGTGTTCCTGATCTCAACAGGAAGACTGCAGGCTTTTTCCCATTGAGGATGATATTTGCTGTGGGTCTTTCATAGATAGATTTTATGAAGTTCAGGAATGTTCCCTCTATCCCTATACTTTGAAGCGTTTTTTAATCTTTTTTTTTAAAGATTTTATTTATTTATTTAGTTGATAGACAGAGATCACAAGTAGGCAGAGAGGCAGGCAGAGAGAGAGAGAGGAGGAAGCAGGCTACCAACAGAGGAGAGAGCCCAATGAAGGGCTCTATCCCAGGACCCTGGGATCATGACCTGAGCCAAAGGCAGAGGCTTTAACTTACTGAGCCATCCAGGCACCCCAACTTTGAAGCTTTTTAATCAGGAACAGATGCTGGATTTTGTCAAATACTTTTTCTACATCAATTGAAAGGACCATGTGGTTCTTCTCTCTTCTCTTATTAATTTGTTCTATCACATTGATTGATTTTCGAATATTGAACCATCCTCGTAGCCCAGGGATGAATCCTACCTGGTTATTATGGATAAGCTTTTTAATGTGCTGTTGGATCCTGTCACTTAGGATCTTGTTGAGAATCTTGCATCCATATTCATGAGTGATATTGGTCTGAAATTCTCTTTTTTGGTAGGGTCTTTGCCTGGTATGGGGATTAGGGTAATGCTGGCTTCATAAAAAGAGTCTGGAAGTTTTCTTTCTTCTTCAAATTTTTGAAACAGCGTCAGGAGAATAGGTGTTATTTCTTCTTTGAAAGTTTGATAGAATTCCCCAGGGAATCTGTCAGGTCTTGGGCTCTTATTATTTGGAAGGTTTTTGATTACTGCTTCAGTCTCGTTAATAGATATCGATCGGTCTATTCAGGTTGTCAGTTTCTTCCTGGTTCAATTTTGGGAGTTTATAGTTTTCCAGGAATGCATCCATTTCATCTTGGTTGCTTATCTTATTGCC